>NC_135612.1:43995000-45195000 GCF_053574225.1 Canis aureus
TGGCCTACAATCACAGTGAATAATTCTGGAACTGAAAGCCTTCCAAGAGAAAGGATCTAATAAAATCTTGTGGCAGAAACATTTTAAGACCATTTATCTGCAATTGACTTTACCCTCACCTGAGTCAGGCAATCTCTGATCTCCAAATTTGCAAACAGATGAAAAGAAATTCTCTTTATTTAAGAGGCATTATGGCCAAACAGTGATGAGGTATTATTAAAGGGAACCACACACAGCTTTTACACACTCCAAGGGAGTCTGAGGTGAGTGGTTTTGAATTTAGTCAGGCAAAATTCTCATCATCCATGAAAATGTTTCTTTTTCCCTTTTTGTTCCCTGCTATAAACCTAAAACCCTTAACTTTAAAAGGCTATTTGTACCCATACATTTGCAGCTCTCAATCATTAAGTCCTGGGAAAAAAGAAGTCTACCAAGAATGCTAAGAGGGAGAAAGGTCTTCCTTAGAAATGAGTATTTTTTGAATGTTGTAGGTAATTCATAGCATCTAAAGAACTTGTAATTTTGAAATTACCTGCTGAATAGCGGTGGGGGGTGGGGAAGGAGGGGGAGCTGTGATTAGGCTGTGAAATCTCTACTTTGAAGTGGACCAGAGGATAAACATTTTTCAGCTTCTGACTATACTGGAGACTTCAATTCTTACCCACTTGTTCACATTTCCCTACTGCCTTCTGGGGTCTTCACTCTTCCCTTATTGCATCCTTCTGAGGTCCCTGCCTTTTCATGGAGAATGTGTGGTCCAGGCCTTTCTTCAGTAGCTGAAGGCCCCTAAGGAGGGTGGCACTGACATGCCAACCTCCCAGAGATTGCCTGGGCTACATGATCACTCCCTAAGCATGCTTTCAGGGGGCCTATCTTCTTACCTCTGTCAAGCTCTTTTGTTGAGTTCAAAACCTTATTACAGTTAGAATGGAAAAGCCTCACTGGATTATTTACATGTTATCTCTGCCAGCAGAGACACAACCAAGTCTGGAAAAATTTCTTCTAAACTAAAGTTAATTGGCAGAGATTCTGCTGGTGTTCTAGAGAAAATTATGTGACATCGCCAAAAGATTTTCTTTGGGCTTCTATTGGAATAATTTTTTAAATTTCTCTCTCCTTTTTCTCTCCCAGCTTTCTCTATTTACCTTGGTCTCACCTATATAGAGTTTTCAAAGGTAGTAACACAGACCAGAGACCAATTTATTTCATTGGTAAAAAATATACAAGTGGCTGGAGTGGTTGGATGTCAATTTGCCTGTCAGTCTCAACTTTTACTTCTGATTGAAACTGTCCCATTCACCCCTGGACAGAGAATGTTCTCAATCAGTCTCTGCTAAGGGGATGAGTGCTGATTGGATTACCCCTCCCCAGTGAGAGCTCATTAATAAGCTTGTAAAAGTCCCAGGACATGTAGAGTTCTTCCCTGAAGGTGTTGAGTGATGTCAGTCAATTTTTTTTTTTTAAGTTTGAATTATGAGATGCAAGAGGAAGTAGACAGAATACATAAACAGGAAAGAAAATAAAATGGGCAGTTGTGGGAGAAAGCCAGAGGTGTGAATGACCCAGAAGGCCAGAGAAGAGCAGCAGTTCTTATCTTCCCAGTTACGTTGTGTGGAAGGCCCATCAATTCTTTATTGTATGGCCTTCCATTCACTAAGATCTCAAAAGAAACAATGTAGAAGGAGCTCTTATAATACTCTATCCCTCTTAGATGAGCTTGCCCAACACAACTTCTATTTTTAAGATGTTAGATTACTTAACTGGATCACTAAGAAATGAGATGGGAGTGGAAGCTCTATTCAGATTTCTTCTTGAGAAATAGAGAGGAAAGTTGAGACAACATATGATTTCCCTATGGAGAAAATGATGGGTGTCAGACCCACATCGAATTTAATTTTCTCATCACCTCAGAAAGTAGGCACTACTATGCCCATATTAGAGATCATAAAACTGAGATCAGAAGTGTCCAATAATTTGTCTAAAGTAATTGAAGAATACAAGATTTGAAGAAAAAAATTTTTATTCCAAATCTCACAGCCTTTTCAGTACCCAATATTGTTTACCTACCATAACAAAGGCAAGGCAGAAAGAAGAAAGGATAGAAAGAAGGAAGGGAGGAAGGGAGGAAAGAAAGAAAGAAAGAAAGAAAGAAAGAAAGAAAGAAAGAAAGAAAGAAAGAAGGAAGGAAGGAAGGAAGGAAGGAAGGAAGGAAGGAAGGAGGAAGGAAGGAAGGAAGGAAGGAAGGAAGGAAGGAAGGAAGGAAGAAAGAAAGAAAGAAAGAAAGAAAGAAAGAAAGAAAGAGAAAGAAAGAAAGAAGGGAAAGAGGAAGAAAAGAAAGAAAATAGTGCTTAGTGGAGCCCTACAATCTGCTAGGTGCTTTTACATGTTACTTCATTTAGTCCTCACAACAATGAAAAGCAGAACTGACATTTGTATTTTTTTGACATACAAGAAAAACCTGAAGTTTAGAAAAGTCATCAGGATCACATAACAAGGGGTGGAGCCAAGATTTATGAGAAAGTGGATTAACTCCAATACATTACCTTCCACGGAATGTGATTTGGTCCTGAAGATCCATCCACACTAGTAGGTTCTAGCCTGTAATTAGGTAGGACATCAATATAGTGTAGCTATGAAGATCCAGAATGGTGGGTTTTGATTTGAGAATGTTCACTCAGCCCTTGCATTGATTTTCTCCTTCTGTTACCTCAAAAATGATAGATAATGATATAAATAATGATGTGGGGGTATGTATATGGCTGCAAGAGTAACGTTGTGATACAGTTATAATTACAAATAAAATGTGAGATTGGAGGAACCATCAGAAGAAAAACAATTTTGACACACTAGGAGCCTGAAAATGAGGGAAAAGGGTTGATTCGCAAAACAATGGAGGACACCATAGATTATGCCCAAAGGGAACAGCCATGGAGGAACCAATCTACCTAGCAGAACCACTCAAGATGCTTCCATACTGAGACAGTAGGCACATCAGGGACTAATGTCAAATGTGCTCAGCACATATACATGATACAGTGTATTTCCCAAGGTTTTCTATAAAATGGGCATGCTTGATATTGTATATATAACCAAATGTTTCTTTGAAGATTGATCTGTTTCCATTCACTAATAAAGGTTGTAATGACCCCAAGTTGACATGAGTTGAATGAATTTTCTATATGTCCAACTCTTTAAGCATTTTTGAATTTTATTAAAAGATTTATTTATTTGAGATAGCTAGAGAGAGAGAGGGTGAGCAAGCATGAGTGAGGGGGAGGGACAGACGGAGAGGGAGAAGCAGAAGATCCCCACAAGAGGCTAGATCCCAAGACTCTGAGATCATGACTTGAGCTGAAGGCAGACACTTAACTGACTGAGACACCCAGGCACCCTTTAAAGCATTTATTGTAATTTGCTCTCATTACTGTCCACTAAATTGTTGGTATTATCCCTAGGTTTTAGAAGTGAGAACTAAAGTTCATAGGGATTAGAGAACCAAAAGTACATATCCATTATGGAGAATCAGGATTCTGATGTGATCAGATCTGGCTCTCAATCCAGTGCTCTGTCCACTGGTCCTCAACTATGTTCAGTGCTACTAAGCACAAGCCAACTGGTGGAATTGTCTACCTTCTCATGTACGGCATACAAGCCATGCAATATAATGAAGAGTGTTTGGAAGTTTTGCGTTTCTATGTGTAGATTAAGATTGAAAACCATTGTGCCATTCTACAGTAACTAAGCAAATAACTAAATAAGGCCGTGTGTGCACACACATGCGCACACCTCAGACCAGAATAAATTCAGCTGCTCCCACGGCACTTAGCACATAGTAGGGGTATCATAGTTTCTTGCTGAATAAATGCAAGAACAATTCAGAGAACTCTTGATGGAATGTGTCCTTTCTTTTCTTTAATTTGCCTCATCAGCATCTTCAGGCAGATTTTTGAGCCCATTATTAATGATGGAAATGGGAATGAATTCAAAAGAACAATGCTTTTGAAAACAAAGAACTAAGTCACTTTGGTGTACAGTGGCAGAGCCTTTTGTCCCTCTGCAGCCAGTTTATTATTGAACTTACTGATTAGCTAATCAGTAATTACTTTAATTATTAATGCTATTTACATATTTGGATTATTGTGGTTATTAAGCAGTCCAGCTACCCTCCCCCTTCTTTTGCATTTTAGAATAAAATAAGAGGGTTAAGGAGTGAGAAGATAAGTGGCAAATTAAGCTACGGGATGCATAAGGCAAACAAACCAGAAGATTATGCATAAAGGAAGCAAAGAATTATATAGAAGCATGGAAGCAGGCAGAGGATGGGCTACTTCTCTGCTGAGATCTAAACTCTGAGGCAGAGGCTATGCACATCTGTACACAATTTGCAACAAAACATGGGAGCTGGGAAACCCAATCATACATTCAGTGAATGCAGCTACTGGTGGAAGCCCACATGTCCCCCTAATTCCCACAGTAGCTAGCTGGGTGGCAGTAGGGGAAGAATTTTTAACATCTTCCATCTCAGTTTTGCTTAACCTGAAATGAGACCAAAAATGCTGCACTTCAACTAAAAATTAACATGCAATCTCCAGAAAGAACAAAAAAGGTATAAATTATGTCTGATTGAACAAACACAACTCCACTGTTGAACAGCCAGTCAATGGAGAGGGTAGGGAGAGGCAATGGAGCAAGGTAATGTGTAATCTCACCAGTCAATGGACTGTGGGCAGGCCTGGCGGCCCATCGCTGGAGGTGTCAGGGAGATAAATAGCAGAGTGTCCTCCTCAAAAATATGATTAATACCCTTCTCGGTCCACTGCTGAAGATGTAGTGGATGCAGCTGGTCTGGACAGCAGTTGCAGAGAGGGAAAATCCGGGATGATTGCAACGGAGCAGAGAGGGCAAAGAGGAGGACAAATAGCCACCCGAGGGAGAGTGCTTGAGGCTGGATATGCATGTGGGGAGGAACTTGAACTGGCCAGAGGTCTTTTAAACTTAAGTAATGCTTAGGGCCTTCTCGCACCTGCCTTTAAGCCCCAGTGGCCATGATCTTGAGGAGTAGAGACCAGCTAGAGTTGAATCTTTGAGGGATATATATATATATATATATATATATATATATATAGATGCCACTCCAGAAACAGTGAGTGATCTTGAAGAATTGTGGTATTTACCGTATGACTGCTGTGTGATTAACACAGAACTTTATTTAGCACTCAGATCACCCTGCGGTAATGGGGGTTAATTTCCTCTTCTTCATATGGTAAGGATGAGGTCCAGGGAAGTCAGGTAACTTGCTCAAAGTTACATAGCTAATAGGTGCTACAGGGGCCCAGGACTCACAAATCTCTACTCTTCTCATCAAATCAAACTGATTCTTCAGTGATTAAAACAAACAGACAAACAAGCAGGGGTGTCTGGGTGGCTCAGCTGGTTAAGTGTCTGCCTTTGGCTCAGGTCATGATCTTGGGGTCCTGGGATCAAGTCCCTTATGGGGCTCCCTGCTCAGTGAGGAGTCGCTTCTCCCTTTACCTCTCCCACTGTCCCTCCCCACCTCATGCTCTCTCATTCTCTCTCTCTTTCTCAAATAAAAAAATAAAATCTTTAAAAAACAGAAAACAAAAACAAAGAAACAACTTTTGGTAAGAGTTTGCCTTTGGTTATTTATTTGCTCTCCTTCTCGCTCAACATCTCTTTTGTCCCTCTTTTCAAAAGGTTTTGGCCAGCTTTTTCTTGTCTTTTTTTTTTCTTTTCTGATTTTCTCTTTCCTTATATTTAAGGATTTGCAAAGATTCTCAGCTGTAATTCTGTCTGTCTCTCTCTCTCCACACACACACACACACACACACACACACACACACACACACATCACACACAATGACTGGCTATAGTGAAAAGCAAAAGGATATGTTCTCATGTCTCCTATTTCACTGGTGGAAGGCAGGGGGAACTTTCTGCCCTGGGACAAATATAACTGTCACATTTCTTTTATCATGGGGTTCCTTCCCTCACTACAATGTTTGTAAGGCCAACAAAAATGTCTTCCTAGCATGCTACAGCACTGAAATGATGCTATATAAAAGGATTACAGAAGGAAGATCAATCCAAACACAGTTATTGGTTTATTGGATAGTGATTTTAAACATGGTGAACTGAAAGCCATTTTTATAAAAGATGGCTTAACATTGAAATTCTAGAACTGAAAAAAAGGGAAGAAAACTATGTAAATTTTTAAAAAATTAAAGTTCAAATAACTAATTAGGACTGTTACTTATACTCTATGGAGATATGGTGATGAATCCCAAAGAATGGGACACAATGTCAGAAGGTAAGAAGGAGAAGAGAAATCCTGAGATATAAAGTTTACAATAGAATCCAACACGAGGTGACAAGGGTGTCCTATTCCTGAGCATATGAAAAATATTGGAGACATGACATTATCTAATAGTTGAAAGATCTTCAATGATTTCATCTCAGTAGTCAAAACCTAATATTATAACCATGCATTTCTTGTGTATCATAGGTTATATTTTGCCTGAGTCTTTAACACGTGACTTCCAGAATATTTTCCACATTATCATCTCCAAAGGGGCTTCCCAAACTCTGACGTATACATGAATAACTTGTTATCTAGTTAAAGAGCTGATTCTTGTTTAGCAGGTCTTGGGTATGGGCTGAGATTCTGCATTTGTAATGAGCTCTCAGCTGAGGTCAATGCCACTCATTCATAGACCACATACTGAGTACCAAGGCTAAATCATACATCTGGTGGTAAAACTGACCAAATGCATAGGTAGTAGGTGGAAGAGCCAGATTTTGAACTGGCCATAGAACCCATATCCCTGTACTTCAGTTCCTGGCATGCGAGTATTTGACACTTAATCTCAAAAGATCTGGAACATTTGAAGTGACACTTCATCTCAGGGCAGATCGAGCTCTTCCTAAGGTCTTTGATGCCTCTGAGTTAATGAGATACTCTGCCTCTATAGAGATTTTAGGCCATAGTAGAACAAAAGAAAGACATTCTTTAAGTAATCATAAACATAATTTGTTTAAATGACATATCCTAGTTATACACAGAACCAGCCACATAGGACCAATAACCTGAGTATCAGGGTGGCTTCTTCTGGCCAAGAAACAGATGTTTAGAGTACGAGTTTTTACGGGCACAATAAAACTGTGCCAAGACCACCTCATCTGGCCAGAGTATAGTTATCTATATAATCCTCTTCTAAAGATTTTATAGCACCTCCTCTCACTATTTTCTGAAACTTTGCCAAAACATGAAAAGAAGTCTGACCTGAGCCGGAATCATGAATTGGTTGTTTAACCATTTGAGCTACCCAGGTGTCCCTTGACAAGACCTTAATGCCACCACTCTGCCCAGGTCACTGGAATGTGCTCACTGAAGATAAGGCCAATGGACAAACTCCCACCTCACTCTCTTATACTAGACTCAGTTAGATATATTTGTATCAGTAGACTATCAAAGGATGTAGCTATAAATAATGAATCATTCAACCTACCCTACACTATATCTACATTTTGTCCCACAGCCATTCTTGCCAGATTTTATGTCTATATTTGGGTCATTCATTTATTCACACTTACAGAAAATATTTCCTGACTCACTATTTTAGTCATAATCTTTAAATAGCATCAGTCATTACCTATAACTATGCTTATAAAAAGAAACATAAAAATCAATATATTTATATGCACATTTATGCCTATTTGTGTTTATGCAATTATTTTTCCTTAGTATTGGTCTGAATACTAAATATAAATAAATAAATCCATCAATCTATTTTATTACCAAATTTGTTTGGAAAGATTATGAACCCTATCACCTTTTTAAAAATTCACAAAGATCTTAAAACTCCTTTCATAAAGAAATTGATTTAACTTCATGTAGCCTGGCATTTCTAATAAGCACTTGAATATGTATGTTTGTTTTTAATTCATGTTTCCAAAAGTCCCACAGAATAGGATTTTTATGATTACTTAGGAAATGGCATTGATTCTGTTGCCAAGTTTTGGTAGGAACTGGGCACTGTAGTAGGCACATTTGAATTTGGTTTTAATAATGCACGGTATTTTTGATTATTGCAGCAACAAAACATTTTATTTGTAGAAATGAGAGATAAAGTGTGTCCTCTAGCATTTTTTTTGACCCTCCTCTGAAATAAAAGTATTTCTAATCAGTTGGTTCATTTCACAAAATTTACATAAAATGTATAAGTGACACTTTAATTAAAGGGTAAGGTAATTTCTTTTCTGAGAATTGAGGCTTTATAATATGTATATTTCCATGTGCACATTACATAAATAAGATGTAATATTTGTTTAGCATGACATCAAAATGAGTTATCCTGTTGGAAATACAAGAAGAATTTATTTACTATAAGATCTAACATAAGAGAATTGGGATCCCTGGGTGGCGCAGCGGTTTAGCGCCTGCCTTTGGCCCAGGGCGCGATCCTGGAGACCCGGGATCGAATCCCACGTCGGGCTCCCGGTGTATGGAGCCTGCTTCTCCCTCTGCCTATGTCTCTGCCTCTCTCTCTCTCTCTCTCTATGTGACTATCATAAGTAAATAAAAATTAAAAAAAAAAAAAAAGATCTAACATAAGAGAATTGGGATCCCTGGGTGGCGCAGCGGTTTAGCGCCTGCCTTTGGCCCAGGGCGTGATCCTGGAGACCCGGGATCGAATCCCACGTCGGGCTCCCGGTGTATGGAGCCTGCTTCTCCCTCTGCCTATGTCTCTGCCTCTCTCTCTCTCTCTCTCTCTATGTGACTATCATAAATAAATAAAAATTAAAAAAAAAAAAGATCTAACATAAGAGAATTTGGTAAAAATTACCAAGATTGTTCAGTGAATCTGTATCATTAATAATTTAGTCTAAGTAATAATTTAAGTGATAATTTAGCCTAAGCTTTCAGTTTATAGTGTACTAAGAGACTACAAGTGACACACTCAAAGTCACACAGCCCATTAGCAGAGCGATGGTAACCTAAACTCTCACCTTGGTGCTCACCTTTAGGCTCCAAGAACATATCATTGCCCATACTGACTGGTTCCTGAAGCTTCTCAAAGTCATCTTATTAAGGATATTTCTCCATATGCTGTGACATATTCTTATGAACCAGAATTATGTGTGAAAAAGCAAGACCTTAAGCCAGTCCAAGGTGTTGGGAATCCGGCAGTATAGACATAGTTATTGAGAACAAATATGAACTTGACATTTTTCTAGAATTTTTACCTAATCAAAGTAGGGTAAAAAGGCCTATTATCAAGTTATTGACACAGAAACAGAAATAGATATTTTGAGTTCAGTAAATAAAAAACTGATCTCTTATTTGACTTGTACAAATGATTTCCTTGATTCTCCACCTAAGAGAGCCACAAAAATTGAAATGGCTTTCATTATCTTATTAACATTGTATTTTTAAGACTCTTATAGGAAGCTCAGTATTTGGAAGCACTGCCACTACATTGAGGAGATATTTCATTCTGCAGTGGGAATGAAGGAATTACAGAAAATCTGACTTCATCCCTGCACTTTCTTCTCCTGAATACATAATCTCTCTTTAAGTAAAACACTAAATAAATTCATGGACTCGGGACTCATGCTAAAACTAGATGCTTCCAAAGGCTCTGGTTAATGAGGAATCTTTTAAATGTCACATCTACAGTGCAAATTAACCAATATTGCATAGCAAAAATCCCTCAGAAGAAATCTGGTCAATGGTTTATGACAAAAAAATTAATGCTTTCTGTCAAGAATAAGGGTTAAGTTTAGTATTAATCATAAAATGACCTTTAATTGCCAAACAAAAGCACTTTGTTATTTCACTACAATCTCGAACTCACCCTGAGTATTGAAAAAAAAAAGTCATAATTTGCTTAGTATAAATATATTAAAGTATTAAGCCCACTCTGCTACTCAATTAGTAAACATGTCAAGGGGTGGGTGAGTTATTCATGGTTCAGAGGGCCAGCCCCTTTTCACAGGGAACTTTTTTCACTCTAATGAAATGATGGATAATCTGGAAGTAGGTGCTTTAAGAAGATATTAATCATTCTCTGTGGTAATGTTAATCATGCGTTCCATCATCTCCAGATGCTATGGATCACCTTCCTCTGAGACAAAGGGCACCTAAGCCAGGAGAGTCCTTTTGATCACCTTTCTACGGAGACCGTCACATGCAGCTGACATTAAAGACAGCGCTAGATTTCAGGGCATCCTTAAGAGAAAATGGCAAGCGCAGCAACTGCTTCCACTAATTTCTCAGAAACATGGGATGGGATCTCTCTTCAATTTTAATTGTTTACCTTTTTCATGTGGTTCGTATGAGGGAAGGAAAAGACTTCACCCACAGAAGGAGAAGATAGAAGTCCATCAAGTCAAAGCTATAAACGTATGTCCCGGCAAACTGCTTTTATAGTCTAGGCTTCTAATCTTACAAAATGTTAGCGTTCGTCAGGTCAGATTTATCTCTTAAAATGTCTCTGATGTCTCCTTGAGTTAATGAAACGCTGTGCCTCTGGAGAGACTTCCGGCCAATTAAACATTTTTATGGCCAGTGTTTTTTTAAAGGGGAAAAAATGTGGAGTCAAATCTGAGGGCATATCTTTACGGGGTTAAAACAGCTCCCATCACAGACTAATTTTGAATGCTTCATAGACCTCAGTGCCTCAAGAAACCTGGAAGGATTCCTAACGCTAAGAGGCTGTTCCCTATAAATTGCCTCAGAAAGATAAAACTGAAGGGAACGAGAAAGGCTCCTGTCATCGTACAAAAGTATTACAGACTCTAGAGGTTAGCTAATATCTTCATATAAAAAAGACACCATTTTCTGAAATCCGCAGCCTGCCCACGGTGTACAAATGGACATGAGGGTTACTAATGAGGTTATGTGATCTCTTTTGGGTGCAATTCTACGTAGAGACAAGTACTCTCCAGATGATGGCTTCTGCTACTCAGATCCAACCAGTAATATATTTATTCACATGTGTAGACATGAAGAGCTAGAAACTCACTTCTGTGCTATGGGAGAAAGTGAGTTATTTCAGCTTCTCCTCTTGTCACCCTGTTTGCTGTCTTCTTTCAAATGGGTTGAAATCTATGAAATTACCAAAACATGTCTATACAGTATGCTTATCATTTGCCTAGTTTATGTTTTTGAGTGGGCTGGCTAACTCCAAATACCTACCACCATTTTACTTCATGTCCCTTCTGTTCCACTACCTAAGCCACATTTTAAAATTTGTCATCTCTTACAGTAGATTCACCTTGGGCCTTTAAATTTCAATAGCCAATTGCAGGATGAGGGATGAATGTCATTTTTCTTATAACCTCATTTCCACTAAATGTTC
Organism: Canis aureus; assembly: GCF_053574225.1. Taxonomy (NCBI): domain Eukaryota; kingdom Metazoa; phylum Chordata; class Mammalia; order Carnivora; family Canidae; genus Canis; species Canis aureus. The sequence continues at coordinate 44,006,382 of NC_135612.1, forward strand.
TTTTTGGCCTCAGCATGTTTTGCCCCCTTCCTTGTCTGGTCCACAGAGCTTCTCAGAGTGCTCTATCTCTGTCCATTCCTTTCTTTATGTCCAATACAAGCAGCCAAACCTCAAATAAAGAATGCTCTTAAAATATGCCTTTATGCACTTTGCCTGGAACGTACTAGGTTATTAAAGCAAATCATGCACTTTGCAGCTTGGAACCCTATAAATATGTATGGCTCTGACATCAGTTGGCCTCACTAATAATCCCATTTATTGGGCAACTCCCTCAAAGTCTACTACAAAGCTTGTCCACTCTGCTCAGCTCAGGCATTGTCCTTGACTTTATTCCCCTTTTCTCAGCCCATTCATTGAAAAGAGAGAGGCCTTCAAGAGTTCTCAATACCATACTGTGTTCTTCCACCAGCAAGTTTGCCCTTTATCATGTTCTTCCTTTTTAATTTCTCAAATGATGTGATGTTCTCACCCTCTCTGTTAAAAATTCACTTGTTTGAGCTCTTGATTTTATTCTCTGCCTTTTCAGTGATAGTAGTCCCATACTCAGGATGTCCTCTCCCAGAATCCCTGACTCATCTCAGTCTATAAACACAGTGGTACCTTCTTATTCATAGTTATACTTGCTGTGGTTCCAGTTACTCGGGGGGTCTACCGTGGTCTGAAAGTAGATGCTCCTCCTTCTCACATATAGCCAGAAGGTCAATAGCAGCCTAATATGGCATTCACTTCATGGCATCTCATATGAGAATTTTATCATATTGTCACAAGAAGAAGGGGAAGTACAGTATAATAAGATATTTTGAGGGGCACCTGAGTGGTTCAGTCAGTTGACCATTCAACTCTTTATTTCAGCTCAGGTCATGATCTCAAGGTCCTAGGATCTCTGGGACCTGGGGTCAGGCTCTGCACTCAGTGGGGAATCTGCTTGAGGATTCACCCTCCCACTCCCTCTGCCCATCTTCCACTCCCTCTTTCTTTCTCTCCCTAAAATAAATAAATAAATAAATAAATAAATAAATAAATAAATAAATATTTTTTAAAAAATATATTTTGAGAGTGACAGAGACCACTTTCACATGAATTTTGTGATACAGTATTGTTATAATTGTTTCATTTTCTTCTTAGCTTATTGTTGCAGATTTCTTACTGTATATATTATACAAATTAAACATTATTATAGGTGTAGATGTATAGGGAAAAATATATAGAGTTGGTGCTATCCTTGGTTTCAAGCATCCACTGGGGATCTTGGAACCTAATCTTCACAGATAAAGGGAGGGGACTACTCTAATTCCAAGGCTTCCACTCCCTAAAATGAAAATTCTTATTGTATTTCATGCCCTCTCAATGTTCCCTCTCTTCTAATCACCTTCTAAAATTCCAGGAAGAAGAGTCTATACTGCTAGAGTGTTGACTGCTCTACCATATAATTTCTTTCAGGCCCATCTGACATTTGACCCCATTGCTATATTGAAATTCTCACTCCTAAAGCAATGAACAAATTCCTAATAAATATTAAGAGCTGACTACATGCCTGGCATTATTCTAGATACTACTTAGGATAAAGCAATGAAAAAAAAACAATTAAGAAGCCTAATATCTCAACTCTCCTTAACCTTACATTACAGTAAATTGCCAAATGTAATGAATATTTATTTTAATTAACTTTCTGGACCTTTTGAATTTCTCCTTGTACTATTTAAATCATTGACAAAACTTTCTCCATCCCGTCCTTGTGTATTAGCTTGAAAGGTTGGTATTCTCTAGAATTAGCTTATTTCATTGCTCTTCTTCTCTACCTAGCTCATCTTATCCACTTTCAAAGGTTTGATTATCCTGAATGTTTAGATTTCCCTCAGACCTGTCACTGGAATCTAAACTATTTCCCTAATCATCAGACCTATAAATCTCCCTGTTTCTAGATTTTTCCATTTAGACAAGCCACGGGCACTCAAGTTCATGCCCAAAAGTAACTTCTCACTTTCTCAAAATCAGCTCTTCTTTCTTTTTCTAATTTAATTATACCACCACTGAAATCTACCGTCATTCAAGCTAAAATATTAAAGATCATTCCTGATTCTTCTTTCTCTTTCCTTCCATCTAATAAAATAACAAGTCCGCAAACATTTATGTTCTGAATACTTTAAATCTGAACCACAATTCCTTTTTTAAAGTAAGTTCCATGCACAAGTGGGGCTTGAACACAGGCCTTCAAGATCAAGAGGTTGGATGCTCTACTGGACTGAGCCAGTCAAACCCCTGAATTGTAATTCCTAATTCTTCCACTCTGCATCCTCATTTCTCTTGTGAATGATTACAACTACTTCTGTCCTACACATCAAGCTAACCATTCACTGAGCAAAAACAAATTTACTATGTTGAGTCATTGCTTAGAAGTTATTGAATGAGGAAATAAATCAAAGTCTTCAATACGGCATAAAATATTGTTCACAATGTTGTTTCTTTCAATCTTGCCAGCATTGTATTTTATCACTCCATGACTCACTGTTTATATTTCAACACCATAAACAACTTAACATTTTCTTGTGCATGCACATAATAATTTCAGTTATTTGTTTTTCATCTTCCATGTTTTTTTCTCTTCACTATCTGCCTAGTTGTTCTTTTCTCTTACTTTAGTTTTATACATGCTTGCTCATCTTTTAAGATATATTGCATGTGTCATGTCTCCCATGGAAGTAATATTGTGTATCATCTCCACAATGTGTCCATCCTCTATATTCTTCAATACTTCTTGTACTTCAAATAGCATTTTACAATGATCTCTTTATATCTCAGCTCAATCCTACTAGATTGTGGTTGCTCTAAGACCACTTCTAAATCCTCTTTATTCTTACTCTCTGAGAAGGCCTGACACAGAATAACTATTCAGTGAAGATTTGGAAAACTTCACTGAATAAAAAATAAAAAAAAATAATTTGGAAAATTATTAAAAGGAGGAAAGGAAGGAGGGAAGGAGGGAAGGGAAAGGGGAAGGAAGGAAGGAAGGAAGGAAGGAAGGAAGGAAGGAAGGAAGGAAGGAAGGAAGGAGTTAGTGAGTTTACCATTATCACCTTAAGAAATCTAAGTGTGGGGCAGCCCTAGTGGCTCAGCTGTTTAGTGCTGCCTTCAGCCCAGGGCATGATCCCGGGGACCCGGGATCGAGTCCCACATCGGGCTCCCTGCATGGAGCCTGCTTCTCCCTCTGCCTGTGTCTCTGCCTCTCTCTGTGTGTCTCTCATTAATAAATAAGTAAAATCTTTAAAAAAAAAAAAAGAAATCTAAGTGTGTAGCAGATTGTATTTCCACAGGTGGCCACTTCAATGTCAACCAATCCACATGTTCTTCTAATATAGTGAAGGTGACCTGTGTTTAAGGATATATACATTTATTTGTTCATAAACATTTACCAAATGCCAATGGAACTACAAACATGGGCTCTAAGAATGCAAAATTTATAGCCATATGATTTATCTACTCATGATATCAGGAGAGAATATGCATATAAGGAAATAATTATAGTTAGATAAGAGATGGCATAGGTGCTAGGAGAGAAGCTCAGAGAAAGGTGTTTCTCAGAAGGTCTAGGACAAGATTATATAGGTGATATTTGAGCAAAATCTTGACCATTAAAAGCTGGCCAAACAGAATTTAGGGGAAAATATTCTGGAAATGGCTATATGTAAAGATACAAGAAAAGGAAAATATGAGAAATTCAGAAAAAAAAGAAGTAGTTCTGCAAGGCTGATCTGGATATGCAGAGGTTCTTTTCAGGGGATTATGAATCATGTATGCTAGATCTTTCTTTTTCTCTGAAAAGTTAGCTAATGTTCTGTAAAAAATGGTGTCAGAAGTTGTTGGTAGACATACTGTTTTTCAAATTCAACACTCCTCTAGCATAATTGAGTGTTGAGTCACTCTGGTGAATTAAACAAAACTACGTAGATACCCTCCCTTATTTTTCCTTTGTCTAAAGCATCTGTTCTTGAACAATGCATCTCCCCAGGGGCCCTAATAATATTACCGAAGGTTCAATATTCATCTGAAGATTGTCCTTATTATATAGCAGGAGTGTTTTCAGAACCAAAACTGCTCTGAGGCCATTTGGACTGTGATTATTTAGAAGTAAGGGCCAGGATCCACCCCTTTCCTTTCAGATAGCCCTTACAAATAGCACAAACATTAACTGTTCTCACTCTATTTCCAGGGTAAACATTTTGCTATATACCCTTTCCCAGACTGGGTCTTTGTTGAGAAGTCACCATACTAACATGATTGGTACATTTCCTAAAGTTGATAATGTGCCATGGTCTATGTGCCATAGACCTCTAATGACACTTTTTCTCACAAAGGACTTAAATATATACTTCATTATTATTTCAAGTCACACTCAGTGTAAGTGTTAGAAACACACAAAAACATACCTCTCAGAAGTGTAAATGTTAGTATTCAGATTTAGTTTATTTATTTATATTTTAAAAAACATTTTATTTATTATTCGAGAGAGAGAGAGAGAGGCAGAGACATAGGCAGAGGGAGAAGCATGCTCCATGCAGGAAGCCTGATGTGGGACTTGATCCTGGGACTCTGGGATCATGCCCTGAGCCAAAGGCAGATGCTCAACCACTGAACCACCCAGGTGTCCCTATTCAGATCTAGTTTAAATACAGAAGGAGAAAAAAATTCCAAAGTGCCTCACAATTTGCAAGGCCACCTTGCTTTCAACTGTCCCTCACTTACCCATTTGTCACACAAAAATGCTGTTGATTATCAACACACCAATTAAGAGCAGCAATGAGACACCACCACATTGGATACCCATTTATCAATAAATTAAGCTATGCTTGTGTTTATTAGGATTCAATATTTATATCTAATAAATAAGAAAAAAGTCTTAGAATTATATTTTATTTTTCTCATACATTGGCTAATAATTTAATAAGAGTCATGACTAATTCAAACAAGTTCTAATTCACAAGTTTCTTTATAATGACTAAGCTCAAAGACTCATCATATTTTTTACGCATTAGTTTTCAGAGTGACAGAATGACTATAGAAATCATATGCTAATTTTTTAAATTGTCTAAAATTTATTTGGAAATGAGTTTTGTATCACTGGCAATAGTCAGAATATTGGAATCCCAGACATAATATAGGATTATGTTACCTAATAATTAAATTTTCTCCTGCTATATCAATTATGTTAGTGTTCTTAGGACAAAGTGAATCAGTGGATATTATTTTTTTCACAGATATTCACTAAAATATAGGCTAAAACAACAAATATGTGCAATATTGAGAATATGGATAACAGTGTTTTCTGAAATTATAAATAGAAGTGAAAAAAAAAGACAAATTTACCAGTTTGGTCTTTATATGTCAAGTAGATAAGAAAAATGTTTTCTGGTTGAGTAGAGTACCTCATAGGACAACTCATTACCCTAAAGGTTTGGATTGGTCACAGATCAAAGTACATTTGCCAAAATGTCTTACATAAATATGTTCCATAAAAGGTTCCCCCAATTGCTCTCTCATGCCAATACCTAAATGATTTCTTATCTTAAAATTTTTCTTAATTCTTAGCATATTAAGAAATATGTTTACCTTATAACAGTGTCAAATAGTGAAAGTGTCATCTCCTTATAGTGCTAACAATAGCTTTTAAGGTCAAATTTATAAGAACAAAATGCACAGGCTGGAAAAATGTTGTAGGACCCCAAAGTCTATTGTGAATCACGTTGGCCTTGTCAAGGGACATCAGCCACTACTTGTAGCTCAAGGAAAATTGTTCGGAACAACAACTGCCCATATTTTCTGGATATTTCTGGAAATGAAAATTAAACCACTTTACTGCCTTAATTGGCAAGAGCACACCTCCCATTGCCCCATTTCCTCTTACAGCCTCTCAATTCAATCCATTTAAACCCAATGCTTTCCTTGACATTACCACATTCTGAAAACCATTAGTGTATTTCATTTACCAACACTACTTATATCTGAGGACTATTTACGATTCACACTGCAGTAAGAAGCTGAACTAGATTGAGAGGCTTTGATTATTCCTTTATATTTATATTTGAATAGTGCATTCTTAGATGTGTCCACATTCATTTCACAGAGACCTGCTGATGTACTGTGGTAAGCAGATGAAAGACATCATAGCACAATGAAAAGAGGTAGACCTTGAAGTGAATCTGGCTTAGATTTAAATTTTGTGCTATGTGCACGAGCCTAGGCCAGTTGTATGGTCTCCCTGGCACTCAATTTAAATATATTCATACTTGTGAATGATTCCAGGCTTGTGGTAGGGCATCGGCTCAATAATTGATAGCTGTTAAATTCTCAGTGAAGTATAGATCACTAGGGGGCAGGTATTAGTTACATTCAACTCTCTTTCATCAGGGTATGACTATATATATATATATTTGCCAAAATATATATATTTCATTTGTAGGGTCCATTCTTTAGGAAAAAGGAAACTTGGTTGGTGATAAAAAAAGATTAAGTCCTGTGAGAAGTTGCATGGAGGAGAGAATAGGTCCAAGGGAGCAGCATTTTTTTTTAAATATTTTATTTATTTATTCATGAGAGACACACAGAGAGAGGCAGAGACATAGGCAGAAGAAGAAGTAGACCCTCCAAGGGGAGCTTGATGTGGGATCCGATCCCAGGACCCTGGGATCATGACCTGAGCAGAAGGTAGACACTCAACCACTGAGCTAATCAGGTACCCCAGGACCAGCAGTTCTATAAAAATAATTACAGATCTATAGCATATGAGAAAATTGATAACTATTCATGTAACTGTAGAGAGCAAGATTGAGACTGGCTAGGGAAGCTCTACCCAGGCAGATGTGATTAGGTATAGAGGAGATGTTGGCCATAATCATACCACTAAACTAAGTCATATGATGAGGTACATCTGTTAAGACAAAGGCTGGCTGACTATTTGGTCAGGACACTATGGAAAGAGTTGTCTGAATCACAGTAAAGTGAATTGGGTTATTTGACATTCTAAGGAATTGCCTGATCAAAAGAATCTGTTCTGATGCCATGTGTGCATTACCTATCTTAAAACAATGACTGTGTTTTCACTTTCAAGAGAAAGTGTTCCACCAAGCCCAATGAGGCAGAAGTCACATGGCATCGTGAGTACCTCATTCTCTAGTTTACCCCCAGGTTAATTTGTGACTTAACACTCTCTCCTCTAGCATCAAGACAACCTAAGCCCTTTGCAATGTGGTGCCAACCCAGTTGCCCAGTGTCATATGATACTTCCTGCTAATTATCATTCCTGGCTGTAACCATACCAGACTACTAGTCCATATCTAAAGGGTCTTCTCTACCCTCCACACTTCTGCCCATGGAAAATTTCCTTTCCTCCCTAGGTCCTCAGGATTGCTTTCTTATCAAACCCTAGCAATGTATTTAAAAACATGACTGTCTCCAGCAATATTGAGAGATCCTTGAGGTCAAGACTATGTCTCTATGCCTGCCCTTGTCTCAATAGTGTCTTGCACATAGGAAGTCTTTTGATAACTAGGACATGTTGATTTACGGCAAGCATTTTTATTCAAAATAACCAAAAATTTAAAACATAAAAATTATGGTCCTTTGGAGGGATTTTTCAGCCACATTCAGTTTGGCTACTCTTCAGCTAGATATTATTAATCAAAGTTTGGAGATACAAAAACAATAGGAGACTTGCACCCAAATTTTAAATAAAATGTAGATGATATGAAAACGATGCAGCCAGCAGATTTACTGTAGATGCTGATTTTTCCATGTTTCCCAGAAAATTGTGGCCTCAGGCCACTCTGATTGACAGGGTCGGGCTCTGACGGAGAATCCAATTGGAGCTTCTCCTAGCTTTGAGAAGGATGCCTGCAGTCTTCCAAATCAGACAGGGCCTCTGCTCTCTGTTGGGCACAGCACAAGCCTATGTTGCCTGTTTAAAGAAAAAGTGACTTAAAATCCAAGAAAGAGACTTTGAGGACATGAACAAATCACTTTTTCCAAACCCCCCTAGTCCTTACCTAGGGAAACAGAGATTTTGGGAGAACCTAATGTGTATTCAGTCCAGCCCTTGGACTCTTGACAGTCTGTTCATTGATGAAAGCATAAATAACCCATAGGCTTCATCACTTGTTTCAAGGTTATTCCATTTCTGAATTACCTTTTCCAATGAGGTGAAGGCATACTTTCTTTGAGGATCATAGTTATAATTTAAAAATACTTTCCAAATGGTCATGTCAATTTCTGCCTACCACAGCTGATCTGAATGTTATGTAGTAATTCAACCTGCAAACTCAGCCCTACCTTGACCTCCAGGCTCCCCAGAGATGATATAAGATCCCTGTTGCCACATGGTGCTCACTGAGATATCATCTTGCCATTCCTTCTCAGTAATGTTTCCATCAATTCTGCTGAGCTCCAGCCTCACTGTTCTGCTTTACACTGAAGCTAGAGCCCAATCCTATTTTGTTTCCACCCTGATTTTGGCAGCTCCTTCTATAGTTCCAGTCTCAGGTACTGAGTTTCTCTTGTGAATGGAACCACCAACTGGCAATGCCCACCTGCTGGGGGAGTGGCTACTCACCAGAGCTGCTTTTAACAAAGCTTAGTTTCCTTCATCCCCTCCCAGGGCTCTACCACCCCAGGGATCCATCAAAGGACACCAGTAATTCTAAAGCCTTGTCATCTTTCTCTTCACCCAATCATTAAAAAGGAATTTGGGGCCATCATAAGGAAATGAGCCAAGACACCAATGAAAACACTGGACGCAAATCTACTATATGACAGATATTGCACTAAATACTAGAAATATAGCAATAGGAAGTCAGTTCCTTTTTTTTTTTTTTTTTTCATTAGCATAATTTTTTTTTTTATTGGTGTGCAATTTACTAACATACAGAATAACACCCAGTGCCCGTCACCCATTCACTCCCACCCCCCGCCCTCCTCCCCTTCTACCACCCCTAGTTCGTTTCCCAGAGTTAGCAGTCTTTACGTTCTGTCTTCCTTTCTGATAATTCCCACACATTTCTTCTCCCTTCCCTTATTTTCCCTTTCACTATTATTTATATTCCCCAAATGAATGAGAACATATAATGTTTGTCCTTCTCCGACTGACTTACTTCACTCAGCATAATACCCTCCAGTTCCATCCACGTTGAAGCAAATGGTGGGTATTTGTCATTTCTAATAGCTGAGTAATATTCCATTGTATACATAAACCACATCTTCTTTATCCATTCATCTTTCGTTGGACACCGAGGCTCCTTCCACAGTTTGGCTATAGTGGCCATTGCTGCTAGAAACATCGGGGTGCAGGTGTCCCGGCGTTTCATTGCATTTGTATCTTTGGGGTAAATCCCCAACAGTGCAATTGCTGGGTCGTAGGGCAGGTATATTTTTAACTGTTTGAGGAACCTCCACACAGTTTTCCAGAGTGGCTGCACCAGTTCACATTCCCACCAACAGTGTAGGAGGGTTCCCTTTTCTCCGCATCCTCTCCAACATTTGTTGTTTCCTGCCTTGTTAATTTTCCCCATTGTCACTGGTGTGAGGTGGTATCTCATTGTAGTTTTGATTTGTATTTCCCTGATGGCAAGTGATGCAGAGCATTTTCTCATATGCATGTTGGCCATGTCTATGTCTTCCTCTGTGAGATTTCTGTTCATGTCTTTTGCCCATTTCATGATTGGATTGTTTGTTTCTTTGGTGTTGAGTTTAATAAGTTCTTTATAGATCTTGGAAACTAGCCCTTTATCTGATATGTCATTTGCAAATATCTTCTCCCATTCTGTAGGTTGTCTTTGAGTTTTGTTGACTGTATCCTTTGCTGTGCAAAAGCTTCTTATCTTGATGAAGTCCCAATAGTTCATTTTTGCTTTTGTTTCTTTTGCCTTTGTGGATGTATCTTGCAAGAAGTTACTATGGCCGAGTTCAAAAAGGGTGTTGCCTGTGTTCTTCTCTAGGATTTTGATGGAATCTTGTCTCACATTTAGATCTTTCATCCATTTTGAGTTTATCTTTGTGTATGGTGAAAGAGAGTGGTCTAGTTTCATTCTTCTGCCTGTGGATGTCCAATTTTCCCAGCACCATTTATTGAAGAGACTGTCTTTCTTCCAATGGATAGTCTTTCCTCCTTTATCGAATATTAGTTGCCCATAAAGTTCAGGGTCCACTTCTGGATTCTCTATTCTGTTCCACTGATCTATGTGTCTGTTTTTGTGCCAGTACCACACTGTCTTGATGACCACAGCTTTGTAGTACAACCTGAAATCTGGCATTGTGATGCCCCCAGATATGGTTTTCTTTTTTAAAATTCCCCTGGCTATTCGGGGTCTTTTCTGATTCCACACAAATCTTAAAATAATTTGTTCTAACTCTCTGAAGAAAGTCCATGGTATTTTGATAGGGATTGCATTAAACGTGTATATTGCCCTGGGTAACATTGACATTTTCACAATATTAATTCTGCCAATCCAGGAGCATGGAATATTTTTCCATCTCTTTGTGTCTTCCTCAATTTCTTTCAGAAGTGTTCTATAGTTTTGAGGGTATAGATCCTTTACATCTTTGGTGAGGTTTATTCCTAGGTATCTTATACTTTTGGGTGCAATTGTAAATGGGATTGACTCCTTAATTTCTCTTTCTTCAGTCTCATTGTTAGTGTATAGAAATGCCACTGACTTCTGGGCATTGATTTTGTATCCTGCCACGCTACCGAATTGCTGTATGAGTTCTAGCAATCTTGGGGTGGAGACTTTTGGGTTTTCTATGTAGAGTATCATGTCATCGGCGAAGAGAGAGAGTTTGACTTCTTCTTTGCCAATTTGAATGCCTTTAATGTCTTTTTGTTGTCTGATTGCTGAGGCTAGGACTTCCAGTACTATGTTGAATAGCAGTGGTGAGAGTGGACATCCCTGTCTTGTTCCTGATCTTAGGGGAAAGGCTCCCAGTGCTTCCCCATTGAGAATGATATTTGCTGTGGGCTTTTCATAGATGGCTTTTAAGATGTCGAGGAATGTTCCCTCTATCCCTACACTCTGAAGAGTTTTAATCAGGAATGGATGCTGTATTTTGTCAAATGCTTTCTCTGCATCCAATGAGAGGATCATATGGTTCTTGGTTTTTCTCTTGCTGATATGATGAATCACATTGATTGTTTTACGGGTGTTGAACCAGCCTTGTGTCCCAGGGATAAATCCTACTTGGTCATGGTGAATAATTTTCTTAATGTACTGTTGGATCCTATTGGCCAGTATCTTGTTGAGAATTTTTGCATCCATGTTCATCAGGGATATTGGTCTGTAATTCTCCTTTTTGGCGGGGTCTTTGTCTGGCTTTGGAATTAAGGTGATGCTGGCTTCATAGAACGAATTTGGAAGTACTCCATCTCTTTCTATCTTTCCACACAGCTTTAGGAGAATAGGTATGATTTCTTCTTTAAACGTTTGATAAAATTCTCCTGGGAAGCCATCTGGCCCTGGACTCTTGTGTCTTGGGAGGTTTTTGATGACTGCTTCAATTTCCTCCCTGGTTATTGGCCTGTTCAGGTTTTCTATTTCTTCCTGTTCCAGTTTTGGTAGTTTGTGGCTTTCCAGGAATGCGTCCATTTCTCCTAGATTGCCTAATTTATTGGCGTATAGCTGTTCATAATATGTTTTTAAAATCGTTTGTATTTCCTTGGTGTTGGTAGTGATCTCTCCTTTCTCATTCATGATTTTATTAATTTGAGTCTTCTCTCTCTTCTTTTTAATAAGGCTGGCTAATGGTTTATCTATCTTATTAATTCTTTCAAAGAACCAACTCCTGGTTCTGTTGATCTGTTCCACAGTTCTTCTGGTCTCGATTTCGTTGAGTTCTGCTCGAATCTTTATTAACTCCCTTCTTCTCTTGGGTGTAGGATCTATTTGCTGTTTTTTCTCTAGCTCCTTTATGTGTAAGGTGAGCTTTTGTATTTGAGTTCTTTCCAGTTTTTGAATGGATGCTTGTATTGCGATGTATTTCCCCCTTAGGACTGCTTTTGCTGCATCCCAAAGATTTTGAACGGTTGTATCTTCATTCTCATTAGTTTCCATGAATCTTTTTAATTCTTCCTTAATTTCCTGGTTGACCCTTTTATCTTTTAGCAGGATGGTCCTTAACCTCCACGTGTTTGAGGTCCTTCCAAACTTCTTGTTGTGATTTAGTTCTAATTTCAAGGCATTATGGTCCGAGAATATGCAGGGGACAATCCCAATCTTTTGGTATCGGTTCAGACCCGATTTGTGACCCAATATGTGGTCTATTCTGGAGAAAGTTCCATGTGCGCTTGAGAAGAATGTGTATTCAGTTGAGTTTGGATGTAAAGTTCTGTAGATATCTGTGAAATCCATCTGGTCCAGTGTATCATTTAAAGCTCTCGTTTCTTTGGAGATGTTTTGCTTAGAAGACCTATCGAGTATAGAAAGAGCTAGATTGAAGTCACCAAGTATAAGTGTATTATTATCTAAGTATTTCTTCACTTTGGTTAATAATTGATTTATATATTTGGCAGCTCCCACATTCGGAGCATATATATTGAGGATTGTTAAGTCCTCTTGTTGAATAGATCCTTTAAGTATGATATAGTGTCCCTCTTCATCTCTCACTACAGTCTTTGGGGTAAATTTTAGTTTATCTGATATAAGGATGGCTACCCCTGCTTTCTTTTGAGGACCATTCGAATGGTAAATGGTTCTCCAACCTTTTATTTTCAGGCTGTAGGTGTCCTTCTGTCTAAAATGAGTCTCTTGTAGACAGCAAATAGATGGGTCCTGCTTTTTTATCCAGTCTGAAACCCTGCGCCTTTTGATGGGGTCATTAAGCCCGTTCACATTCAGAGTTACTATTGAGAGATATGAGTTTAGTGTCATCATGATATCTATTCAGTCTTTGTTTTTGTGGACTGTTCCACTGAACTTCTTCTTAAAGGGGAATTTTAAGAGGCCCCCTTAAAATTTCTTGCAGAGCTGGTTTGGAGGTCACATATTCTTTTAGTTGCTGCCTGTCTTGGAAGCTCTTTATCTCTCCTTCCATTTTGAATGAGAGCCTTGCTGGATAAAGTATTCTTGGTTGCATGTTCTTCTCATTTAGGACCCTGAATATATCCTGCCAGCCCTTTCTGGCCTGCCAGGTCTCTGTGGAGAGGTCTGCTGTTACCCTAATACTCCTCCCCATAAAAGTCAGGGATTTCTTGTCTCTTGCTGCTTTAAGGATCTTCTCCTTATCTTTGGAATTTGCAAGCTTCACAATTAAATGTCGAGGTGTTGAACGGTTTTTATTGATTTTAGGGGGGGATCTCTCTATTTCCTGGATCTGAATGCCTGTTTCCCTTCCCAGATTAGGAAAGTTTTCAGCTAGAATTTGTTCAAATACATATTCTGGCCCTCTGTCCCTTTCGGCGCCCTCGGGAACCCCAATTAAACGTAGGTTTTTCTTCCTCAGGCTGTCGTTTATTTCCCTTAATCTATCTTCATGGTCTTTTAATTGTTTGTCTCTTTTTCCTCAGTTTCCCTCTTTGCTATCAACTTGTCTTCTAGGTCACTCACTCGTTCTTCCACCTCGTTAACCCTCGTCGTTAGGACTTCTAGTTTGGATTGCATCTCATTCAATTGATTTTTAATTTCTGCCTGATTAGCTCTAAATTCTGCAGTCATGAAGTCTCTTGAGTCCTTTATACTTTTTTCTAGAGCCACCAGTAGCTGTATAATAGTGCTTCTGAATTGGCTTTCTGACATTGAATTGTAATCCAGATTTTGTAACTCTGTGGGAGAGAGGACTGTTTCTGATTCTTTCTTTTGAGGTGAGGTTTTCCTTCTAGTCATTTTGCTCAGTGCAGAGTGGCCAAAAGCAAGTTGTATTGGGAAAAAGAGAAAAAGAGAGGAGAGAAAGAAGGAAAGAAAAGAGAAAGAGAAAAAAAAAGGGAAGAAAAAGAAAAAAAAAAACGAAAAAAAAAAAAAGAAGAAGAAAAAGAGAAAGAAAAAGAAAGGAGAAAAAAAGGGGGTGGGGGAAGGAAACAAATCAAAAAGCAAAACAAAATAAAAACAAAAACAAAAACAAAAACACACAAACAAAAAAAGAACCACCGGGGAGTATCTTCTGATTCTGTGTACTTTAAGTCCCTTGGCTTCTCCTGGAAGTTGTCAGTCTAGCTGGTGTTCTGGGGGAGGGGCCTGTTGTGCTGATTTTCAGGTGTTAGCAGTTGGGGGAGCTGCTGTGCCCCTGCCTGGTGCAGGGCTCAGTGGGGGTTGTTTACCCCGTGAGGCCGCAGGAGGAACAGCCCCAGTGGCGGGGCAGCTCTGGAAACCTGGATTCAGCCCCCACAGGAAGTACTGAGCTCTCCGTCTGCAGGGCCTGGAGGCTCCGGGGCGGGGCCGCTGATCTGCTCAGCTGGGGCAGGACCGTCCTCGCTGTCCTGGGCCCTCCCGGCCTCTGCCTGTCCCGGGGGAGGCGGGATCCTGGGCTGTGTCCCGGCGCCCTGTGCTCCGGAGCCTGCGCTGTTGGATTCGCGCTCCCGGGCCGCGCAGCCCCCTCCGCGGAGCTGCCGCCCGAGCCCCTCCGAGCTGCTCCTGGAACCGCGCAGCCCCCTCCGCACGGAGCCTCTTCCTCTGCCCGAGCCCCTCCGAGCTGCTCCCGGGGCCGCGCAGCCCCCTCCGCGGAGCCGCCGCCCGAGCCCCTCCGAGCTGCTCCTGGAACCGCGCAGCCCCCTCCGCACGGAGCCTCTTCCTCTGCCCGAGCCCCTCCAAGCTGCTCCCGGGGCCGCGCAGCCCCCTCCGCGGAGCCGCCGCCCGAGCCCCTCTGAGCTGCTCCGGGTCCCGCCGGGTCCCGCCGCCCGCGCTGCAGCCCTTAGGGAGCTCGGCGCACTCTCCTGGGCGCGCAGTTGCTGTTACTGTCCCCGGGAGCCCGAGGGCATCCTCGCCCTTCTGGGTCCTGCTCCAACTCCCCGCGAGCCCCTCTCCGCCCGGGAAGGTCGGTGCAGCTCCTGCGTCTCCGGGACGGGGCTCTCCTGTCCTGGGGACACTCGCCCCGGCCCCAGCCCGGCTTCTCGCGGGCCCCTCCCCCTTGGAGGCCTTTGTTTCTTTATTTCTTTTTTCCCGTCTTCCTACCTTGATAGAAGCGCGAACTCTTCTCACTGTAGCGTTCCAGCTGGTCTCTCTTTAAATCTCAGGCCGAATTCATAGATTTTCAGGATAATTTGAAGGTTTTCTAGGTAGTTTGGTGGAGACAGGTGATTTGGAGACCCTACTCTTCCGCCATCTTGCTCCTCCCCCTCAGGAAGTCAGTTCCTAAGAGAGTACTTAGAAGAAGGTAGAGTGTATTTTTCCCTTGCATATATTTAAATGTTAATAAGCCCTAATAGAAGCTTAAAAATCAAAGCTCTGGGAATCTACAAAGACTTTTGGGAAGCAAACCAGGGCTTGTCCCAATCTTAAGCTCCTTGGGGTACATTAGAGGCAGTGAATTAATGACTTCTGATGTACTGAAAGTTATGTCTTCAAAAAGTTAAATACCTATTTTTAATACACTCAATCAAACTAAACTAAAATATGTTTTTATGTGCATTCAAAGGAAAGTAAAGTCTTTCTCTTTCTCTTTTAACAGATATGCTAAAAAGAGAATAATGAACTCATTTATTTAAATTTTGAGTGCTGTGTGTGCTAGGCAAAATAGTAGCCCTCCAAAGGTATCTACATGCTAGTCTGTGAATGTGCTACATAGCAAAAGGGATTTTGCAGATATGATTAAATTAAATCTTTTTGGATGATGATATTGTCCTGGATCATTTGGGTGGGTCTAATGTGATTACAAGAGTCCTTATGCATGGAGGCTGGAGGGTTAAGGTCAGGGTCAGAAATAAGAAGGTATGATGATGGGAGAAGAGGTTTGAATGGTGTGGGGCATAAGCCAAGGAATGAGGGTCACCTTTAGAAGTTGAAAAATCAAGGAATGGATTCTCCCCTGGGACCTTCAGAAGAACACAGCCCTGACAAATTTTTTATTTTTATTTTTATTTTATTTTATTTTTTTTTACTTCTGGTCTTCAGAACTGTAGGATAATAAATTTACTTTTTCTTTTTAAGCCACAAAGTGTGTTAATTTCTTACAGCACCAGTAGAAAACTAATAGAGGTATACAAAGAGTTTCATCAACAAATACTCAATTTCCATTAGACTTTCAGGAATGAATTATCAGTATGCATTGAATTGGAAAACATTGCTGATAGTTCATAAGAAGAAGAAAATCTACAGCTAATCTGAATTTGAAGTATCCAGCTAATCCACAAAAAATATGAACAAAATAAATGGAAAACAGCACAACAATGACTCAATTATCTCAACTGCTACTCTTGACTTCAGACAAGAAGACATCAGGAAAAAAAGCAAAGGGATTTTTGGGACAGCCACACATTAAGACAGTGGCTACATAGAATTTTATAATTATTTTTGTAGAAGTAGCTACTGCTACAAAATACACACATCACCCAAAACCCTTTGTTTTTCAGTTTGGTTACAAGGGAGTATCATATCATTTATAAACTGATGACTTTTAATTGACTAACATTTTACAGATGAACACGTCCAGGCTTATCCCCTAGCCTTAATATCAATGACTCTAAAGTATCACTTGGTCAGTAAGTAATTTCCTGAAACTGTTGGTTAGAATAATTTAAAGGAATCTAAATTTGTAAAGGAATAGGTCAGTGGTCAATATAAATATCAAAAAGTAAAGCCAATTTCATAGGAGGCAAGGAGGAGAAAAAAAGGAAACATGTCCTACAATAGATTTCCAGACATTTCAGGCTACTCAAGGATGTGCCGTCTTTTAATGCAAATTATTAACAAACAGAAAAGCCAGTATCTTGTCTTGATATTTATGAAATTTGTTACTGGTGGTGAAAGCATTGTAATCATTCCTTAAATTTTTACTTTTCTTTAGGAAAATGGGAAAAAAAGGCCGTGAGGACTGCTCATTGGCATCATTATCTCCACCTCTCCTTGCATACCTGCTCCAGTGCTCTGGTTCAAGACAATTAATCCTAATATCCAACCCCTCCTGTGGTAATTTCTCATCTTGGCAGCTCTCTTTCTGTAATGACTAAAGGGGAGTGGCTGAGTTCCCAAAGCTTGGTCTGAGCCAGATGTACTTTTCCTCACAGACGTGAACAGCCTGTTCTGGTACCTCCCTTGCATTCTTCTTTCTCCTTGTTGTCCTTCTTTCCTTCCTCCTCCTTCTCCTATCTTTCCTTCCTCCCTTCCCTCTCCTTTCTATTCCTTCCTTCCTTCCTTCCTTCCTTCCTTCCTTCCTTCCTTCCTTCCTTCCTTCCTCCCCTCTTCTTTCTTTCCCCTTTCTCCCTCAGTTTACCCCAAAAACAGTTTAATATATATATATATAACAAAGCAAGCCAGTCCCCTCACCCAAGCTTTTAACACAATGGAGAACTTTAGCAGTTCTAAGTGTAATTAGGTGATTGACAAATGGCAGGTAGCAATGACATGGAAATAACCTCTATTATCATGCCTTCCTTACTCAGAGAAAGAGCTCTAGTGTCCTAATGTTTCAACCCAATTCCAATTTCATATTTATGAAAAGCCAGTCTCTGCCACTCCCCAGCAATCTGGTTATTGAGTGGACTTTTCTGCAAGCATAATTATACCCCCCATTCCTTGATATTGCATCCTTTTATTCATTTTCCTCTTCATCTCCTGCTGTGCTGACTGCCTTCACAACACTTCATGCTCTGACCAAAAGAATAGGTCATTGATTTTTTTTTCCTAAATCCAGTACCACTCTGTGAATTGGTCTCGATCCCTAGAGGCAGTGAGTGTAAGAGAGAGAGAAATGGAGAGCATGATAACACAACCATAGGACACTGGGTCAAAGGTCCCCATCCACTCCAGTGTGGTTACATTGTGTTTTCATCCCTCCCTTGACGCTACCTTCTCTAATGACAGATGCTACACTGTGAGTGCTTATACTAGAAATTGGATGTCATTTTTGTGTGGGCATATGATTATCATATGTACACATGGGCTTTAGCCAAGATCTGCATTGGAAAGCAATGAGCAACAAGGACAATATCCATTAGTCTATAATTTTGCATTTATTTTTTTTACCAGCTTAGACAGGCTGCACATCATTTATTCACATTTGTGATAGCTGTGACAGATTGAATATTTACCAATGACTTTGTAAACCAATACCCTGAGACACTATATGATACTCCTAATTTGAAGCCTCAGGACAAGCTGCTGGGTATCTAATGGGCTGAGCAGACATTGCTTCCCTCCTCTCTTCATGATTCTGAGATTTGACTTATAGTTTTCCCCCAGAGTTGTACTAGAATAGAACGAATCAACTAATTAATTGTTAAGTGAGAACCTATCTCATGCCAAACTCGTATCTAGGCACAAGGACTACGGTGATGAGCAAAGAAAGCATAGACTATTATTTTTCTGATAAAGGGGAAGTGGGTGTAAAAACAGATCATTTTACTTCACTATTTTAATCTAATTATATTTGAATGTGATTTGGCTGATGTCTCCAGATAATGACTTTGATTGACTTACATAGGAAATAGTCTGAGTATATTTGGAACTTGGTTTCAATAGTTTTATCTTCTGATTCTATTTTGAATATATGTAACTATCTGCTCTTTTATTTTTTTCTATAAACACTGGGGATTTGTTACTTCTATTCTAAAAAATAGATTATCCAAAGAAAAACATTACCAGTCATTTTATGATTAACCTACTACTATTCTATACAAATCACTGGACTCCTGGTCTCTCCTGTTTTGGCTGTGTGATTGTTTTTGTTTGGTTGGGTTGATTTGGCTTTTGAGTACCATAAAAATCAGCATCATCAGAAAAATATTTTTTCCACAAACAAATCATGTCTATCCATGCACCAGTTTACCTTTAGTTAATAAGATAACACCCTTGTCTCATTGGCTAAAATAGGTGCTGTTTGGGAGGTGTCTAAGTCTCCAGTACATTAAAGATGCCATACACAAAGAAATAAGACTTTTGGAATTATTCTGACATTAAAAATATGAATTATTTCAAGTACATATAATATCTTTTTCTTCTACTTCAAAGTTCCTCATCTTTTCCCAAACTTGGAAAGCTACATCTCCATTAATATCTAAGTATTCCTTGGAGAAGAGGTGATTATTTCCCCCAGTTCTTATTCTCAATATAAATGTCATGACTACAAAAAATAAATCTTTTTGCTGTTGTTGTTTTGTAGTATTATACTACAAGATTAAATATTTTTAACATAGGTTTGCTTCATTATCATAGGTAATTGTCCATTTATTTTTAACTTGTATATTTTTTGAAAATATAACAACTAGTTGAATATTTTACTTGGCCATCTAATTTCTGCATATGTCAATCCAATTCCTCATAACTTAGCCTGAAAAATCTGGAATGCTGACAGTCATATCATTGATTTTGAAATTATGTATTTGATCATTTAAAAAACAGTATGATAGTTTTATAAGAAATGATATGATAAACACTTGGTAATACAGTTCACAGACCCAATAGGCAAAAAATTCTTTCATAATCCATAAATTGCTGAAATTTGGAAGCAACCAAGGTGTCCTCCAGTAGACTAAATGAATAAGTAAACCATGGCACATCTATACGATGGAATACTACTCAATACTAAAAAGAAACAAGATCAAGCAAGGAAAAGACATGGAGAAACTTAAATGCATATTTTAGTGAAAGTAAAAGATACATAAGTGAAAGGTAGTCTGTATGGTTTCACCTACAAAACATTCTGGAAAAGGCAAAACTACAATACAGTACAAAGATTAGTGATGATTGGAGTTAGGGAGTAAGCAAGAAGGATTAATTAGATGGAGTACAGGGTATTTTTAGGGTTTGAAACTATTCTGTATAATACAATAGTGGTAGATACAGGTCATTATACATTTGTGAAAGCCAACAGAACTGTATACAAGATAAAGAGTAAACCCCAATGTAAACTTTGGACACTAGTTAATAAAAATGTGCCAATATTTCTCCACCAATTGTAAAAAATGTACTGCATTAATGCATCATAGTAATAACAGGAGAGCTATGTGTTGAAGAAGAGGAAGTGTATAGGAATTGTACTTTCTGCTTAATTTTTCTGTACACCTATAACTTCTCTAAAAAATTAAAGCCTATCAATAAAGTAGCAAAATCAATTCTTGATGTCTTATAGAGGAAACCATCATGATATTGTATTTACTAGTTTTATGACTTTGGAAAATTATTTCACATATCAAATCTATAAAATGAAGATAAGAAGCAATGCATAAAGATGTTATGATGATTAAATGACATCATCAAAGTCAGGACCTTAACATGACCTAGGTCATGAGCTAGTGCACGAACTCAATAAATATTAGTTATTCCTATACTGGAAATTCATAAGTACTCAATTTTGCAATGGATTTCCTCAACAGTAAAATATTCCTAATAAATACACAATGGCTTTTTCCCTGTTCAAGATTCAGCATTGGATTGCCTTGTAAAACCACAGCACATGTATCCTCCTCAAAAAAGGGGATGAAAGACACAATCTTGTCTCTGATTTAATTCCAGAAAATTCCCTGTGTCAAAAGCCGGTTGGACACTGTCCGGTTATTCTTTAGCACCATTGTTTGAAAAAAAATAATAATTGTCCACTGTTCTTTTGTGTGTCATGGAATCTATTGACACCTTAAGATGAGTTCTCTTACATTCAAGCCCAGCAGCTCAATTAATGCCAAATTCTGTCGAGAAGCCTGGAAGCAGTAAGAGGAAAGCTGTAATCCACTACAATTCACTGTCTTGTGTTTATACTTGTACTTCAATGCAGGTAAAACTGGGTGTTTCAGAAAAGTCATAAAGAAACTACTCTTCATTGAATGCCTTCCTCTATATTTAAAGAGCTGTTTGAGCAAATGATTCCATTACACAGAAGATATGCCCCACTACGCTTAGAACAACATTTTTAGTGTTTTTGTTTTGTTTTGTTTTGTTTTTTTTCCTGCTGGCTGCCCCCAGCGACTCCTTCCTGCCCACCTTGCTCTTGGCTCAACTTACCTCACTTGTTCCTTGCTTTCTTTCACCTCAAAATCAACTTTTTCTTTTCTTTTCTTTTTTCTTTTCTTTTCTCTTTTCTTTCTTTTCTTTTTTTCTTTCTTTTCTTTTCTTTTTCTTTTCTTTTCTTCTTTTCTTTTCTTTTCTTTTCTTTTCTCTTCTCTTCTCTTCTCTTCTCTTCTCTTCTCTTCTCTTTTCTTTTCTTTTCTTTCTTTTCTTTTCTCTGTTTTAGACCCTTTGGGACTCTGATGAGTTATAAAGTTTAGTGTTCAACTCAACTGGCAGCCCAGGTTAGCACACACCACTGGGTTTGTGTCCAGGAAGCTAACCTGACTATGCCTTCCTCTCTCTGATAAAAACTGATCCTGAAGAATGTCCATTGCCCAGGAAAGCAATTTTTTTTCATTTTTTTTCTTAAATAAGCTTTTCTTTCTTTATTTGTAATCCTTGTACTTGAAATCAGTGATCTGAAGCACATGTTGACAAAAGTTCTAAGATCACCCAGCTTTTAATATTTCTGCTCTGGACACAGACACAAGTATTTAGCTCCAGCTTTGTCTAGTACAACTGGATATGCAATCATTTGATGTGCAACTTTGGCAAGTTGGCCTCAGCCGCCCTCAAAGGTTACAAAATGACAGAGTTTCCAAAATATCTTTTGGTGTTCATCTGCCCAATGGATTATTCCATAAAAGTTTTTGACACTGAAATCATACCTGAGAAAGCTCTCTACTAATCCTCTCTTCTTATTCAAATTGACTATCTGCAGCTCATGGATACAACAGAGACCTTTTCCTATATGTCTTTGCCTTAACCTAAGTATGGACATTTCAGGACCCCCTCCTACCCTTTTTAATTCAATTTCTTTTGGCCCAAGACTCACCCTAGCTAATCCTTCAGGAATGATTCATGTCCATTCATGACATTTTGACAGATTTTTTTTTCTATAGTCAGTGTTAATTACAGTTATTTTTTTCCCCTTTTGCTGACAATTCCTGACACTGGGTAATATCAAGAATGAACAATAAACAGAGTTGGTTCAAAGTGAGAGGTGACCTGATCTTCTCTGAGAAGTTTAAAAGTGATCTCTTTTCTTTGAACACAGTGAGTCCTTGAGGGGAACTTAACAAATACAGTCCATAGGCCTAGAAATCAGGCAATATATTGTTGATTATAAACATTTCTTTCCAGTGAAACCCTGAGAAGAATACTATTACCATTTCAAATAAAAACGTAACCAAGTTTGAGTGTGCAAGGAGGAAAACCAATGGTAGCTCTTATAGAAGAAAATTAATTCTGTGGCATGCCACATATTGGCATATATGACATTTGAAATGAGTTAAAGTGACCTCATTATGGCTTTTGGTGAAAACTATTTAACTGTTATAGTTAAAACAGCTATGTAGGTTTAAGGGACTAAAGAGCCAGGACTTTTACATCCTCATCCTGATTCTGCCCCAGGCTGACCAGATTAAAAAATTGCAGTCTGGCCCTTCTACAACCAACATTTATGGAGGAGAGCCATGATATACAGGACTCTGAAAACTATTTCAACAGGATTGCTATAGTCCTTTCAAAGCAGCTAAGACATTATTCTTTTCCATCTGTGACAAAAATAACATCTTACAGAGACTATCACATTACTCAGAGTGGGTCTCATAATCTCAATGGTGAAACAAGAAATCCAACAAACAGTAGCAACATAATTAGTAGAATGATCCCACTCAATAAGAAAAATAAATAAACCTTGGTAAAAATTATATTTGGTGAAAATAATAATTTGTTCTATCACCCATTGCACAATACAAAACTTTTTTTCTGAATGGTGAGGTGGGGGTGACTGAATTATAACCAATGCAAATGTATCTGTGTGAAGTATTTTGTTACGTATTCCTTTGGTTACAGCTAGAGCGCTTTCCTCCACCCTCCCAACACTTATTTATGCATGTGTATTAAGTGTTAGTTCCATTCACTTAACATCAAACATCCAGTAGGGAAAAAATCCTAGACTAACTTTGGGAGCAATCTATATACACATTTTATAGATTCATTCATGACTTAAGAAGTTAATAAATTTAGTTTCTTGAGAGTTTACTAATTTTAAAGCACTCTTCTTTTCTCTGACAAAATAACATCAGTATTACTATTATCTATATTTTATTTACAGATGAGAAAGTAGATCCAAAGTGTCTGGGTGACTTGCCCTGATATTTAGTGAGTGCTTAGAGCTTCAAAGAAAACAATCTTGCTAAAGCTGATGGGTAACTAGCCCTAAGCTGGGTCACAGGGTTCTCATTGTCTATAGGACCACAGGCAGAGAAGGCTGTGACAGCCACCCTTTGGCAGCTGGAGAGGGTAGGGAAGAAGGAGTCCTTTAAGACTAGGCTCTGCTCTCATTTTTTACTTTTAGAGAATCTGAGTTAAAAGTGATAGCATGGACCTCAGGCAGGGCCTTGACAGTGGCATATTTCTTTTACTGGGGACAACTCCTCAAAAGCACAAATTGCTTGGTGGTGGCAAACTGCTGAGGCAATGGGAAACCCAATTTCTATAAAAGAAATTTTTTATTTCTATATAAAGAAATATTTATTTCTATATTGCCCACTACCTGCCCTACATCCATGTGGGTCAAATGCACCCTAATATTCTACTTCTTGTTAGAGGATTAGCACTTTATCCAGGGTAGATGCTAGAGAAATAGATGGCCAGTACTGTGGTTTACTTGGACACTCCCAGACAGACCTACCTAGAAGGAACTGAACATGCTGACCTCCTTGGACACCTAGACCAAGTTCTCTCCATCTTCACTCTCACACAGGCCCTGCCTGGGCCACCCGTGTTGTGTCTGTGGAACAGTGTTAGAGTGAGATTGCCTGGCATACCCTGAAATCCACTTTCTATGTCCTGCTTCTAAATATATGACATCCCTGAGGCATGTTTCCCCAAGTGTCAGCAGGGGCAGAGTGCTTTCATTGGTAAGTGCAGCATGACAATGCATCAGCATTCAGTGATCACATGGAAGCCAAGACATTTAATTTACAAATAGAGACCGTGACTAATATGTGGTAGGTAGTTACTGTATTTTAGAATCACATGCATTCATGAACCCCTGTATTTATTCAAAATTTTAAAAGTAAATCTTTACATTTCTATCACGTGAAACGTAAATGTAGGTCAACTATTTTGAACTCAATAAAACATGTAAATGTGCTTATAAGAATTGAGTGCATACCTGAGTTTGCTACAGAGGGACAGCTTTTGGCAGCATGTGTTTATGCCTTTAGAAACTAGTATTTAATAAAAGCCACCTGCATATTGCTCTCTTGTGGGTTTGATCTATCTTAGTTAGGGAAGGTTGTATCTGACAGGGAAACATATATGGAGAAGCCCAGCATATTTCAAAAAGTTGTGATTTTCAAACGAAATCACAGATAGAGAATACTTTTTTAAACCATAAAGTGTCACAAAGGTATAGATTATCCCCATTGCTAAATTATCCTAACTGCAACTGGGAAAAAAAGGAAGATGGAGTAAACATAGTAAAATACCAATCATTTATAAAAGTGCTCACACAGCATCTGCATACAACCAAAGCTCCAGACTGAGGGAGTTGCATTTATTGTACACTGAGAATTTTATCTAGAACAAATAGAAGCTCAACCAGCATCTTGCAGATCCTTGTTATGTTGATAATGTTGTCACTAAAGGTTTTGTTCTACAAGACTCCACCACCTTTAAGCGGCGATTATGTTGAGGTAGTATTGACATTTCTCAATATAGTATTGAAAAGTCCACATTGATCATACAAGGCAATTGATCAGTAACAGCACCTTGTAAGCCCTTGCTACTCTGCCCACTAGCAAAGTAGCAAGCTCTGTGTTGTCAGTCCTTCTAGAGGGACTGCCAATAAGAACAGTTGTCTTTGATTGCAGAAGCACACAACACAAATTTTGAAGCTCTGAGAGATGGACAAAGGTATATTTTACTCTTTTTAGGTCTCTTGATGCAACTTAACTAGAAACATCACTCTTTTTTTTAAAAAAAATAATTTATTCATGAGAGACACACAGAGAGAGAGAGAGAGGTAGAGACACAGGCAGAGGGAGAAGCAGGTTCCATGTAGGGTGCCTGACATGGAACTCCATCCCAGGTCCCCAGGACCACGACCTGGGCCAAAGGCTATGCTAAACCGTTGAGCTACCTGGGCTTCCCAGAAACATCACTCTCTTATACTAAGTCTTAATATACGACACAGCTTCACCCAACTTTTCACATATTTCTTTTTATCCACTGCTCAGGTTTATCATATTGCAATGGTGATGAGAGATGTACTGTCATAAGAGAATATATTTTCATTTTGTGTCATATAAAACCCTGGCTCTAGTCTAAATGCTAAACACATCTGTTAATAGACCAAAGATCGACCCCGTCTCTCTCTTTTCAAATCTGACAGGTAATAAATTTTAAAACAAAAAGGTACTTAGTTAAAAAAATGTAGTCAATAGCAAAAGTATTATCATTTTGATTTTTCCTCTTATCTACATAGGTAACAGTTCATACAAATATATATATATTTATGACACTACTTAAAGATATACTTCTGTAGAAGGAGGGGAGGAATCTGGGTTTGTTCATTGTGAAGAAGACCAAGTGAGAAGCAAAAGGTGCTTCTGGTTAATGGGACCTTGCCATCTTGCTTTGATCTATATGGCTCCAGCTGGTGAACTGACTTCTACTCCCGATACTTCCTTTGTACCATTTCTTCCCCCAAGGAGCATCCCTAACAGATTTTAGTAGGCTCACCTCTGTTCCATTTGCCTCCATTTTAGAGGTGCATTCCCACTCTGTCAAAGACAGAGCAGCCTTATTAATCACACTCAGGACCACTAATGCCAACAATCCTTCACCACAGCCAACTGAATACATCATCTATGGTAGCTAGAAAATTCACTCTGAGACCTGATGATTTGTCCTGGCACTGCATCCTATAGCATAAAGGAAACAGAAACCGCTAATTATACCTGTATTCTCCCATCTTTTACCCCTTGTGTGTATGTGTGTGTATGTCAAAGCTTATCAGTTAGAAAAGACATTTTCCCTTTAAAAATGCTTACTCGATGTTATCTCCTTCACGCTTTCTGGTGAGTTCATCTGGAAAAGGGTCATAACACATAGTCTTTATGATAATGTCAGCAAGTCAATATAATGAATTGGGGATTCTGGTTTCTTAGCTGAATTTTGGCAACCTACTTTTGACTTCTTCTCTCATAATACATAACCAGAAAACATGGACAACGCCTTCTGTTTACTGGCCAATGTGACTGTTCCATTTTATTATAGGTTTGGGTTTTGTGTGTGTGTGTGTGTGTGGCGAGGTTATACAAGAGAGGTAGTTGGGAAATGAAATTATCTTGATCCCATCAGGATATCATATTAGAATATGTGAACCCAACAGGTTGACCATGGAAATTACAAGTTGAGGCCAGTGCTAATATGTGTTTGGTGTAATAATTTATTGTCATAATGGGAGATGCCAAATTAACAATTCTTTTATTGAGCACTATTCATGGAACATCTACTTAGTGTCAAGTATTACACTGGTATTTTATTTTGATTATTTTGTTTGCATTTTCTTATTTTATGCATGATACATCACTGTATGACTGTCATGATTTTCTTCATTTTACAGACAGGAAAACTGATACTGGAAGGAAATAAAGAACTTGGTAAAAAAGATATAGCTCAAAAAGACAGAGCCAGGTCTGCCTGCAACCAAAACCTGTGGTCACCACCAACAACATGTTGATTTATATACACAGTGAGACTTTGGAGAACAAGAAACTATTTTCAATATCATTGCTACAATATCATCCAAAGAACTAAAGAGTTTAAGACAATGACTTGGGATACTTTACAAGGTGTCTGTCCAGGTCTGTAGCTACCACAATGGCTCTCTGCCTCCCCTACATCTGGGCAAAGTCGCAGCCATAATTTTGTAATATAGCCTTGTTCTTCATGTCCCAGGGCCAAAGCTGGTGAGTTCAGGGATTTCCTGAGGAGGCTTATCAGACAAGCTCTCCAGATTTGGGGAATGGAATGCAGAGAAAACTACATAGTTCTATGTGTGGCTGGTGATGAGAAACATCTGCAATTTAAACTTGTGGGCTGGCCATCTTCTACTGCAAGGGCTGAGAAGCAGGAAGGAGTTGTGGCCAGTTTGCCCAGATGAATGAAAAGAGTAGATGCAGGGGCACCTGAGTGGCTCAGTCGGTTGAACACCTTGACTCTTGATTTTGGATCAGGTCATGTTTTCCAGGTTCTGGCACTGAGCCCTGTCTCTGGCTCCAAACTGTGCAAGGGTTCTACTTGGGAATTCTTCTCTCTCCCTCTGCCCCTTCCCCCACCATGAATGTGCTCTCTCTCTCCTTAAAATAAATAAATGAATCTTAAAAGAAAAAGTAGGTGCAAACAACTAAAAGAAAAGCAAGAGGAAGAACATGTCTGTGTTTGCTAATTCCCAGTGGCAATTTCTCCTGAGGCCATGAACATGCATCTTTGGGATTCTCTAAGACCCTCTAATTTCTTTTTTGTTGTTGTTGTTTTAAAGATTTTATTTATTTGTTCATGAGAGACAGAGAGAGAGAGAGAGAGAGAGAGAGAGGCAGAGACATAGGTAGAGGGACAAGCAGGCTCCATGCAGGAAGCCTGATGTGGGACTCCATCCCGAGATTCCAGGATCACTTCCTTTTTTTTTTTTTTTTAAGTAAACTTTTTTTTTTTTTTTTTAAGATTTTATTTATCTATTCATGAGAATACACAGAGAGGAGTGAGAGAGAGACAGAGACACAGGCAGAGGGAGAAGCAGGCTCCATGCAGGGAGCCCGACATGGGACTCCATCCCGGGTCCCCAGTATCACGCCCTGAGCTGCAGGCGGCGCTAAACCGCTGAGCCACCGGGGCTGCCCCCAGGATCACTTCCTAAGCCAAAGGCAGACGCTCAACCACTGAGCCACCCAGGCGTCTCGACCCTCTAATGTCTATACTGAATGTTCAATGGTTATATTGACAACTATGACTTTTATTAATATTGATTAACTTGGTTAACGTTTAACTTGGCTCCAAAGTCTTATAAAAGTAAATAATCTTTATTTTTTCTCATCCATTCAAGACTATAATTTTTGAGGCATGGGACCAGTATCCAGATGGAGTTACATGGGCTACCATGTACATTTCCTTGGTAGAAGAGAAAAATCACCCTCCTATATTACACATTGTATATACTAGATAGGAACAGGGATACCCTAATGTTTTCAGAAACAGAAAACTACCCCTTTGTCCTCAAAGACTAGTTTACACCTGCCACCATAGCAGATGAGTTGATTACTTTATAATTTTTCATCCTGAGGAACAAAGGATATACCCAATGTCCAAGTTCTAATGGCAAAAGTGGGGAACATAGATTTCAGTTCAGAAGGAAGGATTCTAGAGTCCCTCCCAATTCCCCAAAGTTAATAGCTACACAGTGTAGAAATCTCAACTGAATTGTATAACTATCTCTAAGATTGAGTGTTATATTCATAGTGTTGGGTATTTATTCTAAGTCTCATGCTTTATGAACTATCATTTCAAATTTATAGAACTATTCTTTAATTGATTTCTTGATAGTTTCCAAATTGCTAAGAGACATTTAAACTTAGAAAATGGACATGTGGCTTGTCAAATAAAGAAACTACTCTTTAAATGTATTTGATAAAAGAAATTATTACATAGAATCAAACACTTTTTTCTACATGTAGTCCATTGGGTTTTATTCATTAAAGATAAATAAGAAACTGAAATACCATTGGCATTTTTACTTTTCATTTTTTTTCATAAAGAGTAGAAAAAAATATCATATCTTAATAGGCATCATTTAGTGTATTTGTTTCCTTGGCCTACAAAGTACCACAAACTTGGTGACTTAACAGAAATGTATTCTTTCACTTTTTAGGAGGCGAGAATTTCAAGATTGAGGTGTGGGCAGGGTTGGTTGTTTCTGGAGGCTCTGAGGGAGAATGTGTTTCATGTTTGCCCTAGTTTCTGGTGGTATCAGCAATGCTTGTTTTTCCTTGGCTTGTGTCCACTGCTGCCTCCATAACATCATGGCACAGAGGTCACACATTTTTCAATGAAGCAGAATATGTAGTTAATCAGAATCATTCATTTTTTTAAAAAGATTTTATTTATTTATTTGAGAGAGAGAGAGCAAAAGCAAGGGGAGAGGAACAGAGGGAGAGGAAGAAGTAGATTCCCTGCTAAGCAGGAAGCCTGCTGCAGGGCTCAATTTCAGGACTCGAGATCAGGACCTGAGCTGAAGGCAGACACTGAACCAACTGAGCCACCCAGGAGCTCCAGAATCTTTCATTTTTAACAATGAAAGATTTGTACTTTATAGCTTTAAAAATATTTACTCTTAATAAAATGACTTCTTTCAGAGTATATAGATCTGATAAAGAAAAATGATCTCAAATAGACAAGAATTCATGGAAATATATTTTTAAAAGATTTAATTTATTTATTTGACAGAGAGCACAAGTAGGCAGAGCAGAAGAGCCTGACAGGGGGCTCGATCCCAAGACCCTGAGATCATGACCTGAGCTGAAGGCAGACACTTAGCTCACTTAGTTGATTGATCCACCCAGGTGCCCCCTTACTGAAATATTTTCTGGCTGGAATCATTTCCTTAGAGTAAAATGAGGAAAAGCTTATATATATATATATAATATATATATATATATTATATATATATATAGTGTGTGTGTATATATATGTATATGTGTATATATATGTGTGTATATATATGTATATATATTTGGAGTGTGAGCATGGTGACAAAAAAATACCACTTTTTAAAAAAATTTATGATAGATACAGAGAGAGAGGCAAAAGACATAGGCAGAGGGAGAAGCAGGCTCCTTGAGGGGAGCCTGATGTGGGACTCGATCCCTGGACTCTGAGACCACGCCCTAAGGGGAAGGCAGATGCTCAACCACTGAGAAACACAGGCATCCGGGTGCACATTTATGTGAACCCCCCATCCTATTAAAACTGGGTCTCCACTTGCACAGTGTACACCCAAAACCCTCAGCCATGGATATAGAGAATGGGAGCTGAGGTACTGCAGGCTTTGGGGCTTTGTTGATAAGAAAACAAATTAATTATACCATTAGGATGATACAATTTGTCACCATCCATTTATTCATTTAGATTTATTTATTTATTTGAGAGTGAGAGAGAGAGAAAGTGAGCGTGGGGGGAGGGGCAGAAGGAGAGAGAGAGAGAAAGACAGTCTCAAGTAGACTCATTGCTGAGCTTGGAACCTGACTCAGGGCTTGATCTCATGACTCTAAGATCACAACCTGAGCTGAAACCAAGGGTCAGATGCTTAACTGACTGTGCCACCTCATACCTCACACCTGTCAGAATGGCTAGAATAAAAAACTCAAGAAACAACAACTGTTGGTGAGGATGTAGAGAAAAAGGAACCCTTTTGCCCTGTTGGTGGGAATGCAAACTGGTGCAGTCACTATGGAAGATAGTATGGAGGTTGCTCAAAAAAATAAAATAGAACTACCCTATTATCTAGTAATTACATTAACGGGTATTTACCCTAATATGAAAACACTAATTTGAAGGGACACATGCACCCTTACGTTTGTTGCAGCATTATTCACAATTGCCAAATTGTGGAAGCAGCTCAAGAGTCCACTGATAGATGAATGGATAAAGCAAATGTGATATATATATATAATATTTCACAATGAAATATTATATATACACACACACACACACACACACATATATATATATATATATATACATATATATGTAATGGAATATTACTCAGCCATAAAAAGGAATGAAATCTGCCATTTGCAACACCATGGATGGAGCTAGAGAGCTAAGTGAAATAAGTGAAATAAATCAGAGAAAGACAAATACCATGTGATTTCATTCATATGGGGAATTTAAGAAACAAAACAAATGAACAAGGGGAAAAAGAAAGAGAGAGAGAGAAACCAAAAACCAGACTCTTAAGTATAGAGAATAAGCTTATGGTTACCAGAGGAGAGATGGGTGGAGGGATGGGTGAAATAGGTGATGGAGATTAAGAATATCCTTACCTTGATAAGGGTCTGAGTAATATATAGAACTGTTGAATCACTATATTGTATACTTGAAACCAATATAACACTATTACTCACATAGTGAATAATATTCATAATATTCACCATGGAATTAAAATTTAAAAATAAATAAATTGGAAAAAATTAAAAGATAAAGTGTATCTTTTTCTATACAAATTCACAAGTTGTATCTCTGTACTACATCTACAGTGGAAGAACCTTGGGATTCACCTTAGAGTCCCATATTTTGAAAATTCCATTCAGGATCTGCTTAAGATATGGGGTCCTAGAAACAATGTCACTTGTGCCCTTTTGCATGTCTGTCTGGATGGGAAAATGAACCTGAGGAATAGCAAAGTCATGGAAGGAATTAGCTGCATGGACAAAACATGTCATTACAGCCATGGTATTTGAACCATTAGATTTTACCATCTGTTAAGGATGATACAATTTGCAACGCCTTTAAAAATAGAATTTGTTGCAAACTGAAAATTTAGCTTATAAATCAGGTATGGGTTTAAAAAAATAATACACCAACACTCTTGTGAGAAATACTACTATCTCTATTTTTTCTATACTGAGGCACAAGTATGTTAAATAAAATGCCGAAAGCCAACCAACCAATGAAGTGGTGAAGCCAGGATTCCAATCAAGGCTTCTGGCAACCAAATCTGTTCCCTTAGCTTCTGCACTGTTCACATAATGCAGTAAATTATCTTGCCACACTTGAGGTCATAAACCTTTGCAAAGGAATTTAAATCTGGTATCAGATTTATGAAACACAGATATATCCATCAATGAAAGTATAATAACATAAAACCCAGATTTTAATACATACCATGTATGAAAGGGCAAGCCAGACCCCTGAAGACTTTTGAAGTTAGAAGAGCCATCAGAGTGTGTACCATAAACAACACTAAATTCCACTGAATGAAGTTCCAACCTTGTCAATTACTGCTGTGGTGTAAATTATTTTTTTCTTACTGAATTTTAAGTCTCTCAACTTTAAAATGAGCATAGTACTCTATAACTCACCCTACAGAGTTTTTGCATGGATACAAATTATAATAAGAATATTTTGTGATACTCTATTTTCTCACATATGTGTAGAATCCTAAAAAGTCTAAGAAATAGAGTAGAATGGTGGTTGCCAGGTGCTGGAGGAAATAGGGAGATGTTAATCAAAGGATACAAACTTCCTGCTATCAGATGAATAAGTTCCAGGAATCTAATGGACAGCTTGGTGACTATAATTACCAGTATTGAATTACATACTCAAAAATTGTTAAGAAAGTAGATACTAAATGCTATCAACACACACAGAAATGCTAATTTTTGAGAGGATGGATGTGTTAACTAACCTTGTTTTGGTAATCATTTCACAATATATACATGTATCAAATAAATACATTGTACACGTAAAAACTTACATATGTTATGCATCAATAATATTCATTCAGTAAAGCTGGGAGAAAAAAGAACATTTTGTGACATAATTTGTAAATTATGAAGCATAGAATTTTTGTATAATTCATACATTTTATATATTTTCAAAGGGAATAATATCTGTATAATAGAATCCTTAAGCAGACATTTAAAATCATCTTTATAAAGACCAATGAGAATTGTTTAAAAAATAACCATGGTATAATCCTTATTTTATTCATACTAAGTTTCAGATTTTAGACACTATTAATTTTTTAATGCCCCAGTCAAAGGACACCAGAAACAAATCAAAGTTATAGTAGCTTGTTGTGACACGGTACCCAAGGTACTTCTCACTAAGGTGTTAGGATGAGTTTATATATATAGGATTTGAGCTTCTGCTGGGTGGTTTTGGAGAAGGTTTACAGAAGTAAAAGGTTATTCTTGATCTTGGGTGTTCTCCTGAAATGGGAGCACTTAGAAGTTGAGTATACTGATGGTTTTTATTAAAAAATGAAAGAAATGAAGTGGGATGAAGTTGCCATTTATGCAATAATTACTGATTTAAGCCAACAGAGGAAAATATTTGGTTATTTTTGTAATTCAGTCAATGGTTACAGGACATATAAATTTTTGTATGCATATACATACACGCACAAGTACACATAAGACATTAAATTAAAAAAAAAAAGACATTAAATTAACTTAGCCAAACCCTCTTAACTTCTATAAACTTTTAAAGCACACAAATGCTTACTTACATCTGGCCAAATCCCAAAAACAGGACTAAGTATATCCAACATATATAAGCTAATGCCTAAACTTCATGCAACAAACTTAACATCTCAATTAATTTAGTAAAACAATTACAACACTTATATCATCTACAACCTATCTATACATAGGCCTCCCTTGACTCCACCTTCCCATTAAGTATATGATAAATCCAAAACAAACACAAAATTCTTAACGCCGGTATTTCTATGAATTAACATCAATATAACCACATTTGTTAATGTACCTTAATAAATAAAGCAAGGCACTGGAAATGCCTAGATGAGTCATAAG
This sequence comes from Canis aureus, assembly GCF_053574225.1. Lineage (NCBI taxonomy): Eukaryota > Metazoa > Chordata > Mammalia > Carnivora > Canidae > Canis > Canis aureus. The sequence goes on from NC_135612.1 coordinate 44,040,154, forward strand.
ACTCCTGAAACACAAAAGTTTGGTCTTAGCCTTCCTATTTGTCCTTAGTAAGATAGCACCTGCAAGCCTCCAGACCCCAGTGAAAATGCCCTCAAAATCACCAATGTTTAGAAGGAGCAGGTATCAAGGACACTTCCAAAAGTAGCTCATAACGCCTTACTAAGCCACACCCCCGTGGGATACAGCAGTGATAAAAATTAATCTATGAGCAAAAGTTCTACTACACTATACTAAAGAGGGCTGGTAAATTTCGTGCCAGCCACTGCAGTCATATGATTAACCCAAACTAATAGGTCCACAGCGTAAAGCGTGTTTAAGATAAGCTGACACTAAAGTTAAAACTTAACTAAGCCGTAAAAAGCTACAGTTACTATAAAATAAACTACAAAAGTGACTTTAAAATTTCCGACCACACAATAGCTAAGACCCAAATCAGTATTAGATACCCCACTATGCTTAGCCTTAAATGTAAATTATTCTACAACAAAATAATTTCCCAGAGAACTACTAGCAACCACTTAAAACTCAAAGGAAGATGGTTGTGTAGTGCCCTTGTCTTTGCCTTGTACTCAAGCATGATTACTGAGTGTCCTTGCTTTTGTCAGATTTTATAGTGGTCTCAGAGTGACTTTTTCTAATTATTATTTACTTTCTAAGCAATGTTTATCTTCAGTAGAAAACGTCATATGCTAGTTATTAGCTACTAGTTTCCAAAGCCATTTGTTTTGTCTGTTTGTTTTTTTACCAATATGTAGTGAAAAGATCAAGTGATTTAAGGGGGAGTCTGGGTGGCTCAGTCAGTTAAGTGTTTGACTTTTGAATTCAGCTTAGATTGTGATCTCTGAGTCCTAAAATCAAGCCCTGCATCCAGCTATGGACTCAGTGCACAGTCTACTTGTCTTTCTTCCTCTCCCTGCTTGGTCTCTCATAAATAAATAAATGAATAAATAAATAAATAAATAAATAAATAAATAAATAAACCTTAAAAAATCAGGGTACTAGTTTTCTTTATAGGTTTTTTGGTTTTCAAAATTTCTACTGTAACAGGTATTATCTTAAATATTTGTATACACAATCATATATTTTGTATTTATATTATACACAATATGTAATTACATAATATAATGTGTAATATTATAAGTTTAAATTATATATCACATATATAAATTATTTAATATCAGAGAAGGAGAAAGAGAGGAACCTCTTTTCTGTTACTCAGTGGAATACATGCATCTCCCCAATGGCAGGAAAATATTGGAATCTCTAACTCAGGTGCTTAACTTAGCGACCTTTTCATGACTTTGATGACTCTAGAAGACCAAAGTTTTATTTACTTTTTTCCTCTAATTTTAGCCATATTGTTATTTGCCTTGAAGAGGCAGTGTAACATTTTCTAAGAAATAGCCACACATCCCTTTTCATCTCTGATGAGATTAAATTTACCTAAATTTTTCTAAACTTTCTGTATTTGGGCAATATGTTAGTCATTGCTTTGGAACCAGAAACATAACCTGTTGTAGGTGAGATTGCTAAAGTCCTGGAAGTCAGAGCCATGTTTAACACATCTCTAAAAAGATTTTATTTATTTATTTATTTATTTGAGAGAGAGAGAGAAAGAGAGCACACCAGTCAGGGGGAGGGCAGAGGAAGAGGAAGAAGCAGACTCCACATGGAGTAGGGAGCCTGATGTGGGGCTTGTTCCCCAGACTTTGAGATCATGATCTGAACTGAAGGCAGATGCTTAACCAAGTGAGCCATCCAGATGCTGCACATTAAAAAAAAAAAAATCATTAATTTATTTAAGAGAATGAAAGAGAAAGAGAACAAGAGTACTTGAGTAGGGGTATGGCAGAGGGAGAGGAAGAGGGAAAGACCCCCAAGTAGACTCTGTACTGAGTGCAGAACCCCACTCTGAGCTCAATCTCAAGATCATGATCTGAGCTGAAACCAAGAGTTGGTCACTTAACCAACTGGGCAATCCAAGTGCCTCTACATATCTCTGTATCAATATGCCTGGCCCAAACCACACATGCTCAATAAATAGCTGCTGCTGAGTAAATCAGCACACACACATTTTAGTCTTGACAGTTTCATTTATACTGATTTTCTGATAACTTCTCAAAATCTTCCAGTTCTCTGTACATGAAATAGTAATGACTAACTCCAATAGCATCAAGGACTGCAAAAGAGGAAGGAAAACCCCTACTTTTCTCCCCTACCCCTTTAAAGATATATCCCAGGAAACATGAAATGATTTGTACTAATAAGATGGTGAAGAAGGTATCCAGTGAAGATTTCCATTCAGGCAGTAGAACAATGCTCTTCTTTCAGCACAGCAGAGGAAATGGTCACTGGAAGCTGGGAGGACCTGTGGCTTCAGAGACACACTGTCCCACTGGTCCCTGGCACTGATGTTTGCACTGGCTGAGGATCTTTGGAGGCAAAACACAATATTGAGATGGAAGGACTAAGCACAGAAGGACTAGGCGCAGTACTGAGATGGAAGGATTAGACCTTTGTCAGTGACTAGGGGACTCATGGGGTTCCATCATTTCTGAAAACCAAGAGATCTAAACACTTTTGTGTTTTTGTAGGAACAACTGTGAACCTGAGGTTCTCAGGAGAGGGACTGGTGAGAAAAAAAGTCTTGTGCATTTAATGAAATATGAGAAAACTAAACCATGGAAAAATGGTCCATTAGCCAGCTAATCAGCCCTGCAAGATGAAGTGAAAACATGAAGCTCCTTATTTTGAAATCAGGAGAAAAGAGGAAGGTTTAAATGATAAGCAAAAAGGTATCCTGAAGGGAGTGCCTGGCCCATTCTTGTTGCAAATGTCAAAGTGTGTCTGACCCTTAATGCCCCTAAACCCACCCTGAGCCCAGTTTCATAATTTTAATGGACTCTTGTGTATAAGGAATTCCCACTGCTGTCGATTTATATTGTGCAGTTATGACTACAGGATTGGGTTCACTATCTTCCAAGAATATAATACTTTAATATATATGTATATTTATTTATTTTTATAAATAAATTCTCCCTAAAGGGAGAATTTGGGTAGAGGCTGGGAAATTGAGTCTGGCCTCTCCAAGAAATCATTCTCTGCATTAGGAAATGCCAGCCACTTTGAATGGTGCTTCCTTCATATGAAAATAAGAGAAGGATATCTACATCATAGTTTACATATGAGTGGATTGAAATTTGCAGAATAAGCATGCCTGGGTGGCTCAGTGGTTGAGTGTCTAACGCCTTTGGTTCAGGTTGTGATCCCAGGGTCCTGCGATTGAGTCCTGCATCAGGCTCTCCTCAAGGAGGCTGCTTCTCCCTCTGCCTGTCTCTGCCTCTCTCTGTGTCTCTCATGAATAAATAAATAAAATCTGTTTTAAAAAAAGTTTACAGAATTGGCAGTGATGGACTGAAATGAACAGGTACAAGGAAGGAAAAAGAAGGTGGATTAATCCTGACTGATAACTGCATTTTAGCCTGCCATCAAAACAAGAACTGACAGGGGCGCCTGGGTGGCTCAGTTAGGTAAGCATCTGACTTTGGTTCAGATCATGATCTCAGGGTCCAAGGATCCAGACCCATGTTGGGCTCTCTGCTCAGCAGGGAGTCTACTTCTCCCTCTCCCTCTGCCTCCAAGCTCTGGCTTGTGCTGTCTCTCTCACAAATAAAAAAATAAAATCTAAAAAACAAAACAAACAAACACCAGACAACGTAATCAAACTAGAAAGGGAAATGTAAGCCTCCAAACCTAGGAAGTTGATGATTAGAATCTGAGACAGATGGGGATCCCTGGGTGGCTTGGCGGTTTGGTGCCTGCCTTTGGCCCGGGGTGGGATCCTGGAGTCCCGGGATGGGTCCCGCGTCGGGTTTCCAGCATGGAGCCTGCTTCTCCCTCCTCCTGTGTCTCTGCCTCTCTCTCTCTCTCTCTCTCTCTCTCTCTCTCTCTGTCTATCATGGATAAATAAATAAATCTTTTAAAAAAATTTATAAAGAATCTGAGACAGATGACTTTCTAGCTCACTTCCCTCCAGGAATTCCAATGGAAACAGTCTCCCCATTAAAGAGAAACTGAAAACCATGTGTTGATATCAGAGGGCTGGTAAATGGAATCATGACAGCCACATCATCCTAACATATAGCTGAGATTTTCCTTTCAGCGCTGAGTCTAGAAATATTGGACATACTGATTCCAGTAATTTGTTGTAAGGTAGTGATTCTTTTCTTCCCCTCCTTTAACAGGCGCTAATTATTGCGTTTCAGAAAACATAAAATATAGCAGTTGCCTACTATCGGGTCGGCATGAGCTGTTGAGGTGCCTAAGTGTGCATATGTGTGAGTTTCTGATAGTGGGTGGGTTTGGTGTTTGCTATATAAATATATTTGAATAAACGGCTTTTGAGTTAAGATGGCTGGAATTTAACAATTTAACTGAATTGACATATGAATTCATAGAAAGAGATAGGTTCTTGGAAAGACCTTTGTGCTTTGCTGGGGCTTTGTCAGAAGTGGTTACCACAATTCAGGGGATCTGGTGAGGCTGAGAAGGAGGAGATGTGAAGGATGGAAAGAGAAAAGAAAATAGGAGAGGAAAAAGTGGAAATGATAAATATTTCTTCCCAACTCAACCTTAACTTAGTCTTATTTGTCTCAGAGACCTATAGAGAAATCTAGATACCCAGAGAGATTTTATCATCTATCTATCTATCTATCTATCTATCTATCTATCTATCTATCAATCATCTATCTATTATCTATTTATCTACCTCTCTATCTATCCATATCTATCATCTACCTATCTATATATCTATCATCTATCTATCTATCCATATGGGTATCTATATCTATCATCTATCTATCCATCCATATGGGTAAATACAGATATAGAAATACAGAGAAATTTTTAATTGCAAAGATTGATTTTTCTTTTTAATGCTGTAAAGAAATACTGAATTCATTCACCTGACGGGTTTGAGTTGGTCCCAAATGTTTCTGGAAAGAGACTGGAGTAGAGGGCTACTTTTATTTAATCAGTATAACGTTATTAAACACAATGTCTTCTTACTGACCCAGGAACAATAACCTCAGGGGGGAAAAATCACCCCCAAAAGTCTGTCCCTTGCTTTACAGCTGGGTCAGGTCCTTAATCAGTTGCGGGGTGTTTCTCTTGAAATGGCCATGAAAGCCTTTTTCTGGGAATAGTTCACTGTTCTAGGGTTATGGTGAAGCAAAATATGTAAAGTTTGATGCTCCTTGAGTTCAGGAGCAAGTCTTTTAACTTCCCCTTGTTAAGTTGGAAAGATGTTGTGGTGAATAGAAACATTCTTTTCAATTCAAAAGTTCTTCACGAAGGGCGGTTTCTTTGCGGGGCTAGTTCTACACACGGTGGCTCCAGGTGACCTTTCCTAGGCTCCCATGGTGGCTTTGTCTTGATCAAAATGGTTCTATTCACAGGAGGGAAGGTCTGTGACATCATCCTACAGTAGAAAATCCTCTAAAGAACAAGGTAGAGAAAAAAAAAAAATAAAAGATACCACCCTCCTTTGGGAAGGTGGGAGAAGAGGAAGAGAAAGAAGAGCAAAAAAGACAGGGACAATGGAGAAAGAAGGACAGGCAGGAAGAACAGAGAAGACCTAGAGACTTTAAGGGAGAGCAGGGAAAGGACCCTACAGCCTCCATTTCTCCCTGCAGCACGGCCAGCAGGCGGCGCTGTCCTTCCCATTTTGCAGAATTGGACTCTGAGCTGCAGGGTGAACCGTCCCGCCCAGGTTCCTGGGCAGTTTGTAACCAAACCAAAATTCAGTCTCTCAGGTTGACCTCACTTCAGGCTCTTGGCTCTCCCCCGAGAAGGAAAACCTGTGTTTCATTTTGATTAATTCTCAACAATACCTTTTAAAGCAAGTAACTCATGGGCCCCTCCCTGACCTAAAAGAGAGGCTACTTTGCCCTCTGGCCCTCAGATTTCCCAAAGAAACAGCACAAGCATTAGATCTCTGCGGACCAAACCCATTCATCTGGTTTCCCAACAACATCAAGGTTCTTTTCACTTTGAGAGAAGCCGGTAAAGGCAAGGGGGAGAATGATGGTGGAAATAAAACTTCTGTAATTCAATGCTGCCTCTGGGATTTATTTATTGTTGATCATGGCTGAGGAGCTCTTTGTACTATACATATGTGTGGGGTTGTGAAGGTCAGAGTGCATATGCCAAAAGAGAGGTAGGGTGGAGGGAAGCCTGATGAATAAGGAAGAGAATTCCAGAGAGCAGAATCGATGGGGTGGAGAGGTGATGTAGCATAATAACAAAGAAACTGAAAGCTCTCTGGGAAATTTGTGGTTATATGATCTGTACCCAAGGGGGGAGTCTATAGAAGAACACTCCTTGCCTATAAAAATGTATTAGGTGGTAATGGTCCCTAATGGCACTGTGTTCCCTGACCAAGCATGACACATCATATTTTGAGGGAAGCAGAAGAGAACAGAGGATGAGTGGATGCAGTGAGTGCTCTGCAGTGAGTGCTCCAGTCCAGTTGTTCAGGGAGTTCACTGCCCTAGGACATCCAGCTAAGGGACAGATGGGGTTTGGAATCCAGCCTGAGTACTGCTCCCCAAACTGTCAGTCCTGAAGAGGGCTGGGCTTTCCTGGAAGAAGAGGTGCCTTAGCTTTGGGGTTGTTTCTGCCCAGGAAGATGCAGGGTTTTTTTTTTTTTTTTTTCTAATTTGCATTAAAGCATAGTATGGACTATGTGTGAAGCCAAGGAACTCAGAAGTATTAGGGAATGCCAAGTTCAAAAATGAAGTTTCTCTTGTCTGTGATCTCTCCCTGTGTCAGATTATTCTTCCACTTATTTTGTCTCCCAGAAATTCACTAAGTGTCAGGCTCTATCAATCTGTAAAGACTGAAGTTACTGATGTTCTTTAAAATGTGTGTCATTAAAGAAAAATGTTCTGTAAAAGTGGCTCAAGCAGTATGTGTGTGTGTGCTTTTCTATTTTTATTTTAATAATATAGATTGCAGTGTTTTATATGGACCAATCTATTTGTAAAATTAGAGCTGGTCATTGCTACTCATCTGGCTTAAGATATATGCTTAAGCCTTTTCTGCTTTAGAAGCTCTCATATGCAGTTACCCACTGGATATGGGCGCTGGGGAGCAATTGCATTTCTTCACACAATCTCCATTCCTTTGCAATGCCAGCTTCTTTCTGTGACTTCCTTCTTCCCAAACAGTTGTACAGTATTTTGGACAAAGTGCACAGATGAATGTCCGCTGCAGAAAGCAGACAGTTGGAATGACATGATGGCATGGACTTGGGGCTAAGACCTAGGAAGCCCAGATAATGGGTTTGCTATTAGGCTCCACGACCTTGGGCAAATCACTTACCCACCTCCCGGTGGAGGGGATTCAAATTAGGCCAGCACTCTGGAATCAGTCTATATCTTGGAGCTTGGCACACTTAGCATATTAATCCAGGGAAGTCCTACAGTAAAGAACATTGTTTACTAATCGGAGAATGTAACCTTATGTCTCCCCATAGCACAAATAGCAATATACTAAGAATATTCCATGCAGACAGAAGACTGTCAGAGAAGGCTGAGGAAAAAATAAAGAAACCAATGAAAAAGAAAATAGAATTTGGCATAGTAAGTTTGACTTAGCAGAACATGAAGTGATACAAAATTGGGCAGAGGACACTGACCTGGCAATACAAATTTTCAAAGCTTTGCAAACCGTATTCTGAGTTCAGTACACCTTCCCCAAATAGGCTGCTAATTGGTCATGGACAAAGCCGTGAACTAGAAATTATAGAGAATGGGTACCACCAGTCTATGTTCTCTCTTAACTATATGGATACAAGCAAACTATTTTGCCTATCTATTTCAACCTCTGAAATACAGGAATTTCCCTGTTACTTTCTATGGTTGTGAACATCAGTTTAAAAAAAGCTTGTGAAGATGTTCTGTAATCCATCCTGTACCTTATCAACACAAGAGCTTACAACATTTATTTTAAAAAAATCTTAAGGATAGATAGAATCCCATGATTGGTATTCTTTTCACACTTTCATTCTAAATGAACATCAAAGAATGACACATTTAATATTTTTTAATGCAATTCAGTTGGTAGAAATGAATACACCAAACAATTGAATCTGTATTGTTCAATGACACACCTGAACACTGGTAACTCCCAGAATCAACTAAAATTCGTGAGCGTTAGCTAATGCCTTTCAGAATCTCTTTTGTTGACAGAAGGAGAGATTTGAAAATAATCTAAAACACAAAAGCTTATTTCCCACAATCAATTTGAACATGTTTATTGGCTTGTTTTAGCTTAAATAAAAAGAAGTCAAACCTAAAGACTTTTTACAAGAGTCAATTACTATAAAAATTCCATTGTAAGCTGCAGGCTGAGGATGAAAACTTGTTTCGGAGCTAAGGGGACACAGAACTTGAACCTGAACAGAGAAAAGTTTTATAAGATCATTTAGAGACCTCAAGTTTTTTGCAGCAGCTGGAGCAAGAAGATACTTTCCTTCCAAGGGAACAAGAGACATCTGAGAAGTGAATGGAATGTTTTAGTGTGTTTTACACATAGTCTGCCCCCTTTAAAAAAAAAAAAGTCTCCTTCACTCCCTGTTAGACATGCCAACGGCGTCTCGTTAGAAGTCCTGACTTTAGAAACAGATTTGCAAGCCAGAATGTTCCAACCTTGCAGTTGGATTGTGGGTTTTTGACCTTCACAAGTTTGGCCTTTGAGCAGAACTTGAGAAAGGAAGAAAGAAAAGAGGTAAAGAATGAAGAAGAAAAGCAAAATAAATCAAAAGCAGCTTTCTTAGTAACACCGACATTTCCAAGGCCACGTGCGAGAGGACTGGGGCTCTAATGATATCAATTAGGCCCGACCCACTGGGACACTAGAAATATATTGTACCCACGGAGTCTGCTCAAGTCCATATGTAAAAGGTCATTAACTGGGTACAGAATATTGCAAATTATCGGCCCAGGGTGCTTCCCTGCCCCCAATACTTTCAACATTCTGAAATAAATTATAACCAGTAATGCTTTCACATTGACAAGCTAATTCCACTTAGATTTTCCTTCTTAAATCAAGGAAATTAATATTTTAAAAAATATCATTGTGTTGGGTGTTGATTTCTCTCTCTCTCTCTCTCTCTCTCTCTCTCTCTCTCTCTCTTTCTCACACACACACACACACATGCACGCATGCACGCACACACACTCCCCAAGATGCTCACACAGATAAAGGCAACTGCTGGCTTTTTCCAGCTTGGTTTCCCAGTTGGGAGAGTGGTAACAGGATAGGATTCTCCACTAGAATGGGATTTCTCCAAAACATTTTCTTCTTTGGCTGATCTTCCTGTATCTCTTTCAAGACATGGTGGGGATCTTCACAGCAGTGTGCAACATTTGCTAATGCAGAAACTGTAAACTATTTAATAAAGGCTCAAAATTCCATATTTGTATGGTAATATTTTGGCAGTCCTTCCAGGAGATGTCAGCTCTCTGAGGGCTGTGTTTCAGATGCGGTGACCACCTGAAGGCATTTTCACAAGCTAGCAACCAGTGGCTCCTGCTGCCACCCTCCCTCTGACAGCAGGCCCCCCACTGAAGCTGCAGAGATTCCCGGGTCCTCACACAGCAACTTTGCCAACTTAGGCAAACAAAACAGGATCCTGTTACACGAAAGCAACTTGAATTGTGGTCCAAGTGCATCTTCAATGTTTGGCAAAATGATAAATTATCCAAGAAGGGGACTTCCTCTAATAAGATCAGATCTCACTATTGCACCTAATAAAACCAGGCTCAGAAGGATGGTTTGGGGCAATTCTTTTCTGCTTCCTGGGACTCAGTTTCTTATCTAGTCAATGAATGTGGAAAGACCAGATGCATCCAAGGGGAACCCTAGTGGCTCAGTTGGTTATGTGTTCAACTCTTGGTTTCAGCTCAGGTCATGTTCTCAGTGTTGTTAGATTGAGCTCAATGTCAGTGACTCACTCTGTGGAGTTTGCTTAAAATTCTCTGCCTATCCTTCTCCCTCTGCCCCTCTCCCCACTTGCAGGCACTATTTCTCTCTCTCTCTCTCTCTCTCTCTCAAATAAATAAATAAAATCTTTAAAAAAGGCCAGATGGTTCTTAAAACCCTTCTCAACATTAATTTTTAAGTGGCCATTTGAGTTTGTTCTTAGTGTTTGTTATTGTTGTTGTTTATCTTACACTCTGGGATAATAAAAATTTTGCCAATGCATTGGAAAGGATGAATGAAAAGGTGTGTATTTACTATCATCAAAAAGCCAAGAAATAACAAATGCTGGTGTGCATGTGGAAAATAGGGAGCCTTCTTGCACCACTGGTGGGAATGTAAGTTGGTAAAGCCACAGTGGAAAACAGTTTGGAGGTTCCCCCAAAATATTAAAAATAGAGCTATCATATGATCCAGCAATTACACCTCGGTATATATCTGAAGGAAATAAAATCATATTGAAGAGATATCTGCATCCCCACCTTCATTGCAGCATTATTTACATAGTCAAGAAATGGGAATAACCTGAGTCCATCAGTGGATTAACACATAAAGAAATTATGGTATATATACATGATGAATAAAATATATCAATATCTATAATACTTTCCTACCATAAAAATAAAGAAATGCTGCCATTTGTGGCAACATGGATTGACCTCTTGAGGGTATTATGCCAACTCAGACAGAAAAAGACAATGGCTATATGATCTCATTTATATGTGGTATCTTAAAAACAACAACATCAAACTCATTGAAATAGAAATCAGTTCTGTGGTTATCTTAGGGTGGGGAATTAGGTGAAGGTAATCAAAAGGTACAAATTTCTAGAATAAGATAATTAAGTTCTGGAGATGCAACGTACAACATGATGACTATAGTTAACACTACTGTATGGTATATTTGAAGGTTGTTAAGAGAGATCTTAAAAGTTCTCATCACAAGGAAAGACAATTATAACTGTGTGAGATAATGGCTGTTAACTAATCTTACTGCAATATAACCATATACCAAATCACTATGTTGTACATCTTTAGCTTAAATAATTATCAATTATACCTCAATAAAACTGGAAAAAAGTATATATTAAAAATGAGATTTCTGCAAATGGTAATATAAGAGAGGGAATCTTTGACCATATTATTTAGTCACCTTGCAGAACCATGTCACTATTTGACTGTAGAATTATTCACTCTGCAGACATGCTTTCTGCACTGACAAGGCAAGCACATTCAACCCTTGGCCCTTGCCTTTCATTATGTTAGTCTTTCTTTTTCCCAGGAATTTCCCTATTTTAGCATGTCCTGGAAACTCTACTAATCCTGGGCAACCAGAAAGGTTAGTCACACTACACCCAGTCTATTGTTCCCTGCTCCAGGCCACTATAAGATAAGCTTCATTCCAGAGTCTTCTGATGGACATTGCCACGATAGCATATTTTAATTAAAAGTTAAACTTTTCATGTGGTTCAAAACTTGCACCTATGAGGATTACCAATAACAGTATAGAACCACAAGTCCCTCTCAGAGACAGCTGATTCTCAGCACCACCATGCATAGCCTGCAAAGATGTCTGTATACTTTAGAACTAAGGAGCCCTCTGAGCAAATGAGTCCAGTGTCTAGGTAATGTTCGATGGTACCATTAATCTAAAATAAAAAGCCCTGGAGGCACTACAGAATGTTTGCACACCAAAACCCCACCCTCAAAGAGAGCTTAGGTCTTTCCCAGAATGACCAACATCTACTTTGGGGACCCATAGAGAAAGGAGGCAGTGGCACCCATAGTGTGATAAGAGGAAAACCAAGTGACTCATTTTCAACTCTTTAGTCTGAGTGGTCTTTATAGTATTTAAATTTATTGTCAGGTCTGTAGCTATACTGTAAGTTCTTTTTATGTTTTATTTCTGTTCTGACCCAAACTTTCTGGTTAGACAGAAAAATGTTACAATCTTGGATTCAGAGGGTTTGGTTTGAACTGGCTCAAGTGTGTTCTCATTCTGGCTCTTTGAACAAGACCCTGAACTGCTCATGACTTTCAGTGATTCATTACTAACGGGTTCCATAAGATTGATTCAATTAGGCTGCTGTGTTTGCTGAAAAGGTACATGTATCATGGACCACAGCACCTGAGAAATAGTAAGATCCCAAAATATATACACTGAGCTAAAATCACCTTGAGATTTCTTATTATCTCTCTACTTTCCTCCCTGGCAATTCCTTTTTCTGACCCTTTATTGGCATCTCCTCTTAGATAATAAAAATTCTAGTGAGGAATGTCGTGTTGAGGATTTCCAAAATGTTGAAGACATAGAGATTATTGCCAGTATATGTGATTAAAGTATAAAGGTTCCATTTTCTTGTGCTGAGGTGGGACCAGCAGAGCAGAGCTCCTTTCCTTTCTGTAGAGGTCATATAAAGAAGTGAAGACATTGAGCTTTGGAGACAGGTATCTTTATTTGAGTCCTTGCTTTGTAATTTTTTTAAAGATTTTATTTATCTGACAGAGAGAATGTGTGTGTGCAAAAGAGAGAGCACAAGCCAAGTGGGATGGGGGGCCAGAGGAAGAAGCACAAGCAGGCTCCCCAATGAGCAACGTGCCTGATGTGGGGCTTGATGCTAGGTCCTGGGATCCTGGACCTAAGTCACAGGCAGACACCTAACTAACTGAACCGCCCAGGCATCCCTGCTATGTAAGTTCTTAACTGAATACTTTGAAGGCTTCATTTATACTTAATACTTTGGGTTTTAGCTTCCTCATCTGCAAGAAGGTGGCAATGACGTTAGCTAATTTCTGGAGTTGTTGTGATGATATAGATATTATATAAATGCATTAATGCATAAAATCCTGATACAAGGTAAATGCTCAGAAAGCTCAGTGGGTTCAGCTAGGATGACTACCAGAGCCTTCCCAGGAGCTCAAGTAATGAGTGATTTCTTCCTCTGGCTTTGTGCTTAGTGTGCTGACACCATCAGTAGTGCTCTATAGAAGGCCTTTCTAGAGCACCTATGCTTTCAGCTCTCACAGAGAGTCAAAATGACTTATTTAATTATAACTGGAATTCATTAAATTATAATATGCTTGGGTTTTGTTGATGATGTGTTTAATCTGGGCTCTGGATTTCTACTGTTTATCACTTAAAAATCTGGTAAACAGAATAATTACAAGATTTCCCATTTGTGTACTTAACTCTCATGATTTACTTTAGCATTTGTGTTTTTTTCTCTCAATCAATAGAATAATTACTTTGACTATTCTAAAACGTAAGATCTTTTGGTTTGTAAACATGTGCATTTGCAACTCTTCCTGAAATATTTGTATTGCTATCATCATTAATTTAACTCCTAGTTTAGTATAGGTGGGCTATTTAGAGGTAGGAACTTAAAACAGGGATATTATTTTGGGATTTGGAGGTTAAATCCAAGAAAATGCATAGAATACTATAATTAGTGAGGGTCTAACATTTGTTGACATATGTATGGATACTTTTAAATCTCAGTCCTTGTGGCAGGAATTTTAGCATTCAGCAATATGTGATTTTTTTTAAGGGCAGGGGAGAGGCAGAGAGGGGGGGGGGAATCTCAAGCAGGCTCCATATATAGCACAGAGCCAGATGTGGGGCTTGACCTCAGGAACCTGAGATCATGACCTGAGTTGAAATCAAGAGTTGGACACCTAATTGACTGAGCCATCCAGGCATCCCATGATTTTTTTTCACCCTTAAATTATGTGTAGTGTTTGTGAGCCAATGTCTTATTGTAAATCTTGTTATATATTCTGTTTCTATGGAATGGCTATTACAACCACCCTCTGCTATCCTCTGTTCCTTCTTACCTTGCACTAACTTAATCTCAATATTCTTGCTTATGCTCTAAATCCATTTAACTGTGCTGGGAGTTCCATTCAGAAATCATGGTGTGGACTCAGATTTAGCATGAGCACAAACAACCTCCTCACCTGCTCCTTCTTTAGCTTCTCCTCTTTGTCCATGGTCTCCCAGATTCGAAGGATTTGAATCAAAGAAGGAAGATGAATTTGAGTTTTTCACTAGTCTCATCAATTTCTAATCTTTCTTCCTCCGACATGTCTCAGAATGTCTCAAAAAATTTGGACAAAATATTGTTATAGGAATGAAAAAGCATATTCTAAGGAGTGAGAAGTAGAATAGATATGCCACTGGCACAGCCATAGACAAAGATGACAGGCCTGAGAGAAACAAAAAATAAAAAAGAGAAGGGAAGAGAAAACTGATTACTGGGGAGAAAGAGGTAGATAGATATAATCAGGGTACTTGTTAAAGGAGGAGCACAAATGTTTATACACCAATCAACAACAAAAAATTACATCATAAAGCAAAAGATGGATAACCAATGAAATAGCAAGATCAAAGAAAAACATTTCAGATAAAATGAGAGAATCAAAGCCAGTGTTTTTCAAATAACACACTTCTTATACTTTGAATTTTAATAGAACATGTATCTATGGTGTTTATTTGTTAATTTATGATAAAATTGGAAATGCAGTGTCATCAAAGACTGGCTTCTTATGACAGACTCTGTAGTCAAGGAAACGTCAAGGTTTCCTGAACCCTAAAATTTAGCGTATCTCCTGTCATAGACGTCTTTGTTGTTATTCAAACAGATGGGATAAAAATCTAACAGCAAAAACATGAACAAAACTTTTGGCACTTCACGCAAAACCCTCCGTGATGTAATCAATACTAACCTGCCCAGGTTTTGCATTTACTACACACATATAGCAACTTACTATGAGACTAAACATTACCCCTCTATCTTATCCTGCATATATGCAGAACATATGATGAAAACAAGTCCCATGCTCCATATCTCTATACCAGTGGTTTCCAACTGAAAGTTGGAGTGGGGAACATTTTGCAATTTCTGGAGACATTTTTGGTTGTCATAACTAGAATCTGGGAGTGGGATGCTTGTTACTGGCATCTAGTGGGTAGAGGCCAGGGATGTTGCTTATCATCATGCAATGCATTGGGAAAGTCCCAAGAAAGATTTATCCAACTCAAAATGTCAATAGTGGCAAGGAGACTGTGCCCTGCACCCTGAGCACACAACATAATGATTTGCTGTGCAATTTTATTTTTAAATGATTGACAGAGGCTGAATCAGAATACCTCTCTTCTCTCTCTCTCTCCCACTCCTTCCCCCTCTTTCTGAGAATTAATACCATAAGTCATTTAACAGACTACAGACTTAGTTTTTCAAAACACTTTCATTTGACCATCAAACTTCACTATACCAAGAGGAAATGCAAAATATGTTAACAGAAATAACACTGGATTAGGGTCTAGGTTGAATCTGACTTCATTTATAAGCTGTATAAGTATGAGAAAGGCAGAAAAATACCCTGGGTATTAGTAATTTTCCATTGTTAAAATGGTGTTATAAAATTATATATAAATAATATATATAATATTTAGCTCTAAGACAAGTACTTGGGCTCAAACATTATGGCAACATCCCCATGTTACTGGGAACTGAGATTCAAATAAGTTAATTCAACCTCTCACTGTAATGTGATCTATAAAATCTACAGAAGAGGACTCAGTCATCTCAACTGCACTTAATATGATGAAACTTTAATTTATTGAAGGTTTTTTTCCCCTCATTATTATTGTCATTAATTTGTATAGACATCTCAATGTGACCACAAATATCAGGCATGGATATGCTCAAATGGATCACTCACTTCTCCCCCTTTTTGAATTGACAAATGACCTCACCCAGGTGTGGAGGTGAGCCCATACACACAACATGACCCGAGTCTGAAATACAGTTCTTTCATTTTCTTAGCTACAAAATATGATTCTTCCTTCCTTACACATTCACTTTCTGAGCTGCTTCAGAAACACATCTGTTTTCTATCTGTTAAGGGAGAAAAACATGAATGCTTTATTACACCCTATATAATCTAATACATTACATTGCTTATGGGCTGTGTATTTTGTATAAAAAAAAATGCTCTGAAGTCTCTAGAGGTAGAGAGGCACAGACAGATCTAGAAAAGAAAGCTTTCATGGACAAGGACATGCCAGGGACATCCCTCAGATCTTTGAATGGTCAGACTCAGAGGTCCAATCTACTACTTTCAAGACTGACAAGTGATTGCTTAATCCTCTAATAAATTTTATTTACAGAGGAGCACTTAAGATTGCAGGCCACCTGCACACATCTGCTTGGAAGAGCCAGTAGGGTCTGGACGGCACTCTCATTCTTTAATCAGTGAGAGTGAGATAAGTCAAAGTAAGTAGAGGTTGGACCCAGGCCCTTCACAGTGTATTCCCAGGGCATATCCAAGGCACTCTCCACTGTTATATCAGATTCCTTTCCAGACTAGAAGACCACCATGATCAAGGCAACCCCTTCAGTACAATTACTGCCAGGAAAGAAAGCGTTCTCAATTCCCTACTTGCAATTTAATGAGATTCCAAGAGCTATTATGTTCCACTGATAAACTTTATCTGACTCCTTTTGTTTTTATCTTTTAGGAGAATAAAAAGTAGCTGGTAGCCAAGACCAAGTTCACATATATTCTTTTTTATTCATGGAAGAGGTGCCTTTTCAACTATTTTCTTTTTGAATAATCTTTGGGAAAAAATAGTATTCTAAGGAAGAAAACAAAAATAAATTATATAAAATTGGACAGAAGATTTGAACAAGTAATTTATAGAGGAGGAAATATGAATAGGCAATAAATATATCAAATAGTCTCAATCGTATTAATACAGTAAAATAAAATAAATATTTAATGACATATATTTTTATTCCTATTGGGTTGGAGGACATTAAGAAGTTTGACAAATCCAAGTGTTGGCAAAGTTGTAAACAAAGGCATTCTTGGCAATTCATAGTGATATTATTGACTTAACCGATTTGAAAAAATGATTTAATAATATCCAGTTAAGGGCAGCCTGGGTGGCTCAGTGGCTTAGTGCTTGCCTTCAGCCCAGGGCATGATCCTGGAGACCCGGGATTGAGTCCCACATCAGGCTCCCTGTTCTCTCTCTCTCTCTCTCTCTCTCTGTGTGTGTGTCTCTCATGAATAAATAAATAAAATCTTAAAAAAATAATATTCAGTTAAGTTAAAGATGCCTATATTTTTATCACCTAGCAATTGCATTCCTTAGTATATATCATGGAGAAACTCTTGCACATATATACTAGAAGGCATGAAAAAGAATGTTCAGAGCAGAATTGCTTAGGAAATCACAAACTGAAAAATAGTAACACACCCATTGGCAGAAGAATGGGAAAGAGCAGTGGTATGTTCACAGAATAGAATCCTCTTATCTGGGATCCCTGGGTGGCGCAGCCGTTTGGCGCCTGCCTTTGGCCCAGGGCGCCATCCTGGAGACCTGGGATCGAATCCCACATCGGGCTTCCGGTGCATGGAGCCTGCTTCTCCCTCTGCCTATGTCTCTGCCTCTCTCTCTTTCTCTCTCTGTGACTATCATAAATAAATAAAAATTAAAAACAAAATTAAAAAAAAAAGAATCCTCTTATCCATGGAAATGAATTAGAGTCGCAAGTAGTAAAATGATTGCATCTCAAAAATAAAATACTGAAAAAGAAAAAAGCAACTCACCCAAGAGTGTATATAAACAATCATTTATAAAGAATTTTACACCACACAAAAATCTCTTTACGTTGCTAATTAATCTATTAATTTGTAATAAAAGTTCAGAGGAATGCCCAGGAATGATAAAAAACCAATTAAGAATAGGGTTAATTCTCATGGAGAAGGAGGACTATAAGAATCATGTTCTTTTACTATTTGATGTATTATGTCATAATATACAGGCAATCATAGTTTTTCTTTTCACTTTGGATGCCTGGGTGGCTTAGTGGTTGATCATCTGCCTTCAGCTCATGGCATGATCCCAGAGACTCAGGATCCAGTCCTACATCAGGCTTCCTGCATGGAGCCTGCTTCTCCCTCTGCTTGTGTCTCTGACTCTCTCTCTCTCTGTGTATCATGAATAAATAAATAGGAAATCTTTAAAAAAAATTAATTTTCATGTATTGCTGCATGGTTTATATAGGTCAAAATTTTAAATAATATTGGGTATTGTTTCACAATATTTTTGTGAAAATCACATTTCCTTCTTTTTCCAGCAAAACCTGCTTTAGCCTCCAACTTGTCAATGTAGATTAAAAACAAAATAAAACAAACAGACAAAAACTAAATGTGCTTGGGGTATGATAACCACCCTGCTTTTAATTTTTTTTCTTTTTTCAAATTTTTATTTAAATTCTAGTTAGTTAACATAACCACCCTACTTTTTAAACATGTGGCTATGAGAGAAATCAGGATCACAAATGATCCTGAGTATTTGCCTGGGCAAAAACTCTATAAATACGGAAAAAACAGACGGAGTATAAAAATTAAGAAAAGAAATCAAGTGGGTGCCTGGGGGGCTCAGTCAGTTAAGCTTCTGACTTTTGGTTTTGGCTCAGATTGTGATCTCATGGTCCTGAGATAGAGTCCCCTGTGGGCTCTGCACTCAGCACAGAGTCTGTTTGAGATTTTGTCTCCCTCTCTCTCTGCCCTTCCCTCCTCCAACCCCCACATTCACTCTTAAAAAAAATAAATCTAAAAAAAAAAGAATGAATGAAAAGAAAATAGAGTATTTGGTTATATTAAGTTTGAGCTGTCGGGGCTCCTGGGTGGCTCAGTTGGTTGGGTGTCTGCCTTCCACTCAGGTCATGATCCTAGAGTCCCTAGATCAAGCCCTGCATCAGGCTCCCTGCTTAGCTGGGACCCTGCTTCTCACTTTGCTCCTCACTCCACTTGTGCTCTCTCTCTAAAATAAATACATAAAATCTTTTTTAAAAAAAAGTTTGAGCTGTCTTTTAAGCATCCAAACTGAGGTATTAAGTCAAATATTTGATAAAAGTCTAGTCTAGAGCCTATCTAGATAGCAGAAGATCAAAATATGGGTATCATCACCTTATCAATGTCATTTAGAACCATGGTCAGTATCAAAGGATAAAAAATCACACCAACATTTCCAGAAAAGATTCCTGAGGACATAGTTGAGGACAGGAAGTAAGTGGAGCCCATTTGGGAAGAGTGGCCCGCAGTAAGAGAAGGTACACCTCTCCCATAAGAGTAGGAAGATGGAGGAGAGATTGGCCACAGGAAGATTTGTGTTTGTTTGTTATAAAGACTTTTTAATACAGCTTGAAATCCAGCATTATGATGCCCTTGGCATTGGTTTTATCTTTCAATATTCTCCTGGCTATTTGGGGTCTTTTCTGATTCCACACAAATCTTAAGATTATTTGTTCCAGCTGTGTGAAGAAAGTCCATGGTATTTTGATAGGGATTGCATTGAATGTGTAAATTGCCCTGGGTAGCATAGACATTTTCACAATACTAATTCTACCAATTCATGAGCATGGAATGTTTTTCCTTTTGTGTCTTCCTCAATTTCTTTCAGAAGGGTTCTGTAGAGTATAGATCCTTTACCTCTTTGGTTAGGTGTAGTCCTAGGTATCTTACGCTTTTTGGTGCAATTGTGAATGGGAATCGATTCCTTAACTTCTCTTTCTTCAGTCCCATTGTTAGTGTATAGAAATGGCCATTGATTTTTGGGCATTGACTTTGTATCCTGCCACATTGCTGAACTGCTGTATGAATTCTAGCAACCTCGGGGTCGAGTCTTTTGGGTTTTCTATATACAGTATCATGTCATCTGTGAAGAGGGAGAGTTTGACTTCTTTACCAATTTGAGTGCCTTTTATTTCTTTTTATTGTCTTATTGCTGAAGCTAGGACTTCTAGTACTATGTTGAATAACAGTGGTGAGACATGAACAGAAATTTCACCAAAGAAGACATACACATGGCCAACAAGCACATGAGAAAATGCTCCGCATCACTTGTCATCAGGGAAATACAAATCAAAATCACAATGAGATACCACCTCACACCAGTGAGAATGGGGAAAATTAACAAGGCAGGAAACATCAAATGTTGGAGAGGATGTGGAGAAAGGGGAACCCTTTTGCACGGTTGGTGGGAATGTGAACTGGTGCAGTCACTCTGGAAAACTGTGTGGAGGTTCCTCAAAGAGTTAAGAATAGAGCTACCCTCTAACCCAGCAATTACACTACTTGGTATTTACCCCAAAGACACAGATGCAGTGAAACGCCAGGACCCCTGCACCCCAATGTTCATAGCAGCAATGTCCACAATAGCCAAACTGTGGAAGGGGCCTTGATGTCCTTCGACAGATGAATGGATAAAGAAGATGTGATATATATGTACAATGTAATATTATTCAACCATCAGAAAGGATGAATACCCACCATTTGCTTCGATGTGGATGGAACTGGAGAGTATTATGCTGAGTCAAGTAAGTCAATTGGAGAAAGACAATCATCATATGGCTTCACTCATACGGGGAATATAAAAAATAGTGAAAGGGATTATAGAGAAAAGGAGGGGAACTCAGTGGGAAAAATTAGAGAAGGAGACAAACCATGAGAGACTCCTAATTCTGGGAAACCAACAAGGAGTGGTGGAAGGGGAGGTGGGTGGGGGAATGGGGTAACCAGATGATGGGCCCTGAGGAAGGCACTTGATGGGATGAGCACTGGGTGTTATACTATATGTTGGCAAATCGAACTTCAATTAAAAAAAAATTCTTTTTAGATGTATTCATTTGAGAGAGAGAGTGAGTGATAGCATGAGCAAGGGAGAACATCAGAGGGAGAGAGTGACTCCCTGCTGAGTGTTGTGACTCCCAACACCAGACTCCATCCTAGGACCCAAGGATTGTGACCTGAGCCCAAAGGCAGACACCCAGCTGACTGAGCTACCTAGGTACCCCATGATGAACTGAGACTCACCCTTCACTCTGTCTGGTTCTAAAGCTAATGCCTACTTATCTTCTTGCCTTCCTCTCCTCTCTGATTGTTACTATTATGGTGTCCACATTCACACTTAGTTCTATTTCCTCTTCCTCTTCACTGCTCTTAACCCACCATGTGTCCCATCCATATCTCAGGATGCAATCAAGCATCCTGGATAAATGAATTGTAACCTCCCTCAGCCAGGTCACAATTGTGCAAGTTGACATAGAGAATTTAAGTTGTGTAGAACCATGTCTTCAAGTGAGATGGGCTTCTAGTATTATGCTTTTGTTATTGGTGCACATATTTATAAAACCAAATGTGAGTGTTTTATTTCAAACTGTGGATTTTTCCTAGAAGAAATGGAATACACTGTGGAAGGGAGGTAAGACCATATATTTTTGTGCACTGACTCAAAGTGTTTCCTCTATGTTTTCTAGGGAAGTGATATATGTGTATGTAAATCTATATGTATATGTGCATGTTATGGATGCACAGGCATATGCTTTTGCAGCATACACACACACTAATAATATATATGCATATACACATCTCCTGACAAAATGTAGAAGAAACATAATAAGTTGGTATGAAAAATATGTGGTCTTATGTCCCTTCCACAGTGTTTTCCACTCCCTCTAGGGAAAATCAGTGCTTTAAAATAAAACATCTTTGTAAGGAGAGAGAGAGTATATTATAAACATATTTAGCAACTGATATGGTACAGACACTGACAGTCAGAACAGATGGTAGCTAAACCATTATTTTGGCCATACTGGAGTGCACTGCTAAATGTCAGCCCTGCCTGTGTGCTCTCAGGACTGCACAATGTACAATGATGGATCCAAAATAAGATACAGACTTTCTATTGAGAAACTCAGAATCTTGATAGCACACATGATAGAGGTCATCATTTCTGCATTAAAATGAAAACCTATGAAGGGCTTTGGGTTTTTCAGGGCAGTTCTGATTCCAGTTATTACTCAGCTATATTAGTCACCATATTATTCTGAAATTCTGGCATTTCATTATGTAACCTATACTTCACATATATCCTTTTACACTCAGTAGTGGCACGGAAACTTTTGTCAGCATTTTGATTTGTGGTTCAAGAGATAGATTCCCATAGGATGGATAACAATGATCTAGCTTTTATCTGAACATGCACATATGTGTTTCTCTCTTTTTTTAAAGAGAAAGGCACTAATGCATATGCAATAAATTCTAAGTAAAGATTTATGGTTTCAAGTATCAAAAAAACTATTCTCTGGACCTCTGTTGGACTTGAACCAGTCTATTTGATGTGAATAGCTCCCATTGCACCCCTAACCGCTAAGGCCACTCTTGGCTGGAAGATGGGAGGAAAGATAAATTGATAAATGCAAATAGGCAAAATAAAGAGAACGTGTTCCTATGACCTTCAGATTCTCTTGATTTACTCCTGGGTTGAAAGAAAATAAAAGTTACTACAAAAGCATTTCAGATATTATAATGACTAAGGGTAATTAGCAGTGAAACATCAATATGGAATTCTGATGATTTTTCTTCTTAATATGCCTATGATTCAGATTAGTATGAAAAGTATGCAGGTAAATTATTTTCAAGCATAAAAATACCACAATGATTTGAAAGTTATTATAAAACCTTGTTTTCATTTTTCAATAAAAAACCTATGGCCTTTAACATAACCCTTTGTGCCATTAGCAAAAACTCTTCTATGCTTAACATTGTGATGAATTACAAATCATATGCTGAAGAAGGTAATAGCATTAATTCATTTACTGAGCATAACCATACACCAACAGTGGAGTGACCACTGTAATGTGAAGACAGTGCATTGAATACCTGACAATGTTTCTTTAATTCATTCAAGAAGAGAAAACAGATCCCCAGAATTTGGCGATGGGCAGTATTTGATAAGTAAAAGGATAAAAGAGAATATTTACAGGAAATAAAATACATTGGATGTAACCAAGCATCAGCAAAGATTCCAAGCAGTAGTGACCAAGCACATTTGTAAGACTTCTATGCTGTTCACGTCATCTTGAAGGCAGAATAATAGTGGGTTTGTCTCCAGCTGCCTGATACATGGGAAGAGCTCAAAGCCTCCTGTTTAATAAATAAGATGCAATGTGTCTGGAAGGGAAGGTAATCTATATGAAGGTGAAATGGAAGCCAAAGTTTAAAGCCAGATTATGCAGCCTTGAATGCAAGGCAGCCATCGACTTATATGCAAGAAATGGAGTTGAGTAGGTAGGAATTGCTCCTAGTAATAGAAACCAGATCCTGTTGGACCAAACCTCTAAGAGAGAACAAGCATAAACACGACAAAATATAAAAGCAACTTCCTAAAGGTATTGGGAAGTTAATACAAGATACAGATAATGGGCAGGAGTTACCACTTGGGAAAAAGGGAATAGTTCTTGCGATCATTAATTTTATGTGTCGATTCCACTGTACCCATAGAGTGCCCAGGCCGAAGATTATTTCTGGGTGGGTTTTGTGCAGATGCTTCTCGATAAGAGCAGCATTTAAATTGGTGAACTCAGTTACGTAGATTGCCCTCTCCAATGAGTGTGCATCCTTAGATCTGTTGAGAGCCTGAATAGAAACAAAGGAAGAAGGAGGAGAAATCCATCTCACCCCCAGCCCACCCTAGTCTCTTGGGATGTGCCAGGACATCAGTCTTTTCCTTTCCTTGAACTGGAATGGATATCATTGGTTCCCCTGGTTTGCAGGCTTTTAGACCACAACTGGAATTAAACTACCATTTTCCTTGAGTCTCCAATTTTGAATAGCACATTTTAGTTTCCATAATAATTATGTGAACCCATTTATCAGAACCTCTTACCCCCAGTATATATTCCCAATATATATATTGATTTCCTCTTTGATTTCTTCACTGAGACCTTCATTGTTTAGCAACATATTATTTAGACTACACATTTGTGGGGTTTTTTCTCCCAGTTTTCTTCTTGTAATTGATTTCTAGGTCCATATTGTGGTCAGAAAAGATACTTGCTATGATTTCAATCTTCTTAAATTTGAGATTTGTTGTGTGGTCTGACATTTAATCTATTCTGAAGAATGTTCCAAGTACGCCTGAGAAGAATGAATATTCTGCCGCTTTGGATCAAATGTTCTGTATATATCTATCAAGTCCATTTAGACTAATGTGTTATTCAAGGTCAATGTTTTCTTTCTAACTTTCTATCTGGATTAACTATCCACTGATGTAAGTGAGGTGTTAAAGTCCTCTTTTCTGATATTACTGTCAATTTCTCCTTTTGTACTTGTTATATATTTTGGAGCTCCTATGTTGGGTACATACATATTTACGAGTCTTATATCTCCTTGTTGGACTATCCCTTTATCATTATATAAGGCCCTTCATTGCCTCGTTACAGCATTTGTTTTAATATCTATTTTACCTGATAGAAGGATTGCAATTCCAGCTTTCTTTTCATTTGCATTTGTGTGGGATATCTTTTCCCATCCCTTCACTTTCAGTCTGTGGTTGCTGTCAGATCTAAAGTGAGCCTCTTGAAGGTAGTAAATAAATGGGTCTTTTTTTTTTTCTATCCATGCAACCACCCTATGTCTTTTGATTGGAACATTTAGTCCATTTACATTTAAAGTAATTACTGATAAGTATGTATTTATTTCCATTTTGTTAATTATTTTCTGGTGGGTTTTCTTGTTCTGCATTCCTTTCTTCTGCAATCTTTCCTTGGGATTTGTTGACTCTCTTTAGTGTTATGTTAGATACCTTTCTCTTAATTTTTTTTTGTAGCTGTTATAGAGTTTTTATGTAGTTACTGTGAGGTTCATATATAACATCCTATTACATAGCAGTGTGTTTTAAGCTGTTGATTAAAATTTGAACACATTATGAAAGCATTATACATTTACATTTACCCTGCCACATTTTATGTTCTTGATGACATATTTTACATCTTTTTATTTTGTGTATTGCTTAACTAATTATGGCAGATATAGTTTATTTTACTATTTTTCTCTTTTAAACTCCATACTAGCTTTATAAGTTGTTGATTCACCACCCTTTCTATGTTTATCTTTACCAGTGAGAATTTTTATTTTTTACATTTTATTTCTTTTTTTAAATAATAAATTTATTTTTTATTGGTGTTCAATTTGCCAACATACAGAATAACACCCAGGGCTCATCCCGTCAAGTGCCCCTGTCAGTGCCCATCACCCATTCACCCCCACCCCCCAACCTCCTCCCCTTCCACCACCCCTAGTTCATTTCCCAGAGTTAGGAGTCTTCATGTGATGTCTCCCTTTCTGATATTTCCTACCAATCCAATCATGAAATGGGCAAAAGACATGAACATAAATCTCACAGAGGAAGACATAGACATGGCCAACACACACATGAGAAAATGCTCTGCATCACTTGCCATCAGGGAAATACAAATCAAAACCACAATGAGATACCACCTCACATCAGTGAGAATGGGGAAAATTAACAAGGCAGGAAATCACAAATGTTGGAGACAATGCAGAGAAAAGGGAACCCTCTTGCACTGTTGGTGGGAATGTGAACTGGTGCAGCCACTCTGGAAAACTGTGTGGAGGTTCCTCAAAGAGTTACATTTTATTTCTAATTATAGCCTTTCTTTTCCATTGAAAAGTCCCTTTAATACTTCTGTTAAACTGATTTCATGATGATAGACTTTTGGCTTCTGCTTGTCTGGGAAACTCTTTATCTTCCCTTTAATTGTGAATTATAAACTTGCTGGGTGCAGTAGTCTTGGCTGTAAGTTTTTTTCCTTTCAGCACTTTGAATATAATATGGCATGTTTAGTATTTTCTTTTTACTTTTTAAAGATTTTATTTGTTTATTTATTTATCTGTTTGTTTGACAGATCGAGAGAGAGAGAGACAGAGGGAGATCATAAGCTGGGAGAGCAGCAGGCAGAGGGAGAGTAAGTGCATTCGCTGTGGAGTATACCCAATGTAGAGCTTGATCCCAGGACCCTGGGCTCACCACCTGACCTGAGGGCAGAGGCTTTATAGACTGAGCAACCTCGGCAACCCTGTTTAGTATTTTCTTAAAGGTTTGTTTGTTGTTGGGTGGAAAAAAAACATATATTATAGCTTGGGAAGCTAATGAAACCTTTAGTTTTTTTCAAGACTGTACTCCAAAGAAAATAGAGAAATAACTCAGGATTATTTTGTGTTTTGGATGTTCCTTGCTGCTTCAAGGAAAGTCTATAAGAGGGAAAGCTTGAGCAAGAGTGAGCCTATGTGCAGGTAAAATGGAATGAAATTGAGCTCTGGGGATTAAGGAATGCCTTAAATTTAAACCAAATGGAAATCCAAAGCTGGGGAGTCTTTGGGATGGAAGAACATCACTGCTTCTATAGACAAAACAGCAAGTGATAAAGTTCCAGATCTTTCTCAAGCATAGATCGTTAAGATTTGTCCACCAAAAAATATAGCTTAAAGGTTATCCCAAATAAAGGTCACTGAAGCTTGCTGTTTAAATGACTTCAAAGAATCACAATTAAAATGAAGAGAGAGAGAGATAAGCCAAACATGGAGGCCAGAAAACAAAATTGAAAGTGGAGGCTCCAGATTTATGTGTAGAAGAAAGCTTCAAGTGTTTGCTTGCACTTGGACCTAACTGGAAGCATGTAGACTGAATATCTACTAAGTCTGAGGTCATTATATTGCCAAACAGATGATACGCCAAATTAAAAAATGCCTGTGCTCATTCTATCCCTGAAACAATGCTCATCTTGTATTTTTAAGAGTTACAAAACTCTGCAACTCCAAGAATTGAATACTTTTTTTCATCTTCTTCAGTGTTGTTCCCAAAGTTAGGGGAACAAAAGAACGTCTCAGATGGTAAAGCCAGGACTCCTGGAACATAACAGAGAGGAGAGTTTCTCATAGAGTATAGATCAGGGCCCTAATCAAGAAATTGTGCTGCCAGGTCAGGAGTATTTGCAATGCCTGCTTAGCAGGATATGACCACTAATTGAATCACCAACTCCTTTGTGTTTTCCATTCTCCCTTTTTCCTGTTGGGAATTTTTGTTTCTTTTTATTTTTATCTATTTATTTATTTTTAAAGATTTTACTTATTTACTTATTTTTAGAGAGAAAAGAGAGTGCATGGGGGATGAAAAAGGGGGGAGGGAGAGGGAGAAAGAAAGAATCTCAAGTAGACCCTCAGTTTAGCATGCAGCCCCATGTGAAACTTCATCTCAAGACCCTGAGATCATGATCTGAGCCAAAACCAAGGGTAGGATGTTTAACCAACTGAGCCACCCAGGCATGACTACCTTGTACACTTGTATGAAATCATAATCCCTTGAAAGTAGGGGATGTTACTAAGTTTTCCTTTATTCTTATATCTGCGACAACAAATATGAGGTAATAAATACCATAATCCTCTTGGTTGCAGAAATTGTTTTAAACATCTTTATCTTCTAGTATTAAATACAGTACCTGGTATGTAGGAAGCACCCAATAAATATTTAGTCACATGAGTAAATGTAGGCATGAATGGGAATATTTTCATCTTCTCTAATTCTAATATTTGAAATAAAATGTGACATCTTTTAATCATCTTTCTCTTTGCTCTCCCTGCTAAGGCTGTTTTTACAGAAAAGAAGATTGCATGTGTGTGATGTTCTGACAATAGTTTCTATTTATAGTTCACAAAGAAAAAAAAAAGAAAGCTATGTGAAAATCCTATAACTGATTTTTTTTTTTTTGGAAGGTAGGGAAACTACTTTAAAGCTAAAAACAATCTTGTAAATTAATTCTCAGGTGAAGGCAGAAAGAAGACATTCTCTCAGAGTTCAGAACTAGCCCAGAAGTAGGAGGGAGGCAGTGGCAGAGGCCACACTTTAAGAATACTAGAAAAGATTTTATAACAAATTAGGCTCCAGATGAAACTGCTCCTGATGTTACAGGCCATCATTATGCACAGCTATGAAACGCTGGTATGCATTAATAATAAAGATCAGTGTCGCCTTCTAGGGAAAAATAGAGGCTTCTTTTAATTAACTTAAATTTTTTATCAAATTGATTGAAAAGCTCTTATCCTTTTTAATTTCTTTTCTTTTTTTTTTTTAATATCAAGTATTTTGCACATGGGCTCAGAGACATTTATCCTTACCAGTTGATGTTTTTTAAATGACATACTTGCTTTGTGGTTCACAAGTACCAGAGTGATAAGCCAGAAGCAAGCCAGGAAATGCAATGGACAAACCTATATAATTCATTGCAAGAAAAAATAACTTTCTCATAGGCAAAGTGTGAACATAGCATTCCCTTCTAGTAAGGCGCTGAAAGGCAGTCGTGTGTTGAAAGAGGACTTTGCTACTATACACATCTCTCTCATCCATGCACTGTAGGCCAGAACTCTGTTGGACATCCTAGGGAAGACACCTTTTGCTAATTCTTGATGTGTGTGCATTCACACACATCAATAGTGATTTTGTTTTCTAATTGTGGTTCCAAGTGAATTGACTTCCTCAGTGAATGCAGCCCTCCAATCTCTAAAGTTCAACTCTCAGAGACATCAGTAGAGCATCTTCATGAACCTGGAGATAGATGTTAGAGCCACTTGCATTTGAACTGAAGTTGAAGCCATGGAGGTGAGTTAAATCTTCTAAGGTGAATAGAAAGAAAAGAAGAATTCTACCGAGTTTTACCTGTTTTTTTTTTGCTGCAAATCTAGAATGAACTTGACTTGGTGTGTTTTATTTAATGTAATGTACTTATACTTGCAGTTCTCTACTGAGTTTAAATTATTTGCATACTTCTTGGTTACAAGTGAGAATCGTGCTCATTTTAGTAATATCAGTGGTTGAAATGTTTAAAATCATTTATAGTTAAAGCAATGGGCAGTAATAATTTTGGGAGGACATGGTTTTAGGATAAAAAATGATGGCTCCCTCCATAAATAATCCCTCCACTGATCCACCTGCTCTTGGTAGTTAGATACAGATTCAAGCAGAGCCATACCTGTAAAACTCTTGAATTGTGAGCTTTTCTGGAAATCTAATAAATAACATGGACCTTCTCCCCCAGAAAAATCATATATGCATTTACATATCAAATTTTACATATTATTTAGAGAGCTCATAGAACTCCTATATTCCATTGTAAATCTCAAGTTGAGAAGTGAAAAAAATCTTTAGCTCGTCCCAGAAGATGATTTTCTACCCTTACTCATCTGTGACCTGAGTCCTCAAAGATCCACACAAATAGAGAGGGAGGAACCCAAATCAGCTAATCTGGCCTTCTGCCTGGATTTCAGAGTCAATTTTTAGGGCAGTTAGAGAGAGTTAGGAAAATACAAGGGTATTTCCCATTCCAGGTAGCATAGCAGCTTTATGTCCTCAATGTTCTGACCATGGAGATAAATGACAAATAATATACAACATAAATAAAATGGAATAAAATCTTAGCTCTTTCTAATGTCAGACAGTTACATTTTGTTGAATGCTGTTTTGACTCCAGTCCTTTGTTATCCTCTTGCAACAGTTCTCAAAGTTCAATCCCTCTTAATACACAGAATGTAGAAAATATAAATATAAAAATGTAAATGGGTTTGTGCAAAATAAAACATGGGCAAAATAGAAAAAAATGGAGGCCAAATAACCCCTGCCCAGACCTAATCACAGTAACAACGGGCCTCTAAGAACTGTGTCCCCAGTCTGTCATCATGATACCTATTCAAGGAATCTAAAGGTGAATCATATGTGATTGCTATGCTGGATATCATGGGACTTCATTTAATAAAAGGTTCAGACTCAAAATTTGTATTGGTTCCGGTTTGCTCAGAAAAACTGAAATGATACACATGAAAGAATTTACTTAAACAAAAATGAAGTTATTATGACTATTTGATCATACACAATTATGCACAAAGCTAGGAAAGTAATGATATATAAGGCATCAGTTAGAGAATCAGAAAGAACATCATGAAGCTGGAGAGTTAAGGTGAGCTAGTGTCAAAGGCCTTGGAAGCATCTCAGTCTGGCAGCATGACTGATCTCTTTGGAGGTCAGCAAACCGGGCAGGCAGGTAGGAAAGATTGATGCAGAAAGAGGAAAGACAAGAACAACCAGAGCCTACATCTGTTTCTCACTGCATTCAACTCCAACATCTGGTGACTTTCAGAAGAGACAGTTTCTATTTACACAGTGACACATATCCATGGTCCAAGACTCAGAGAAGCAGGAGAAGACCTATAGCTACATTGGAGTTGTCTGTGGGTCCAGCTGCCACCCCACCAACAAAGTGAGTGAGCAGATTTTTCTGGGTCCTCCACTCAACTCCAAGTGACTGTTACTTCACTCTGCCTCTCAACTCTTGTGCTAATTTTCCTGGTGTTCCACCAAACTCATAACTATATATAAAAGAAAATCTTGGGATATTCAGTTGCAGCTTAGCTAAGC
The DNA here is from genome assembly GCF_053574225.1 of Canis aureus. NCBI lineage: Eukaryota > Metazoa > Chordata > Mammalia > Carnivora > Canidae > Canis > Canis aureus. The sequence continues at coordinate 44,070,538 of NC_135612.1, forward strand.
TGACATAGTACAGAACAGCACCATTCATGCTTTGTCAACTTGACATTCATATGCTCTTCTAACTATATTTTACTTCCAAATAATGACAATAGCAAAATCACACTTCTGCCTAAAATGATGGAATCATACCTTTTACAACTAAAAATACACTCAACTTTTCCCAGGAAAGGATGCAAAACTCAAATTACTGTTTATCCCTCTTTGGGTAATAATTTTTCCTAGTAACATTCCTCTTTTGGTAACCTATAAAGTTGGGATTGAACAGTGGGAAAGAATTAGTTAATACATGTGCAAATATAGTTACATTAAGATAAGGCAGATACTTTCCAGAAGGATCAGATGGCTGTGGATGATACTTAGAATATTTCTTCTTTCACTAACTCTTCCATATTCCCCTTGATTTCAGCAAGAAACTTGAGTAGCTATGATTTCTTGTCTGGTGGAGTGACCTCAGCCTTTATTCCTGTCCAGTCCATTAGCAGGCCTTTGTGTATCCAGTTGTTTAGTTTTTCAGTAACTTTTATTGGGAGACATAGGAATACTAATAGGTACCTTAGGGACCTCCTGCTTCCCAGGCATACTCACTGTATGCCCACTATAGTAACAACACAATTCCTTCTTGATAGTCAGCTATATCATGCCAGCATATACAAAATTCTCAATCACCCCCTACTGATTCATTAGTATAAGAAGCACAAAGTGGTCAGGGAGATGTCTCACCTTCCATTTTAATGAAATATATCCTGTAAACTCTGGCAAAAGCATTCCTCCCTTGGAAATGAAGACTTCTAAATCAGTGGTTTAAAGTTATAGGAGAAAGAAACAAAAAATTCCCTAATGTTTCGTTAGCAGTAAGAATTAGAAGAGAAGCTTGCAGATCCATCCCTGACTCTCAAACTCATGAGTCTTTGCTATGGAAGAAATAGCATCATATATTCACTACAGACACATAGCATAGAACACATTATGAAGAACATGATTCCAACCCTGCAAGATGACGCTATCCAGCTGGCATTAAATGATGATTTTAGGGAACCCTGGGTGGCGCAGCGGTTTAGCTCCTGCCTTTGGCCCAGGGCGCGATCCTGGAGACCCGGGATTGAATCCCACGTCGGGCTCCCGGTGCATGGAGCCTGCTTCTCCCTCTACCTATGTCTCTGCCTCTCTCTCTCTCTCTCTGTGACTATCATAAATAAAAATTAAAAAAAAAAATGATGATTTTACCATTCTGTTGGGCTAGTTGCTTTATCATGATGAGAAACTGAGAAACATGGTAAGGCCAATGAGTTTCATGAGCATAAGTCCATTGCTAACTTTATTTGCTATAAAGTTAATTCCAACACTTTGGAATTATTTGTAATTTGATGTATACTGTGAAGTTTCACAGGTCATTCTGTAAATCTATAGTTTGGGCAGAGGCATTGTGGACAGGAAAGGCAAATCCACATCTAAAATATGTGTGTACTCAAGTGAGAACAAAGCACTTTCCCTCTCATGATCCCCTAGGTTCATGAGGAGCTCACATTGGTCTCTGCTGTTAGCAGGTAGGACATTAAGCAGTTGTAGCAACAGGCAATCTTTAGGTTTTGGAAATCCTTGTTGTTGAGCCTATGTATAACCTCTATTCCTGCTACCGTGGTTGATTTGCCCAATTGCCCTTTAAGCAAAGGCAAGAGCAACTGCATAAAGAGATATTGAATAGAAATAATCATCTTATTCATATGATTCTGAAGATACTCTTCTGCTGAGCTTTCTTTTTGGCAGACAGTCACAAGAAGCAAAAATCTTCACTTTGCACCAAGTTAAAGAAGTCTGCCTATAAAATTTTTCCCCAGAATTTCTTAAAACTAATTTTCCAGATTTGTTCTATCTAGGACTCTAAGAGGAACTCTTGGTCATTGCCCATCACAATTTCTCCTTCTAGACTAAATAAATAGGGGGGATTATTTGAAGTTCTACTCACTAGGAAGATTTTCCTATACCACAATCTTTCAGGGCCACCCTACACACTGAAACTATAATGTTGCATAGGCTGTCAGTCTTCAGATGAGGCTAGCATATTGTGAAATAACCAGTTATAAATGACTTTTTTTCCTTTTTTAGTAGCTGCACATAGGTGCCTTCATGTAAGATCATTTCTATGGGTTGAGAGAGAGAGAAGGCAATGTAGTAGGAATAAGAGTTGTGAGTGTCTGCTCTAAGAAATACCATTCCTACCTGATAGAATGCTGCTTTATAAGGTAATCTTTATTACTTGTGAGTCAGACAACCTCCAGTTCATAATGAGCAGTTCCTGTTGCATGGTGGCTTGGCAATCCATTGTCAAGCATTTAGCCTTCTGTAAGCCAGAAGCCAGTTCTCAAATGGAGAATATTTATCTGCAGAGAGTTATATAGTTAAAGTCTGAAATCTAAAGTCTGTATTTATATGTACCTGTAGATACCTGCCAAATACTCCGTATAGTATCCCTAATTACCAAAGTCCCATTAATTTCCAACATATATTCTTGGTCATTTGATCTTAGTACAGAGAAGCTTGAATGACAACCTGAATATATCATAGACTGTCTCTTCTTCTGGGTCCTACTCAGAACCTTTGAGTCACTTGGTAAGTAGGTTTGAATAGTGCACCCAAATGAGATGTATATTGCTTCCAAAATTCAGAAAGGTCCACTAGCTATTGTGTCTCATATAGTAGTAATCAGAGGCAAACACTTATCCTTTACCTTAAAAGGGATAGTTCAACAAGTCTCAGACAAGTAGAACCCTATGAAGTTCACTGATCTGGTAAGCCCTTGAATTCTTGTTGCGTTTATACCCACTATTTTGCCATTCATATGCCTTACCACGTTGTTTAGATAGTTGTGACTTCTGACTCATCAGCTCCAATCAGAATACAGTGAAATACAACAAGATAATGTCCTCTGGAATATAGAAGTAGTCAATATCCCTGATAGGTAGATTAGGACAAAAAACCAGAAAAATGATAGGGCCCTGAAATGGGACTATGAAGAGTAATGTCTTCTGCCTAAGCCAAATAGGTGAGTTGAAGATGATGAGGTTAGAATCACATTGAGGAGTTCAGTAGTTCAGTAGTCCTGTATAAGACATCTACCATGGAGGAGGCCACTATAAGTTCTTCAAGAAAGGCAGGAGCAATTCCCTCAGTTGGGAGAGGAAAGTTGCTTGTACTGGAAGATTTTCAGGCTCTAGAGGGTCAAAGACCCCAGTTTCATTAGGAGTCTGTTCCTATGACCCCATCCTACTTGTCAGGGTTTCACTCCATCTCATTCCATCAATGCCCTAGTGGTAACATAAAAGACTTTGCAGAGGGTATGAATTTCACCTGAAATGTAATTCAGCAACCCCACGAAGAGAAATTTAGTTTGCTTTCATAAACCCGGTCTCTGTGGGTACTCAAGTTCCCTAATGCACTTAGAAGATGGTCAACTAAACCCTCAATCTTTTTATTTAAAAGAAATATACTATGATAACAGCTACTTGTACACCAAGTTGTGTCTTCCATAGCTACTTGATTTGAAGTGCACATAAATTATAACTTAAGAAATTTGCTACTCTATGGCATGAACAATCAATGTTCTTTTACCACTACAGAGAGGGTCATTGATTTCTTTAAAATGAATTAAATCAGAAAACCAATTCCAGATATCTGGAACCAATTTGGGAAGCCTATATGAAACCTTTTTGGAACTAAGAGCTATATCAGTTAGGGTGTATCAAGGGAGTTAAATTATAATGAGTCATTTGGAGAATGGGATGTATATAAAGACTGGAATTTATACAATAGTGGAAGAAGCTGGGGAAGTAAGGTTCTGAAAGTAGATAGCTGGCGGATGAGATCAAAGTTACTAATCATAAACCATAAAGATGGGGTGGTAAAGGGGTCTATGGAAGACCATCAAAATCATTCTAGTCATTGAATGTCTTTGGGAGAAAGATGGAAGACTGGGAGGAAAACTGGATGCCAAGCAAGAGCAGTCTGGAACCTAAGAGAACAAACTAGAGCCCATGAAGGCAAACTGGATCCCATTTCTGTTGATTACTGATGATGCCATTTCTGATGATGTAGATGGTCTGCATGAGGTACTCTTTCCTTTTCTCATGGAAAAAAAAAAAAAGTTTGTCTAGGACGTAAGGTAGTTGAAGGAGCTGGAGGAGCCTGATTGTTGTTCCAAACCTATGAGGTTAATGGTAGATCAGGAATAATGAACAGTCCATTGATGGCCTCTGGGGTTCTGTTTTGACCTTCTATATGTATTGGCTGATCTTTCACCCCCCATTTCTACATCTCAGGCAGAAATCTTTGAAGACTAATTTTAACACAGGCTCACACGGGGAAGAGAATCTTGGGAAGCCTCTCCCCATTCTGCTTGTATTTTAGACATAGAGTGCAATTAGGATTAGTACTCTCTCACTGTATGACTCCACAGTCTCAGTTCCTAAACCCATTGTACGCACAATTTATAGATGAGGAAATTAAAACTCAGAGAAACCTGGAATTTGTACAAGCCCCCTCTCAATCCCAAAGCCATCTATTGAACAGTCACTGTGTATCAGATAGTTGATGAGTGCTCGGAGAAACAAAGATAAATACAAATCAGTCTCTTATTCCAGCCCTCTCTTTTTCTCAATTATCCTTTGGACAGTTTATTTCATTCTTTTTCTCAGCTAAAGGCAAATTTTCTGTACAAGTTTCCAAAAATCTGTACCCTTGTTGAGCTTCACAGTTTGAGAGCACAAATAACCCAAATGATCTTTGTTTCTTTGCACAGTACATCTGCCAGATCAAGGAAGAAAATTTCCCACGGTGTATCTAACCCATACTTGGGGGTTTTTGTCAGGATTTTAAACTCACATTCAAAACTTATGTGTTTTATTTCATCTAAAAATATCATTGATTTTATCCTCTCAATGTGTTTCCCAATATCATCATTGTTCCTAATCCACTTATCAATGGTATGTCTGCCCTTGAAGAGAAGCTCTACTTCAGTTCTACTTTCCTACCATATACGATTGGAACAAACACTAAGAAAAGAATGGAATAAGCATTGAGACATCAAAGGTTTGGGATTATGAATCATATAAGCTTGTCTGTCATTTCCAAGAGTTCCATTATAACATTGGGATCGAAATGCACAGATTATATTGCCAGATTTTCACCCTTTCTAGTCTCTGTTATATTAAAGAGGACAAACAATTAAAGTGTGAGTATTGGGAGTGGGCCAGTAGGACAAATTAATATGCTAGGGTGAAAATTCTAAAGGAAAAAATAAAGAAATGTGTAAACATGAATAATATAATTTTTGTCAGCTTGGCATTTAAAACCATTTGTAAGAGCTGTGATCAATTGGAAAATGTTTTCTATCTAGCTATTTTCTAGCTAAGTCTCACTGCCGTAAGACTTATCCCCATCACTGCTTGTCTCCCATTTTTACTGCCTACAGTGGCACCTCCTCTAGCTCTTTAATGTAAAAAGACCCACAGCATACAGCCAGGCAAGATTAAAGGTCTTCCCTGACGTGGAATGAAGGAATTATACAGTTTGCACGAGAAAAGATAATAAAAGAGTGAGTCTATAGAAATACTTTGATGAATTATATAGAGGCAATTTTCTGACATTAGTAATGTAGGGCAGAAGACAATGTTTCTGATATATAGATGTAAATTCATCATCCAGACTCCATTAAAGAGAACTACAAAAGATCCATTGATTTAAGCATTGCTTACAAGAGCTATTGGGTAATGGTAGCAGGCCCCTTCCGTGAAACTTGGTCACAATAATAAGTCAGGGCTCATGTGGATGAGACAGCCACCTTTTTGGGAATGTTACAAATAACAAGAAGCCATAGGGCAGAGTTCCATCACCTGGATCTGTGACTATAGTGCCAGTTCCAGGGTTTGACATTACATGCTAACATGCATATTTCACAAATCTTGCCTTTGACCACTGAATTACCTATGCTATAGTGAAATGCAATCATTGGGTCTTAAAAATGAACAAAAATACCCATTGAAACTTTCTTCTAAAAAACTGTGGCTTTACTTTTTCCATCCATATCCCATTCTAAAAAGGATTATTTTAGATACCAATGATATTTTACCCTTTTAATATGAGGGGACATTTCGCTATAAGAACAATTGTAAGAATACTTCCTTTATTTCATGCTCACTGGAGAAAAAAAAAAAGCACAAAAACAAATGAGCATTATGTATGAGGTTCCCTAAACTTTTGTTGTATCTTATCTGCAAACCATAAACCTGCTACCTGCTTTTGTGTATAAAATAATAAAAAGAAATCTTTCTTCTACATCCAGATGTTTGTTTGCTTATTTACAAGAAGCCAGTGCCCTTTACCCTCTTTCTATCCTACTTCTCTGGCAATCCTTTTGATGATTGTTTATTTTACAAAAGCAAAAAACAGCACATGAGTCTGAGCAAGACCATCAGATTTAATTCATTTATGCAAAATCAACATAGAAATCTAGATAGCAGGGGTTCCTGGATGGCTCAGTGGGTTAAGCGGCCAACTCAGGTCATGATCTCAGGGTCCTGAGATTGAGCCCTGAGTCTGGCTCCATGCTCAGTGAAGAGTCTGCTTGAGGATTCTCTCTCTTGCTGCCCCTCCCTACCACTCCCTCTCTCCCCCTGCCCCCTATCTCTCAGGTGAATAAATAAATCTGAAAGAAAGAAAGAAAGAAAGAAAGAAAGAAAGAAAGAAAGAAAGGAAAGAAAGAAAGAAAGAAAGAAAGAAAGAAAGAAAGAAAGAAAGAAAGAAAGAAAGAAAGAAAGAAAGAAAAAAGAAAGAAAGAAAGAAAAGAAAAGAAAAAAGAAAAAAGGAAAGAAAGAAAAGAAATCTGGATAGCAGGCTGAGAACCCTTAGTCTTAACAGCAAGTGCCTTGCTAATTGTAAATCTTATAAACTAGTACGTGTATGGGACTTTTCTTAAAGTCCCCAAAGGATGAGAACATCATGATCTCATTTGAAACCACAAATCAGTGTTCAGCATTCTTACTTCTAACTCTGGACCCCTTTCCTCAGTTTATAGGAGTATGATAAATCTCCCAATCTCTATCAATTCCAGAGGAACTCTTTGAGAGTTAGATGGAAGTTAGGGATGCTTTTCCAAGGAAAATGTCACATGGTGTGCACACACACACACACACACACACACTAAAACACATTTTCATGCAATATCAAGGAGTATATGGACTCCCTGGTGCCCACCCAACTAATTCCCTACAGACCCCCAGACAGACCCCATATGAAGAATTCTTACCTATAGAATAAGTATCATGGAGAGCACCTGGGTGGCTCAGTGGTTGAGTGTCTGACTTTGGCTCAGGTCATGATCCCAGGTCCTGGGATAAGAGTCCCACAACAGGCTCGCTGCTCAGCGGGGAGTCTGCTTTTCCCTCTGCGTATGTCTTTGCCCCCCTCTCTCTCTATGTCTCTCATGATAAATAAATAAATTTTTTTAAGATTTTATTTATTATCATGACAGACACACAGAGAGAGAGAGAGAGAGAGAGAGGTGGAGATACAGGTGAGGGAGAAGCAGGCTCCATGCAGGGAGCCTGATGTGGGACTCCATCCCAGGTCTCCAGGATCACACCCCGGGCTGAAGGCTGCGCTAAACCATTGGGCCACCGGGGCTGCCCAAATAAATAAAATCTTTTAAAAAAAGGTATTATGGAAAACTCCTTGCTTTAAAATATGCTTTTCAGGAGGATATATTTTGCATTTTAATTAATAACAAAACCTATTACTATTGATATATTTAAAAATGTGCAAAATCCCTAAGAAGTAAATAAAGGTGAGAACAAAGATTTTTAATAGATATAAATTTAAATGCCAGATACTAATAAATCACAATAAGCTTCGGGTCATAATCAGTTCTAATCTGAACTGGTATCTGCATTTGGACTAATCGCTATATATTAGTTTTGATATAGTTGTGGGGTTAATTATTCTTTTTAAAGCAAATAATGTCATTCCCAGCCTCACAATCTTCAAAGGCTCCCCTCTGTGTGTGAGATGAGTAGAGCATGAAAAAACTTTTGCTACTGGTCCTTGCCTTCCTTTGCTGAACCACATTTTATCATTCCCCCAAAGGCATTTGGCACTTTCAAGTAATTTCAGAATATTTGAGATTCACTAGGGTGGATGAATTCCCTCACTCTTTTGTTGATGGTTTAAAATGGTAGCAGTCGGTTGAGCGTCCGACCCTTAGCTTCCACTCAGGTGGCGATTTCAGGGTCATGGGATTGAATCCCATTTCAGGCTCTGCTTTCCACAGGGAATCTGCTTGAGATTCTCTCTCCTTCTCTGTCTGCACCTCCCCCCACTCTCTCTTTCTCTAAATTAAATAAATAAATCTTAATAAAATAAAAATTAATTAAAATATTTCTAAGTGTACCAAACAGTGGCATTAAATACGTTTACATTGGTGTACAAACACCACCACCACCTATTCCCAGAACTCTTTTCATTTTGCAAAACTGAATCTCTACCCATTAATCTCATCCATTTCAGATTTTTTTCATTTTATATACAGTACATTTTATTTATCCATTCATCTCCATTGATAAACACTTGAGTTTCTTCCACACTTTGACTCTTGTGACCAATACTGCTATAAACATGAGTGTCTGATATTTCTTGGTTTCCCTGCTTTAAATTCTTTGGTGAATATACCCAGAAGTGAAATTGTTGGATTATATGGCAATTGAATTTTTAACTCTTTGAGGAAACACCATATTGTTTTCCATTGAAGCTGTGCCATTTTACATTCCCACCAGCAGGGCACCATGTTTCTGATTTCTCCACATGCTTGTAAGGAATTACTATTATCTGTTTTTTGTTTGTTTGTTTTGCTAATAGCCATCCTGATAGGTGTGAAGTGGTATCCCATTGTGGTTCTAATTTACAATCCCTTCATGATTAGTGATGTTGAGCATCTTTTCATATGCTTTTTGACCTTCTGACTCTCTTTGGAGAAATGTCTACTTAAGTTCTTTGCCCTCAAAGACTAACTAAAATGGATCAAAGACCTACATGTAAGAGCTAAAACTGAAACTCTTAGAAGAAAACATAGAAGAAAATCTTCATGGCATTGGATTTGGTAGTGATTTCTTGGATAGGACACCAAAGGCATAAGCCACAAGAGAAAAGTAAAGCTAGACTTCATTAAAATGTGAAACTTTTGTGCATTAAAAAAAACCACTGTCAATAGAATAAAAAGAAAATCCACAGAATGGGAGAAAAAATGGCAAGTCAGACATCTGAAAAGGGACTGATATTCAGAATATATACAGAACTCCCCAAACTCAGCATTTTAAATGTTGGATGAAGGGCAATCATCAGAGTATTTGCATATTATCCTCCACAGCAGCAGTAGCTCCCCACCCGCCTTTAAAACTGGTTTTGTCTCAATTCAGGCTAAGAAGTCTGAACTGATAGTGATGTGCTGGTGGGGATTTAACTACTTGCTCAAAAAGCTGGTGAGTTATGAGCAAGTAATTAAGAAGGGAAGCAGGTTGGCCCAAGCAAAAGATACTCAAGACAGAGGCACTTTAACTGGGCAGGGGGAAGAAGTGGGGAACCAACGTTTTAATTCCAAAACACTTGCTCTTTCTTTATAACACAATGTGATTAAAATCTATGAAATTCTACAGGAAGGTAAGAAGCGGAGGACCAGCCTCACATGGAAATTATTGTCCAATTTTGTAGGATAGCAGTGAGGGGACCTCAGTGGAAATGAAAGGTAGCAGAAGGGGAATGGTAAATCATGTGAGAATAATGCAGAACTTGATTGGGTTCTCCATTTAGCAAGGAGAACTTAGGTCTGCATATGATCTTACCCTTGATCTTATGGTTGAATTTTTAAAAACATAGCCCTGGTGACATATCCATCCTTTCCCTAGCCTTCTTTATCCACTTCATCCCTCTGATACCCCTTCTGCTGGAAAAAGCCCAGTGACAATGCCTGTCCTACACAAGTAGCAGTCACATGTTAATTAAGGTAAGGAGAGGCAACATTGTATTATCTATTGAGCGAATGATTGAGCAAGATAAAAAGGGAAATTAATGAAACAATGGAAAACCTGAAATTTAGAGTAACTAGTTCCTCCCTCCATGACAAGAGGGAACAGGATCTTAGAGGGCTAGCAAATCAAGTGTGGGCACACTCTGATCCTTTATCTTGTAGGTTTGTTCACATTTGGAATCCTATTCTAGGTAGCTTCTATAAAGAGAAATTTACTGCAGCTGGAATTACATGTTTGAATAGAACATCAAACAACTAGAATTTAAGAATTATGCTGATTCTTATTTCATGTATCAGAAATGAATGAAGCTGAATATTGATTTAATATTGGTAATATCTTCACCTTTTAATGTTTAAACTAAATGGTCATTCGTGTGAGTTAGTGAAAGATTAAAAAATGTCTTACTCTTTCTTTTTATTCTTATTTTTGAGAGTTATTCATAACCAAAACAGGCATGAAACACCAGAGGTGTCTTATTTTTTGAAATAATTAGAGTGATGACACTTCTGATTATTCTTTCATAAGAAGAAAACTCTAGGTTGTGCTGGTGCAAAAGATACGACCTTTTTTTTTTCTAAGTAGGATTAACAATGATGTGAGCTTCCTTGTGGAAGATGATTCTCTTTGCCACCAAGCTGGTATTAATTTCCTGTTCAAAAGGGGCTATATTGTCAATGTGACACTTTAATCAGCCACCAATGTGGCTGAGAAAAGCCGACTTCACAATCAATGTCAGTGTATTTCATGTAGTCTCAATACTGCTTAGTCATTTTGCTTCAGAAGTGCGTGAGGAGGGTCAATACATTTCATTAGTTTGTTTCATCTAAAGGAGAGTACAACATGAGAACTTTGATTATATTATAAGAATTGCCTTAATGTGACATGGATTCCTTGATTGTGCAATATCAGACATTCAAGTGCTGGAGGGCAACCAAATTATCCTTCACCGAAACATTTATCTAGCCACCACCAGCAAAATACGCTGCAAATGAACGAAAAAGGACTCTAACTTGATTTACATAGTAGAGATGAGATTATGTGGTTGTAAATGCATTATAAAACAGGATCCTGCAGATGAACGTTGAAAGATGCCAGTGAAATGTAGCAATTCTTTTTCACCATCTAATTGTGGCAGTAAAAATATTTATGATTCTAAAATTTAATAGTCATTTTAATTGTATTCCCACATAATTAACTGCATTTTTTTCTCAATGAACTTTCGAGCTTCATGACCATCAAATAAATATGAAGTGACTGTGTTAGTCCCATATGATCCTTTCCTTTAGAAATCTTTGATGGCATCTTAATCCGATAACCCAGTTTACTTTCTCCTCTGATCTCTCACTGAGGTGAAGAGGCTCCCACTTTTTTCCTTATGAAATGGATCTTATAGAAACATCTATTCACTTCGACTTTTATTATATAATTTGGCACAGTTCCTTATGTTTTTGTTTTGTTTTGTTTGTTTTCTTTTATTACATTTCTTTAAGTACCTGTACCATTTGATAGAATAGTATAAAGTCAAGATCTAAAGAATTATAAATAAAGCCTATTTTAAGTCAATTTCTGAATATAGATTTCCTTTGTTCTCAGATTCTGTACTGTTGGTATCGTCTGGTGTGTTCGTTTGCCATCTACTCATTTGTAGGTGAAAGCATTTAGAGCAAATATCTAGGCTCCTTCCTCTTTTTGGCCTTCATTTTTTCCAGTCTTGTTGCAGCTGCCTAAAATTCCTTGGAGGAATCCAGAAGCCTCTGCACTTCGGGTTCCATGCTGATTTCTGTTGCTTGGGCTTGAATCTTTCTTTTCCCAAAGGCTTTGCTTGGGGTTTGTCAAATCAGTAATTCTTGTTCTCCACTATGTCCTGGAGAGCATCTATCTAGCCAGAACTTCTGGTCCAACTCATTGCTCAGTATCTTTTCCAGGCATCTTTGGGTGGTCCAGCAAACAGAACTCTGATATATTTTTAACAAAATCACAATTTTATTTTTCCCTTCACTCTCTTTCTAGAGAAAAAAAAAACTCACGTCAAATATATTCTATTATATAGAATGTTATTTCTCCAAAATACTAAAGTAAAATCCCTAAATACACCTTATATTGCACTTATTAATACATTAGCATAACAAAACATGATATAAAAACTCATATGTCATTAAGGCCTTTTTTTTTTGTAGTCACTTTCATTTTGTAAGTAAAATCGGCATTTTTATTTTTTGCCAAGAAATAAAGATCATGTAAAAATGAGATTTGATGTTGCAATATATTATTTCCTTCCAAAAATATATTTATGGATTTAAAACCCATTATGGGGGAATCCCTGGGTGGCTCAGTGGTTTAGCCCCTGCCTTCTGCCCAGAGCATGATCCTGGAATCCTGGGATTGAGTCCCACATCAGGCTCTCTGAATGGAGCCTGCTTCTCCCTCTGCCTGTGTCTCTGCCTCTCTCTCTGTGTCTCTCTCTGTCTCTCATGAATAAATAAATAAAATATTTTTTAAAAAAATTTAAAAATAAAAAATAAAACCCATTATGAAAAAGTCATTTGTAGTGTTGCTAATTACTATTATTTCCATTTTATAACAGTCTAAAAATAGATATAGTTTGCTAGTAGTTGTAATCCAGAATAACCAAACAGAATAGTTTTTAGCATAGATTCTGGCAAAAATGTGGATTAGTGAACAAGTAAAGAACTAGAACATTGATACAGAAAGACATAGGGTCTGTCTTATAAAGGGGGCAAAGGGTATCCATTTGTTCTTGTATCCTTTGTCCCCAGTAGTATGTTAGAATCTCTTTCAGCTAGAATGTCTTTGACTGCTAGTGACAAAGTAACCAAAACTCATGTAGTGGCTCCTGGATGACTCAGCCAGTTAAATATCTGCATTCGGCTCCCATCATGATCCCAGGACCCTGGGGTCAAACCCTGCATTAGGCTCCCTGCTCAGCAGGGAGTCTGCATCTCCCACTCCACACTGTCCCCCCGCTGTGATTTCTCTAGCTCTCTCTCTCAGATAAATAAAATATTTTTTTAAAGTCATGTAAAAATAAAGGTTATTTCTCACACATAAGAAGAAATCTAAAGTTAAATGGACTAAATGTGGGGTTATTTTTCAAATACAATTTTTTCCCTCTTTTCACATACCCATCCTTGTCATGATGTGTACAACCTTGTCACATCAAGAATTAAGTTGATTCCAAGCATTTTGACCCCACACAACCATGTTTCAAAGGGAGTTCAACATGGGCCTCCCTCATGCACCTCATCCTTTCTTTCTGAAAGGATACTTTTCCCAGAACACTGCTGGTCAACATTCATTTAAAAAACTGGTCCATGTAGACAACCCTCTCCCCAAGGAGAGAGGTGTAGATGGATTTTTTTTTTTTTTTGCTTCTATCATGAGACATAGGAAATTAAGAAAATATGGTTACTGAGAGGATAACCAATAGTGTGCTCAACAGTACAGAAGCTATTTCTCAATAGAATTTGGATCTAAGAAAAAAAACTATAATTATTAGTTCATTATGAGATTTTTGGGAAAATTTTTTATAAATTCAAATCAAACAACATAATTACAATCTTAACTTTTTAAATGGTTGAATTTAGGGCAAACATGATTAAATGGGATAAATAAGAGTGTTATAATAAAATCATCTTACAATACAGTGGAGTGCTATGTCAACTTTGAAAAGAATAGGACAAGTCTATAGATTCTTATAAGGAACTATCCACAACATACATTTATATGGTTAAACACACACACACATGCACATAAATATATTCCCCCAAAAATGAAATATCTGCCTCCATTAAACATACACACACAGAGATATACCCATATACAATTTATGCTTGCAGATGCATTGGAATTTTCTCAAAATCACCAATAAACTCATAATGGTGATTGAATCTAGATACCTGAGAACAATCAGATGCCTAATGGATAAGAGGGAAAGAAGACTTATTTTCTAGTAAATATTCCTTTCCACCTTTTGAATTTCATTCCATATGGATATTTGACCTATTAAATATATTTTATTTTTTATAGTAGATAGATACATATGTGTATGTACAAGAAATATATACACATTAAGCATACAAATACTAAATATTATAAGCAAATAAAATTATAAATAAAATATTTAGCTACTTATTTTAAAAGTAAAAGTGAGGGACAGAGAAGAGGTTTATCACATGAGCAATGAAAAGACCATGATAGTTTCCTATTGTGCAAGTTCACAGGAGGGACCAATCCAACCCACACCTGAGTTTAAGTGACAGAAACACACAATTTCCCCATGATAAAGATTAATTGGCATAAAGTAGATTAATGGGAAATTTCCTTCTTGAAGTCTTCAGAAGAATGTGATTCCTATTTGTATATGTCAGTACAGTTTTTAAAATATCTGCCTAAATGGACTAGAAATTATTAAGAGATCCCTTTGTATGCAGTGTTATCTCATTCATCTCACCAGTTACAAGGTGATGATGATGGTGATGATGATGATGATGATGATGATGATGATTTAACAAATCATTGTTAGTGAAGCAATGTTCCTCCAACTTGGAACTATGGATGATTTGGGATTAAAGAACAATAATGGATTTAAATTGGGAGAGTAAAAATTTAGGCTACTGAACTATAGCACAAGGAGAGGAATTTCCTTCATTCATAATTGATTTTTAACATTTCAGGGAAGTAGCAATATAGCCATAAAACAGGGAAATCATATTTACAGGTAAATTTCTGGCTTAGAGTTATTTTCTTTCCTTTCCCATCTCTTGTCTTCCCATCCCCCCCTCAATTCAATTATTAAAGCAGGGGGGAATTTTAGACAAGCTCATTTTGAAATTGGTCATGAACAATGATTTTTGATGACTTCCAGGTCTTTCTATTCCCAAAAGTTAGCCTAGTTATAAACTTGTCATATGCTGATATTATTGTCATTAGAAACAATAACTCTCAGCAAAAATATCTCAAATCCCTTGCAACTCAATCATATCACTCATAATTTTCATCATCAAGGGAACTACCAAGGCATATTCCAGTTGAAGATCCCTGCCAAGAATTCTGAACTCTGTTAGAAGTTTTAGCTGTCATTTCATCAAGGAACCCTCATATTTTTAATGGTTTAAACAAAAATATTATACATCCCACTTTCCTACAAGGATACCCTTCCAAAGCCTCAGAATCTGGCATCTTGAAGTATCCTGTGAAACTTCATTGAATTTTATTTCAAACACGTCAAATGTTTAAATGTATGTACATGTTTCCATTATGTGCATATTTCATTGTAATGAAAATACAGTTAATGGTAGCAATAAAATAGAATGAAGTGAGAATGTAAATTGGCCATACTATTATTTTTATTTTTTAAAAAAATATTTAAATCCAATTTGCCAACATCTAGTAGAACACCTAGTGTTCATCTCATCATGTGCCCTCTTTAATGTCCATCACCCCTTTACCCCATTCTCCCACCTGCCTCCCCTTCTGCAACCCTTTGTTTATTTCCCAGAGTTAAGAGTCTCTCATGGTTTGTCTTCTTCTTTAATTTTTTCCTACTCGGTTTCCCCCTTCTCTTATCAACCATACTATTTTGTTAATTGTTGCTTGAATGCGTGATTATTCAGCTATGTATCGCACTCATCCCCCAATACCAACTCTCAATTTGTTATTGCTAATACAATTCATTTATCTTTTAACTTTAGTTATTCAATAGTGAACAGTACCTTGAATCTTGAGAAAAAATTCCTATAGTTTCTGCGACTTTGAAAAAGTAATTTAATAGACTGAAGGACTGACCTCCAAGCTAGAGTAATGAGATTAAATTGAGGCAAAACACAAACCAACTGAAACACCCTGTACAAGTCCCCATAGAAGCCAGGTTTGCTGGTGCCCATATTCTGCCATGGGCCATGTTTGGGGTGACTTCCTTACTGACTGATGAATGTGAAGGATTGTTCCATTGATTGAGCAAGTCAGTGAACACAATGTACTTATTAGGCTAGGGTCTTCCACTGAAGTCAATGAGTTTGTGTCTCCAACTAAGGAGAGGATGTGAACCTTCCTCTTGGAAAGAGTTGAAAAATAAGTTACATTTTTCTGGAGAAAAGTAAGTTTATTATTTATTCACAGGCACTGGCTTATAGGGTAATTAAAGTAATTAACGTACTCCTCTGGACAGAATTGGGGACAAGAGAAATAGTTGTGGGGTTAGAAAAAAAAGCTTATCTGCATCTAGTATCTCAGGGAGCAAGGTTACACTTAGTAAATTAAGTATTTTGATCTCTATAAATATTATTCTCTGTGTAAAGCATTTAAAACTAACTTTTGCATGACAAATACAAAGGATATTCTTGATATCTATATCACATTGGTGGGAAAATGAAGCATAGTGTAGGGGTTACATATTTCTTTTTATAAAATGACTTGTTGCATATGATATATTTAGAATACCAAATAAATTAAGTGCATGAAGGTGAAGGTTACTACTGAGCATGATAGTGAATGAACCTCAATGCAGATCCATCAATATCTTAATTTTAAGGGTCAAATAGCAAGCACACTCTGAATGGGTGTTTTTATGACAAACTCAGGTCCATGTCAAGTGTGTGGGATCATCTTCATGATGATACTTTAGGTTCTGGAAAGGCAAGGCACTGTGGAAATTCAAGGTCAGGTTTTATTATAGTTGTTATTATTGTAAAAACAAAACAAAGCAACAATCAACCAGGATAGGTTAGCTTAACTGAATTTTTAGTCTAACTGAGAGTCATCCAAAATGTCTTCTAGTTTTAATGCTCCAGTGGCTTAAAACTGCCTTAAATGTATCAATTCATCTTTCTTGCCAGTGGAAATAGTGCAGACAAAAAGCAGAGCTTTTTAAATAACTAGTCATTTTATAAGGACTTTATTTTTTATTCTGAAAGCTAAATAACATTCAGTAGAGAAAGGAAAAGTAATAAAAAGCAAATGCTTTTTACATCACTGTCACAAGCTTGCTCTGTATCTTGACCAGTTCCCATCTCGTAACTCCTTTCTCTTCTCTCTGTAAGGCGAGAGTGTAGCACTTGTCCCACCCACCTTACAGAACTATGAAGAGGACTGTGTTTGCAAAGGAATGTGCATATACTTTAGTTAGCATATAACAATATAGAAGTATTAAAGATTCTGTGGTTAGAGGAAGCAGACTGAGCTAAACATATACTAACCCCAGATTATACCCCAAGGGGTATTTGATTAATTTTCAGTTTTTTGCTACAGCATTAAAGTTTCAATAGTTTACATTTCTCACCTAAAATAATAATTTGCAAATCGTATCTGCTGATAATCAAGGCTTTAACTTAGATTCTAGCTTTTACTAGTTTTCTCTTGGCTACCATTGAGTGAATACCATTTCTGTCCTAGATATCATGTTACACAAACTAACTGTAACCTCACCCTCATCCAAGAAATAGCAGGAATCCTGATTTCCTGCTTCTTATCAACAACTTAAAACTTTCTCCTGGTCCTTTCCTGGAAAGGGGTATGGGATTGTGTAAGTCATTTTAAGTTACTATTGACAACCCCTTACCCTTCCAACAACTGTCCCATTATTTCAATTTTATTATAATAAACAACAAATTAAAATGGAGTTTAATTTATAAAAGAAAAAAGTTCTAATTGAGAATATAGTGTCATGGTCAGACAGTATGTCAATTGCAGAAGATAAAAATGAATCTTGTATCATTTATGTAGCTAGCTTTCTCATTGAGGAGAAAGATGACTGAAAAAGTAAAGTAATACAATGAACCAACAGCTATGGTCAGGCTATGGATGCTGTTCTAGCAAGCCACATACAAAGAAGTGGTAAAGTCATAATTGTGAACATCATCACAAAGAATACATTTGGTGGATGCAGTAACATTTAGCAGTTGGAAAAAAGGGAAGAATTTTGGACCTGTTTCATGTGGGCAGGAGCATGAACATGAAGATCTAAATGTCCTCTCCGTGGGATTGGTTGTAATTCTTCTACTGACATTGGGGGTGAGGGAGAAAGGAGGTACATGATAAAAAGAGATTGGAGACATATTGTGAAGCACCCTTATGCTCTTCTTAGGAGTATGACTTACAATGCTTAAGGAAGTGAGAAAACATCCACAATTTTAAGTAATATAATGATATAATCTATTTTAGAGATGTACATGGAATTGTTGGTAGAGACTGGTAAAACTATATTTTGAGACAAAGATAAAAAGAGGGTCTAAATTAAAGCAGTTTTGAAACCTTTTAGAGTATAACAGACCATGGGGATCGCTTTTCTTCAACAGATGAGGGACAGGGAGAAGTTCAGGTACAACAAGATATTGGCCTAAGTAAGTGATGAATGATAATGAAACTAATAGTAATAATAAAGGCAAATGTGGGAAAAAATATTTATTTGGGAATGTGTCAGTAATGCTGTAGAACGTCAATGTGGAAATGTCCAGGAAGCAACTAGAAAACTGGACCCATAGCTCAAAATTGATGGATGATGTATAATTGTTCATTCAGCAGAAGAAAGTATTTAATTTGATGAAGATCTTGAAATCACTCCCAAAACATCCTCCCTTAGCCTGTAAAACCAATGACTTATCTACCATAATAACATGTACTTTCTCATTCTCTCATAAAAATTCAGTATCATGGGGGCACCTGGGTGGCTCAGTGGTTAAGTGTCTGCTTTTGGCTCAGGTCATGATCCCGGGGTCCTGGGATCGAGTCCTGCATTGGGCTCCCTATAGGGAGCCTACTTCTCTCTCTGCCTATGTCTCTGTTTCTTTCTGTGTGTTTCTCATGAATAAATAAATAAAATCTTAAAAAAAAAAAAAACTTAACTTCATACATTTGGAGTATTGGAGGCAATTACTGCTATAAAATTATACTGAAAGTAAGAACATCTATGAATATATCTCTAACCTAATTCATGTCTGGAGTTTGGGTTTCTAATCTGGCATATAAAGAGCATGGAAGTTGCCGCTCCATTCTAACAAGAAGTAAAAAGCTGAGCAAATTGAAAAATGAACATTTCTTATATCCATCAGAGAAATGAGGTCACAGGACAATCCACTGACTCACAAATTGTAAGGCAGACAGACAGATACAAAAAATCATGACTTACAGAGCCGAAACGTCTATACATGCAGGTTCTGTCATGGGAAAATCTAAATTGTAATTGAATAATTGCTGAAGTCTTATTGTGGGCAAGTGTGAGAGTTAAAGCTTCTAGGGTTCCAGTCAAACAGAACTCCACGCTTTTGTCAATCTTACATCTAGGGGCTCTATCAGGTCTTCACAGCAAATACCAGAGAAAAATCCCCTTGTGCTTCAAATAGGGGGAGGGGAAAAGGAATCATTTTGAAGTGTGCCAGAGCATTCTGTTCTTAATAAGGTTTAGCTTTGGGCAGTCCCGGTGGCTCAGCGGTTTAGAACCGCCTGCAGCCCGGGGTGTGATCCTGGAGACCGGGGATCCGGTCCCATGTGGAGCTCCCTGCATGGAGCCTGCTTCTCCCTTTGCCTGTGTCTCGGTGCCTCTCTCTCTCTCTCTCTGTTTCTTTCATGAATAAATAAATACAATCTTTAAAAAAAAATAAGGTTTAGCTTCAGAAGAAGCTGTTTGAGTAGAGCTAAAATGCTAGGGTTTTATAGGACCCAACATATCTGGGGGACATGAAATACTCCACCCTAGTCAGCATTAGGCTTCCACATGGAAAAAAGAGAAATTTAACATTAGCTTTCTCTATCCCTCCTGTGGAGTAAGAGAAATACACAACTCCAATCCCTCTAAGCGTCCTATCCCACATAAGGGGAGAAAAGAAACTGAAAAGCACTATTGAAGTTCACAATCCTGGAGTACAAGCTCACCAAAAGTCTGAGACCTAATTTCAGGATTATAGAATGCTTCCCCACTGCCTACACCTTACCACTACATCACTAAAGGCCTATTTACTGCAGTTCATTTTACCTGATCCATAATAACCATTTTTCAACAACAACAACAACAACAACAAAAAAATAGCAAAACACATTGAAAGGGAAAAAAACACCATTTGTTTTTTGTTTTGTTTTTTTTTAAAAACACCATTTGAAGGCACTGAATAACATCAGAACTAAAGTCAGATAGGACAGGAATGTTGGAGTTATCAGTCCAGACAGTTAAATAAACTGATTAATATTTTTAGGTATTAAATGGAAAAAGTAAACAACATGCAAGAAAATATGGGTAGTATAAACAGAGAAATGAAAATTCTAAGGAAGAATCAAAATGACATACAATAGATAAAAATCTGTAATAGAAATGAAGAATGTCTTTGGTGATTTCCTCAGTAGACTAGACATAGCTGAGGAAAGAATCTTTAAGCTTGCAGATATGATAATAGGAACTTCTAAAACAAAAAGCAAAGGAAAAAAAAGATCTTTAAAAAAAAAGAATAAAATAGGGTGTCTGGGTGGTGGTACAGTCAGTTGGGCCTCCAACTCTTGGTTTCAACTCAGGTTGTGATCTCAGGGTTGTGAGATTGAGCTCTACATCAGGCTCCACACTCAGTGCAGTCTGCTTAAAACTCTTTCCCTCTTCCTTTGCCCTACCCTGACAAATTCGGTTTCTAAAGTAAATAAATATTTTTTTTAAAAAAAGAATAAAATATCAAAGAACTGTGGGACAATTTCAAATGTTTTAACATACAACTTTGAAACAGTTATTATTGACCAAATAAAATTCTCAAAATAATGCTAAACACAAAAGCACAGATCAAGGAAACTCATAGAACACTAAGCAGGATAAATGCCAAAAAAAAAAAAATTAATTTGGCATACTATATTCTAACTGCATAAGATCAAACATAAAGAAAAAATACTGAAAGAAGCCAGAGTGGGGATAAATATCCTATCGATATAGGAGTAAAGATAAGAATTACATCCAAATTTTAAACTACATCTATGCAAGCAAATAGTAGAGCGAAATATTTAACATGTTGGTAAAGCAAAACTACCAACCCAGAATTCTGTATGCTGAAAACTATCCTTCAAAAGTGAAGGAGACAGAAAGACTTTTTCAGACAGACTAAAATTGAGAGGACTTTTTTCCTTTGACAACAATATATTTGATTTTGTATACTTATACATTTATATATGTGCTTATACATGTATGTATAAATGAAATGAATGACTACAATGATACAAGGAACATCCTACAAATTAGGAATACTTTGTTATTGTTATTATAAAGCACTTGTGTTACCTATGAAACAGTATAGTGTTATTTTCAAAAGTATACTGGGATTACTTGTAACTGTTTATTGCAAACCCTAGGGCACTATGAAAAAGAAAAAAAATTAAAAGATGTTTAATTGACAAGTTAAGAAAGAAGAGAAGATAGAATTATTAAAAATGCTCAAGTAAAAATATGAAGGCAAAAAATGTATGGAAAATAAAATCAGGAGCAGAGGACGAAGGAATAAATAGAAAATAGTAAAAATATGGTAAATATTAATCCAATTATTTCAATAATCACTTTTATATATTGGGCAAAACAAAAACACAACTTATCAAAATTTGTAGAATGCAACATAAGCAGTGTCTGGAGTGAAACTAATGGCACTGAATATATGTATTAGAAAATAATTTAAGACCAACCAATAATCTAAGCTTCTACCTTAAGAAACTAGTAAGTGGAGAGCAAATTAATTTGGAAGTAAACAGAATAGGAAAAAATAATAATGGAGTAGAAATCAATAAAATTGAAAATAAGAAATTAATAGAGAAAGTCAACAAAACCTAAAATTGGTTCTTTGAAGTGATCAATAAAATCAACAAGCCTCTAGCCACCTAGTTAAGAGAAAAAAAAATTGACATATATTACCAATATCAGAAATGAAAGACAGGATGTCAGTAGAGATCCCATGGGCATTAAAAAGATAATAAAGGGATACATGAACAATTCAGTGTCATAAATTTGGTAACCTAGATGAAATAGGCCAATTTATCAAAATGTACAAACTACCAAAACTCATATAAGAAAAAAAATAGATAATCTAAGTAGGTGATATAAATTAAAGAAATTAAATGAATAACAAATAACCTTAAAAAACAAACAAATAAAACAAATACATAAAAAGGATAAGTCTTGATGTGTTCTCTGGTGAATTCTATCAAATATTTAAGAAATAAATTATACCCATTCTCTACAATCTTTTCCAGAATGTGGAAGCAAAAGAAATATTTCCTAATGTTCTGCAAGGCTAGCATTATCCTAAAACCAAAACCATACAAAGACATTGTAAGAAAACTAAATATCAATATCCCTCATGAACATAGATGCAAAAATCTTCAACAAAATTTAGCTAATCAAATCCTACAATATATATAAATAATTATAGCATATGATCAAGTGGGATTTATCCACTTGATATGGTATGCAAAATTGCTTTAATATTTGAAAATCAATTAATGCAAATCATCACATTGGCAGGCTAAAGGAAAATTACACGATCATATTGAATCAGAAAAAGTGTTTGACAAAATCCAACTCTCATTCATGATAATTTTCAGAAGCTTCAGAGTAGAAGAAAACTTCTTTAACTTAGTAAAGAACATCTACAAAAATCTCCCATTAACATTATACTTAATAGCAAGAAACTTGAATCTTTTCTGCTAAGATAAGGATAAAGACAATAAAGTGGTGGGGGGTGTTCCCTCCCACCACTACTTTTCAATATCATACGAGGAAGTTCTATCTAATATAAGTAAATAAAACATACACATTTTGGGAAGGAAGAAATAAAACAATCTTTGTTCAGAGATGACATGTTTATGTAGAAAATCTGAAGGAATTGACAAAAAAATCTCACGTGAAACTAATGAATGATTATAGCATGGTTGAAGGATCGAAGGCTAATTTATAAAATAAATCACTTTCCTGTATAACATCAATGAATAAGTGGAATTTAAAAATAAAAATACATCACAATTTACATTAGAACCCCTGAAAATGAAATACTTAGGTATAATTCTTACAAAATATGTGCAAAGTCTCTTTGAGGAAAACTATAAAACTCTGATGAATGAAATAAAAGAAACAAAGAAATGGAGAGATAGTCCATGACCACGTATAAGAAGATTCAATATCATCACTATGTCAGTTATTTCCAACATGATCTATTAACACAACCGAAATCAAAATTCCAGCAATTTATTTTGTGGATTTCAGTAAACTGATTCTAAAGTTTATAAGGAGAGAAAAAGACCCATAATACCATGTCAGCACTGAAGGAGAAAAAAAAAAGTTGAAGAACTGACAACTTTAAGACTCACTACAAACTACAGTAAGGAAGACAATGTATTATTAGAAAAGAATAGACAAATAGATCAATAGAACAAAATAGAGATCCCAGAGATAGACCCATGTAAATATAGTCAATAGATCATTAACAAAGGAAGAAAATCAATACAGTAGAGCATAAATAATCTTTTCAACAAATGGTGATGAAACAAGTTGACATCCACATACCCAACAACAACAATAACAACAACAACAAAAACTAGATGCAAATCTTACAACCTTCACAAGAATTAACTCAAAATTTATCATAGGCCTAAACATAAAATGGAAAACTATAAAACTCCTGTGAGATAACACAGGAAGAAATCTAGATGACCTTGGGTATGGCCATGAGTTACAAATACAACACCAAAAGCACAATCCATGGAAGCAATAATTTATAAGCTGGACTTTCTTAAAACAGAAACCTTCTGCTTTGTGTAGTCCAATGTCAAGAGAATGAGAAAACAGATAACAGACTAGGAGAAAATATTTGGCAAAGACACATCTGATAAAAAACTCTAAATATACAAAGAACCTTAAAACGTGACAATAAGAAAATGAACAACCAATTAAAAAATGGGCAATAGTCTCGAACAGACATCTCACCAAACAAGATATACATATGAAATGTAAGCATATAAAAACAGCCTCACATATCATCAGGGCATTACAAATTAAAACAACAAAATTACATACATTTTAGAATAGTGAACATTTAAATATGACAACTCCAAATACAGGTAAGCATGTGGAGCAAGAGGAGCTCTTAGTCATTCTTAGTCATGTCTGGTGAGAATGCAAAATGATACAGCTACTTTGGAAGACCGTTTGGTAGTTTCCTATATTTTTATCATATATCTGTATCTTAGCATATTGTATTCCTACCATATAATCCAGCAGTTGCAATCCTTGACACTTACTCAAATGGATTGAAAACATGTCTACACAAAAACTTGTACTTGAAAATTTGTTCATGATTGCCAAAACTTGGAAACAACCAAGATGGTCTTCAGTAGGTGAATGAATAAATAAACTGTGGTACATTCGGACAATGGAATATTGTTTAGCACTAAAAATGAGCTGTCAGTACAGGAAAAGACATAGAGAAAACTTAAATATTTATTATTAAGTGAAAGTAGCCAACTTGAAGAGACTACATTCTTTATGATCCAATTATTTGACATTCTGGGAAAGGCCAAACTGAAGACAATAAAAAGATTTGTAGTTTCAGGGGAGAGGGAGGAGAGAAAGGGATAAATAGGTAGAGCACAGAGGATTTTTAGGGCAGTTAAACTATTATGGAGGATGTTACAATGGTGAGATCATGTTATCACACATTTTGTCAAAACCTATGGAATGCACAACACCAAGAGTGAACTGTAATGTAAACCATAGGCTTTGGGTGATAATGAGGTGTAAGTGTAGGTTTATTAATTGTACCAAATGCACCCCTATAGGGTGGAATATTAATAGTGGGAGATACTGTGTATATGTGGAGACTGGAGGTATGTGGGAACTCTTTGTGCTTTTCTTCTCTATTTTATTGAGAATCGAAAACTGTTCTAAAAATAAGTTTTCTTAATTATAGGAAAGGAAAAATGAAAATAAATCAAAACAGAAAAATAAACAACAGACAATGGACAGGTGCTGCTTTGTATGAGTGTCATTTCACTTTAGCAAATGCCAATAATATAGGCCAAATGCAGAGCGACAACCTTTATGCACAGCTTCTAACATCCTGCTTCTGAGGGAGGACCCTAAGAGGAGCAACATTTTAACAAGGAATCAATACCTACTCATTTTCAAACTCTTCAAATTAGCACCTTTCTCCAATTATGGTGCCTCCAAGACAATCTGTTCCCAAAAGAAACAGTATAACTAGTCAACATGAGTTCAACAGACTATAACATGTATGTCCCAGATTGCTGGATTTAGGTCATTATATTTTTCTAAGCAGCTAATTTTCCCCTTTGAAGTGCTCACAGAAGGTCAGAAGCAGTTTAAGCATCAAAGCTTTATGAATTAAACAGTTTCATCATGAACAGAGGAGGGCAGCTAACCCGCAGAAAGACCATTGTGAGCATCCCTGGCTAACCTTCAACTAGGACACATTCCACAATAGAGAGATCAATAGCCCACAGTCACCCAGGACAGACTTCAAGACTCTGAGAACAACTGACCCTTTACAAAAGAAATGCTCACATCTCTAAATCAGTAATACTGGTAATTCTAACTATTTCTTTTCTGCTTACTGATTAATTGCAGGAGAACATGGTGGTAGGGGAGATTAAGATAAGCGTGTTCCATAAGCCCCGAGCAATTTTCTCAAAGGCAACATAGACACTACTAAATCCTATGAAGTCTATCATGTATATTTTTTTCCCCATAAAATTAGTTGACCGCAACACATTTTCTTCCTCTCTGGTGATAAATACCAGTCTTCACAGCATGAAATGCCTCCAATGTGAGCCTTATATTTTGCTTGTTGCTAGAACAGAGTATCCTGCAATTTTCATTAAACACACATGGTTATGCCCATACTGTGAAAAATATGGATTGAAGTTCAGTGAATTTTATTTGGTTAAGTGTCTGTATCTCCTGCCAATTAGTGATATTTAGTGACAGAGAAAAAAACAAGACCATTTAAAGTGGATTAAATACCTTTGCAGGAATATTATTTTCCTTTTGCTCTACACTTATCTTGGAATCCATTAAAAATCACTTTGCTAGTCTCTTCCTTGGTCCTGAGTGTCTTTTCTAGCTCTTTAGCATGCCTCTTTGTCATTTTCTTTTGTCGTGAAATTCTTCTTGAATCAACCTTTCTTCTTAGTCACATCTTGGAAACTCAGCCAAGAAGACACGCTCATGAGTGGAAAGCCATGGACTCTCGGTTGAGACTACAATGGTTTCTGTCCTGGTTGTGTACTTTCTTGGTAGCCTCAGGCAAGTTCCTGGCATTTGGAGGAACTCAGTATCCTTGTCTGTTAAGTGGAAGTGTTAGAAGGATTAAATAATGTGAAGAACAAGACATTGTTCGATAAATGTTATCTTTATTATTGTCTAGCTTACCCTTTCTAGCTTAACCAACTCCTCTAAATGTCTAGTAAATGTTCTTCCAACCACAACTTGATTACCTCCACTGCTAAATCATCTCAGAAGACAGCTTGAATTATTTGAGAAGAAGGTCTTTCACAGAACTAAAATGTGCTTCTTTTTAGCATCTATTGTTCCTATGTCTTCCCTTTGAAGGAACACAGAAAAAAATAATCTAATAAATATTCTCTCATTTAGCAATATTTTTTAGTTTTAAAAAATATTTAAATAACATTTTTATTTTATAATGGTTTTATAGTCACAGAGAACTTGCAATGATACTGCAGTTTCCATATAACCCACACTCAGTTTCTTCTATTATTAACATTTTATATTACTATTACATTTATCACAAATAATGAAACAATATTGATACATTATTATCAACTAAAGCCCATAATTTACTCAGATTATATCAGGGATTTTCCTCTCCCAATGACTCTTTTCTATCCCAGTTTGGATACTATGTGACATATAGATAATCATGAATTTGGAGCTTCCTCTAAACTGTGACAGTTTCTCCAACATTCCTCATTTGGGGTGATCTTAAAGTTTTGAGGAGTACATGTTATTTTCAGGTCTATATGAAATAGTAATCAAGATAGACCATATCTGACTCATATAAAACTTTATTATATTAAAAAGAACTAAAATCATATAAATTGTATTCTCTGACTATAATGACATTAAACTAGAAATCAATTAAACAAAAGAAAACAGGAAAATGTCCAAATACATAAGAGTTAATCAAAACACTTCTGAATAGTTTATGGGCCAAGAAAAAAAGCTTAATAATAATTAGAAAGATATATTAAACATAGGGCGCCTGGTTGAGCATCTGCCTTTGACTTGGGTCGTGATCCCAGGTTCCTAGGATTGAGTCCCACTTCAGGCTCCCCGTAGGGAACCTGCTTCTCCCTCTGCATATGTCTCTGCCTCTCTCTCAATATGTCTCTCATGAATAAATAAATAAAATCTTTAAAATATATAAAATAATATATATCAGTATATATTAAACATGTATGTGGTCAAATTACATAGAACTACACACACACACATAGGTGTGTGGAAATGCCCACGAAAACAGAATAAGATCTGTAGTGTAGTTGACAGTTTTGTACCAATGTAAATTTCCTGTTTTTATATTACACCAGGAATAGGTGTTATATAAGATACCACCATTAGGCAAAGATGGAAGAAGGGCTCAAGGGTCTTTATGTATTATTTTTACAACTTATTTTGAATGTATAATAAAAATAAGAAAATAAAACTAAACACACACTTAATAAGATGGGAATGTAAATACACATGTCAGAATCCATGAGATGCAATGAAAGCTGTGCTTTGAGGGAAATTTTTAGTATAAACTGGTTATGGTAAAACAAAAAAGTTTCAAACCAATAATTTAAACTTACACCTCAAGAAATAAAAACGATGATCAAAATAAATCCCAAGCAAGTAGAAGGAAAGAAATAAGTTTATAGTAGAAATCAGTAGAATTTAAACTGAAAAAGAATAGCGAAAATGCATCAAATCAGAAGCTGATACTTTGCATATATCAATATGATATTCATATTATCAAGAATGACCAAGAAGGGGAAAGAATACATGAATTATAAATGTCAAGAATGAAAGATAGGTTATCACTACAGAAGCTAAGATATTAGCAGAATAATAACAGAATATTAAAAAAACTCTTTTATCCACACAAATGCAAGAAATTATGTAAAATGGACAGATTCCTGGAAAACCACAAATTATCATAATTCACTCAAGATGAAGTAAATAAGTTGAATACTCCTTTGACTAATAAAGACATTGAATGTATTATTAGAAACCTAAATGAGAAACCTTCTGGTCTACATAATTATTATTAGAAACCTAAGTGAGAAACCTTCTGGTCTAGATGATTTCACTTATAATATGCAAGGAAATATTTAAAGAAGAAATAATACAAATTCTCCACAATGTCCTCCAGGAAATAGAAGTGATAATTCAATTAATGGGTACAGAATTTATTTGATATGAAACCAAAGACAGTTCAAAAGAAAAACATAACCAATAATCCATATAAATACAGACACAAAATCCAAAATGAAATCTAAACAAATTATATTAACAATATATAAAAAGAATAAGGCATGGCAGCTAAGAGATGTTTGTTTCAGGGATGAAAGACTGATTCAGCATTTGAAAATCTATTGGCAATATAAAACCATATTAACAGATTAAAGAGGAAAATCATATAACCATCTTGATTGATGAACAGAAACCACTGGACAAAATTGACATGCGTTGTGAGAGAACTTTCTCAACTTCACAAAGAGGATTTATTTCTTTTTATTCTTAAAGTTTATTTATTCATGAGAGACAGAGAGAGAGAGAGGCAGAGACACAGGCAGAGGGAGAAGCAGGCTCCATGCAGGGAGCCTGATGTGCGACTCGATCCCAAGTCTCCAGGATCACGTCCTGGGCTGAAGGCAGGTGCTAAACCGCCAAACCATCCAGAGATCCCCAACACAGAGAGGATTTAGAAAACTTATAGTGGGATGCCTGGGTGGCTCAGCGATTGAACATCTGCCTTCAGCTCAGGACATGATCCTGGAGTCCCGGGATCGAGTCCAACATCAGGCTCCCAGCATGGAACCTGCCTCTCCTTCTGCGCATGTCTCTGCCTCTCTGTCTCTCTGTCTCTCTCTGTCTCTCATAAATAAATAAAATATTTAAAAAATAACATAGTTAATATTGTACTTGACAATAAAAAATTGACTGTTTTCCTCCCTAAGATTAGGAGTAAGGCAAGATGTTTACTCTCGTTCCCCCTATTCAATTTAGTGCTGAGAATCCTAGCAGGTGCAAGAAAGCAAGGAAAGTAAATCAGAGACATCCAGATTAGAATGAAAAAAATAAAACTGATCTCTTCAAGGTGACATGATTTCCTATGTAGAAAGTCACAAGGAATATAGCAAAACAAAACAAAACGAAACGAAACAAAACAAAAAAACCTCCTAAAAACTAATAAGTAAGTTCAACAAGGTCATAGGATACAAGATCAAGACACAAAAAAAATCAATTTTATTTCTATATACTAACAATAAATATGTAGACACAAAAATAGAAAAATAGCATACATTCTACAATAGCTCCAAAAATAATGAAATCCTTTGATATAAATCTAACAAAACATAAACTGTATCTATATGCTGAAAATGACAAATGCTTATGAAAGAAATAAAGGGAAATCTAAATAAATTGAGAGACATATGGTATTCATGATTTTGAAGATTCAATATAGTATAATGTCAATTCTCCCCAAATTAGTTTAATACAATTCCTAAATTGAATAACTTTTTGTGGATATTGTGAAATTGGTACTGAAACATATATGAAAGACAGAGGAATTAGAATAAACAAATTTTGGCCAAAAGAATATCGATGTTTAAGATTTTCTATATATCTATAATAGTCAAGAGAGAATGGTATTAGTGGAAGGAGAGACAGGTAGATCAATGGATAGAAAAGAATAGAAAGCTAAAAATAGAACCAAATAACCACAGCCTTCTGACTTTTTATAAAGTTGCAAAATCAATTCAACATAGAAAACAGTCTTCAACAGCACTCGTAAAGAAAATGGACATCCATTGGCAAATAAATTAATCCAGACCTACACCTCACACCATATACAAAAACCTATCCAAAATGTATTATAGATCTAAACTTAAAATGTATAAATATAAAGCTTTTAGAAGAAAACAAGAGAATATCTTTGTGACTTAAGGGTAGGTGATGGATTCTTACTCATGACACCCAAAACAGAATTCTTAAAATTATAAAACTGCTAAATGGTACTATACTGAAATTTAAAACTTTTGTTGTATAAATGACATTGTTAAGAGAACAAAAGATAAACCACATACTGGGAGATAATATTTGCAATATCTAACAAGTGACTTGTTTTGAGAATAAATAAACAACTTTCTAAGATCAGTAGTAAGAAATTAATTCACTTGGAAAATGGGCAAAAGACTTAAACTGATACGTCATCAAACAGGATATAAGGATTTGGCAGGCATCCAAGCTTCAATCATAAATACCAGGACAACCTGGAGAGATGGCAGATAAATAAGAGGGGCTTTTGGAGCAGAGCAACCACCCTTCTAGCCATGACCTGCCCTGGAGACTATTTGAGGAGGAAAAAAAAAAAAAGCTTCTATCTCATTTATAAGACAGTTTATATTTAGATGTCTTTGTATAGTAGCTTAGCCTGTACCACAATTAGTACAGAGATCAATTTTATTGAATTCCCTTTGTTTATTCATTCAACAAATATGTATTAACAGAGTTTAGATTTCAGTAATAAAACACATTAAATGACATAAACTAAATATAAAAGTGCAAGTCTGTTGATAGCTGTGAAGGGATGAAGATGGTACATTGAGAGTCAGTTATATTTCTGAGCAGTCTTGGCAGTCAGGGAAGGATGCCTTGCAAAAAGAAAAATAGTGAATAATTTGAGATTTGATGAATGAGAAGGAACTCTCTAGACAAAAGAGGAATGGGAAGTACTCCACATAGAACGCCATGTAGTAAAGTCCTGGGCAGAGAATGCAGACTTAGTGAGAAGATGTGAAAGAAAGCCAGGGTACATAGAGAAACTAGTTGATGTTAGAGGAGGAGAAATATGGGTAAGAGAAGCCCAAGTGCATTTGTAGAAGTCATGTAAGGAATTGTATCTTTATTGAAAAGAAGCTCTTGAAGGGTCTAAGTGATCAGATTTGCATTTTAAAATTATCAGGGTGTGGAGAAAAAGGAACTCTTATGTAGCTGATAGGAATGCAAATTGGTGCATCCACTGCAGAAAACAGTATGGAGGTTCCTCAAAAACTTAAAAATAGAATTGTCATATGATCTAGTAATCCCATTATTGGGTATTTACCCAAAGAAAACAAAAACAGTAATTCAAAAAGATTTATGCACTCCTATGTTTATTGCAAAATTATTTACAATAGTGAAGATATGCAAGCAACGTAAGCATCCATTGATAGCTGCATGGATAAAGAAGATGTAATATGGAATATTACTCAGCCATAAAAGAAAAGAGATGTTGCCATCTGTAAAAACTTAGATGGGCCTACAGGATTTAATGCTAAATGAATTAAGTCAGAAAGAGAAAGATAAATACCATATGATTTCATTCCTATGTGGAATTTAAGAAACAAAGCAAATGAACAAAGAGAAAAAAAAAAGATGAGAAACAAACAAACAAAAAACAGACTCTTAAACATAGAGAACAAACTGGTGGTTGCCAGGGAGGAGGTGGCCAGGAGAGGGGGATGAAATTGATAAAGGAAATTGAGAGCACACTTACTGTTACGAGCGCTGAAAAATGTATAGAAATGTTTACTTATTATATTGTACACCTGAAACTAATATAACACTATATGTTAATTATACTTCAACAACCAACAAACAAAATGAAAAAAAAATTATGTTTGCATTGTGGAAAATGGATTGGCAGGAGGCAAAAGCAAGTACAAGGAAGCAGTGTTTACAGGTACTGAACAAATGTAAGTGGGCTAGAGTCTCATAGTGGGAAACAAGGGTATGAATCTAGAGAGAGTTCTCAGCTATTTGTGAGGTGGGAAGTCAGAGAAGCAGCAGTATTGATTAGTACTCCTACTTTTATGGTGTGGGCAGCCGGATGGGGAACATGGGCCAGAAGGAATCTCAGAAAGAGAATGGTAGGAAAGATCAGAGATATAGTTTTCAAGATATTATTTTTAAGATTCTTTTGAGCCTTGTTTAATACTTATGGGATATCTTAAAAAACATGCAATGAAAACTTGAGTCACAATAACACTTCTTGTCCTTTAAATGTTGCTCAGCAAATCTTCTCCCTCAGTGTGAATTTAAATGCTTTGAGGGCATAAAAATTCCAAATTTCTGTAAGCATTCCCCAATTAATTCCATGATAAAATGATACCTAAATCTGAAAAGATGCTGTAGACATATTTGGTATTTGATTAAATAAACAAGTGTAAAACTCTAGCAGTTGTAACTGGATGGAGGGAGAAGGAACGTATACCATAAGAGTCTGTTTGAGGAATCCCTGGGTGGCGCAACGGTTTGGCGCCTGCCTTTGGCCCAGGGCGCGATCCTGGAGACCGGGGATTGAATCCCACATCAGGCTCCCGGTGCATGGAGCCTGCTTCTCCCTCTGCCTGTGTCTCTACCTCTCTCTCTCTCTGTGACTATCATAAATAAATAAAAATTAAAAAAAAAAAAGAGTCTGTTTGAGTCTCCTTTCCTGCCTTCAAAGGGGTTTAAATTTGAGGAAGAGAGGAAGGGGTAAATAAATATGTAAATAATATAAGAGAGTCAACAAAAATCTGGTAGATTCAGGTGGAGTGGAATAGCCAGAAGGCATTGAATTAAAATGGACAGACTCAGAATTATGAACGAGAACACTGGTATGCAGAGCAAGTGCTGGTTTAAAACCCTATCCAACATGGACCAACTCAAGTTAAGGACATTCACAGCTAACCTCAGATCCAGTTTCTCAGAGAAGACCTGTGTCTAATTAATCATTTTTACCAACCAAGCTCAGAGTACTAGGGATTTTTTTTTTTTTATGTACCTGGCAACATATACATTTTTGTAAAACTAATTAATTAATTAATGTGTTCCTACTTAAGAATATGTGAACACATACACAAAACTTATAGATACATTGACAATGTCAAGAGCAACATCTTCAAAGTAAATTATGTATATTTTAAATAGTCAACCAAGTAATATGCTTTAAGTTGATCTATCTATCATCTATCTATCTATCATTGATCATTTCTTGTTCTTTCATTTATGTGAGGAAATATATGGGATATCAATTTGTTGTTTTATTCTCCAATTTTGTGGCACAGGAATTGATTAGGAAGAAATCTCAATAAATTCCTCAAAACTTGTAGGTTGAAACACACAGGTGCACCCACTGCGCCTCATTTTTATCTGATGTGAGTAACACCTTTGGAGGATTGTAGCTTTCATTCTCGTGCCTCTAAATTTTCTGCCTTAGTGTCTAAACACTGCTTTCAACTCCAGTTATACAGACCTTCTAGAGGAAGTGATGGATGGAAATCCTACTCTGAAAATGTCACTCTTCAGGCTGTTGAGAATCACTGTAAAATGCACTTGTAGTAAGACATTGTGACAGCAACACACATGCCCCCTAGAGTGGCCCACAGCCTAAATGATAGATTCTAGAAAGTATCCCAAGTGGAGGATGTGAGGAGCAGAATGTTTGCACTTAAATACAGCAACTCATGATTTGCTATGATATCAGGAGTTTTTGTTCTCGAGAAGATGATAGGCCTGACATTAATCCCCCAGTATTCTCACATTTGTATGCACAGAAGGTGGTAGAAAGGTTAAACAACAACGATGGATGCTATAAATTATTGCTGAACATCTTTGTAAGATACAGTGGAGCAGAGTATTTTTTCTTCAACGATCCCTATGTACAAAAAGTACAAATGTATAGAATAGGATTACTAAGGGCTTTGAGGGAGGAGCATGAACATCTTAAATATCCTTATGAGTAAAAGACCACAACTGATCCAAAATAGAAAATTTAGAGTCAACCAAGTCATGTAACTATAAGACTCCATGAGTCCATCTCATTTGGGTGTTTGTTTCGTAACAGAGAAACACACAAACATCATATAATTTTAATTGCCTTCTGATGATAGACAATACATGACTCTATTGATTAGTACCATAAATACCAAAACATAAGTGTGTGTGTGAAAGTATGTGTGTATCCCCAAAGCCCTAAGTGCATAAAGAGTACCTAGCCAGGTAAAGTCGAGGTATAAATTATTGTTGACGGGAAAGGACTCAGGGAGTACATTTGTCCTGAGCCTAGAGAGACAGTTGCAATTTGCTCATGTGGAAATGAAGAGCATAGCAATTCAGGCCTGAGTGGAAGGGGATAGCCCAGGATGTTTACAGGAAATAGAAGGAATTCAATTTAGCTCAAGCACAGGGCCTGGAAAAAGGAAGGTCTGGGACTGAAAATTCAAGTCATGATTACTATATTCAGGACCTATGAGGTTTTGAGATTTCGATGGCCTCAGAATGGCCTTGTCAGAGCATTTTTCCATGACAATAACTCTGCTGGTCCATTGACATGATTAAGGAAGGGAGAAAACTGGACAAACAAGGAGAATATTATGACAGTGGTCACGGTGAGCGGTAAGATGTTTGAATTTAACAGAAGCAGTGTGAAGGAGTTCCTCACCCTCCGTAATCCATGTAGGAGAAGTTGAGAGCAGCATTTGACTAAAATGGCTGCAAATTCAGAGACATTAGGAGGCAACATCCACAGGCTTTATGATAGAATCTTATTGGCAGCTCTTTTGACTGCAGCTGGACTTTCATGACCGCAGGCTTATGCTACACTGTGGTTAAATAAAGCTTTATGAGGGAGGTATTTGGTGGGTTTTGCTCATGTCTGTGTTTCCAGCCTAGTGAACAGCATTCGCTGGACATGTAGAGTCAGCATTTCTTTTGCATGACAAGGGATTGTCATATTTGAACTTTAATATTTGGAAACTGAAATCGTTAAGTGGTTTTTGACAATGTCAAAACAATGACCCATAAGAAGTTATTCAAATGGTCTCTGTATTCCATAGCCAGTGAGGACTTAATTACCAACATGTGCCTTATACTCACTGCTTATAGCTGTGCATGATTTTATCATATGTTTAAGGAATTAGTAAGCCAAAATAGAGTACGATGAAAATGAGTACTCATGCCAAAAGCTCTGTAATTTACATGTTTTCTGGTCAATTCGATATCTAATGCCCCTCTCAGGTTTAATGTGCTATAAATATGTAGAATTAATAGCAACACCAGAATACATAACTACTGTGTATTAAGTACTTATAATGACAATGCTAATAATTACTGTTTATTAAGCACTTGAAAAGTGACAGGCCCTTCTCTGAGTACTTTATAAATATCATGTCATTTAATCCACAGAATAACCTTATGGCACATAAATGGATATATTTTTATCTTAGAAACGACAAAATTGACACTTAAAGGGGATAATGAACTTTCTCAAAGAAATGGTCAATGCTGGAACAAGAATTCTGTCACAAAATCCATGCCAGAGAAGAATTGGTCATTGACTTAGCTGAGGTGACCAGAAAAGGGTGTAAGGTATGTTGCCTGTTAGCTCTGAAGAGACGCAAAGCTTCTGTGATCTGGAGAACTGATTCCCCATCTTTGGCAAAACCAAAGTTCCAAGGCATGTGATGCAACCAAGGAGATTTCTAGACATCACCAAACCTTGCTACCAAGATCTTGTTCCTCTTTCTCATATAGATGCCTAAATCACTGTAGGGAAGCCTGTGGCTCTGGGGAGTTCCGGAAATTGCAGAAAAATATTAAGTGGCCACATCTGCTCCCATATTCCTATGTAAGCCATGGGGCATGCACACCTCCAGTCTCTTGGTTAACCCCTGGCCCTCAGTCTGATTTCTGAGATAATCTATTCTCTCTCTCAGGTGTCTCTTCTCTGGAATTTTCTCTCCACTCCCCACTGGAGAACCTGAGCTATATATTTCACTGATGTTCTCACGGGCACAGCAGTCATGTCAGTGTTTGGAGGTCCTAGAAAATGTTGGTTAAATGTAATTCCCTTTGTTGAGGGATAGGAAAAACTTTGGGTCAGATAAAATTAGGACATGCTATATGCTTAATTCCTCCTCAAAAATTCATGCCTCAGCAAGACACGAACTATAAGAAATCCTCCAATAAACTGACTTGTGTAATTTCATGTAACCTAAAGTTTCCCAAAGTCATTTGACCATGAAAAGCTTACTAATATCCTGCCGAGGACACACCTTGGAAATGCTGGAGAACAGGTGTCTAATGTATACCTGAACTCCTGGGGACTGCGAATCTACTGGAAACATCAGCAATAATGCCTTTATTATTTACTCATGAAAGGGTTGACATTGCTAGTTGAAAGAAATGATGAAATTTTATCTTTTTTTCCAGGACTAGTGGGAAAGTCACATTAAAACAGATAAAAAATGATTTAGATTTATGCTAGATTAAAATTTTACAATAGGCAGAGGACATCAGAAAAGCAGCAAGAATGGTAGGTTAACAGTATCATTTAAATTTTGCTGGATTCATACATTTTGTGAGAGGTCCCAGCTTCCTGGGACAAGCTTTCCATCTATCAGGGACAAGTGTTTCCATCTGCTGGATTTCCATTTATCAACATTTATCAAAGAATGGAAATAAAAGATCCAGTCCTCTGATCTCTCTTATGCCCTCTCTTCCTCTTGCCTCCTTCTTCATTTTTTGTCTATATAAGATAAATTTGTTTTAGGTTTTCCAATGACAAAAATAGTGCATATGCACTACATAGTGAAATAAAGGTTGTTTTTTTTTTTTTTTAATTCTTCAAGTGTAAAAAAATCATAAACCTATGCTAGGCAAAAAAAAATTCTTTTGATATTTTGGTGTATTTCTTATTAATGTTTTGCAATTTTCTTGAATTGAGAGTAACTTATTTCCAGGTGCATCTTATCCTATATATTTAAATCAATACAAATTTCCTAAAGCTATTAAAAATTCTTCATAAGACTTTTAAAAAACAATGTAACCTTCAATTTTATATTTTGGTTATGGCATACATAATTAATTTTTCAAAGTTAAAGATATAATTGTTGATATTTTTTTCCATTATAAATAATGCTTCAATGAACATCTTCATGTCAAAAAGAGTTTTTTCATTTTTTATTTTTATTTTTTTGGCCAGGTTCCTTGACTTTATCAAACTATGAATTAAAAAAGAGGTTATATAAAATTATGCTATGCATTTTAGCAAATTGTAGCATATTTACTCATTAAAGATAACATCAAGGTTGATAGGCACATATAATGTTGTATTTTTAAAATAATCAAACTTTCTTTCCTAATAAATCTAGATATGAGTCAGAAAACAAACAAATTTTAGTTCAAGTTGGCAAATGTAGACCAATGTAAATATTTATACACATTTATACATGTGCTTTTAGGCATATGATCAGTTATGTAAGTAAAATGCTCACATTCTTAGATTTTTTTTCTGCTTTCTCCAAGTTGTGTTTAGGGGAATCAGCTTATGTTAACTCTAGGTGGCCAAAGGCTGGGAAAACTGAAGGTCAAAATAAGCCCTGTGGATTTTTATTGGGCTCCTGAATGGCTGGCCTGGACCACTGCTTAATTTGAGCACCATGAACATTTGTTCAACTTAGCATTTCAGTGCCACGTGCTGATGTCTACAGACTCAATCTTTTGGCTCTTGTTGCAATAATCCCATATCCTATGGCTTCTTTCCTTGGATCTCAGGCTTCTACTGGGCCACTTGCAAACTTGGCCTATTTTCATGCCAAGAACTGTCCCTGAGGGAATGGGAGCATTGTTCTAAGCTCAGCTCCCTACCTGATTTCTTACTGTGTCTTGCCATCATTTTTATATCATGTAGTAGGTGGCTGCATATGAGGAGTCTGCTAAAATAATAAAAGAAAAATATAGACTTTTTGTATAGTGTTCCTATGCAAATATGACCCATACATAGGTCTTTGAAATCAAAGTACCATCCTTCCTCCCTCCACAATAAGGTTTAGAAGGAAAATAAAAACCAGTACTCTCATTTCCTCTCTATTTTTTTCCCTTGTTTTGCCCACAGTCCTCTGGCTCAGAACTGATGGGTTAAAGACTTTCATTTCCTCTACCATGTCCTATAATTCTTCCACTCTGAGCAACCAGTGAAATTTTAAGATCAAGTGTCAAGATGCCCTTCGATCAAGGTAGAGAGAATGGAACATCATTTTTCCCCCTTTGGCAAAGTCAAGATTTCAAGTACATTGTCTTCTAATGAAGACAAAATCCCCTTTTGTATGTCAAAAAAGGAACATGAACTCTTCCTTTCCCTCTCATGTCTACTTGAACAATTCGAAGTCTCTTTCACTGCCAGGCTGACAGATAGCTTGAACTGATTAGGAGAAGAGTACTGTCCACAAAACTTCATGAAAGAAAATTCCATTATAATTATAGTTTAAATATATTGCCATCATTAGAGCCAACTGCTCAAGTGCTCTCTAGGAATGCTCAGGGCTCCCTAAGCTCCAGGCTCATCTTGCTAACCCATATCCCAGGAGTTCCATGCCTCTTGTGCAGACCAATGATGTTTCCTGTCACTGAGTATTTGCTCAACACCAGTTCTCTTGCCAAGAATACCCTGCCCTCCTATTTTCAGTGCTGCCTCTCCCTGTCTACTTGGTATTTCTTCTGA
The DNA here is from genome assembly GCF_053574225.1 of Canis aureus. Lineage (NCBI taxonomy): Eukaryota > Metazoa > Chordata > Mammalia > Carnivora > Canidae > Canis > Canis aureus. The sequence continues at coordinate 44,109,395 of NC_135612.1, forward strand.
GAGTTTTTTCCAGAAGTCTCTGTTGCACTGGCCATTTATTCTACTTGTTTAGCTATACTTGCTACTATGATGCAATCTTTAATTGCATTTATTTTCAATGAATTGTTCTTCCCATAGAAATGCCTTGATATCAGGGGCCATCTCCTATTCACTGGTGGATCCCCGGTGACATAGAACCCTGTGCTCAACAAGTGCTCACTAAATATTTGTCAAATGAATGAATAAAAAAAGCACAGATGTGGTAGCAGAGAAATTCTAAATAGTGGATGTCTGTAGCATTTTCCTGTGTGTTCTGTACAGCCCCCAACTGATAACAATGACAGCAAAAGACGACAAAGACAGCACAGGCTGCCAAATACCCACATGCAAACAATCCCTCAGGCCAACCATGCTCATGGCTGGGGTGCATGAACTTGCCTGAACTGTTTCTGCCCATCTCTAATGGAAATCTAATGGAAATCATAAATTACTGAAACAGGTCCACAGGTGCTGAAATTTACTACTGTGTTGACTGCTGGCAAGGTCTGAAACTGAAGAACAATGCACGATGTGCTACAAAAATGAAATATTTATTACATTCATATTCTCCCTCAAGCTTTTTTTTTAAAGCTTTTTTCTTGGTGGCAAAATAACAAAGCACCAGAAATTCAAGACAAACCAATTTGCACTGGCATTTTTAGAAATTTTGTTAAATAATTCTCTTTAATGGTTCAAAGCTTTTTAGTACAGACACAACTTCATGAATTCTAAATAAACCTTAAAGCCAAAGGGAAAAAGGTGGAAGTGCTCTATCTCACAAATTAATCTGCACTTTACTCATCACCAGATACTGTACACAATTGCTTCAGCCTCACCAGTTCCTAACCTCTCAGAGCTAAATTAGTCACCAAGGAATTGAATATACCAGGTTATATAAGGTCTTAAACATATGAGAAGCCAGGGTCCAGAACTAGTTCATAAAGGAAGGAATATCATTTGGCTTAGAACAAGGTCATGGAGAGGGCTCTAAATAAAAACAGTGAAGCAAAAGAAGATGTTGAGAATCTGTGATTGGAGAGTGTACGGTGGCAAAGGAGTTCCTAGAAGCACAGAAGCTTCATTTCATGATACCTCCCTTACCTGCAGGACTCCAGGCATCACCAGCTGAATTAAGCCAGTGTTGCCTTGTTGAGTTATAATTGGATTAACATGGTATTTCCCCAAATGTAGGAAGAAGACACTGCTGCTATAAAAAGTGATTAGGAATGGTAGTCCAATAAGATCTTAAACAAATGACAAAGCATAGGGTAAAAAGCAATTCTCCTTTCAAAGATGTATGCATCTTTCTGGCTGTATCAAGAAGGAAGGAAGGCTCTGTTTGATGCTCATCTTTTAAACACTTGATCATTTGTTTTCCTTTTCACATATGGAGACCTCGGGCTCACAGCTTTGGCCTGCCAAAATATATATAGCTCAAATTAAGAAACTTTGCTTTGACTTTACCACAGTATTTTTTTCACGGTGATCTACTTTCTAGTTAAGATAATAGTAAGTGTTTTCCATTGTATTAGTCACACATTTTATCTAAAACATTTAAATATTTTAGAAAGTGGCTCAGTGTCACATGTTCAAACTATTAAGCAAAAAACAAATACAAAAAAAAATAAAAACAAAAGAAAGCAAAAATGTAGGTGGTACTTGATATGACAAAATCACGATTAAACATTGGGGAAAACTGGTTTAGTGGGTATGTCTGTGTCTACTCCCAAGTAAAAGACAGCAAGCTGAATGAGAAAGAGCCAGGTAACAGCCTCCAACCTACGAACTTAGAAACACAGCTGGTCAGGTTCTAATTTCCTGAACTGGGCCAGGATTGGAGACATAATCAGATCCAAGACTTACACCTTAAACCTAAATGCTCAGTTGAAGGTCAGGCTCAGTTAGCCCTACTGTGAACTGGACCTCAGTAAAATTTTTCACAAGCAACAGATGGAAACCACATGGGAAGAGAAAGAATAATAAAATTGGGTGTTGGGATGCTGACGGCCCTTTTTTCCCCATTAATTCATATACACCCCTTTGTTAGAATTTTCATAATATTTTCCAATATAATACTGTTCTACTACTACAACTACCAATTATTATTATTAATTTCATTCACTTTGTCTTCAACACTGATGCATATATATTGGGGAGACAAAGCCATAAAATTAAGGAAAATTTACTTAGGTGAGAGGATTTTTTGATAGAACATAAAGGGAAGATAAACATGATTGTATCTAATTAAGAAGCACTAGTGAGAACTTTTTTTAAAAGTTGCATTCTGGAAATAAGGCCACTTAAAGTATTTTAATTATACACTTTAAAGCAATTCAATATCTTAAAAAAAAAAAAAAAACACCTAAAAGAGAGGGGATAGGAAATAAAGGTAATATTACCCATCTTCTGGAAGTCTCTTCTAACCTAGAAAGTCAACATATCTCTCACACCTTTATGGACCTGCAATTCGCAGAGGAAGCCCTTGTAGAAGAGTGGATATTTGCTCATTTGAAACTAATATTTGAGCAAAAACTGAAAAATACAGAATGGAATATTATATTTTGACCACATGGTATCCCATGACTGAACATACTGTGGAAAGTCTTTTCCAAAGTGATAGTCAGTATGAAAAATGACATTGATCTCTGAAAAAAAAAATCTGGATTAGAATGAAAATGCCAACACTTTTAAAATAACACATTATTTACACATAAGCTATTTAATGCTAGGAGAAGAAAGTGTATATTTTTTCTTTAGGAGAAAAAAATAGTCTGACAATTTGAAATAAAATACATCTTAAATACATACTTCGACTCTTGTAAAGATAATCTTCAAGGGAATATGAACTCTTCTATGTTCAGAGGACCATCTAAATAACCTGAAGTAGCAAAAATGAGCAGAATAAACTTCTAATCATATTTTCATGCCATCTCGGTTTGTCTATGGCACTGCCTCATGGGCATCAGTGAAAAAAACTCAAGAAGACTAGGATAATTTTCCCAATTGCAAGGATGAGGTTGTGGCCATCAAGCCAATTTCGGGGCCTTCTGCTATGTTATCATAATGACAGCGGTCTGATGCCACATCTTTTTTAGCAGCACCGTAAGAGGGACTCTACAAGCCTTTATATGAAGTCCATTCTCCTCAACAATGCCTCTACCACATTCTCTCTAGTGCCTTCCCACACTGATCCTGGGCTTGGCTATGTGTCTTGTGTTGATGGGACAGTAGAAAACTTGAGAGGTTTCAGAAATATTTCTCCATATCTACTCCTTTTCTTGGTCTTCTCCAGATGCTAGGAAGCCATTCTGAGACTACCCTGGTGACAGGATGTGAGAGACAAGTGGACAAGATCAGAGTCATTGCAGCTGAGGTCCATGTAGCCTAGCCAGTCTCAGCTGACTCCAGCTGCCCAGGGACACACAAGTGAGCCAAACTGAGGTCAGGTGAGCCCAACACAGATTAGTAGAAATACAGCTGATTTGCAGGTTTTTGAGAGGTAGTAGATGATTAGTTTTTCTTTAAATATTGATTGATTGATTGATTGATTGATTGATTTGGAGGGAGAGAGAGAGAGGGAGAGGGAGGGAGAGAATCTCCAACAATCCACCTTGGGCTCCATCCCAGGACTCAGATATCATGACCAGAGTCAAAACCAAGAGTTGGCCACTAGATATCCCTAGATAGTTGGTTTAAGCCACTGCGTTTTTGGACAGTTTGTTACACCATATGGTTATATGGTAATAGCAAACACAAATGCTCATAGCAATTTTTTCCTCATGAGGATCTTGAATATAACTTTGTAAATTATAGAGAGACTAGAACAATAAAAATTTGCAACAGAGAGGTCTTTAACATGTATGATCTCAATTAAAGCGATGTATGATCTCTACTATGTCCAATGCCAGAAACCATGATTCCATTTCTATGGATAGTGTTACCATTCTCCTAATCATCCAAATTTGAAAAGAACTTCAAAGTGATCAAGTCCTATTGATTTTTATTTCAGTGTCTTTAGTTGTTCAGGTTTTTTTTTTCATAAACCATGTTTAAATGATAAACATTTCTTTCCCAAGCCTCTTAAATAACCTGCAACTGTAATCAACTTTTGTTCCACTGTAACTCATCCTACATTTACGGGATAGTTTGTCTCAAGCAACAGTAGGATCATGGTTATTCTCTACCTTCAAGTCATTGATCATTCCTTATTTTCTACTGGAGAGAGATCATCACACATTTTGTAACAACTTGCATACCCAAAATTATCTTATCAAGACTGACACAATCCAGAGTTTTGATGTCATCAAAGCCCCACCAATAAAGCAAAATTATATAAAAGCCCATGATCACTTAGCTCCTTCTGTCTCTCTGAACTCCCTATCCCAACTATCTTTGACCTAGTGTGTCACCATCTAACTGCCATACCTTCTGCAGCCTTGTATTCTCATTGACACTCATCTCAGCCACTTGGGACACCTAGCTGATGCAACACTTATAATTCCCTTCAAATCCCCTCTGATATGTATGTTTATAGCTTCAGAGCCAGGATGTGTACAAATGCAAAAGGCTTTCATCTACACACTGTAACCTCTCTGATTTCATGGTGATGACATCATTTTCCCAAGATTGTATATATTTATTTGAGACAGAGAGAGACAGAGCATAAGCAGGGGTGAAGGGGCAGATGGAAAAGCTCAAGCAGACTCCCGCTGAGCAGCAAGCCCAACTAGGGACTGGGTCCCAGGACTCTGAGATCATGACCTGAGCTGAAGGCACACGCTCAACTGACTGAGCCACCCGGGCACCCCGTGGTGACATCATTTTTCATGTATCCTCTCTGATAGTCATTTTCTTAGTATTCCTCTGGCAACCTGGTTGTTTCTTTCCATTTCCTGCTTTTCTACCAGCATCGCTCAAGGCACTTTCAAATTAATGCTTGTAAGTAATGCTTGAACTTAGTATTGAAAATGTAGTCATATAGTGTGTAGTACCTGTTTTCTGGAAGGGAAAAATGAGGCTGCAAAGGTAAGAGAACTGAATTACTTTTTATTCATTTCTATTTGCTCAATTTGTTTATTTATGGAGATGTTATTTTAACAACTTAATCTTACAGTATTTTTATTTAATTTTTTTTAGATTTATAAAATTTATTTGAGACAGAGAGAGAGAGAGAGAGTGAATGAGAGGAAGTAGGGGGAGCAGAAGTGGAGAGGGAGAATTTCAAGCAGACTCCCCACTGAGCAGGGAGCCCAATGCAGGGCTCTATCTTAGGACCCTGAGATCATGACCTGAGCTGAGATCAAGCTTCAGATGTTTAGCCAACAGAGCCGCCCAGGTGCCCCTAACTATAGTATTTTTATTTTTATTTTTAAAATTTTATTTAAATTCAATTTGCCAACATATAATATAAAACCCAGGGCTCACTAAATATGTCCTAGGAGAATATTTAGTGTAACCTGAAGCACTCCTCAAGAAGAATTTTGGTGTCTTCACTAAATGTGATGCATTAAAGTAAATGTATTCTTTGTATTTACAGGGCTAACTTACTTTATACTTAAACTACATTCCCCAAAGCAGAATGTAAAATGAATTTCTGTCCATAAAGAAATGTAGAGAAGTTTTTGAAGAGTCTATTCAGGGAACATATTTAAAGTCAATTAATAAAATAAATATTTTTTCTAAAAAAAAAGTTTAAAAACATTTGTGCATAACCAGTAACTTGAAGTAAATAGTTATCTTCTAATTTAGCTTAAGGAAAAAAAAGAAAAGAAAAAAAACACACATACATAAATATATCTCTGTGTGTCTCTGTGTGTGTGTGTGTCTAGAGACTTTGTAAAATAAATAATAAGTAAAATAAGCAATATACAGTATCTTTTCAAATAAGTGGAGAAAAGAAAGGAGAGAAGGAAAAAGGTAGATATGGGAGGGAGGGAGAGAAGGAAAGAGAGAGGGAGGGACACAGAAAGGAAAGGAGGAAGGAAAGAGAAAATAGGGCACCCAGGTGGCTCACTGGCTGAGCATCTACCTTTGGCTCAGGTTGTGATTCTGAGGTCCTGGGATCAAGTCCCACATTGGGCTCCCTGCAGGGAGCCTGCTTCTCCCTCTGCCTATGTCTTTGCCTCTCTCTGTGTGTCTCTCAGGAATAAATAAATATAACAGGAAAGAAAGAAAGAAAGAAAGAAAGAAAGAAAGAAAGAAAGAAAGAAAGAAAGAAAGAAAGAAAGAAAGAAAGAAAGAAAGAAAGAAAAGAAAGAAAGAAAAAGTTAATACCACATGTGTAAATGTTAGTTCCACAATACTTGTCCTGCATTAGTCTTTAGAATCTCAAGAAAATTCTCACACACCAAGAGTGAGCTCCTTTAGAGCTGATATAGTGTAAAACAAGGAGGTTTGATTTAAAAAAAAATTAAACCATATTTAAAGATTTGAGCAGGTACTTTAGATTAGAACAAAGTATAAAAATGTCTTCCTTGGGAGCATTAATCCCTTTCTTTTTTTAAAAAAGATTTTATTTATTTATTTATTTATTTATTTATTTATTTATTTATTTATGAGAGGGAATGAGAGAGAGAGAGAGAGTACTAGCAGGGAGGAGGGTTAGAGGGAGAGGGAGAAACAGATTCCCGCTAAGGAGGGTTAGAGGGAGAGGGAGAAACAGATTCCCGCTAAGCAGGGAGCTGCTTGTGGGACTGGATGCTGGGTCCCTGGGATCATGACCTGAGCTGAAGGCAGACACTTAATCAACTGAGGTGCCTGCATCATTCCCCTTAAATTGTCCCTTCCCATGTTTCATTTTTCATGTTACTTCTTTGTTATCTTCTTTGTCCACTCATCTATTGAAGGACATTTGAGTTGTTTTGAACCTTAGCTATTGTCAATAATGCTGCAATGAACATAGGAGTAAGTCTACCGATATATAGAAATACGTGTGAATAATAAAAATTAATGTTTATAGAGCGGGTATATGTGCCCAACTCTGTTTTAAGCACTTGAACATATTCATACCTTCAATTCTATAACAGCCTCAGAATAAATACTAATTTTCCTAGTTTTACAAGGATTTAATATTTATGTATATTCTTTTTAATGCTATCATAAATGAAGTGTTTTCTTAATTTCTCTTTCTGACAGTTCATTATTAGTGTATGGAAACACAACCACACTCTGTCTGCTGATTTTGTATCCCACTTCTTTACTGAATTCATTTATTAGTTCTAACAGGTTTTTGGTGGAGTCTTTAGAGTTTTCTATATATTAGTATATAATAGTATCATATGATTTGCCAATAATAAATGTTTTACTTTTTCCTTTCCAATTTGGATGACTTTTAAGTGGTGGTGAGAGTGAGCATTCTTATCTTGTTTCTTATCTTAGAGGAAAAGCTTTCAGGCTTTCATCATTGAGTATGAGGTTAGCTGTGAGTTTGTCATCATTATGTTGAAGAATGTTCATTTATTGAGAATTTTTATCATAAATGGGTATTGAATTTTGTCAAACGCTTTTTCTGCATCTATTAAGATTATCATATGATTTTATCCTTTGTTTTATTAATGTGGTTTATCACCTTGATTGATTTGCAAATGTTGAACCATCTTTGTATCCCTGGAAGAATAAATATCACTTGATCATGGTGTATGATCCTTTCAACATATTGTTTCATTCAGTTTGCTGATATTTTGCTGAAAAGATTTACATTGATGTTTATCAGGGATATTGGCTTGTAAATTTTCTTTATCTCTTGGCTTTGCCTGATTTTGGTATCTGGAAAAGGCTAGCCTCCTAAAATGAGTTTGGAAGCTTTCCTTCCTCTTTAATTCTTTGGAATAATTTGAGAAGGATAGGTATTAACTCTTTAAATGTTTGGTAGAATTTTCCTGTGAAGCCATCTGGTCCTAGGCTTTTATTTGGGGGGCGGGGGGGGAGGTTAAATTACTGACAATTTTTACTTGTAATTTGTCTATTCAGATTTTCTCTTTCCTCATGATTTAGTCTTGGAAGATTGTGTGTTTCTAGGAATTTATCCATTGCTTCCAGATTTTCTAATTTGTTGGCATATAATTGTTTACGGGGGCCTCTTATGACCTTCTGTATGCTTGTGGCATCAGTTGTAACCTCTCTTTCATTTTGTGATTTTATTTATTTGAGCTCTCTCAATTCTTTTTTTCTTGATGAGTCTGGCTATACGTTCTTTATTTTTTCAAAGAAACAGCTTTTAGTTTTATCAGTCTTTTCGGTTGCTTTTTAATCTGTATTTCATGTATTGCCCCTTGAATCTTTATTACTTCCTTCCTTCTACTAACTTTGGGCTTTATTTGGCCCTCTTTCTCTGGTTTCTTTAGATATACAGTTAGATTGTTTATTTGGGATTTTTCTTGTTTCTTGAGGTAAGACTATCACTATAAAATTTTTAAATTAATTAATTAATTTTGGAGAGAGAGAGTGGGGAGAGGGGCAGAGGGCAAGGGAAGGAATCTCAAACAGTCTCCCCAGTGAGCACAGAGCCTGACATGGGGCTCAATTCCAGGACCCTGAGATCATGACCTGAGCAGAAATTAAGAGTTGGATGCTTAACCAACTAAGCCACCCAGGTGCCCCTCATTATAAATTGTTCTTTAGAACTGCTTTTGCTGTGTTCCGTAGTTTTGGAAATGTTGTATTTTCATTTTAATTTGTCTTAAGGTATTTTTAAAAATTCCCTCTTTGATTTCTTCATTGGCACATTGATTGTTTAGTAAAATGTTGTTTAGTCTCCACATATTTGTGGGGTTTTTTCCAGTTTTCTTCTTGTAATTTATTTCTGATTTTATACCACCCTGGTTAAAAAAAATGCTTGATGTAATTTCAATATTCTTAAATGTATTGAGATGTGTTTTATAGACTAAGATGACCTAACCTGGAAAATGTTCCATGTGTACTTGAAAAGAATGTGTATTCTACAATTGGGGATGAAATGTTCTTTAAATAATCTATTGAGTTCATCTGGTCTAATGTGTTGTTTCAGACCAATATTTCTGCTTGACTTTCTGTCTAAATGATCTATCCATTGATGCAAGTAGAGTATTAAAGTCCCTTACTAATATTGTATTACTGCTAATTTCTCTGTTAGTCTGTTCATATTTATTTTATGTTTAGGTGATCCTATGTTAGGTGCATAAGTATTTATGGTTATATCCTATGTGGATTTTTTTTAGATTTATTTATTTATTTTAGAGAGAGAGAGAGTGTGAGCATGCATACGCACAGAGGGAGAGAATCCTCAAGCAGACTCCCTGCTGAGCTCAGAGCCTAGTTTGGGGTTCTGTCTCACAATCCATGAGATCACAACCTGAGCCAAAACCAACAGTCAGTCACTTTACTGGCTGAACCACCCAGGTGCCCTGGTTATGTCTTCAATTTTGATTGACCTCTTTATTATTATGTAATGCCCTTCTTTGTCTTTTTTTTAGTCTTTGTTTTATTTATTTTATTTTTTTCTAAGATTTTATTCATGTATTCATGAGAGAGAGAGAGGCAGAGACACAGGCAGAGAGAGAAGCAGGCTCCATGCAAGGAGCCCGACCTGGGACTCGATTCCGGAACTCCAGGATCATGCCCTGGGCCAAAGGCAGGCACCAAACCCCTGAGCCACCCGGGGTCCCCTAGTCTTTGTTTTAAAATCTATTTCTTCTGATGTGAGTGTTGCTTCTCCAGTTTTTTTTTTTTTTTTCCATTTCCATTTGCTTAGAATCTTTTACTGTTCTTTCACTTTAAGTCTGTATGTGTCTAGATCTGAAGTGAGTCCCTTTGAGTCCCTTTGAGGGAGCCTATAGATGGGTCTTGCTTTGTTATCGCTGTTGATGTTTATCCATTCGACTACCCTATGCCTTTTGATTATTCAGGCTGTTTACATTTAAAGCAATTATTGATAGGTTATATTTATTGCCATTTTGTACTTTTTATCTGTTTCTATTTTTGTCCTGGTCTTTTCCCTTGTGGTTTGGTGATTTTCTTTAGCATTATGTTTGAGTTCCTTTTCCTTTATTTTTAGTGCATCTATGCAGTTTTTTGCTTTATAGTTACCATGAGGTTCATATGTATTTACCAGCCTGTGAATCTCCACTTGTGCATTTTCTTAAATTCAAAAGCATTCTAATGCATGAGACACACACACACACACACACACACACACACACACACAGAGAGAGAAGAGAGAGGCAGAGACACAGGAAGAGAGAGAAGCAGGCTCCATGCAGGGAGCCCGACATGGGACTCGATCCCGGGTCTCCAGGATCACACCCTGGGCTGAATTTGTGCTAAACCACTGAGCCACCCGGGCTGCCCCATACTAGCTTTTTAAGTGGCTGATCAACTGACTTTACTATATATTTGCCTTTACCAGTGAGATTTTTTTCTTTCATAATTTTCTTGTTTCTAGTTATGGCCTTTTCTACTTAAAAAAGACCCTTTAACATTTCTTGTAAGGCAAGTTTAGTGGAAATAAACATTTTTACTTTTTGCTTATCTGAGAAACTCTACCTCTCATTCAATTTTCAGTGATAATCTTGCCAGGAAAAGTACTGTTCATTGTTAAGTTTTCCCTTTTAGGGATGCCTCGGTGGCTCAGTGGTTGAGCATCTACCTTCAGCTCACTGTGCGATCCCAGGGTCCTGGGATCAAGTCCCACATCAGGCTCCCCACAGGGAGCCTTCTCTCCCCTGCCTATGTCTCTGCCTCTGTGTGTGTGTGTCTTTCATGAATAAATAAATAAAATCTTTAAAAAAGTAAAAAAGGATTTTCCTTTTTAGCACTTCAGATACATCCTGCCACTCTCTTTAGGCCTGCAACACTTCTGCGGAAAAATCAGTTGATAGTTTTATGGGATTTCTCTCAAATGGGACTATTTGCTTTTCTATCTCTGCCTTTAAGAAGCTTTATTTTTAGCTTTTGTCACTTTAATTATAATGTCCTGGTGTAGCTTTCTTTGGATTAATCTTGTTTAGAACTGTCCACTTACCTGACCTGGATGTAGGTTTCCTTCTCCAGGTTAGGAAAGTTTTCAGCCACTATTTGTTCAAATAACTTTTGAACAAAGTTCCCTCTTTTCTTTCCTTTCTCCTCCTGGGACTCCAATAATGTGAATGCTATTACACTTGATGTTGTATCAGTGCTCCTTTTAACTACATTCACTTTTAAATCCTTTTTCTCTTTTTACTGTTCTGATTGGATGATTTCCACTATTCTGCCTCTTAGTTTACTGATCCATTCTTTGTGCCATCTAATCTGCTATTGATTCACTCTAGTTTATTTCTTATTTCAGTTACTGTATTCTTCAGCTCTGATTGTTTCTTTTATTTATTTATTTATTTATTTATTTATTTATTTATTTAAGAGAGATCATGAGAGAGAGAGGGAGAGGGAGAAGCAGGCTCCCCACTGAGCAGGAAGCCCAATGTGGGGCTCAATCCCAGGACTCCAAGATCATGACCTAAGCTGAAGACAGATATTTGACTGATTGAGCCACCCAGGTGCCCCTGATTGGTTCTTTCTTATATGTTCTAACTCTATGTTGAAGTTCTCACTGTGTTTCTCCAATATTCTCCAAAGTTTGATGAGCATTTTTCTGACATTACTATGAACTCTTTATCATGTAAATCGCTTACCTTCTTCATTAGTTGTTTCCCCCTGACCCATGGGGTTTTATCTTGCTTTTTTTTGTTGTTGTTGTTTTGTTTTGTTTAGAATGTATTTCTCTGTCTCCTCATTTGGTTTGACTGTTTATTTTTATGAATAAAGAGAACAATTATCCCGCCCAGTCTTGTAGGAGTAGCTTTGAGTAAGACTATTTCCCTGTACACTTCATGTACCTGGCAGCTTAGAAGCTAGAGTGGGCATAGGCTTAAAAAGTCCTGGGACACACTGTGACAGGGCTGTGACTTGGTGGGACAGCTGGGGCTAAGTTGGGTGCCACTGGGGGATCCTTGGACATTCTCTGCCATGGCCAGCTTTGGGGGCTGGCCAGAGCTGATGGAGGTCAGGAGCTCAGAGCTCAGGGTACTCTGGGGTGGGCCTAGCAGGCTGGCTGATCCCACCTGTACTATCAAGGTGGAGGAGTCTATAAAAACTGATGCTTGCTAATGCCTCCAATCCCAGAAAGAGTTCTATCAGTTCCCCACGTCTTTGGTGGATGCTTACAGTTAGGAAATGGATTTCCTTTACTTATAGTCTAGTTATTTTTTTAAATTGCTGTTTTGTTGCTGTGCCCTTGAGTAGGTGAGTCTGTGTGTGGGCCCCTCAATGATAGCCTCCCTACTGCTAGCTGCCACATTCTGAGTGTGGGGTTCCCATCATTACTGTGTCTCCATCTCTCCTATCCTTTTCTATGTGGTCTCTCTACTGTTGGTAGTGCAGAAGTTTTTCTACTAGCCTTCCTTTCTTGTTCAGGAAGAATCTACATGTAGATGTAGATTCATGATGGAAGGAGGTGAGTTCAGGATCCTATACTGTCATCCTGGGCCTCCCAATTTAATGGAACTATTTCATTAGGGCACCTGGGGAGCTCAGTTGGTTAGGCATCCAATTCTTGATTTTGGCTCACAATCAGGGTTGTGAGATCAAGCCCTGCCTCAGGCTCCTCGCTGAGCATGGAACCTACTTAGGAATCACTCACTCTCTCTCCTTCTGCTCTACCCTCCCCATGGCTTGCACATACGCTTGCAAAAGAAAAAAAAATCATACTGTTTTATTGGGAAATAAATGCTACACCCTTTTCATAGGCAAAAAACATAAGAATCTGAGAACCATATATCAACATTCCCAGTAATTTGGATAAAACGTTGTGAAGGACAAAAAGAACATGAGAGAACTCATTATAAATTGTTTAAATATTTAATTCAAAAAAGAAATTACATAGTATTTATTTATAAGCTATTCCTTTTATAGTAGAGAGTTCATAAGAAATATTCAATTGATTTCTTAAAGAAAGATGACAACACAAGAAATAATTTGGGTGTAAGGATCTTTCATTTTGATTGTGGTGTTTTCAACTCTCAATTTTTAAAATGGTCAACTAGTGTATTATTATATATAACCCGCCATTCTTGCACATCCATTTTCTTCCAATTGCCTTGATCAATACAGGAAAAAATGCTATAAATAGGGCAGTTGAGCTTCATTAGTGTTTGACTTTCAGGAAAAACACTCATGTATGATTTTTTTTTAGAACTTCATTTTTTTTAAGGAATAAAAAAAGCAATTTTAAAAGATCATAATGAGTTTTGTGGATGCATAATAGACACATCAGTCTATGTAAGATAAGTACAGGTTGTAAAAGCATGCGATCAGAGTACTAAATATTTTTCCACACTTCTTTTAATTGGAAGAAGAAAATTAAAAGGCCCAAACACAAGATCTGATTTATAATTTTATTTTTTTAAAATGTTATTTATTAATTGGGGAGGGAGTGAGCAACCAAGTCAGCAAGAACAGAAACAGTGGGAGAAGTAGAGGGTGAGGGAGAAGCAGACTTCCCATGAGCAGGGGGTGCGATGCGAGGCTCGCTCCCAGAACTCCAGGATCATGACCAAAGGCAGATGCTTAACTGACTGAGCCACTCAGGTGTCCCTGATTTGTAATTTTCATCTGTAATTGACCTAACAAACTCCCTGATGATATGTTTAAACAGAATCTGCAGTTAGGACAACTGCCTCTGGAGTCAGACGAGGTTTTGTCTTGCAAACTTATCTGTTACTATCTGTGTGACCTTGAACATGGAACTCATCCCTTCTGGGCCTCAGTGTTCTCACATATGCTAATGGAGTTAATAAGTCTGCCTGTCTTACAAAATAATTGCAAGAATTAAATGAGATAAACAATGTACATGGTTCAAAATGTATAGTGCCCGGTGCATAGTTAAATCGGTTAGCTATTATTATTGTTATATTATGGAGCCAGAAGTTTGGTCCTTGTAAACCACACCCTTAAGTAGAAAATAGGTGAAAAGCAGAGTAGTTAAGAGCAAGGGATATGGTTAGACTTCCTGAGCTCAACAGTCAGTCACCAAACCGATCCAACTCCAACTGAGCCTAATCCTGACTCCCATTCATTAACTAATCTGGTTGCAAGATCTTGGCAAGCCCATCTGCTGTCATTTCCTAAATAAGTAAAACAAGGAGAGTGTTAGCATTTCTGAGGTTGTTAGAGAATTAAAGGTATAAATATGTTTAAGTGCTTAAGACAGCATCGGACACATGTAACTGCTCTACAAACATTAGCTTTTATTATTCACTTCCATAGAGAAGTTTTACTAGGTTCCACAGCTGATACCATCATTAGGATAAAAGCCCGTGTTGTTGTACTTCGATGCTCACGGAAACTTTTAGAAGTCTGCATGAAAATGGGCAATGTTTAGAAAAGTATCTTCTGGGGGAGAAGTCTGGAACCTTCAGAATTCAGATCTGCCAGTATTAAACAAGAGCAACAAATGTCTGAGCATCCCCCAAGGCAGCCCTAGTTTTCATTTGGGCTCACATTTCCTGCTTTCTTCTTCTTGTGAGATGCCATATGTGCTCAGAAACCTTTGAGAGGCTTTGCCTACTGATCTACACCAGCTTCTTTTCTTAACTATCCTTAATACTCAGCAAGATTAAAATATCAACCCAGTACTCTATAAAACCTGTAAAGCGTGGGTTATTTCCAACCACAGTGTTTGGACTAATTCCAGTATATCAACACCGCAAAGCACATGCTCGCTTACGATATAAACCAAGAAGGAAGCGCATAGTATTTGTTTTGACAAGTCTGACCCCACAGTGTTTGGGAATATGCTACTCTTGCTGTCTCAACCTTGGAGATTGGAACTATCATTAACGTAACAGTAGAAATCAGCCCCCCGTGCAAAGACCTTTGGTGGCTCTTTACTGCCTATGAGATGAAGTCTGTCTTAAGCATTTCAGGATTCCTGTCCATTAGTTCAGTCTACCCGCCCTCTTGTAGCAATATTTTCTACAATGTGTCTATAAGCTTTTCCTGACAGAGGCACTACAAAAAAACTAACATTTGAGGACAAATCAGTTTGGGAAATATGTATTCTAAATTTCTCTCTCGTTCATCATGGACTATATAACATGTTAAAATTTCTGAGAAGTCCTGTATTAAAGAAACCTGCCTGATTTTATTTCAGTCAAACTTTCCAACCCTTTTGAACCAAACCACTTGAACAGACACGGTCTTAAAAGAAATTTTTTTTTTTGGTGAGACTGGGTTACACTGTCCTTTTAAATAACACACACGCACCCCTATTTCCTATCCATGTGTATGTTTGCATAAGCTTATGCCTTGTGTGTTTTCTACAACTGACCACGTCCCCTGCAGGGATGCTCTTCACTAGTATCATGTAACATAATTGTGTCTTTCCATCTTACGGAGACTCCCCTGTCACATCTAAGCTGACAGTGATGCTCTCTCTATTCAAGATAACTTCAGCCTCTGCTTCTAAATACTTACCTGCCATTTATGTCTGGCATCACATTTTTTATCATCTTTACAAATCCAAGTTGAAAGTTTAAGTTTCTTGAAATCGGCACCCACTATTTAGTGAAACAAAAAAGTATCAACTGCGTAGTCAGGCAAATGAATGATACCTCATAGCCCAGTCCTGTTCTTCCTGGTAGTGGACTTTAGATCAGTAATTCCCCTCAAAGCCCCGGTCCCTAGGGCTGTCCTGGGATCATTGCCTGTGGCTTCACTACCAGTGTAAAATGAGGTCCTTCCCATGCAGCATCTGGCATACAGAGCACAGTCAACGAATATAATTCACATTGTTGTTGTCTCACTCCCATGATGCCCGGCATTGGGTCTTTATCGTCAGGGAACAATTTTAGTCATTGGTTTAATTAATGTAATGATACTGTTTGCTCTCTGCAAAGTTCTTCAGCTTCTGTCATCCCATCTGTAATGCAGGGAGCAGTAGGCATAGGCAACTGAGTAGAGATCAGAATGTGCAAAGCACGTTGCGCAGATGAGACAGCAGCGGTGTGGGGAGAGGGCTGAGTCAAGGTGGGGGTCAGCCTACAGACGGTTTAGCACCTGGCCTGCACCACAGGGCACTCGGCCGCTTCTCTGCCCAAGCACCCTGTAAATGACATCCAAATGCCTTCTGGTCTTTCACAGTGTTTACTCTTCTTGATCTAAAATGCCTGAAGAACATGCCGATGTGCTCCTACACCCGTCAGGCAGAGGGAATGATGAACCATCCTAAAAGGAATAGCATGCCTTGTCATTGTAATAACTCAAATGCTCCCTGTTCCCAGTGCAGAATCTTCCTGAGAATAGTGGCCATCATTAATGCTTTGCATACAGACTCCTCATTGTTTTTACTTGTGCTATTTCTTTGCACTTGGATGTAGAAGCAATAAATTTCCAGGGTAATGAAACTCACTTATCAGATTTCCCAGCATCAAGTTTCATATTAGGAATGAAAAAAAATCAGTCTAACTGGACTCAATATAGCTGTAAACCAATATATGTAAGCTGAATCAGAGATTAAGCCTTCATCATTGAGTTTATAAGCTTCCCATTTCAGTCTGGAAAGAATAACAATTTTCCTAGCTGTTATTTAATGTGTAAAATATTCTTTAAAATAATATATTGAATCAATTCAGGCAACATTCAAAAGACCAAATATTTTCTTGGAAGGAGAAGCATACATCCAGTAAGCACATTTCTCCTTGAACAAATATATGTTAATTTCTTAAGTTTTAAAGATGATTATTTTTTATTCTTTTGGTGATGCTTTTAGGAGTGCTAAAAATCAGTTTATGAGGCAATGTAAAGTTTCTCATTTAGCAAAAAAAGTTCTTGCTCTAAATTTTTTCTTTTAAATTGAGATCAAGTTCTGATACTATTTTAACTTTTAACTATTTTACTATTTTACTTCATTTTACTATTCAATACTTTCATTTTTTCAACAAAATACTCAGAGGTTCATATTATTTTGAGGGTTGCTGGAGGGGCTGTGGGTGCACAGATGGAGTGACTGAGTGATGGGCATTACGGAGGGCACTTGATGTAATGAGCCCTGGGTGTTACACGCAACTGATGAATCACTAAAGTCTACCCCAAAATTAATAATACACTATATGTTAGCTAACTTCAATTTAAATAAAACAAAGAAAAAGAAAAAAATGTGAATACAGAGCTAGTCTTAAAAGAAGCAGAAATAACCACACATGAATTTATGTGTAGCACTGCTGCACTGGTTGGAAGAGTAGAAAATGAGAGAATACTCTTTAATTATCATCTCTATTTTATGTTTGAATTTTTATAAACACAAGCATATAAGCACAAATGCACACAATAAATGTATGTACAAGTTATTGCATACACTATGTATGCTTAAAATTCTAATTAAAGCAGTTAGCAACGACTCTCATTTAGCAGCATGTAAAATGAGTAATTATGCTTGTTGAAAGACGCCAGCAAACAACTGTGAAAGAGCAATCCATAGAATCACAACCTTCCAACCACAGGAAAGTTGGTGGGAAGAAAAATCAGAAAGTAGAAACTGAATGTGGCTCCTTAAGGGTGAGCCTTCTCCAAGTGTGCTATGATGCATTGTTTACAAGCCATGTTTTTAATTTATAGTGCCAGAGGTCCAATGTCCTTGCTGTAAAATATACATGCCTGCGGATTAATTTTAACCAAAAATTTTTAAAAATGCAAGATGTGCTAGCTATTATGTGGACATCTTCAATCCACAGCATCTGTGCTGTGTCTAACTTGAACATTTAGACAAACAACTTCAATTTTAAACTCCTGGGTAAGGGAGAACTTTGTTTAAAACACACTTAGGGACTGCAAAATTGCGCAGAAAGATATTGTTTACATGTGGTTACGCACTAGCAGCTCAAAAGAATTTTTTGAACGCATATTCAAATAAAAAGAGTTTGCCACATGGAAAAGAAAAAAGAAAGGAAAAGATCAAATAAGAAAGAGAAGGAGATAGAAAAAAGAAACCAGCCTTTTCTTTGGCCCAAGAGAAAATTGCGCAGGGGAGGTAAAGGAGCTGAAGCTGCAATTCATTGAAGAGTCGCCACTCACCTTTGTTGAACAGTTTGCTTCAAGAACTTTGGTGAGTTACGTTTTACGTAAAAAGTTGCTTGTTTCTGAGCATCCATTGCAGAGGGCCAGACAAGGCTTTGAACAGGGTGTCGATTTATTGTTATATTTCAGTGAAAGAAAAAAAGAACACTTTATTGAAATCATCATTTTTCTTTCACCGGTCAATGGTTTCTAATTTTTTTTTTTCTTTAAAAATAGTCAATACGGCTCTCAGTCCACCCAGATTTCCAAATTACCCTGAACTGTGCACGGAAAGTCTGCAATTGCAATTATGGCCCCTCCGGGTCTCTGCCACTAGGAGGCACTGCAGCCTGCTTTATGAGAGGGACGGAAATCTGGCAAAGTGAATATTCCACACAACTATGGCTCTGGTGTCATTCCCTATTTAATGGCTGTCAGTGAGGGGGAAAGACAACGTGGCGGGTAATTAAAACCAAATTGCAGGCAGGAGATGACTGCACAAGAATGATATTGTCATTAATACTGATTTAACATGCACCTGGGTAAGGTGAGGGAGCGCAGCGAGGGAATTCACACAGACGCCAGGGTTGCCTGATTTAAAGATGTAGTGTTTCCAGCTGAAGCATGTTTAAAAACTGAATAAAACCATCATATTATGACAGCAGAAATAAAACGGAAACAAATGTTCTACATATGTCTATTTAAAAAAAAAAAACAAGGAAAGAAAGAAAGAAAGAAAGAAAGAAAGAAAGAAAGAAAGAAAGAAAGAAAGAAAGGAAGGAAGAAAGAAAGAAATCTTCTATTTCTTCCAGCTCCTTGGACCAAGCAGTGTGTCTCATCATCTCTGAAGTTAAAAAAGTATTTTTGCAGAAGTTTTTCCCCGCCTGTTGTTGGCTTCTCCTGTACGGGTTTGTAATCTGTTCATGTAGTTTACTGTTTTTATAATACTGTGGACATGGAACATTTGAGTGAAGCAAACATCATTGATTTACAGAAACCATATACCGTATACTTTAGATTCCAGTCCCAGAAATATTTCAGGAGAGGTATTTACCTCATGAGATTTAGAGATTTTCTTTCCATCCATGAAAGCTAGAGCTCAGAGACAAGATCAGTAACATCTACTGTTTTAAAGACACTTGGAGGTGCTTAGCTCGCTGCAGTGAACCCCCAAATAAAGAAGAGGATCACGGTCCTCTTTAGTGCCCCTAAAATTATTTAGCACTTTTAGTGAGAAGTGCAAAACCCTGAAAATGGACACTAATCAGAGCTCCAATGAAGCAGTCTATTTTGTTTAAGATATGTGAAATAATCTAGTGGATATTTCAACATTAAATATTTCCCTATAATGACTGAGATTAAAATTTATATCTGTTCCCCAGTATAAGTAAGGCACAATGGTTTAGATCATGTACAAATTAAAAAACAATCTCTTATTTCAAGGATTATGGGTCATTTAAGGCAGAAAGCGTACTAAAATGAAAAGTGTTTGTAGAGAGGGCAAAATGGTTAGAGTGACAGAGTTCAGCCAATGCCTGAAAACCCTGCACCGATTGATAAATCTTCTTTTTGTTTCACCTTAAATGAATTGTGTGCATTATAGAAATGGTTATCCCTCTGCCCACTGCCAAAAGAGATGAATCATTAGGGATGTCATGAAGATTTATAATCACACCATAAAGAAAGTAAATTCAAAGAGCATTCTTGGGGCAATAAAGACCATATTATAGAGAAAGAACTTACTAAACAAGATCAAGTAGGAAAAAAATGATCAAATGTCATGGTTGGTGGATCGAGACAATGAAGGTGGTTTTAATACTCAAATCATGAATTGCGCAACAGTGATCGTATCTTCTGAACTTTCTCCTGGCAATGCCTTGCTGTTGACACTTTTAATGAGTTTTACATTTACAGATGTTTTATTTATGTTGGTCTGTGCCTTCACTGTTAGGGATGGTAACTGGATTCCAGAGCCAGTAGATGCACCAGAAGTGCAAGTGAGCCTGATAACACTGAGAAACAGGGATCCAAAATTGGAACTTTTGCCTTTGTGAAGGAACACACGGATTTTATGGTAGGCTTCGGATCTACTATTGGCCACCGAGATTTTTACAGGGTAGCAGGAGAAATGCACCAGAAAGGAGCTTTATTTCATTTGAACTTTATAAAATGCCAAAGAAATTCTTCTCCAACGAGGACACTTTTTGAGACCATGACATTCACTTATCGGATGACCAACCCTGCCCAGCTTGGGCAGGGGTGGGGGAGGAGGGGGCTTGGCGACCAGATCGATCGATGAATGGACCCAGATTTCAGGGAGGAGAAGCTGTCCTTTGGATGCCAGACAGAATCTCGTTTTCAAATTCTGTTCTCACATTTGAACTGAAAAAGTCAGTGAAGCTCATCCACACTCAAGTCTGAGGATTATCTGGGATCAGTGGCTTTTATGAGTGGAGAGAGAAAAAAAAAAAAAAAAAAAAAGATCTCCGTGGTCTCAAAGGAGAAATAACTTTAGAAACGATGAGTTGCCTCACATTTCAGGCTGCATGAAAAAAAAAAAAAAAAAAAAAAAAGAAAGAAAGAAAGAAAGAAAGAAAGAAAGAAAGAAAGAAAGAAAGAAAGAAAAAGAAAAAGAAAAAAAAGCCCAGCATCTGAAAGCCCAATTGTTCAGGAAAACTCGCTGACATGAGAGAAAGGGACAATTATTTGGAGAAAGGGAGATGCTTGGTTATAATTAATATTGACTTAGGAACAGCTATGTGTGGCAGGTCTCCTTGTTCTGAGGGGTCTGCATCAGGGCAAAGGCATTGGGGACAGGCACAGCCACTCGAAGGATCAGCATTGAAGCTCTCCTGGTTTTCACCCCATTTACTCTTGAATGGAACCTGGCACTCCCAATCTCTTGAACTGCTCTCCCAGGTTGCCTGTGTAACAAATATAATTTTTCAGCAAGATGGCTGCTGCCAGAAGCAGGCTCAGAAATGTCCATTTTAATTAAACATTTTACTTTCAATTACATTTCACAGTTTGCACATGGTGACACATGCTTTCATCACATGGACTTTCAGATTGCTATATTAGTCCTGTTTTCCTATGCAAGGAAATTTGTGTTGGTAAAAATGACTCACATAGGAAAAACTCAGTTTTTTTTTCTTTGACTCGATCGATGGAAAGTTATTTCCAGAAGGAGAATAGTGGCAGCGTTTCTAGACTTCAGGCTAGATTTCCAACTGTCCGGTCGCAGGGAGCCATCAAATTGATAAAAGGACAACGATAGGGTGACTTAGAGCAGAAGTAGCTTGTGTGT
This sequence comes from Canis aureus, assembly GCF_053574225.1. Classification (NCBI taxonomy): domain Eukaryota; kingdom Metazoa; phylum Chordata; class Mammalia; order Carnivora; family Canidae; genus Canis; species Canis aureus. Next base: position 44,130,780 of record NC_135612.1, read on the forward strand.
TGTGCTACGTATGCCCTTTTCTGAGATGAGACAAAAATATGGCTATGCAGATTTACTGGTGTTTATGTGCCAAGAGAAGCTTTAGAAAATAATGCCTTTCACCAGAAGCTACCCAAAATGTACCCTAAAAAGCAAAGCTGACTTGATTTCTATCTTCCAGAAGCTTATCATACAAGACATACACTCACACAGATACTCATTTTGTTTCAAAAATAATACATAAACACATATTTTCAAGAACCTTTTTAGATGTCCCCAGATTAGGGAAATATCTTTACTGCAACAAGATAGGAAACTCATCCGTGGCCCTCTCTGGAGCACACCACTTGAATTATTTATCATTCTAAGAAGCAGGGAGGAACTTTTTGCCTAAGTACAGGTGCACAGCGTTTCATTTTAAGTAGATAAAATTGGAGAATAATGTTGCCCAGGCATCATCTTTTTAAATATGCATCTAAGAGGGGATTCCTGGAGGGGAAATGGTTTGTAGGAGGCCATTTCCTATAGTTTAAAGTGAGACATCTGTGAGTTTTCACCCCCCAACCCCCCCTTCCCCACCCCACCCCCAACTCGGACGTCTGACTAGGAATTAAGGGAGAGCTGAAATTCCTGTGGCCCAGGCTGCTTTCTCTATTGCTTCCCCTACAAATAGCCTCTGTGGCAACTGCTTGAGCTCAATCAGTCTGGAAGGGAACGATGTAAAGATGGGGATAGATTTTATCCGTGTCTTTCGGTTTCACTTTTTACAGTTATTTTTGTCTTTTCTTTTTTTTTTTAAATCATTATATGATTACATCAAAGATGCCCTCCACCCTCCCTCCTTCCCTCCTTCTTTCCCACCTACATTCCTCCCTTCCTTTCTTCTTTCTTCCCTTCCTAAAAGAATAGGCTCCTAAATATGTTTAGATATTTTTCAGTTAGTTGTTTGTTACTATTTAGTTCCATTTTAGAAGAATCAGCTCTGAAAAAATTGAGGCCAGATTTTCGATGGCAGATTTTTAGAAGTTACGTCTTTGTCACGGTGTCCACCTCACTCAGGCTTGTATTTCAGGTACCCTACGGAACATATTAAGAAAATATCTTCACAGAATTGAGGTTCAAAGCCTAAAGTCAGAGAAGTATGTAAAGTATATATATATATATATATACCAGGATAACCATGCTCGGTGTCGAGGCTCAGATTCAAGATTAGAACTCTGGGTGGAACAGACTGCTTTGCAAACTTTACATTCACTTTTTTTTTTTTTTAGAAATTGCTGGTTTGAGCTAAAACTCATGATAGCCACATAAGACAAGAGATTATTGTTTCTCAAATGAAGAAACCAAAGTACTTAGGCGAAGTCACACATTTGGATTGCGGGTGGAGAGATAATGTTTTACCTGACAGGCTGTTCCAGTGAGCCCCATGCCTCCCACAGAGCGGTGTGTGGAATGAAGAGTCAAGAGTCACTTCCCATTTAAGGAAGTGAAGTGTGCTCCTACACTAATCTCCAGAAAGACAAAGCCTTAAAAGATCAGTTGAACAAAATCACCCCCCGCCAAAAAAAATAGCTGTTGGTCACCCACAGGAAAGCAGGCATGTAGCACAGATTGAGAAAACTGATTTCCCACAGAACCCATGAAAAATACATGGCTGCACCCACCAGGCATTCGTGCTTGGATATATACATGTGTCCATGTCCACATGATGGAAAAATAGTCTTTGAAAACAGTCCAACGAGGTAACCCTCGCAATATCTACCAAATAGCTCTCCTCCTTATTATTATTAATGTTGTCATTGTTGTTTGTATTTTAGCATTCTACTGGTTCTATGGCAAGATGAGACCTCATGCTGCATGTGTGAAAGTCCATGGCCATTGATGGGCAGGGTGACTGTATGTCCCAGTTAACATGAGACAGTCCTGTTGGGAAAAAAACTGTTGTTCAATATAATTGTAATAGCATCCCCTTCTCTCTCAAAAGCGTCCAAATTTGAACAATTAATTATATGGACACTATGGATGAAGGACATTTGAAATCACGCACATTTATTTATTTATTTTTGAAATCACGCACATCTAAATTGTGACCTATGGTTACTTGTACCTCATTAGAGGAAAACCATGAAGGATGTTTCATAGTTCTTTCTTGTTTGTTTGTTTGTTTGTTTGTTTCATAGTTCTTGAAGCAGCTCTGCCATCTTACTCAGGGCTGAGGCCAGAATGGGTGTGTGATGGGCCTGTAGGAAAAACTAGTGCTTGACAGAGTCAGAATGGAAGCCTCAGTACTCTTCCCTTGGTACTTCCATGATTTTTGGCCTTGTACCACAATGGTATTCATGGCAATGAATCCATTGATCAAAGTAAACAGAGAAAATAATTTTTTTTGTGCCTCCATTTTCATATCAGCAAAATCATAACAATACCATGTGGTTCTAAGAAACAGTTTATCACTAAGCATCTATGCAGCTTGGCAAAAAAGGAGTACAGATCTTTATCTGCCACTTAAAAAAGATCTTATGTATTATCCATTCTTTGATAATTAAAAGGAAGATGTTTATGATATTTGAGTTAATGAGCTATTTCAGGGATATTGTTAACAAATTGTTAAAAAATGCATTAGCTTTGGGGTCCTGGGTGCTCAGTTGTTTTCAGCCCAGGTCATGATCTCAGGGCCATGAGTTCAAGGCCCATAATGGACATGGAGCCTGCCTAAGATTGTTTCTTCCTCTCCCTTGCCCCTCCTCTGTTCTCTCTCTCTCTCTCTCTCTCTCTGTGTGTGTCTCAAAAAATTTTTTAAAAAAAAATGCATTGGCTTTAAAGAATTAGTTTGAAAGTTAAACCTTTAAAATGTTTTAACATCTTGTTTCAGAATAATATTAACCAATTGTGATTAGTTTTAAATAGGAAGGAAAGAGAAAAAGTGAGAGAAGGGGAAGGAAGGAAAGAGGGAAGGACATGAATGAAGAAAGAAGAGAGGAAGAAATGAATGGGGAAGGAAAGAAATAGGGAAGGGATTTTTCCTCTCATGCCCATGAATCTGGATAATTTTGCTTTTTAAGGGCCACACTTTCTTTTATTTTAAGGAAATTACAAATAATTGGGTTACATATCTAACCACTGAATTTGTACACAGTAAATGATTATCCCAAACTCTTAAACCTGCCTAATCATTTTCTTAAGCATTTCTTAACCTATTTGTAAATTCTTGAGATGTTTTAATATGCAGTGTATAGTCATTCCTCTAATGTAAATTGTTAAAATTATTAGTTTTGCTTTCAAAGAGCAATACTGATCACTGGACTTCATTTAGCTCTGCAAATAGGTCCAAGTTCACACAGTCATGGAATGCATGATGGGATTTTTTTGGGTATTTGCCATTTTATACTGAAAATACCACGGCCCACTTAATATAGGCTTTTGAAGTGCTGTGCAATGGAAATATGAGATGAGCCTATGAGTGTAAGCTATGTATATCTTTTTAAAATTTCTAATAGAAAAAAGTAGAAACAGTTAAATTTTTTAAAAGTTTATTTATCTATTTTAGAGAGAAAAAGTACATGAGCAGAGGGAGAGAGAGGAAAAAACAGACTCTTAGCTGGGTAGGAATCCAGATTCGGTGCTTGATCCCAGGACCCTGAGATTATGACCTGAGCCGAAACCAACAGTCAGATGCTTACCCAACTGAACCACCCAGGTCCACTGAGTTCAGTTTTATTTATTCATATATTAGTATAATTATCTATATATAACTCATATAACTATATATAATATGTATGAGTATATATATATTTAATAAGATTTATCCCATATATTAAAATTTCAAACAGTGATCTATACAAAATGTTATTATTGAGATATTTTAAACTTCACATTTCGTTCTAAGCCTTCAAAACTTTTACATATTTTACATTTATGGCATATTACAATTGGGACTAGCTAACTTTCAATGACTCCATAGTCACACATGGCTAGGGGCTATTATATTTGACATTCAGAGTTTAAGCACGTAAGTCAGTAAAACATCTCATTATGTAGAATATTTTCTCAGGGTTTTTTTTGTAGAATATTTTTGTAGAATATTTTATCAGTTTATTGGGTATTATGATTATGTGGCTATGAATATTTGAATGTAGGTCACTGGGTGGATATATTCTTTCCTGTATCTTGGGTAGATATTAAGAAGTTGAATTTCTGGGTTCTGTGGCTAGTTTATGTTTAACTTAAGAAACCACCACACTGTTTTCAGAAGTGACTGTGTCATTTTACATTCCACTTAGCAATGGATAAGGGGTCCAGTGTCTCCACATTCACACCAGTACTTATTATTGTCTGGCTTTTTGATTATAATGATCCTATTGGGTATGTAGTACGATCTCATCGTGGTCTAAGATTGGTGTTTCCCTAAGGACGAATGATATTGAGTACTTTTTCTGAGGGTTTATTAAGACTTTGGTGAAATTTTATTGAAATATTTGACCATTTTTTAAAATTAGAGTTTATCTTCTCCTTACTAAAAGGTTGTTAAGTGTTCTTTATATATTTTGGATCTACTTTTTTTTTTTTTGCTTTGTTTGTTAGTTTTATCAGATATATGATCTAAAGATATTTTCTCCCAGACTATGACTTCTCTTGTTCATCCTCTTAGTGTCCTTTGAAGCAGAATTTTTGACTTTTAATGCTGTTGAATTTATCAAAGTATTCTATGTATTAGGATGTTGGTATCTATCTAAGAACTTTTTGTGCATTTCAGGATCAGAAGGATATTCCTGAACAAGTTGAATTCTAGAAGTTTTCTTTATTGTTTAGCTCTTGCATTTAGGCCTATGATCCACTGGAGTTAGTTTTTGTGTAGTGTGTGAGGTAAAAGTCAAGCTCATTTGGGGGCACCTGGGTGGTTCAGTCAGTTAAGCATCCAACTCTCTATCTCAGCTCAGGTCTTGGTCTCAGAGTCATAAGTTCAAGCCCCACTTGGGCATGGAGCCTACTTAAAAAAAAAAAAAAAAAGTAAAGCTGATTTTTTTTCATGCAGTATCTACTTGTCCTAGCACTATTTGTTGAAAAAAAAAAAAAAAAAAAAACTTGCCTGATTGAAATACCTTGGCACTTTTGTTAAAAAAAAAAAAAAATTAACCATAGATGTAAAGATTTATTTATAGAACTTCAAATTCGTTCCTTTAAGCTAAATGCTTACAATTGCAAAATCACAGAATAGTCTTGGTTATTCTGCCTTTATAGTAATCTTTTTTATAAGGCAGCGTAGTAGAGAGATTGCTAAAATGGCCAAGATCTCCCACTCTAATTCCTGGGACTATGAAAATGATAAAATATCATATCTTGATTATGTTATATTACATGATAAAGTGGCTCTGCATATGTGATTAAGGTTACTAATCAGTTGACTCTAAATTAAGCAAAAGGGAACTCATCTGGCTGAATGTAGTCACAGAGTGGTTTAGGAGCACAGTTTTCTGACAGATAGTAGAAGAAAACCTCTAGAAGAGACTTCACATGCAGGAAATACGTAGTGCACTGTTGCTTCCTAAGGATGGAGGGGGCCATGAGACAAAAAATGCAGGTGGATTCTAAAAGGACTGCAAAGCCCCTGAATGATAGACAATGTGGTGATGGGCATCTCGGTTCCAAAGCAGGAAGAAGGTAAATCTCTCCAAGAACTGGAATGAGTTTTAAAGAGAACTCTGAGGTCTAATTGAGAACAAATCTGGCCAACACTTCAAATTCAGTCTTATGCAACATTGAGCAGAGAACCGAGCCATGTCCTGCTGGACTTCTGCTGTACACAACTGTCAGCTTACTAAATAGCTTTTTTTTTTAAAGCATCTAATTTTATGATAATTTCTTATAGGCAGAAGAAAACAATGGTAGTATGGCTCTTTCAACTTTTATGCTCATCTTTAAAAAAAAAATGTTCTGGATGATCTAAATACTTTACATATCCACATATATTTTAGGGTTGACTTGTTAAATTCCACAAAGAAGCCTAAAGGACTACATTGAATTGGTGGGTCATTTTGAATTGATTACCATCTTAATAAAGTTAAGTCTTTCAATGGATGAATATTAAATATACATTCATTTATTTAAGTCTTTTAAAAATTCCTCTTAGTAATCTTTTTTTAATATAAACATCTTGCAATGATTTTATTAAATTTATTCTTAAATCTTTGATTTCTTGCAATGGCATTATCATTAGGATTATTTTCTTAATTTCAGTTTTGTGTGATTCCTTGCAAACACAGAAATGCCATTGATTTCTGAATATTCTGAATGCATTATCTACATTTGCTAAGTATGTTCATTAGTCTAGTAATTTTCTATGTATACATAGAGTTTTCCATGTATAAGACTAAGTCATGTGCAAACAATGATAGTTTTACTTCTCTTTTCCAAATTCAATGCCTTTACATTTTTTTCTTTTCCATATTGTACTTGCTTAAATCTCAAGGAAAAACTCAAATAGAAGTGATGAGAGTTGATATTCCTGCCATGTTCCCAGACTTAGAGGTAAATAATTCTGTCTTTATTAAGCGTGGCATCAGTCTGTGGTTTTGTTTTGCTCTTCTGCAAGTGTGTCTTCATAAAATTGGAGCAATCTATTTTATTCTCCAATTTCTGAGATACTTCATCAAAAATGTGTGTTAAATTTTGTAAAATGTTTCTTCCGCACCTATTGAGATGATATTATGTGTTTTGTTCTTTATTCTAATAATATGATACAATGAATTAATTGGCTTGTTACTCTATGCTTGCTTTCCTGGAATAAACCCTACTTGTCATGATGATGCTTTTTATGTGCTGCTAGTTTCAGTTTACTAATAATATTTTGTTAAAGATACTAATACCACTGTTTATGAGGGATATCGGTCTGTCGTCTTCTCTTTTTGTGATTCTTTAGAAGTCCTAACTCTCAGAGTGATAATGACTTTGTAGAATGAGTTAGGATATGTTTCCTCTCACTCTGTTTCCTGAAAGAGCTTTTGAAAAATTGGTGTTCTTTAAAAATTTTATAATATTCACCCAAGAAATCTTCTGAGCCTGGATTCTTTACTTTGGAAATGTTTTTATTTTTTTGTCAAGTTTTTATTCAAATTCCAGTTAGTTAACATATAGTATAACATTAGTGTCAGGTGTACAATATAGTGATTCAACATTTCTATACAACACCCAGTGCTCATCACAAGTGCCCTCCTTAATTGCATGCTCAATTTCTTTAATTATTGATTTATTCAAATGTTCTATTTCTTTATGATTCAATTTAGTAATTTGTATCTTTTTAAGGTTATGTCTTTTTTAGCTGCATTGTCTAATTTTTTGCCATATACTTGTTCATCAAACTTTTTTGTAATCATATTAATTTTTGTAGGGTTGGTGCTAATGTCTATTCATTCATTTTTGATTTTGAAAATTTGTATCTTGTCCCTTTTTGCCTGTTGGTTTAGGTAAAGGATATTCAATTTTTTTGACCTTGTTAAAAAAACAACTTGTGCATTCCCTGGTTATTTTTGTCCCTTTTCTGTTTTACTGTCTTCTCTTCTAATTTCTATTTCTCTTTTTATTTTGCTGGTCATGGATTTAGTTTGCTCTTCTTTTTCCAGTTATTTAAAGTAGAAATTTATATTATTAATCTGAGACTTTTCTTTTCATCTAAAACTAAAAATTTCCTGCAAAATGCTGGCTTAGCTGCATTTATGCAAATTTTTCAAAATGTTGCACATGCATTTTCACCCATTTAAAAATATTTTCTATTTCTTTTTTTTTTTTTTTTTTTTAATTTTTTATTTATTTATGATAGTCACACATTGAGAGAGAGAGAGAGGCGGAGACATAGGCAGAGGGAGAAGCAGGCTCCATGCACCGGGAGCCCGATGTGGGATTCGATCCCAGGTCTCCAGGATCGCGCCCTGGGCCAAAGGCAGGCGCTAAACCACTGCACCACCCAGGGATCCCAATATTTTCTATTTCTTTGTGCATTTTTCTTTAATCCATGGCTTACTTAGAAGTGTGTACATTTCCAAATATTTGGAGATAATCCAGATTTCTTTCTGTTTTTTTTTTTAATTTCTAATTCTTTTGTGATCAGATAACAAATTTCATGTGAACTTATTAAGACTTATTTGATGGTGCCTGGTTGGCTCACTTGGTAGAGCATGGGACTCTTGATCTCAGGGTCAAGTGTTTGAGCCTCATGTCGAGTGCTGAGATTGCTAAAAAAATTTAAAAAAAAATAGAAACTTAAAAAATACTTATTTTGTGGCCTAGCATATAGTATACCCTAGAAAATATACCATTGTACATGAAAAAATTACATATCCTATAGTCCCTTTTGAGAGATTTTTATATATGTCAGTTAGGTCAGATTGGTTGAAACTTGTGGCCAAATCTTTGATATTTTTTTTATTTCTTGGTAGCCTATCAATTATTTTGAGTGGGATATTCAAATGTTCAACTATTCATGAAGAAGTAACACTATTGTCATTCAATTTTGTCAGATTTGTTTCATGTATTTTAGCTAGCATGTTTCCTGATGCATTTGAACTTTTATCACAATAAAATGTCTTCTTTGTTTCTAGTAATATCTCCTATTTCAGTCTCTTTTTAAAAATATAAACTTTCCATTTCTTCTCTATATATGTGTGCACAACTGCTATTTGTAAGACTTGCATGGAAGACAAAATTAAAAAAAATGAAAAAATGGACAAAGATTTTAAAGAAAAATTTGAACCCCCCAATAAAGAAAATTATAGTATTATCACAAATATGATTTCATCATAAGTCATTAAGCAAGAAAGAAGCTGTTGTGTTTTGTTTTTTTTAAGATTTTATTTATTCATTCATGAGAGACACACACACACACAGAGGCAGAGATACAGGCAGAGAGAGAAGCAGGCTCCATGCAGGGAGCCCAATGTGGGACTCAATCCGGGGACTCCAGGATCATGTCCTGAGCTGAAGGCAGATGCTCAACCCCTGAGCCATCCAGGCATCCCCATCATTGTGTATTTGTATTTAAGATACCATCTACAGTGGCAATAAAAGCAATAAAGAATCATATACCAACTAACAGAAAAAAATACGAATCTGTTATCAGAAATATAAGAAAAATGATCACAAACACACTATTGTATGAGATGTTGAAACACATTTTTAGGTATTTCAAAAATAGACCATCCCCCCAAAAAGAGAGAACTCCACAGTTATATAAAAAATGCAAGAAATACAACAAGGTTGATTTAACTTATTTATTGTTTCTTACTACCCTATATAAATAATGGCTAAGATTGCCTGAAGGTCTATTCAGTGAGGGTTATTCAAGGTGGTGCTCATAACAATTTTAAAGCATTATTTCTATTATGTTTGTTTGACGGATGAAAAACAAAACAAAACAAAACAACCCAAAATTGAGGCTAGAGAGATCAGTTATTTTCCCTTGGTCCAGTAACTAACAAATGCTATGTAATATACAAACTCAGGTCTGTCTATGCCAGAAACTTCAAAGCATACATTATATAAGAGAATTCAGATGAACACATTACTAGAGAAAAGAAAGCTAGAAACTGATAACTTTTTTCTAGCCCCAATCTATAACTTTTCAAACGTTAAACTGAAAAAAATTTTCTAAATATCTCACAAATCAGGAGTATATTAAACCTACATCTGCAAACTTAAAACAAGAAAAATCAGAGCTAAAATGACCCAAAAGTACCTTAGAACCAAAACTATACATGACATGTAAATTGTAATATTAAGTATATTCATTATTTTAAAAAATGTTTTAAAGGAATAAAGTAATGCAAGAACTTAGAAAATATTTTCAAAAGGAACGTAAGATCACAGGAAGATTTTAATTAAAAAGGAGGAGGGGGCAGCCCTGGTGGCTCAGTGGTTTAGCATGCCTTCAGCCTGGGGTGTGATCCTGGAGACCCAGGATCAAGTCCCACGTCGGGCTCCCTGCATGGAGCCTTCTTCTCCCTCTGCCTGTGTCTCTGCCTTTCTCTCTCTCTCTGTGTCTCTCATGAATAAATAAAATAAAAATCTTCAAAAAAATAAAATAAAAAATAAAATAAAAAAATGAAAAGGAGGAGGACGTGGGTGACTCAGTCTGTTAAATGTCTGCTTTGGCTCAGGTCATGGTCCTGGGGTTTGGGTTTCCTGGGATCCAGCCCTTCATCAGGCTCCCTGCTCAGTGGGGGATCTGCTTCTCCCTATCTCTTTACCCACCCCTCACTCATGCTTGTTCTCTCACTCTCTCTCTCAAATAAATAAATAGAATCTTAAAAAAAAAGAGAAGAAAGGAAAATTATTAACTTCACATTACTCATAAGAAGTAATACTCATAAAAAAAGACAGCCCTCTACACCTGATCCTTTCAATACAGTTGCAATTAAAATCTTAATTGAAACTTCTAGATACCATGACAAAATAAACCGAACGTTCTCCCAAATGAAAAAATAATGGAAATATGCAGCAATAGATTGATGATAAACCTGCACTAATGTATTTTCAAACATACTGAAATGTCATCAAACCATCACACCTTAGTGGGAATTTTGGAGTTACAGGTATTTTGTTCAGTGTAAAGAGCCCATAAGGAAAACAATCTTATATGGCAATCAAATGCATTATAAAAATGGTATATAAAATCTCTGAGGAAATGCAGATTAATCAACAAATGTGATTTTTTCCCCTTTTAGTGCTTTTGTTTACTTTTTAATGTTTTCAAGTAATTAGTATTAAATTTAAGAAAAACAAAATTGGAAAATAAATTTACATACATGATAGCATTAGAACTATTCATTGTAATATGTAAACAGAAATTATAAATATATATGTAATGTATATTTATATTAATATATGAAATAAAAATTTTATTTACTAACTTGTCAATAAATAATAAACTCTCCCAGGGGAAAAAGCTCATGATCAAAGGATATACACACGAGATATGAAATAAAAGAAACAAATGGTTCATTGATTTCAGATAGAATTTTAATGTTACTAGAAATTTTTAATGCCAGTCTTTCACTAAATCTCCCAGAAAGTAGAAAGGATGACACATCCCCCAACTTATACAGTGAGACTACCATAACCTTAATTCCAAACCTAAGAACAGGTAAAATGGGAAATTTCATAGTGAGTCATCATAAAAATAGATTGACGAATGAAAAACAAAATATTGGTAAATTCAGCCCAACAATACAGAATACAGCTATACAAAACCAAGTTGACTTTATTTCTGGAATGCAAGGATGGTTTAACATTTTTAAACTGGTCAGTGTAGTTGACATAAACAAAAAGATAAAAGAAATCTTATCTTGTCACCCTTAAAAATTCAGTAAAAATATTTGATAAAAGTTAAGGTCCATTCATTATAAAAATCACATACATGTTAGGCATAGAAAGACACTTTCTAAATCTGACTAATGCTATCTGCAAAACCTAGAGCAAATATAGTTAATGATAAAATGTTAATAATATCCCTCTGGAGTCAGGGTAAAGAACAAGGATGCCTATGTTCTACACATCCCTCAAACATCATACTGAAAGTCCTACCCAGTGCTAGGATAAATTGCAGGGGAGAAAAAAGTGATTATTTGCAGTTGATATAATTATGGCTATAATTAATTGATTATCTATATTATTATAGTAATATACATATTTACATGCTAATTAACATACGGATGTTATATTAGCATTTTATGTGTAGTTTTCTGGAAATAAGTTCAATGTATAAACATAATATGTGACTTCATTTACCACTATGTTAGAAAAGGAAACTTTTCAAAGATATGATTTATAACAGAATCAAAATATTAAATTACTAGAAGTGACCTTAATAAAAAATTGTAAGTCATGTATAAAGAAAACTGTAAAACATACGTAAAAAGTACACCATGAATGTGTAATAGAATGTACTCATGTATTGGAAGACTCATTATTGTAAATATTAACTGCTACCAAACTGTTCTATAGATTCAATTAAATTCTAATAAAATATTAACAGGCTGTGTATGTAGAACTTTATCCATAAATCGATTCAAACATTTACATGGAAAAGACCAAAAGTAGACATGATAGTAGTAAAAAAAATAAATTATTCTATTACAAGGCAGAACATCATAAAATTATAGTAATTAAGACAGTATTGTATCAAAAATAAGGGTAATAACATAATTTATTAAACCTGACAGATCGAAGTAGAAAAAATAGTTATCGCTTTTCCTCCCACAATTACCCTCTTAATAAACATCTTCTCGGGATCCCTGGGTGGCGCAGTGGTTTGGCGCCTGCCTTTGACCTAGGGCGTGATCCTGGAGACCCAGGATCGAATCCCACGTCAGGCTCCCGGTGCATGGAGCCTGCTTCTCCCTCTGCCTGTGTCTCTGCCTCTCCCTCTCTCTGTGTGACTATCATAAATAAATAAAAAATAAAATAAAATAAAAAATAAACATTTTCTCAAGGTGCAAAGGTTTACTGGAGGAAGGTATAATCACATGAATTCCACTATTTTTAAATGGGTAATTGTATGCGCCACTAGGAGCATGAAGTCCATACTTGATTTGCTAGTCACCATAAAAAATGTGATAGTTACTTTTCTATCCCCAGTTAGGGAACAAGCCAGGGGATGGCGTTCCACAGTGCCTCCCACCTTTCCCACTGAAAGCCATTGTATTGATTGGTGTAGGTGAGTGAGAGTTCCTCATCCAGGCAGAGTCTGACTCACCTTCCTTTGAGCAGCAGATCAATTTACTAGATAGGAGTGAACATTTTTCCATTATTCCTATTCTGATTATAGGTTTTAACTGAGTTAGATTACTCACCTAAAATTAATTTTAAGTTTTTTCCCATGCATGGAAAAATATTTGAAATAAAAATAACTCAAATTAGTGTGAAGTCTCTCTACTTAGAGTTTCTTAAAAGTTCTCTTTGGGCACTAAGAAATGAGGGGTTCAGTCCCAAAGGAGAAAGAGAGTGCATATTATATTTTTGGAGCTCTTTGGTGATCAAGAGATATTGAAATTATCTCTATGTTTTCCATGGTGTGGGCTACACCATGGGTCATGCTGACTTATTTGTAGGCATTACTGTGGCAGAGAATATCATCAGTTTAATTATAATGAGGAGGTTGCTGATATCAAAAGAAATAATCCATTAGAAGTCTTCATGAAGATAAAAAAAATAGTTTGACTTCATAAGACTTTCTCAGTCTTCTTTCCAGAGTTTTTATCTTGCTGCATATAAACTCAAATTTAGCCATAATCTATTATTTACATTTTTATCTTACTCTCTAATTTTTGCCATCAGCTGCTCAAGCATTATAAAATTGAACAGCTTGAGATTAGCATTCAAGGTTTTAGCCAGAAAAGCTTTACTCTCAAATACCATATTATAGTTTAGCTATTTATCCATAATCAAATTTATAGTAATTAGATAAAATGCATAAGGATTTTAAATCCATCCTTCATGTAATCTAATTTATATTTATAACTTCATAATTATATTATATGCCAATGATTATTAGAATCTTACATATTGAGAATGAACAATGGATGAAAGATAGACTTTTATCTTTTCCTGGGTTATTCAATCTCACTAATTATACATTTAATAATGATCAATTATAAGTTAATGTACATAATTGTTTTATTAAATCTAAATCATAGTTAAACACTTATTAAATAATCTAAGTTAGTGTTGCCCTTTCATATCTTTCAGCAAATTAGAGTTGCATTCGCCCGCCTAAATTTTTCTTTAAAATTCTTTCTTGTACTGCTTACTGCCTTGACAATAACAACCTATTTGTGGTGACAAAACACGGAGAATGAAACTTTATATTTCAAATGATTGTGTCTATTTTGTTTGCTGGTCTGTTGCCTAAGTGCTGGTCTGTCTGTGAGAGAAAATTAATACTATTTAATATGAAGTGGTATAATCATAGTCTTGATGTAGTCAGATCATACTTTAAGCTTTCCACATCACCATCTCATTTTACAACTAAACAACCTTGATGGGCAGGAACTATTATTATTCCCTTTAAAGGAAGAAGAGGGCAGCCCCAGTGGTGCAGCAGTTTAGCGCCGCCTTCAGCCCAGGGCATGATCCTGGAGAACAGGCATCAAGTCCCACATCAGGCTCCCTGCGTGGAGCTGCTTCTCCCTCTGCCTGTGTCTCTGCCTCTCTCTCTCTCTCTCTCTGTGTGTGTGTGTCTCTCATGAATAAATAAATAAAATCTTTTAAAAAAATAAATAAAGGAAAAAGAAAACGGAAGCATGGGGAACAGGCAATGAATGGGAAAACCAAGCATCTGGACTCTAGACCTCACATCCTAAAGCACTGGGTTGTTTTTTGTTTTTTCCCCATCTCTGTCTTTGTTCTCAGCTTGAGCTTATAGGAGTCTAACGTCTGAGAGATACAAATGTAAGTTATTTGTTACCTCCATGCAGTATTTTCCTATTAAAAAACTGTAACTGTTGGGGCGCCTCTGTGGCACAGTCGATTGAGTGTCCCACTCTTGGTTTCAGGTTAGGTCGTGATCTTAGTATCCTGAGATGGAGCCAGGAATCAGGCTTCACGCTCAGCGGGGACTGCCAGCAATTCTCTCTCTTCCTCTCCTTCTGTCCCTCCTACTCATGCTCTTTTTCTCTCTCTAAAATAAATAAATCTAAAAAATGAAAACAAACAAAAATCCTGTAGCTGTGTTTCTTGCTATATAAAAAAACATTATATATATATATATAAACATTTCTAGTTATGATATGTGAGAGGAAGATTTCCCATTTATGAAGCCATATATGATTCTTGAATTTTATTTATGTTGTTCACTATAATTCATCACAGTTGTGTTATTCTTTCATTTCAAATAAAATTCGAAGGCCAAAGCAAAGGTGGGGATTTTTGGTTTTGTGTATTTTTTTAAAATTATGTTTTAGTACAGTTTTAGTTTTATAGAAAAATTGAGCAGATAGTCGAGTTCCCCTATACCCTACCTGCAGTCCCCCATCTCAGCGCACCGTTTCCCTTATTATGAATATCTTGCATTCCTGTGGTTGAATACATCTTATTGCCAAATACCATGCAAAGCACTCAATGTGTATTCTTATATCATCTTCCTAATAACCCAGTGAAGGGAGTACAATGCTATTTTAAAGATGAGGGATCTGAGATTCAGAAAGGTTCAAACAAGACAGAGAGAAAGTAGACAGCTTTTTTTGAAAACCAGATTCTGGGGTGGCTGGGGGGCTCACCTGATTGGACCTCCAACTCGTGACTTTGGCTCAGGTCATGATCCTGGGGGCCTGGTATCCAGCCCCACATCAGGTTCTGGGCTCAGCAGCATGTCTAATTATCTGCCCCGCCCCCCCCCCCCCCCCCCCCCCCCCCCCCCCCCCCGCCTCTCCTCCCACTCACCTGATCTCACTGTGTGTCTTAAATAAATAAATAAATAAATAAATAGATAAACAGATAAATAAATAAATAAATAAATCTAAAAAAGAAAGAAGAAAACCAGATTTATTCTGAAGCCAAAATGTATCTTTTCTTACTTTCTCTTTTAAGAAACTTGAAGCCTCAAAGTAATTTAAATATTAGAATGTTCACAGAGGGCACATTCCTCTGTTTGATTGCTGTTGTCCTAAATCTGGCATGTTTATATACTGAATAACACAAAGTGAGTGAGTATACATTTAGTGTATAGCATCTTTCCGTTCAAAGAGAATAGTCACTGATCTGCTAATACAAAAGAAGACACAAAATATCTTCATATTTGAATGCTGGTGATTACTGAAACCTATCATTACTGCATTAGCTACAATACTGATCCCTTAAACTGGTCACATTTTAAATAATTTTGCAATGATGTCCTAGTTTTTAATTAGATGACCAACATTTTATAATATGGAGCACCTAAAATCTGAATGTTCCCAACATTACGCTTTTACATTTATAAATCGGTCTCAGAGTCAATTTGGTTGACTAGAAGTAATCCCATGAAACAAGCTTTCACCCTTAAATATCACACATTTTAAAACTTTTAAAACTGTGATCAATTATACTTTTGAAAAGAATCAAAAAGGGTGTGCCAGGGTGTCTCAGGGGGCTAAGCATCTGCCTTCAGCTCAAGTCATGATCTCAGGGTCCTGGGATTGAGCCCCACAGTGGCCCTGGCTCAGCAAGGAGTCTGCTTCTCCCTCCTCCCACCCCTGCTCATGCTCTCTCACTCTCTCTCTCATAGGTGGAATATAAGAAATAGTGAAAGGGTTTATAAGGGAAAGAAGGGGAACTGAGTGGGAAAAATTAGAGAGAGAGACAAACCATGAGAGACTCCTAACCCTGGGAAACAAACAAGGGGTAGTGGAAGTGGAGGTAGGCAGGGGATTGGGGTGACTGGGCACTGGGGGGGGCACTTGACGGGATGAGCACCGGGTGTTCTACTAGATGTTGGCAAATTGAATTTAAATTAAAAAAAAGTAAAAAGTAAATAATAAATAAATAAATAAATAAATAAATAAATAAATAAATAAATCAAATCTTTTTCTCAAAAAGAAAAATACACCAAAAAAGTAAAAGCATAATTCGAGTCATTTCATAGAAGTGGTTACTTCGACAAAATTGTTCACATTCACTACGGGGAAAGGCGTTTTTAGACTCCACAAGCCTGGGTGTCTGCCATCGGCGTCCTTGGCAGCGGTGCCTTCCCAAAGGCATCTCCGGACGTGACAGGAGATGAATTCAGTTCACTGCGTCAGGCCCGGTGACCTGGTCCCCAACGAGATACATGGACTCATTTTGCTTCCTTGCTTAGTATCTTCTCTAGACGCCAGACTGGAGAGACCGTATCTTGAAGGTGATTCGGTGAAAACGGCGGCAATTGCGCAGCAATCTCTGTGGCTGCTGCAGCCCGGTGGGAGCCGTCGGGTTCCCTAGTACGCAAGAGCTTTGATCAAGCGCCCAAGTAGGGAAGCTGATGCGCTCAGCCTGGAGCGAAGCCGACGAGATGGGGAATCACGCGGAGCTTATTCCGATGCAGGCGGCGGCGCTCCGCACCAGGGACGACGTGGGCATCCTGTCCAGTGAAACGGGGCATTGCGGCCGGGGTTTGCAGTTAATCACATCCGCGGTTCCATCAGCAAAATCGTTCTCTTGCTGCTTCCCTGCTTGGGCGAGGGCTTATGAACTGACAGGGGTACAGAATGAGGAGTGAGACCAGTGATAAACAACGACGGAGAACATGAAACGGAGCTCTCTTTCTTGCCTTTTCTCATTGTTCTTAGTCAGAAAGCAGAAGCACGTTGGCGTCCAGAGCCTTGTGATGGGATATTCACATTTTCATTTGTGAGTCTAATGACTTTTTACGAATTATTTTGAGGAGTAAGGAGGAGAAACATTGCTTTATCTTCAGAACACAGTGAGCAAGACATATAAAACTTACTGAATGTAAAAACACGGGAAAGGGAACTCGAGTCCGTGAAAATGACACAATGTACCTAAGCTTCATTAATTCATTAATTTATTGAATAATTAATTGATTGTTAAACAGACTTCAGAGAGCATACACTGAGTGCTGTCTTCTTTCCATGATGAGGCTGAAAACTTGGTGGCACGAAAAGATAAAACAAGTGTAGGTGGATTTACTATGCAGCTGGAACAAACAAAACACCAAAATAAACACAAATTTCAGAGCAAATTGTCTATGTGGTCATTTCTTTTTGTAAAATTTGCAAATGAAGTTTCAATTGCAATTGGCTATTACTTTCCACTACATTCCTTATTATATTCCCTACAGCTGTTACATCACTGAGGTGACCTTGGGCTTTTGGGGATTTGACTGAAGGAAAATTGAGTATCCTGGGTTCATTTAGATTGAGTCTAGCGGAAAAAAAAATATGTATATATATATATATATATATATATATGTATGTATTTCACTTGTTTGTTTAAAACATTTATATTTAATACACAAAGTACATAAAATATATACATATGTGTGTATGTATATTTAATATATAAAATATATGCCTATGCATGTGTGTGTGTGTGTGTGTACATATCTATAGTTGTGCAGTTACCTCTTTGTTTAGGTATAAGTGTACTATTATTGGAATGGCTTTCAAGGATACTTCTGTTTCCTGTTTTGTTAATTCACCCAGCTTTGCAACACAGAGGTCAGTCCAGAGGACCTATCATACCGATCTTGGTATGAACATGTCTTATAGCACCTAAAAGATGTGGCTAGAGCTAGGCCCCAAGGTTTGAAGTATACAAAATCAGAAATCAGTAAATGAGAAATTCTTTAAATCAATAAACATATAAACCCATAAGCAATGAATTTTTTTCTTATCAAAATGCATAGTTAGAACAAAATTTTTATCTGTTATATAATTGAGAATACAGTGCACTTAACTGTAAATGCAAGAAAGATGTTTTTCTTTTTTCTGAATGAGATTTTCACAAAGTGAAATGTACCAGAATCCTTGTGTTTGCTGGACACAGATCTGAAGCAGTACCATAATGGGAAAATCTGTGATCACACATTCAGGACATGAGCTTGGGAGAGTTTTTCCCATTTTGACAACAACCCTAAAAATTATGGGACACAGGCAGGAACAATCTGTAAGTCTAAAAGGAATTCTCTAAGCCACGAAACAACAAAAAATTGTTCATCAAACATATTACTAACAAAAAGTCTGAATTATCTATTCTCTTTGCAAAAATAACATTATAAAATTGTTATCATATCAAGAAATCACTAAAGAAAATGCAACCAAACAGCGAGGAAAAGAAGGTCGGTTAATACAAATGTTTTATTATTGGTTTGGTTTTGTGGCGCTTATGGCATTTTTCAGCTTTTTAAAATTCAACATTTGTTATGGTTTCCTTATTTCATGTGGAACAAATATTCAATTTTGCACCTCTTTCTTCATTCATAATTTTAGATTCCTTTTTCCTCAAAGGAGTCTTCTAAATTTTATAAGCTTATGGCTCCATAAAATCTGGATAAACCTGTGGAAGCAAGAATTATATGATTCTTGATCTTCTCTCAATAAATACAAAGGAATATTCTTTAACTCACTGCTTCTAGAAGGCATATGCTCTTAAAGGGGTCATTCTTTTATGTTGCAAATTCCATTATCAGGGTCTCTGATAAACAATAGCGCTCATATCCTACTGATCTCCAAATATCTCTAAAGTCTTTTTTTTGGTCAGATTCCTTTTACCCAATAATATTAAGTCATGGTTCAACATCTGGCCAAGATGACAACATGACTAGAAAAATCACTGACATGGTCCAAATAATATGAGTTTCTGAGAAAAAAAAGGAATTAAATGTTGATGATTGTATGATTTTTACTCATAACTATCTGATTGAAATTTAATAATTATGTAAATACAGGTTTCAATAATCCTATCACTGGATTCTAGGCCAGGAGGATTAAACGCAAACAAACATATAAACAAATAATAACAGCAAAACTCTTCACAGGGGGGGATAGAAAGTCATGGAAAAGATATCTCACTGCAATATGATGAAGCTTTAATAGATCAAAAACAGATACAGGTATAAAATGAAGATATTTAAGATTGTGTATATGATTGGATCATCCAAAGAAGCAAACTGGAGTAAAAGTCTGAAGAGTATTGCATACCAATATAATTCATTAAGACTGTGTTCTTTTTTTTTTTAAAGTTATTTCTTAGAAGATTCTCAAACTGTTTTAAGACTTTACTGATTTATTCATGAGAGACAGAGAGAGAGAGAGAGAGAGGCAGAGACACAGGCAGAGGGAGAAGCAGGCTCCATGCAGGGGATCCCGATGTGGGACTTGATCCCGGGTTCCCAGGATGACGCCCTGGGCTGAAGGCGGCACTAAACCACTGAGCCACTCGGGCTGCCCAAGACTGTGTTCTTTACATAGCAGAAAACCATCACAGATAGTTACAAAAGGGCAAGATGTTATATGGTCTGTGTTTTAGTGGCAGTGAGGACAATTGAAATGGTACAAGAAGTGAAGAATACATTCTAAGCAGTCAAGTAACCATCCCGGATTAGTGGCCCCAACTCAATGTGTGAAACGTCACACTGCAAAGCAGCTCCAATTTTTTTTCTAAAACTACAATCATTTCGGGAATTATTTTTACAACTACAGATGATAACTTGCAGAGTTTTTATTCATTTTTTTCAAAGACATTTATTTATTTGAGAGAGAGAGCACGATAGAGAGAGCTTGAGCAGGGGAGGGGGTGCAGAGGGAGAGGGATAAGCAGAGTCCCTGCTGAGCAGGGAGCCTGATGTGGGACTCACTCCCAGGCAGGGATCACAACCTGAGCTGGAGGCAGACACTCAACCACAGAGCCCCCGAGGCGCCCATATCATTTTTAAAGCTCTGACTAGCTCTACTATTTTGTGTAATAGAATTCCAACACTCCCATAACTTGAAATTGTTCAGCTTATGACATGAGGATTTTATAAACTTAGAAAATGTCATGGATGTGAGAAGATTTGCCATATTCCCAACTTGTCACGTTTATTTATTTCCCCTCCAGTTCCCACATCAGATGGATGATTTTCTCTTCTCTGTCGATTAGATAAATGGAGGTATGCAGTCAGAGTTGAGACAAATAGGGCATTAAAAATATGAAATATAACAATGTATGATATTGGAGATAATTTTAGGTGCCAATGGGCACAGATTAAACTTTCTCATTGATTAATTTCGTTAACCATTCATTTAATTGTCAATTCTCTCATTTATTCATCAGTTCATCAAATATCTATTACCTCTTTCAGTACCGTATTTTAAATCAAAACTACAAACTTTAAAAGTATGTGAATATTTTTACTTCCAGTATGGTTAAGTAGTTCCAACAGACAACATTAGATTCTAGAGGAAATATTTAAAAACCAGCTACACGTAGGCAGAAATGTGAAGAGAGTTGATACTCAGAGAAAGGAAACAAAATAGGGTGATTTTCTTAGTTTCATGACTTTTCACCCAGGAGAGGGCTTCTGTCTGTCTCCCATGAGTTAGCTAAAACTCCAATGGGATAATTACAGTAGAAGTGGTTTAATAAGCCAGGTGACAGAG
Source organism: Canis aureus (assembly GCF_053574225.1). Classification (NCBI taxonomy): domain Eukaryota; kingdom Metazoa; phylum Chordata; class Mammalia; order Carnivora; family Canidae; genus Canis; species Canis aureus. Next base: position 44,151,860 of record NC_135612.1, read on the forward strand.
ACTAGGGCACTGGCAATAAAGGGGGGTTAGTGGCAATAAAGAATCTTGGAAGATATTGGGTAAGCACCATATTTTCTGCATAAACTCTGTGGAAATCTTTGGCTGACCCCTGAGACTTACACGTGTAGAGTAGTATCTAAGCACTCCAGCAAAGCCTAAAAGAACTAAGCTGTGATTTGACCTTTATTCTCATCAGGGAAAACAGAGATTGTAGTTCCACTTCAGCAAAATTAACTAGTTGCTCACATTAAAAAAAAAAAAAAAAAAAAAAAAAGTCCTCTTCAAAAGAATATAACAAAATATAGAACTTCTATAAAATATCCTTGACAATGTCCAGTATGCAACACAGAACTACAGGGAATACAACAATAGAAACAAAATTAAACCTGTCCTTAAAAGAAAAGACCATCAGTAGACACAAACTGAACCAGATCAATATCTGAGGTGGACCAGATATTTGAGTTAGGAAAGGATTTTAGAGCAGCTGTTATGATAACACTTGATGAGGTAAACAAAATATGCTCACAGTAAAGGAAAATGTATGTTATTTCAACAGACAAAATCCACACAAGAGAACCAAATGGAAATTCTAAAACTATAAATTAAAATGTCTCTGTATTTATATAGCTACATATCTGTATTATTTTTTTATCTATATCCTGGATGGTCTTAACTTTTAGAATGTAAAAGGCAAAACAAAACAAAATTAAATAAAAAATCCTGAACTTGCCATTAGATGAATAGAAATTATTCACATGAAAGAAGATTGAAAAAATAAAGATAGAAAAATATTTAATGAAGTGATAGAGGTTTATGGGACGATACTTAAAATTAAATGTAGGGAAACACCAGAGCAGAAAAAAGAGAAAGTGGAACCTTTTCCAAATCAAGGAACTATTCACCAAAATTTTCCAAGTTTTGATTAAAGACAAAATTGCAAATTAAATGAGCTCAATGATACCCTACCATGTTAAATGCCAAGAAAGCCATACTAACCATATTACAGTCAAACCGTTTAAAAAAGAAAATCCAGAAAGCACCCAGAGAAATGGCACATTGCACACAATAATAATTCTATTCATCAGTGACTTCTCATCAAAAACAATGGAGAGCAGGTCAAAGTGGAACACTTGAAAAAATCCAATTCAGAATTCTATATCCAGCAAAAATGTCATTCAAGAATGAAGAGAAAAGAGGCATTTTAAAAAACATTTTATTTATTTATTTGTGAGAGACACACAGAGAGAGGCAGAGACATAGGCAGAGGGAGAAGCAGGCTCCTTGTGGGGAGGCCGATGTAGAACTCGATCCCAGGACCTCAGGATCATGACCTGAGCCAAAGGCAGATGTTCAAGCACTGAGCCACCCAGGTGCCCCCCAAATAGGCATTTTTTAGTCAAATAATAACTAAGAGAAATCATTGGTAGGAAACCTGTAGTGCTAGAAATGACAAAGTCGCTTCTTCAGGCTAATGGAAAATAGGACCAGACAGAAATTCAGATCTTCCTTACAAATGAAAGAATGTCTGATGTGGTAAATAAATGGATAGAATAAAAAACTGTCTTTCCTCTGAATTTCTTTAGAATATATATGGCTGTTTAGAGAAAATATTCTTATATAGCATTCTATGGTATATAATGTATGCAAATGAAACTATAACATACAGGATAGAACGGGGTGGTAAATGGAACTATATTATTACAAGGATTTCATGCTTTCCATGATATGAGATATCTAAATAATATCAAATCTTATAATTAAGGATATCTAATTTAAACCATAGAAAATATGCTAAAAATTAATGTTAAGATGCATACCTGAAGTCCAATATATATACATATATATTAAAAAATGGAATATATATATTAAAATGGAATATATATATTAAAGTGGAAATTTTTAAAAATCTGCAATTAATCCAAAATAAGGCATTAAAGGAAGAACAAAGCAATAATTATGATAAAAAATCATTATTGGGAGTTGCCTGTTTGGCTCAGTCAGTTAAGCTTCTGACTTTCACTCAGGTCATGATCTCTGAGTCCTAGGATGAAGTTCTTCATTGGGCTCCATACTCAGTGAGCCTTCTGCTCTGTTCTTGCCCCCAATTCATTATCTCTCTCTCTCAAATAAATAAATACAAATTAAAAAAAATAAAAATGATGAAAATCATTATTGGATGCAACAGAAAACAAATGATAAAGCAACACCAAATATTTTATTAAAAATAATGAAACAATCTAATTAAAATGGATAGAAAATTAAGACCTATTAAATGTTTTCTACAGAAAAAAAATGTGCTAAATCTAAAGACACAGATAGATTGAAAGTAAATAGATGGGGAAATAAACAATTTAAACAATTAGCATAGGATGTTGGGGTGACAATAATATCAATTAGAGTAGATTTCAACAAGGGTCCTTAGAGATAAAGTAGTATATTTGATAGTGAGAAAAAGGTATTCAATTAATAAGAAAGACATCTTCATCACAAATGTGTATGCATTCAGCAACAAATCTCCAAAATACTGAACTAAAAATCAACAGAATTAATGGAAGAAACATAAAAAGTTCATAATCATTGTTAGATTTTAACAATTTATTTTCAATGGAACAGAAAGAGTAAGTACAGTAAACAAAAGATCTGGACAATGCTATCACTTACCTTGACATAAGAAAACTACACACCAAAATTGTAAAATACATATATATTTAAATGTTATGTTGTGTGAAGAGCACTGGCTGTTATATGCAACTGATGAATTATTGAAAACTACATCCTATACTAATGATGTACTTATACGTTGACAAATTGAATTTAAATAAATAAATAAATAAATAAATAAATATTGAATTACATATGTAAAGTAGAAATACATAAACATATAAAATTAAAAATACATATTATGTATATTACATATTTTAAAACACAAGGTATATTCACCAAGATCGACTACATTCTGGACAACAAAACAAGTCTAAGAATATTTAAGCAAATTTAAATCATACAAAATATGCTGTGTAATTATAATGGTATTAAATTAGACATCAGTTAGCTACCTAGTAAATGTCTAATATTGAAAACTATAAAAGAAATTATAGAACAACAAAACAAATATCTAAATAATCCATAAATTTAAAAAATCACGAAGGGAATTATAAAACTGTTTAAACTGAATTTAATAAAAATATACAAGTCAAAATATGTGGCATGAAACAAAAGCACTACTTAGAATAAAATGTATAGCTATAAGTGGTTATATTAGAAAAAGAGACAGATCTAAAAGCAATGACCTCAGGTTCTATCTTAAAAGGATTGAAAAAATAATGTAAAACCAAAGTAAGTAATGAGAAGAAATAATGAAGAATAGAATAGAAATCAGTGAGAGAGAAAATAGACCTCACATAAAAGGAAGCAAATAAAAACAATTGAGTGTACTCAAGATATTTAGAAAATGTTTAAAAATGAAAAGTTTTTGTTTAAAAATATGAATAAAATTGAAAACAATCCCTAGCTACATGGACCAGTGACAAATCTGAAAGTATACAAATTATTAATGGATGAGGGGTTATCACTACAGATATCACAGACATCAAAATGATAATAGTGCACCATATTGTAATGATACAGTGGTAAATGATAATCACTTTATACACTAAAATTCAAAATATATAACAAATGACTTGAACGACAGAAATTATTATAGTGACAAAAGATAAAATGAAAAAATGTGAACAGCTTTAAATCTATTTCAAAATTAATTCATTCTTAAAATCCTTTCCCAAACTGCAACAGGAAGAAATACTCAGAGTCAGGTGGTTTCATTGATGGATTCTATGAAATGTTTAAGGAAGAAAAAACACCAATGTTATGCACACTCTTGCAGAAAATAGATGAGGGAAGAAACTTCCACTATTGTTTTATGAAGCCTACATAACTCTAATTCCAAACTACGCAAAGGTTTTACCAAAAGATACACTCAATATGCCTCCTATATATTGATGTAAAAATTAACAATATTGGCAAATCAATTCCATCAGTATAGAAAGATAATACATTATGACCATATGATTGAGTGGGTTTATACAAAGAGTACAGGTTTGGTTTAGCATTCAGCAATCAACCAACATAATTTCACATGTTATCAAAATAAATGTGAAATACTAAATTGTCATTTTCAATGAAATGTCCTTTTCGATAGCTGGAGACACATATTTAATGAAATTCAACACCCATTCAAGAGAAAACTTCTCATCAAATTAGGAAGAAAGAAAATACTTTCAGTCTAACATAGAACTCCATCTACAAAAATCCTACAGCTGTTATCACATATAATCATGGAATCCTGAATGTGCTTCCTGCCTAAGTCCTGGAAAAAGGCAAGAATACCCACTTACATTTCTATTTATTTTTAAAAATTAATCTATATTCATATATCATATATCATAAAATTATATTCGTATATCATAAAATTAATTCTTAAAGTATATAATTGAGAAGATTTTAGTTTATTAACAGAGTGGTGCAACGAATGTCTTTATCTTATTTTAGAACATTCTCATGATTACAAAAAGAAATATTGTATTAATTTGTTAGCTCCTCCCTAACAAAATATAATGGAATTGGTGGTTTAGACAACAGAAACTTATTTTCTCCTATTTCTGGAAGCTGTAAGTCCCAGATCAAGGTGTTGGTGGCAGGTTTGATTTATTCTGGTGTGTTTCTCCTTTGCTTGCAGGTGGCTGCTTTTTCATTGGGTCCTCACATGGTCTTTTCTCTGTGTGCAAGCACGCCTAGTGTCTTTTTTATGTGTAATAAATGTCCTCTTCTTATAAAAACACCATTTAGATTGGATTGGGGCACCCTATCAGGCTCATTTTAACTTTATCGACTCTTACTGGGTTTATCTCCAAATGCAGTCACATTCTGAGGTCCTGTGAGTTACACATCAACACACTAATATGGGAGGAAGCACAATTCAGCCCATAACAAACCCTGTGCTCATTAAAAATCATTCCCAATTCTTGACTTTCACAATCCCCTTGCAACATAAATTTGTATTCTGTCTCTATAGATTTGTCAAGTCTGGCCATTTCATAGAAATGAAATCATGGACTATGTGGCTTTTTTTGTGGGACTTCTTTCAATTAGTATAGTATTTTCAAGATTCATCCCTATAGTAATGTGTATTAGTATTTTATTCCTTTTTATGCCAAATAATCCATTCTATTGATATTCTACAATTTACTTATCCATTCATCAGTGATGAATATTTGAGTTGTTTCTATCTTGTGGATACTATGAAGATTCATTTTTTTTGTGTAGGCATATGTTTTGTATTCTCTTCATATGTCATCAATTCTTGGGGTAAAATTGTCAGGTCATATGTTAATTCTATGTTTAACATTTTGGGGAAATGGCAAAAATGTATTTCAAAGCAATTGTACCATTTACATTCTCACCAGCAATGTATGAGGGTTCCCATTACTCACATCTTTACCAAAACTTATTATTGTTTTTTTTGTTTTGTTTTGTTTTGTTTTGGTTACAGCCATCCTATTGGGTATCAAGTGGTATCTTGTGCTTTTCATTTTCACTTCCCCTATGACTAATGATGTGCCCATCTTTTCAAAAGTCATTGGCCACTTATTTATCTTCTTCAGAAAATTGTCTGTTCAGGTATTTTGTCCATTCTTAAATTGTGTTATCTTGTTATTTCTGAGTTTTAAGAGTTCTTAAGCCTGGATGCAAGCCCCTTATGAGATAAATGATTTCCTTTTGCCATTTCATGGGCTATCTTTTCACTTTCTTTGTGATACTCTTGAAAGTAGAAGAGTTTTAATTTTGAAGAAGTCCGATTTATCTATTTTTTCTTTTGTCATTGGTGCTTTCAGTGTGAAAACTAAGAAACCATTGTTAAACTCAAGGCCAAAAGGATTTACTTGTCTTTTTTTCTATGATTTTCCTAAGTCTTGCTCTTACACTCAGGTCTATAGTCTAGTTGTTTAATATGATAGAAGTAGGTACTTGACTTCAATTATCCACATGTGGATCTCCTGTTGATCTACCACCATTTATTGAAAAGACTAATTCTTCCCCTCAGTCTTGACATCCATTGAAAAATCAATTTAAAAGTTTACTTATTTAAATAAAAGCTTAAAAAATAAATCAAGGTGCAATTATGACACTCAATTTCATTCTATTGATTTCAATGTCTGTTTTCATGCCAGTATGATACTCCCTTGATTACCACAGCCATGTGGTAAGTTTTGAAAACAAGAAGCATGAGTATTTCAGAAGCTTTGTTCTTTTTCAAAATTATTTTGGTTATTCTGGTGTTTTTATTTCCATATGAATTTGGAAAGCTAGGATTTTTAGAAAGAACTGCATTGAATTTGTAGAACATTTTAGAGATAATTGCCACCTTTTTCTCCCCCAAACAACCAGACACATTAACGTTCCTAGTTTATTAATCCTCAAAAATTTGCACAATCACCACAAATAGAGACACTGCGGAATCTTTACTCCTTCTATTGTCCAATCTCCAGCTCATCTTTTGCCAGCACCAACCTTGGCTTTTGCAGTCCCCTTGAATTTCTTCATTCTGCTCTTGCATTTCTTTTGGTGTTTTCTTGACGTCCTTTTCTTCCCATACTGGCCATGTCTTGTAGGTCTATGTTTGGGTTCATTTTTCTTTTCATAATCCAAGGAATCATAAATCAAGTCAGGTATCTTGCCACCACCAAAAATGGTTATGAATCCAAATACAAATATGATGTCTTGTATGGTATTATACATTTTGGCTGGGTTTTCCTGAATTTCTGTCTTAGGTACTCTTGCCTTTCCAGGGTGAAGGACATCAATGATCATATGTTTCTGCTGGAGTAGTCAGTTAGTCATGAACTTCTTGGTCCAGAGAGTTACTGTGTCATTCGTGATGGTGGCTGAGCTTCAAGCAACCAGGGCAAAAATGAGGGAGAACTGCCATCTTAATACTGAATTTTCCAGTCTATGCTATGGAATGGCTTTCTATGAATTTAGGTCTTTAATTTCTTTGAATTATGTTTTTAGTTTTCACTATACAGATATTGCACTTCTTTTTTTTTAATTTTTTTAAAATTTTTATTTATTTATGATAGTCACACAGAGAGAGAGAGAGGCAGAGACACAGGCAGAGGGAGAAGCAGGCTCCATGTAGGGAGCCTGATGTGGAACTTGATCCCAGGACTCCAGGATCATGCCCTGGGCCAAAGGCAGCTGCTAAACCACTGAGCCACCCAGGGATCTCCAACCTTGGATTTTTCTATGTTGATCTTTTTCTGTGACCTTGCAGAACTAATTTATTAGTTCCATTTTTTTTGGTGTGTGTTTCTAGTAATTCATCCATCTTAAATCTAGCAACCCCATTTCTAGTTATGTATCCAAGAGAAAGAATTTATAATGACAGAAAACATTTTTTAAGAAGTCCATATCAGCTTTATTTGGCAATAGCTAAAACCAGTTTGGGTGTCCATCCAAAAGCAATTGCATAAGCAAACTGTGGTATATACATATAGTGTTATGCTACTCAAACTTCCTCTCCAAAAAGGAAAATAAAAACAAAACAAAACATCACATTTTCAGCATGCAACAACATGATTATATCTCAAAAATATGGAATGAAAAGAGAGAGAGAGGCTAAAGAGTTCCTACTGTGTGAAGTCCTGTAACTCAAAACAGTAAACTTATGACAATAATTTATAACAATAACCTATATCCCAAGAGTGTTATAAGGGAACATTGTGGACAATTGTGCACTGACAAATTAGGTAGTGAGATGAAATAGCTAAGTTTCTAGAAAGACATAAATAACAAAATTATCTGAGGAAGAAATAAAAACTATAAATAGACCTTTAAGAGGTAAATACATTGAAATAATAATAATAGTAATAATAATAATAATAATAAACTTCCTATGAAGAAAAGCCCAGAAATAGATAGCTTCACTAGTGAATTCTACCAAATGGTAAAGGAAAAATACAAATCCTTCACAAACTCTCAAGAGAAATAGAAGATGATGAAGCACTTCCAAACTCATTCTATGAGTCAGCATTACTCTACTACCAAAACCAGACAAAGCTATCACAAGATAAGAAAACTATAAAAAAGAAAGAAAAGAAAACTATGGACCAATATCCTTCATAAATGTAAACAAAAAATCTTCAACAAAATACTGGCAATCCAAATCAGGTAACACATAAAATTGATTATACACTGTGACTAAGTTAAATTTATTCCAGGAGTGTAAAGTTGGTTTAACATACAGAATTAATCAATGCCATGTATTATTTAATAGGAGGAAGAATGAAACACACAATCTTCTCAATAGACATAAAGAATCTGATTAAATTAACCACTCCCCCTTCTTCATTGCAAAACAGTCAACAACTGAGGAATAGAAGCAAACACTACATCATCCTGATCAAGGGTTTCTACAAAACAAGAAGAAAAGAAAGAAAGAAAGAAAGAAAGAAAGAAAGAAAGAAAGAAAGAAAGAAAGAAAGAAAGAAGAAAGAAAGAAAGAAAAAGAAAGAAAGAAAGAAGAAAGAAAGAAAGGCTAACATAATATTAATGGTGAAAAGCTGAATGTTTCCCTTCGAATAAGAAACAAGACAGGGTGTCTACTCTGTCTACTTCTATTCAATATTGTTCTGGTGGTTCAAGCTGCAAAGATTATGCACAGAAAAAAATAAAAGTCATTCAAATTATAAAGAAAGAAGTAAACTACCTCTAGTCACAGAATACTTTGTATTGTATTCAGAAAATTATAAGAAAAAAGGTATTTTGGGGGAAAAAGAAATTTGCACAGGTAAATTCATTAGTCAGAACTCATCAGATGCTATCCTTAAGATTTGTGGGTCTTAATATATATAATTTTTACCTTCAATAATCTTATAAAAATGTTTAACTCTAGTTATTTTTATGCATGGTGAATTGGATATGGTGAAGTTTACCGATCTGAAATTTACATTGAAGTGCATAAAAAACAATCAGATGGACTTATAGTTGGAAGGAGGAATAACAGATGCATAGATTTATGATGAAGGCAATACGACAGAATGTTAAATGTAGAATCACATTAGGGAATGTAGATGTTCACCCTAAAATTCCTTCAACTTTCCCATATGTTTAACATTTTAATAATCATAATTTGGAGGACAAAATAAAATGCAGACCAGGATTCAAGAAGCTCACAGTCTATGGGATCCCTGGGTGGCACAGCGGTTTAGCGCCTGCCTTTGGCCCAGAGCGTGATCCTGGAGAGCAGGGATCGAATCCCACATCAGGCTCCCGGTCCATGGAGCCTGCTTCTCCCTCTGCCTGTGTCTCTGCCTCTCTCTCTCTCTCTCTCTCTATCATAAATAAATAAAAATTTAAAAAATTAAAAAAAAAGAAGCTCACAGTCTAGAAAGATGGACTTCCAAAGAAGTAACTATAATACAGTGATGACTGCAAAAGAGGTGTTCATAGTACAGTGGTGGCACAGTATTCTGCGGTTACTGCAAAGATTCCAGGTCTGGTTAGAGACAGTTGAGGTCAGAGAGTATGCTTAAAAGATTGGACTCTCTCCTCTAGTACTGTAGAGAGATTGAAGGGCAGCAAAGCATTCTGGGAAATCTCTCTCCTACCTACACAAGCTTATCTGGAGGATTTGGGATGTGACTATGATGACAGTTTCACCTCTGCAGTCATTGATAAATGTTGTCTTAAAATGAGCTATGCTCACTGGATTATGTGGGATTTCTGGAAGGGACCAGCTAACTGCCCCAAGACACATTTAGGCCATGCTTGCCTTTAGAGGGACTTACCCAGCACTGCAAGGGCGTCCTGCTGCCTTCCAGCAGAATCGTAAGCTAGTCATGCCCCTCATTTGGAGAGAAAGGCATTAGACATTGCTTCAGTATCATGTTTTCCTTTGACTTGCTAAAAACTTCCACTTTTTCCTAAAACACTTTTCAGGATCAGTTTATCTATTTTATTTAATTTTTTTGAAAAGCCTAATTACTTTCTGAACAATCAAATGCAATGATATTGAAGGAGTGCTAACGTTTTCAAGTAGGGTGTTCCAATTTCTTACACTAAAGCCAAGCTCCATAATGAATTTTCTAAGATCATTTTATATTCACCTGGATGTAGGAGTGAATTAGAAACACATATCATAGATGGTGTGGTTTTAAACTGTGAGTCTATTTTAAAAAGAAAGATAAATTTTGTCCATGTTACTTAAAGTCCAATAAGTACAAATAAATTTCAGAATGACAATGTTTGGCTATGAGACACCATTAGATAAAATGTAGGTTATTCGGATTCTAATGATATATAAACACCCAAACATGAATTAGTGCTAGATTAAGTACTTCTTTCAATTTTTCAAAAGTTAAGGAAAAGTCAGAGGCAACAGTGTTTGGCATATCTCCTTTATAAGGAAGAATAATGGAGGCATAAAAAATACATATAATATGACAGTAACACAGAGGATTGATTTTGAGGTAACAAAATTAAGTGACCCAATAGATATCCCAGGAAGTGCCTTGCTATAAGTTTTTATTTTTAGGTAATTGTAGAGAACATAGCCATATTAAAAAAAAAAAAAAAAAAAAAAAAAAAAAAAAAAAAAAACTAACACCATGACCTAAAGTGTCAATTACTGTTCTGTTACTTAGTTAATCATTTCAAGATCTGAAACAAATGTGTTTCTTTAAAAAATATTTTTTAAAAATATTCCCATAAAAATATGGAAGTCGACTACTATTTCATCAATAGTGTAGAGGCACTGAAGTTCCCATAACCCCTACATATCTGAGTATGCACTTGACCGATGGGAAGACAGTAAACCATATGAGCCATCTCCTTAGAAATGCATCTTCCCTTGGGAACGGATTCCTACATCCATACTAAAGAGTTAAATCATTTGCCATTGGCAAGAAACAAATGCAGCCATTTTCACGCTGACATATAGTGTCTACGGTTCTATAGATTTTTCAAAGGAAATAGATTCAAGCTCTATCAAGCCTTCCTGAAGGCTTAGGAAATAATAATCACAGATTCTTCTCTTTGGAGCCATTTGTCCTCTTGCTCCTGATTTTCATCAATTCTCTGTAATTTTTACTCACTCTGTCTCAGGATCATGAGTTATCATTGGTTGCCACCGGAACACTCCAGGGCAATCTGTCTTATTGAAACATGGGTTGGCCTCATGGCTGTGAATAATCATTCACTTTCTAATATATCATATATTCTCTAAAATTCTCTCCCCTCCTAAGGACAATATCATGCTGTCCTGGAGCTGATGAGGCTAGAAATTAATTGTTTCTCTGTGGTTTGAAAAGTACTATGGTTATTTTTACATGTTCATTTTTAAAATTTCACCAGATTAAAGACAGTTCCTGAAAACTAAATAGATACTATGCCGTGTGTATGAATATGAATTACTTTACTTTAGTGCAGATTGGAACCAAATACAGATCTGGAAGTAGTATGGCAGTAGACAAAGGTCCTGAATTGGGTATGTCTGCCTTTCCCCCCTCTTTTGGCTACCTCTAGATGTGCCAGGAATGAGTTGATCCGAAGGGCTGTAGTTTTGCTGATTCAATAAAGGTACAATGTATTTTATATTATGCTGGCAATTTTATATTTAGACAATGATATAGCAGAGGCTTGAGTATGCTTTATGCTTTTTATGGCATTCTTTTATTTCAATATATGGCAACAATTCCAATTTCAATATAACAGTACTGGTTGATAATGGGAAGAGATGTTGGCTAAGTTTGAGGTTCATTGTCGAGTTCTGATAATGCAAAAATACACTTAAAACATCCAGCGTTTGTTCTAATTCTTTGACTCTTCTTGGAAGATAGCATATTAAAAGAGAAAACACGTGAAATTATGTTTACAAGCCTTTTGGACATCAGTATCATTTCTTTAAGGCAACAGCATGGTGCGTTAAATGTAAACACATCAGCAACATATGGATTGAATATTCTTTAAAGTGTGTATGGGCTTGGAGTCCCCTAGGTGGCTCAGTCAGTGAAGTGGCTGCCTTTGGTTCAGGTCATGATCTGAGGGTTCTGAGATCAAGGCCAGCATGGAGATCCCTGCTCAGTGGGGAGCTAGCTTCTGACCTTCCCCCCTGTTCATGCCCTCTCTCTTACTCTCTTTCTCTCTCTTAAATAAATAAATAAAATCTAAAAAAAAAAAAAAAAAAAAAAAAAAGTAAGCATGAGCTCAGGAATTAACATTTGAAATGTAGTTGGATATATTTTCAGCAACACTACTTACCAGGCAATAATGGCAATGTCCATTTTGATCATGAAACTCATAATCAAATGATGCTGGCAATTCCTATTCCAACATATAGTCCTGATGGGAATTATATCTATCAGAATCAACTGCTGACGTCATATAGATAGATGTCCTGGTCACTAATAAGAACCACTGGTACGGCTGTAGAGCCACACTCATCATTGTCATCTGCAGTAGGTGGAGATAGCTTACAGTCCCTGTGACTTTTGACCCTCATAGGAGACCTCACCTCCACGCTGGGGACTGTAGAGGACCTAGAATCAGTACACCATTGCAGTGGCTACACCTTGACTCAGTAACCAAGCAGGAAGATGTGGACATGACTGCTTCCACACAAAATTTTGCATTTCATGTTGCATAGGATTAAGTTTTATTTAAACATTGTTCTATAATTTTTTATTGTCATTGTGAAGTACATAAAACTGGATTTACTGCATGATATCGTAACATGGACCTGGATCCTCTGCTTTCTTGCTGTGTGCCCTTGTGCAAGTTTCTTAACTTCATTGAGCCTTAGTTGCTTTTCTACCAAATCATGATATGTAAAGAACGCAGTTTTGCAAGGTTGAGCAAAGACATGTGAGTTGTGCCTAGCACAGCGCCAGGGCACATAGGAGAGTGCTCAGTCAATTGTTGCTCATGTCGCTGCGTGAATTAAGTTTATAAATGTTTAAAATGACAAAACTGACTTTAAGTTGTTCAAATTTGTTAAATTAGTTACATTATCAATAATTAATAATTATCCAATGATTTAATAATTCACAATTATCAACAAAACACTAGTAATGATTATTGACATTACATATATTAAACACAAAGTTATTCAGATTATTTAAATCATTAAAGTTGCATAATGAAATTATTGCCATGATTATTTAACAAGAGCTTTTTGGGGACTGTCACTTTAATAGGGTTCTATTTTGCAGCCCCCCAATGAAAATGGGTAAGTATACTCCATGAGGTGTTTACCAATGGGGCTAAAAAGGAGAAGCAAGTTTATAATCTTTGCAAATACTAGTCTCGATACCATTCTGGATTTTCCTTGTGTCATGTTGTTTTTGCTTTTAAAGTTATGTATTATACGTCTTCAACTTGTTAGGCAGTCATCAATTTAAATAAACCCTTAGTCTCTACAGTATAATATAGAGACAATTTCTCTCTCTCTCTCTTTCTCTCTCTCTCTCTCTCACACACACACACACACACACACACACACAACTTCATTTCCTCTGTTGAGTCTTCATCGACATACCAATTAAAAAGTTTTTACAGTGATTTAAAATATACGTGAAGTGAGCTAAAGAACATACTTATTCTTCCAACCATCATTTGCATGACTCTCGTATTCCTGCAATCTTTGTTCCTGAGAAATAGCTAAGAAATTATCTGCATAGAATTTTTAACACTCAGAGGGTTTTACACGTGAATTATCCTGGGGTTGTAATTGACTTGTTGTAGTACTCTTTTCCCATCTGGAATCTCTGATCTATAACAAAGTTTTGATCCATGGTGGCTAATTTATAGTTTTTAAAAGAGAAGAACATAAGACAATGAAAGTGACATCTTAGAATTTTTTGCATTCACTCAATCGGGAACCAGTCGATTCAGATGCAATTGAACTGAATACACAAATGAATTGGGTCTAACATGGCTTATAGGAGTGCATTTAAAAAATGTGTCTCAGTGTATTGAAAACCTTTTAGTGCAAGGTAGGGGGTTCTCAGCCTTTTTCAAACCATGACCCCACATTCAGGCACACACAAGCAGCAGACTTCAGATGTGCCGAAGACATCTTTTGTTCTCTCTGCTCTTCGAAAGACCTGTTCACAGAATCCTACAGGGAGACACAGAGGATGTCATGGGAATTAGCACAAAGGTTATGGGGTGCTCCTGGCACATGAAGAGGTCCTTACTGCAAGTGACAGAACAAATCCACTTCAACAGAAGGGAGGTCAGAGCCTGGGAATGGGTTTCAGACCCGTGACACCCCTTACCCTGATAAGCTGCAGCCCAAGGACCCTGAGATTGAGAATCCCCATGGTAGTGGCACCACTTCTCTGGCTCTGGCCCTTGGGATGGTCCCATAGCATGTGCTTAATTGCTCACTTTCTGAGAAACACTTTGCAGCAGGCAATGCCAAATGTGTGGGACCTATTTCCCAAACTCCTGTGTGAACTGTCTTCATGTTCTGAAGAGAAGTAGCCTGAGGCTGCTTGGGAATAGGGTCCCTATATGTAGATTCACATCACACACAGAGACTGCCTAGTCTATGTTCAGGCTTCTTGCCTTCTTTCACATTTGTATTTATGTCTTCCTTTTAGGAACAATAAGAAATAGGATTTCGCTTGGGAATTTATGTTTGGCACCTAAGCCGTCTCAGGATTTCACCACAATGTGTGGGAGTGATGAAGGCTCCGGCAGTGGGAGTGGGAGGTCAGCTCTGGATGCTTTTCTAGGAGATGCAGTGGCATACAAGATCACCCCAGGCCGCATCTCCCGGCACTCAGTCCTAACCCATTTTCTTTCCCAGATATTAGCAGTATTTATGGAGGTGTTAAAAGTATGTCTTCATGTAAACCAGGGCTGGCAAAGCAGAAACCAGTCTCCGATTCATTCTGTTTATATATTCAAAGCAAGCTATTACTTCTTGGCTAAAACAATTGTATTTTTCTAGAGTTTATTATCATAGTTGGGGGTTCTCTCTGATCTTTTTCATTTTTGTTTTTGTTTTTCCATAACAAATGTGCATCTTTTAGCTCTGCTAAGAGTTGGGGCTAAAAATCCTTTATTGCTGGGATGTAGCTGGAAAGAAAATTTTCTTCCTTATTTTTTTATTTTTAAATTTAAAATTAATTAATTTTTTAAAATTGTTTTATTTATTTATTCATGAGAGACACACAGAGAGAGGCAGAGACATAGGCAGAGGGAGAAGTAGGCTCCCTGCCGGGAACCCGATGAGGGACTCAATTCCAGGACCCCGGGATCACGACCTGAGCTGAAAGCAGATGCTCAACCACTGAGCCACCCGGGTGCCCCTAATATCAATTAATTAACATATAGTTAGTGTATTATTAGTGTCAGAGGTAGAGTTTAGTGATTCATCAGTTGCATATAACACCCAGTGCTCATCACATCAAGTGCCCTCCTTAATGTCCATTACACTGTGTTACCCCATCCCCTCACCCACCACCCCTCCAGCAACCCTGTTTGTTTCCTATTATTAAGAAAATTTTAGAAGAAACTTCTAGAAAGAAACTCTTCTTAGAACCTAAAAAAATTGCATTGGGATTATGATTCCATAGTGCAGTTTGAGAAAGGAGGCCAATGGCTCTGGATGAATATTCTTGCTCCTCATTTAGGAAGGCAGGGAAACGGCTTTAGAAATCCATGTTGTGGACATTTACAAACTAATACTCCAGATTGCTTTCTTCCTGTGATTCTTGGCTATTTCCTGACAATGTTGGAGATCTCTGTCTCTCTGTACTCAGGGATCTCCTTTCTAGATCTTTCTCTAACTTTAATGAGTAATTCAGACTTCAAATTTCATGCATTATTTTGCATCCATGTCATGCAAAAAAGGCTTCACCAAAACTGGTGGGAAAACTATATACGTTTATTTAAAGAGTCATTACTAGACCTAGAATTTCAAGCTAAAGTGACCATGTGGAATCCCCAATTCATATGATAGTTACTATTCTCTACTATATAGTTCCACAAATATTTTTATTGGTAGTCAGGATTTTCCTACAACTTTATTTCAAAAAGTAGTCTTGAAATATAAAACCACAGAAACATGCCCATTACTAATTAAGCAATTAGCCTAAAGCTGATGTTGAAGAGACGCTTTATATCATACTGCTTTCCTGGATACCATAATAGATGATGTGAGTCTTACTTAGAAGCCCCATGTTTTTCTAATTTTTACTACATTTTGAAACCTTAGATACATATTATTTTTCCCTTATTGGTAATAAATATATTGAGAATGGAAATATTAAATCTGTTCATCATAACCCAGATACTCTGAGCAAAGTTCTTTCCTCAAAGCATGACACTTAGGGAAAGGAGAATCTCCAGGACTTGCTTTGTATGTGAATATCTGTGTTGTGATCAGGAAAAGTAAAGTAGTCAGTAGACCACATGGAGACATACTTACCTAGACATGGTGAGAGTGCACCAATGAAGGGATGGTATTATTAATGGCTCACACTTGTGCAGGCGATATTCTGAGTCCAGAAGCAAATACAGGATTGCTTAAGACATTTTTAGATCTTTCTAGTTTGCCATTTATGTTTACATTGTGACTGCATTCACTTTTTAGGAAACCAAAAATTGCTCCAGTAGTCCTCTTTTCTTATCTTAACAAATAGCAAACTTTAAAAATAAATATGGCTTATATGCCAAGTTATTCAGTCACTGGGTTTATTTTTTAAAGATTTTTATTTATTTCATTCACAGAGAGAGAGGAAGAGACATAGGCAGAGGGAGAAGCTCCCCACAGGGAGCCTGATATGGGACTCGATCCCAGGACTCCAGGATCATGCCCTGAACTGAAGGCAGATGTTCAGCCACTGAGCCACCCAGGCGTCCCTCAGTTACTGGATTTAAGAAAGACTTTGCTAAGAGTCTGCATACACCTACCCTCTAGCAGTGGGGATGGGAAAGGAATCTCTTTAAGGCTTCTGTTTACTAATCACTATGCAGAAAATAATCTCTTAATACTGAAGTGTCAGTATTTAGGGCACATGTTCAAATCATTCTACATTCTTTCCATAGAATCTGGTATACAATTCCAAGTCCTTGGAATTTTAACTGACAAGGCCTCCTTTGTACAAAGGTAAAATGGGTCATATCAAATTGCGAAGAGACATACAGATATAATCATTATCATCACAACTGCATCGCTATTATTTATTGCTCTTAAAGTAAAAGCCCTTTTCTATTAACATTTTTTCTTAGTAATAATTTACTTAATAAAATGATTTTGGAATTCATATACAGTTGAGAGGGAGGAACTCAGACCAGATTGATCCCCTCACAATGAACTACCAAGAAACAAATAGTTGGATAGATGATAGATAGATAGATAGATAGATAGATAGATAGATAGATAATAAATAGATAGATAGACACTACTTGCTTGAAATAATAATTTTTAAGACATCAGACATCAGGCAACAAAAAAACATCCATCCCTGAGAAAGAGTAAACAAAGAAAATTTGCTTATGATTGCCCAAGATAACTGACTTGAGAGAATTTCTAGGCCGTGGTATAAGGATGTGGATTCCCTCAGTTAAGGAGAAGAACCTGAGGGTTCAAAGGAGCAATACAATTAGACTTTACAGGACAAAGTACTGGAAAGAAGTCCCCTTGAGTACTCAGCAGAATACTGATCTGCCCATGAAGCCAGAACAATCTTCCCAAGAGATTAGAAGGAATGGTGCCTGGTGCCCATGCAAGGCAGGCAATAGTACTCCAAAACGGTCTTTATTCAGCAATGGGAAATAATTAGGCACATACTGACAAAACTCTGATTCCACCTAACAAATGTTAAAGTAAAGCCCCAAAAGATTAATTTGTATCCAAATAACTATATACCGGAGCAAAGTTCAGATATTATATAGGAAGACCAAAAATATCAGGCACCAATGACGGTAAAATTCATAATGCCTGGCATCCAAACAGGATTTACCAGTTGTGAAGAAGGAAGGAAAATGTGATCATAATAAATAGAAAAAGCAATCAACCGAAACTGACCAAGAACTGATACAGATGTTAGTATGAGCATATAAGAACATAAGACAGCAGTTATTGCTGCATTTCACATGCTCAGAAGATTATGTAGAAATATGAGAATATAAAAAGACCCAAATCAAACTTCTAGAGGTGAGAACTACTTAGTGAGATTAAAAATGTGCTGGATGGTATTAACAATAGATCAGACATTGCTGAAGAAAAGAATAATGAACTTGAAGACATAGTCACAGGAATAACCCAGAAAGAAATATAGAAAGAAATATACTGAAACATTTAAAAACAGTATCCCTAACTGTGGGTGAATTTCCAAAAGCTTAATACTCATGAAATTGGAGACCCTTAAAAGAGAGAATTAGAGGGGATGGAGAGCCAAAGAAACAATGGCAGAGCATTTTTTAAAAATATGATGAAAATTATAAACCCATAGATTCAAGAAGCTTGATGAACACCAAGCACTTCATGAGCAAGAAGAAAGATACATCAAATAATGTCATATTCAAATGGCTGAGAATCTGAAAAAGAAAAAAAATTTGAAGCATCCATAGAAAAAGCCACGTTAACACTACATTTCTCTTCAGGAACAATGCAGAAACCAATACAAGGATATGGATATTAGAAAATTAAAGTACTCTCAAATAATATGGGGGTTAGAGGCACTACCCTCCCTCCCTACACAGTTGAAAATTATGCATATAACTTTTGACTCCCTCCAATTCTATTGACAGGCTACTGTTGACCAGAAGCCTTACCAATAACATAAACAGTTGATTAACACATAGTTTGTGTGTGTTGTATGTATTATATACAATACTATATTGTATTCTTACAATAAAGTAAACTAGATAAAGGAAAGTGTTTTTTATTTTTATTTTTTAAGTAAAATGTTAAGAAAGTCATAAGGAAGAGAAAAATACATTTATAGTATTATACTGTATTTATTGAAAAACATGTGTATAAGGAGACCGATGCTGTTCGACTCTCATTGTACTGAAAGATAAATGAAAAACAGAGACCATTTCAGACCCTTTTAGAGTTATAGACAGTAAACCAATACAAAACAATACATAACTCATACACAAGAAAGCAATGAAAAAAAGGTAAGGAACAGATGAGACAACAGAAAAGAAATAGACAACAGACAACCTAAAGATGTCAGTAATCAGATTAATGTAAGTGGCCTACACACCTCCTGAAAGGAAGAATGTGTGAGTGGATCAAAAAAGCAAGAAAACTATAAGGTGACTAATAAAAACACACTTTAAATATAAAGACATCAGGGATCCCTGGGTGGCGCAGCGGTTTGGCGCCTGCCTTTGGCCCGGGGCGCGATCCTGGAGACCCGGGATCGAATCCCACATCGGGCTCCCGGTGCATGGAGCCTGCTTCTCCCTCTGCCTGTGTCTCTGCCCCTCTCTCTCTCTCTGTGACTATCATAAATAAATAAAAATTAAAAAAAAAAAAAAAAAGAAAAAAGGAAACCTCTCCAAAAAAAAAAAAAAAAAAAAAAAAAAAAAATAAATATAAAGACATCATTTAAAATTAAAAGGATAAAAAAGAAACATACTATGCTAACACTAATAAAAAGAATTGTAGAGTGATTACATTATTATCTGATTAAATAGATTTCAGAGCAAAGAATATTACCAGGGAGAAAAAGAAAGTCCTTCCTAATGATGAAGAGGTCAGTTTGTCAGTAAAACATTACAATCTTAAGTATCTGTACACTTAATAATATTTAAAATAACTAGAGCCGGGGATTAGGAGTACACTTATCTTGATGAGTACTGAGTAATATCCATTATGGAAGTGTTGAATCACTATATTGTACATCTGAAACTAATATAACACTGTATGTTAGCTACCCTGGAATCGAAATTTTAAAAAATGGAATAAAATAACCAAAGAAAAAACTTATAAAACTGAAAGCAGAAATAGACAAATATAAAATAATAGCTGGAGATTTCAATACTCCTCCCTCAATCATTACTAGAACGAGTAAAGGAAACCAGTGAGGTTAGAAACTGAACAAAACTATTAACTCATTTGACCTAATTAATATTTTAACAACAGTTGAATATACATTATTTTTAAACACACACAGAACATTTATCAAGGTTGACTATATTTTGAGCGTTAAAAAGGTCTAAATCAGTATAAAACAATTCAAGGCTAACAAAGTATGCTCTCTGACCGCTGTGGAATTAAATCAGAAATAAATAACAGAAAGATCTCTGGGAAGTCCCCCAAATATTTGGAAACTAAATAACACTTTAAATAGCTCATGGTTAAAAGTAAAGTGAAGGGGAAATTAGAAAATATTTTCAATTAACTGAAAATGAATACCCAATGGAATTTTTGTGGATGTTGCCAAATCAGGACTTCTGGGAAAATCTGTATCATTACACACCCAACATAGAAAGGAAGAAAGACCTCACAGCATTGACAATGGTTTTCATCCTAAGAAGCCAGAAAAAGAGAAGGTAAAACAAAAGGAAGTAAAAGAAAAAAAAAAAAAAAAAAGGAAAGCAGAGACAATGAAGTTAAAAAAATAGAAAAAAACATTACAGCAATGAAACCAAAGCTGATTATTTTAAAACAATCTATAAAATTGTTCAAACTCTCACCATACTAATGAAGAGAGGACTGAGAAAACTTATATCACTACATGCTTGATAGATATTGCAAGGACATTAAGAGTGTATTACAATTGTCCCAATAGATTTGACAACAAATGGAATAGAAAAATTCCTAGAAGGATACAAATTGCCAAAAGTCACTCCTGAAGAAATTGATAACTTGGATGGCCTCACATCTATAAATAAGATATAGCAAATCAAATCTAACCATAAATATAAAAGATAATATATCATGACCAAAGGAGGCTTATTCTAGGATTGCAAAGTTGGTTTACCATTTGAAAAACAATCAATAGAATTTACTATATTAACAAATTAAAAAATAAAATTCGTATGATCTTTTCAATAGACAAAGAAAAAAGCAGTTGACAACATACAACCCTTGTTTCAGATAAAACTATCAGCAAATGAGAATTGTATAGACATTTCCTATACATAATGAAGGGCCTCCAGGAAAATCCTAAAATTAATATTTTACTTAATCACAGGATGTGAAATGCTTCCCTTAAGATCAGGAACAACCAACAAGTTTCATTCTTAACACTTCTCAACAGTGTACTGGAAGTTCCTGCCAGTGTGGTAATGTAAGAAAAATAAGTAAAAGGCATCCAGATTAAAAAGGAAGAAATAAAACTGACTTCAAGGGGTTAGTTGATCAACTCTTGAATATTTGGTAGAACCTACAAAATAAGCTACTATAACTGTGTTTAGCGAAGTTGCAAGATAAAAATTAGATATATAAAAATCAGTATATTTCTATATGCTATTGCTATTTGAAGTTGAAACAACAACAAAAAAACATTTATAATAGCATTACTCAACGTGAAATACTTAAGGATGAAACCTGACAAAGTACATTCACCAAGTCACATGTTCTGCCCCGACTTGGTAACCTAGAGTTGAGATTCATCTGTAAGAGTTCAGAATCCTCTCTGTATGTAAGTTGGCTGCGGATGGGAATAGGTTTAATAACAATTATGAATGGCTTGTAGGAGATGTGAGTGAGCATACAATCAGAATCAAATAATGGTCTGAGAAAAGGAAAATCGGAAGGCAAGATGTATTCTGTACCATTTTCCATGCTTGCATCTTGTTATGGATTGTTGTGTCTCCTCTCCTCCAAATTCATATGTTGAAGCCTAACCCCCAAAGTGACTGTTTTTGAAGATATACCCTAAATTTAGGAAGCAGTTAGGCTTAAAGGAGTTCATAGTAGAACCTTAATCCAATATGACTGATGTCCTTATAAGAAGAGGAAGAGACACTAAGGGTACGCACACGCAGATAAAAGATCATCTGAGGGAGAAGGCAGCCATCTGCAAGCTGAGAAGACAGGGGAAACCAAACTGCTGCCACTTTGATCTTGGATGTCCAGCCTTCAGAACTGTGAGAAATAAATTCCTATTTTTTTATACCATCCAGTCTCCAGTGTTTCGTTAAGGCAATCATATATATTATTATACTTTTGCATGCCTGTTTAACATAATTCTCAGATAAATTGTATGAGATAGATACTATTGTTTTCATTTTTAGGTGAGCAATGGAAGCTCAGTTTCTAAGTAATTGATCAAGTTTATGAAGCAGACAAGTGGAGAACTAAAATTTGTACTGAAGTCTTTTCTAACTGATGACCATGATGCAACGTGATATAATAATCTCCATATTGAGACACCGTATTGAGAAATGCTAGTGTGTATTCACACATATTCTATACAACTTGGAAGCTCATTTCTAAAATGTACTTCTCACAAGTACTTTGAACACCTTTCTGTTATTCTGAGCAAACCAGTTTAAATATCCAGGAATGGGAAAGGAAATCAGATTACCATCCTTACAGATGGCAGCTTATTCCTGAGATTCACTAAGGGAATTTAAAGGAATGACATTGATGAGAAAGGAGAATCTATTATAGTGGAGAAGAGATGGACATCAACATTACCTAGAAGTAAAATGTGTTGAGTTTTAAAAAAAAATTGGTACTGGCACCTAGGTTGACAAGACCTTGGGAAAATGGAAATAGCAGAATCGTAGAATGTATAATTCAAAAACGTTTTTCATTCTTGTAGACATGAAACCAGGGGAAGAAAAACAAGTTGAGTTTGACCAAGACATTCTGAGCTGCCCAAATTTTCCTCACACACTGCAGACCCTGACTGATCAAATGATAAAACAAAGGGGGAAAAAAAAGATAGAAAAAGGAAAGATGAAATACATACCTGCCAATGGACAAAGTCATTTGAATAGTGGAACATAGGTTCAATTTGGCTGAAACTTGAACTTTACATCAGTTTGATTCCTTCTGTTTTCTGGAGCTAGTGCCAATACATGGAGTCATTGCAGACATTCACCATGATGCTCTTTTTACCCCAGCTCACTAGGGTAAAAGTTGAATGCATCAAAGAGCTGTGGATTTTAATTTTGACTGTCTGACTCACAGGTGAGTATTTTTGAGAAATCAGTTCTATATCTAAGAACATCATTTTAGTTATTCATGAAAGAATAATAACGTTATTAGTTGCACAGTTTTATGTGGATGGCGAGAAAAGAGCTGGATCCCTTGACTGCATCCAATAGGTGCTTAATAAGTTTTAGTTTCTTTCTGCTCTCTGACTTCTTGCATGTTAGACTGGAAACAAAGCGATGTTTTAACAGCTTTGTTGAGGTATGTTTAACTGACATACAATCAATTGCCTGTGGCAAACATTACAATTCGTTGTTTTGACACACACACATGAAACTATCGTAGTTAAGGTCGTGAACTTTTCCATTGTTTCACGATTTCTTCACGTCTCTTATAACTCCTAGCTCATACAACTCCTCACCACATCCCTCATCCTATATTCTTGTCCAGACAGCATTGTCATTTTAGGTTTTATTTTTAGATCTATGATCCATATTGAGTTATTTTTGTATATGGTACAATAAATAGATCAATTATTTATTTTTGCACATGAATATCCAGTTGCTCCAGAATCCAGAATGTTACAAAGATGCAAAGACAATTCAATAAAGACAAGACAGCCTTTTCAATAAATGATATAATAATCTCCATATTGAGACACCGTATTGAGAAATGCTAGTGTGTATTCACACATATTCTATACAACTTGGAAGCTCATTTCTAAAATGTATATATATCATGTTGACCCTTTGAATATATTGACATACTTTTCATAGACATTTGATTTAAGATAATGTTTGCTAATAAAAATTCCAAGAAAAGCAGTTCTAACACACTTAGAATCTTTCAAGACCCTCTTTGGATAGCAGTAGAGTTTCCTATTTATATCTTTTGTTTTTTCTTTTCTTTCTTTTGCTATTCAGATTTTTTTCAGTCTTTTTTAAGCCTTTTTCAGCCTTCAACTGGTAAAACAAGTCAAGGTTTCAATAAACAACACTACATTTTATTATTTATAATTTTAAACTTTTAGACCCAAATCAAAGGGTGGCTTTAATGGACATAAACATATTTTTATTTGGTTTGGCTCTTACTGAGTTTGGGTAGATTGAGAAGGTCACACTTTCTCTTACATTTACAATGTCAAGATTTGAAAATCAATGCTAATATGGCATTTGGATCTTATAAGTCATTTAGGTTTTTAAAAGTGTTTCATTATGATTATTTTCTAATTAAGTTTAGTTTTAGTCAATACAGATCTATGCAGTTACAAGTAAGAGATTATATCATGTTGACCCTTTGAATATATTGACATACTTTTCATAGACATTTGATTTAAGATAATGTTTGCTAATAAAAATTCCAAGAAAAGCAGTGTGTTAGAATCTTTCAAGACCCTCTTTGGATAGCAGTAGAATTGACTATTTATACCTTTTATTTTCCTTTTTTTTTCTTTTGCTACTCAGAATTGAATATGTGTCTTCAAAAATGTTTCTCCATGTTAGAGGTAGGAAGTTTCCATGATATATTGGAAAACCAAGGAGTTTGTTTTTTCCTACAAGACAAACATGGAATGAAAAGAACAAGAACAAATCTTTCATGAACCGTTCTTCCTTTTATCTATGTGTGTATCAAACCATAAGTCCCAGTATGGGATTTGAGGAGGTCTGGACCAACCCTAAAGATCCTCCAGGCTGCTTATTCCAGGGAGACCTGAAATGGCAAAATCTTATGTCATCTCAATTGTCACAGTGCATCTTGCTACAAACCACGTAATTGATGAGGACCGCTGCCATGAAAACCCTGAAATGTTCCTTTTCTATGAATAGCACCTCTCTGGTTAAAGACATCTTACCCAGCCTGATCATTTTCAGGCAGAAATATTGATTAATTCAACTATTGTCAGTGCATAGAAATGTCTCCTAATGAGAATTATAATGACTTCTGATCTGTTCTTTAACCTTATAATACACTCTCTCAATTTTGGGGCAAGTGGCCCAATGTCATGGCACCAGAGATAGAAAGACACTCTAGTTCCCAATTGTTGACATGGGAATGCACAGAAAACATGTACAAAGCCTGATTTTAATGAGGATGGAGTTGGGAGTGGTGAGTAAATGCTACTTCCATAGGATGCTTTCTGCATGTTTGACAGGATCCCGCTAATCAACCAAGCATTATTGGGGGACACTTGTCCATCCAATATTATAGTCACTGAGGAGAAATACTATTAGGAAACCCCAGAATGAACTTTCAGGCTAACAATTATTTAAGCTGTACAATGCTGTAGGACGATGACTATATTATTGACAGTATTCCCCCAAATAACTTGCAGTTGGCAGAAATAACTCTAGATTACTGTTTAGGAACTAGATGCCATGCCATTAAATTAATGCTGAATTCATGCACTGGACAATTAAGTTAGCACATCAGTCCACTGTAGCTTACTCTCATTTCACCTATTTCAGATTTGATCACCCATTTGATATATAAGGCATTGCTGACACAGGTTAGTATGATGCCAGTTTACCAAAGAGATTAAAAATTTTGTTTAGAGAGTGTACACACTTCTTCAAAGATAAATGCACACCAGAGAAAATCCTAACAGCTTTTAATTTCCATGCTTTTCAGTTTTATTGTTGTAAATGCAACTGTTTATAGGACTAATGGCACAGGCTGGCTCTGTTGAGTCAATTACACCAGTAGGCAGTTGGATCAGATTCTTTACTCATGTTCCATTTACACTATGTGGATGTCTGATATTTGACTAAATTGAATTGCACCACAGTGCCATGGTGCTTTCCATACTCTGCATCTCTGAGCACTTTATAGAACAATGAAATAAATGATAATATGCTAGATGCGGGGTGGTGACTATGCACAAGCTTGTGTGGTCAGAGCCACAGAGTGAGTAATCATCAACCAACAGCTCTGTTCTGTTGGATGCTCCAACAAGGGCAGTATTCCATGGGAGGAACCTTAGTGTGAGTGTGTGTGTGTGTGTGTGTGTGTGTGTTTGGATATGCTGAGTGTATAATTCTTTTAAAATTTTTTATAAGGTAAAAGGGGGATAGGGTCAATGAACAGAGGAAAAGGGGATATCGTTATGTCAAGTGCTCCTGTTATTGACATTAAAATAGGAGCATCTGGACTCCAGTAATGTGCAGGCAGATGCTGAGCAGGCTCCCCACACACTCTTAAATGCCAGAGTGCTTCTCTGCTGACCCACAACTAAGCATGCAATTCTGATAATGAGCTGCCCGGTGTGTAGAGATCTTGATGGTCCCAGTTTATGTCACCCTGTGGGAAGATGTATAATGTTGATAAGGACTGACTGGGAGCCTATCTGGGGCTTGCTCGCTCATTGCCTTAATGACATATGCCATAATAATACTGTTACCATCTATTGAATTTTGCACTATAAAAAGAGACCTATTATGTGCATTATCTCATTTAATCCCAATGCCAACCCCAAGCAAGCAATAATATTCACCATAATACATAAGGAACTGGAGAATTGGGGAT
This sequence comes from Canis aureus, assembly GCF_053574225.1. Classification (NCBI taxonomy): domain Eukaryota; kingdom Metazoa; phylum Chordata; class Mammalia; order Carnivora; family Canidae; genus Canis; species Canis aureus. Next base: position 44,178,516 of record NC_135612.1, read on the forward strand.
GTTCATGTATTTGCTCTAGAGCACCCAGCATTAGAATTTAAGCCCAGACCTGTTTAAATCCAGCTGTGTTATTTTACCACTCTGTCATACTGCCTTTTCAACAAGCATATCAATCTTGAAAATTTAGTTGTTTTCTTAAGGCCTTATAAAACTTGAAACATCATTTTTGAACAAATATTCATTACATTCATAATTCTGTTTTTTTAAAAAAATAATATAGTACCTCTCCCTGAAGTATGGTGTTAAAGAATAACCACTTCAAATACGGTAAAATGTATCCTAACTCCCCACATGTCTTGGAAAGAATGAAAAATATAGCACCAATCTGTTGGAAATTAATATTTCTGATTAGGAGAAATCACTCATTATGTTTTAAGGATTTTACAAGCCTAAGTTGGTCACTAGGTCTCAAGGTAAACTGACAAATGATAGGGATGCCAATTCTGTGTCTGTCCATCAGTTAATCTCGGGGCATAATTTATCTATTAGTTTGAGCTAAACCAAAAACAATGCAATTATTTTGACATTAATAAATACAAGAAAACCAAAGCTATTTTTTTTCACTCTGTCTCATAAGGGAACAGATGGTATGCCCTGCTCTTTCCCATTTATGCCTATTTGAATCCTTGCTAACTTTCTTTCTCTGGTGCATTTTCACCATCTTCCATATGCCCATAATTTGGGACAATGGTACTGAAGAACCAATAGAAAGAGGAAGCAATTTTGATGGGACCCTCAAGGAGCAGGATGATCACTTGTAAGCCAACACTTTTAGTAGAGCCCTTTCTCCTCACACTTTAAAAATAAGTTGAGGCTGGGGGCCTAATGTCTTACTTCAGACTCAATATTTTCCTCTTTACTAACTGCCAGTCAGAAGTTTCACATGAAGAAAATTCTAGAAGGATGCTCCAACAGTTTCTGTGAGGCCACACAGGGATAATGTGTTGGAGTCATTACAGTACAACTCATGAGGAAGTTTGGTTAAAGAACTGCAATCTCTGCACCAGTCAAGGACATGGTGAAAACGAGCATGGCAGGTCACACAAGAGTGGTCACCATAAATTTGCAAAGGCATGTAATAGCATGACTTAACATGAATTTGGTGTATTTTAATAACCGCCTCCTCTCACTTCTGGTGAAACTGAGTGATGGACAAAATATATAAAACAGATCTGGATTTTAATCTTCTACAGTAACCTACCACATGAATTTGTATTTGCAGGTTTATCTCTGTGCTTTAATATCTCTGTTTTTTAACTTTTTAAAAAAGATTTACTTATTTTAGAGAAAAAGAGCACACAAGCAGAGGGAAGGGACAGAGAGAGAAAGAATCCTCAAGCAGACTCCCTGCTGAGTGTGGAACTCAATGAGGGACTCAATCCCAGGACCCTGAGATCATGACCTGAGATGAAATCAAGAATCAGATGGTCAACCAACTGAGCCACCCAGGTGCCCTTCTGCTTTTTAACTTTTAACACAGTTTCTGGAAGCTTCACAGCAGTTTAAAAAAAAAAAAAAACTCTAGTAAAATTTTTAAATAGTAAAGCAATGTCTCAAAATGTTGTATTTGATCTCAAGATTTGGTGCTCCTTTACAATGCCTTAGAATCAAAACATATTGGAAAAATTATTTTTAAAGGCACTATTTCATTGTGATCAATAATCTTAACTATTTTATTTTGGAGTTTACAAAACAAAGCCAAATAGAGTATTGTGATATCTGAATGCAGCTGAGCAAATTGTCCTGAGTTCATGGAAGCCAGAGTACTCAACAGCAACCAACAAGTGTAACAAGACCACTATTTATATATTCAGATCTGGCTTGGAGCTGAGCAGCATGTCACAGAAACTGAGTTTAGAGAGGCAAGGTACTTTCACTAGGGTCATTTGACTACTAAATTAGAAAAAAAAAAAAAAAAGGATATATCTTGCTCATTCCAAACCCATATTATCATTTCATTAATCTTATCCTCAAAAAATGCATTCTTTCTATCTAAAAACCAATCAGATAATTTGTTTCATTGAAAAATCAGATAAATAAAACTTATAATCCAGGCATCACCTTTGGTTAATTTTACTGATGTCTTCCCAGTTCCCAAGGGTAAAGCATATCATGGCTCTTTTTAATCTAATGAGGAGATTATATTGACTAATGCTGAGGTATGTACGCATTTTTTTTTTATATCTTATGTGTTAATTTATAGCCAAACACATTTTTCAGAAAAGGATTTGAGGCAGCCTACAAATAAACAACCTGTATTATAACAACAAAAAACAGAAAAATGAGCATTCAAAGTCAATATGAAAGACATCCCCCTGATTCAGGGAAACTGCTCTTAACCCTGACTCCAACTATGTAGTTCTAGTGAGGGTTGCCATTCATAGTACCCTCCCCGCTCCAGCCACAGGGATGTCTAGAATCAAGTGTTGAGTCTACCATCTACTATCTGTGTCATGTTGGGCAATTTGCTTAACCTCTTGTGCTTTAGCTACCATATCTGTAAAATGGACATTATCATAGTTTTTACCCTACAGTATTATTTTGTACATTGGTTGAATTGAACACATACATACATAGTATGTACTCAACAAATGGTTATTAAAACTGTTAAAGATGTCAAGAGTTGAGCAAAAAGGGATAGAAGTGTCAGCAAGGAAGATTCCCATCCCAGTGTTCTCATCTTCTTTTCTACTTTCCAAGAACTCATGCTTTCTTCTACAAATCTACTCTAGGTTTTTTTTTGTTTGTTTGTTTGTTTCTTGATACATCATCCCAGTGATTTTTCCAAATAGGTGAAAACAGTTTTTTGGAATAGTATGGACTATTAACAATTGGCTATGTGAGACGGGGAGTGCCAATTGCACCATCATATTATCTGACATATCGTCCTAAGCAGGGCACTTGACGGCACCCCTGTGCCCTGGTGCGATCATTTCTATCACTAGGTGAGCCGATTATTTGAGGGAATTTTACTCACCTGCTCTTCCATTAGTGCTGCTTCACAAACCAGAGCATGTGTTATTTTTAGTGAAATGATGACCCTGCTCCAGAATGCCAGCACATGAAGGATACCTAATTATGTATGATGGTCCTGTTTAGTTGTTAAGGGAGTGAGACATGATTGGAATTTGTGAAGTTAAATTACTAAGTAACAGGAGACTTTTTTGTTGTTGTTCAGGTAACTCGGGCTTTAAGCATAAGCGGTGATGAAAATTTAAAAACACATCATTTTAAGAAATTGTTTTATACAAGCAGGAGGATTTCACATACATTTAACACATTCTCAGCTAAATTGACCTAATATATTTCCAGGAATATGTCAATTAAAAACGTGCCCTTTGGAGGAGAATGAGGGAGTACAGCTTCCAGGATAATAAATACTGGGGGAAAATCAGAATATCGCCTTCCAGCTGGCATGGCAGAGGTGGTTATAATTGAGAAAAATAAAAACTGGGATAAGACAGCCATTCAGCATCATCAAGCTGCTACTGCCCTGCTGCAAGACCAGCCCACCTCCAAACTTAGCTTTGATTGGTTTGTAACAACAGTGGCCCCTATACCGCTAGAAAAGAACCCTCTCTACCATCTCTGTCTCTTCTTTATGGATGTCAGCTGCCTTTCTAGATTTTGGTAAACATCTCTTTTTTTCCTTTTTCTTTTTCGCCTTCTCCTCCTTTTTGTGGTTCAGAATTTTGAAGGCTATTTTATGTACCTCTTAACTGAAAGTCTAAGTTTTTCAGGACCACCGGGCAGTGGAGTTAAAAAGCAAAACCGATCCAATTGCACGTGTGCTCGGCACTTACTGAGATGTACACACCCCTTGATGTTGCAATAATCCAAGCGAAAGGAGCCAGGATCTGAAGTAGGTAATCACAAAGGCAAATCTTTCAAACACATATATCATTTTGATTTTGAGACTGCTCTTCACCTGCTTGGGGACAAGGGCCTCTGTCTGTGGGCTTCCCTCTTTGACCTTAGCATCTGTCAGCAGAGTTTTAAGGAGCTGTCTGCTTGGGATCTTTATTTATCTCCTTACCAGCTTAATGCATTTACATTTATTTTAGAGACAAGAATAAAAGTTAAATTTTATCTTAGCCTGTGCTATTTTGAAATCAAGCATCTGGCTGGCTGAAAAAAGGCTACGGTACCATTTTGTTTTATAACTAAGAAGGTGCTGAACCCCATTATGAAGGAATTAAATTCTCCTAGGGTATTTCGCTGGTGCTGGCTTTCAGGGAAATCATCACCCTTAGCACTCTGCCTCATTTTCTACCAGAATCGCTCTTCGCCAAATGAAGTCAGGGGAACTCAAAAAGCAGTGGGATGGAAACAAAGACTCCAATCTGCAGAGGGGACCATAATCTCATTGTGTCAGTCAGAAACTCTGAATTGGATCTGCTCGCTAAATTCCCTCTATAATTTTGTCAGCCACATCTGCAGCTCAGTGTCTGTAGCCTTGCACTTGGGCCATTCAAACCCGGGTTGTGGTATTATTTCTTTCTTTCCTCCTTTTCTCCTCCTCCTGTCTTTCTTTCCTTGTTTTATTTATTTTTCTTTTCTTCTGTCTTTTTTCGTCTACTGGCAGCTGTTCCTCTGACCTCTTTCATCTAAAATGGCCCGGGTGTGTAGTTTCACTGCACCTCAGGAGCTCCTGGAGAAATTGTCTTGTTTACCATCTCAAAGAAACACCGGTTTGTCAATCGATGACACATAATGATAGTGATGACGCTAGATGCTTCCATATACTGACCATCTTGGTTCCAAGGATGGAAGGCACCTGAGGAGGCAATTTTTTTCCCACTGTATGGTGGAATAATGTAATTTCTATTCACATCTCAACTACCTGCACTTTACTTCCAGAAACACCTTACTCCATTTTGCAACTTGGTTCTTTAATGGGTTGGGGATAGAGCTAGCTTCTGTAAAGGAAACTGTTTGCATTTGCAGGGCCCTGCGAAAAGGGATGATGGTCTCCTTGTTGCTGTCTCTTTTTAAAATTGGAGGCTTTTGAAATCAATAGAATTCTCGAGAATGCTGTGTTGTAGGGAAGAGGTTTCTCCTTATCCAGAGCTGAGCGGAGAAACCCTCATGCTGCCTGACAGGGCTGAGCTGTGGCCGCTTCTCCAGAGGGGACAGGACACTGTTTTCTCTGTAACAAGATAAGGCCGCCAAGCTGTATCTCCTAAAACACGCTTTATTTTTGTTGCTGCCGCCCTCTTCCCTCCAATCAGCTCTCCCAGGTCTGCCCTGGATGCCCTCCCAAGAGGCACATTGCGCTTCATGGCCACACTCCTTTCTGCGAATTAGAGCTGCTCTAATGCCTCAGCCACAGGAGCGGGAGCCAGGGGCCCCAGAAGCAGTGAGGCCATTTCCTGCCCTGGGTAGACCAGGCGGCAACCTGATGGGAGAGGCATTTTATTACAGCCCAACCAATGCCATCATCCAGAAAGAGAGACGCTCTGTTACTTTCACAGGAGGCAAATATTGATTTTCTGAATATAGCCCTGCATTTTTTTTTGATACCGTGATTTTTGTTTTACTATTCCAGCCCTCACTGGAAGCATTCACCAAAGTCAGAATATTCATCATAATGCAGCAGATGTGCATTTGTACACTCGGATTTGTGCTAAACCAAAGCCTTAATTCCTAAGTGCAGACCTTTACCAGTTTGTATCCTCAGCGAGCATAATTGTAGTCTTTAAAAATTGAGAAAGTTCCCTTAATTAGTATTTTTTTTTATAATTAAGCAACGTGGGTATGATGATAATCTTTAAAGTCAACATAGGGTTTTTTAAATGTAAAATTTGGATAATCAGAAAATGATTTGGATAAAATTTGGATAAACAAGATAATCAGGATTGGAGGTGAGAAACCATTACTGGATACTGAATTTTCCATATTTTTCTCTATTTGTTTAACTGAAAATGTAAGAGGCAAGGAATTTGTAATTTTTTTTTCTTTTTCCGGAATTCACATTTCTCCTGCTTATATATATATTTTCAAGGTAGGGCTCATTCATCACAAGAATGAATCTGAAGAGTCACAAGAATGGAGTCACAAGAATGGATCAGATATCCAAAATCGTGTAGCAAGAGAAGATGTTTGTGTTCAAGTTCACCAGGAGAAGATGCAATTCTTTTAGATGGTTGTGGAGAACAAGCCACACTCAAGCAAACACCCAAGCCTAAGTCTTAGCGCTCTCTCCAGCTCTGCTGTAAAACTCGATTACCACTTCCTCAAAGGGTTAATGGCGCCACTATCCAGGGGACAATTCATTCTCCTGCTAAACGCGATGACAAATAACCATTATTCTTTCCAACTGCACTGATAATCGGGACAGCTTAAACATTTTCGCCAGTATAAGTGAAACCATTAATCCTCTTGGATTTCATGATAAGTGGTGTCTGTGAAATAATGACTGTGTCATTGAAGGCAGGAAAAAATGTTAACAATTAAAACAAGTTAGCCATTATCTTACCGGGTACTGAATCGCTTTCACATTTCATTAGCAATATTGTAAATGATATGTACCTTATTAAAAAGCTCTTATTATCCAAGAAACCTAATTAGTCAAAAATTCTCCGTCACCACTATAATTTTCTAATGATATGCTACAGCAAGTATTGCGGCATGGGGAATGTTTCTGCTTATCCCTAAAAGATCCACAATATATAATTGTTCCCTCCAAAATATCATATAGTGCAGGGATAATTCAGATTTTTTCAGATATAATAATATTTTATTTTAAGTGATCCACCTGGCTATCATTGAACAAAATACAAAATCTCTTCTTAGCTAACCATGTATTTAGGCCAAACATTAAGCTTTTTTTACCAAAAGATTATTAAAAATTCCAAGAAAATAACTATTATAATTCTCTAGGTTGCTCTGGAGGGTTTTTTTTTCCCCTCTCCTCTTGCTCAACTCTTAAGCTTCTCATAAATGAAACGGACAGACTGATCTCTGAGAATTGGTGCACCCACTTGCTTGATAGAAAGGGTCCCAACATTTCTCAAAAGGACTATCCAAGGTCAAGGTCAAATCCAACAGCTTATTCTCTGGACCTATAAATTGATTAAAATGATACCAACACCTCTGTAGGAAAGAGTATGAATACAGATAGAAGCATCTGTATATTTTCTTTATGTTTATTAGAGCGAATTACACATTCTCATTCAGTATAATTGTGCATTTAAACATGAATATACATTTTCTCTCTGAAAGTCAAATTAGAAGAGAGGAATGTATGTAATATATGGATTCACAATGGTATATTGCACAACATACTAACACATCTAATGCTAATTGAAATGATTCATGTCAAGCACTTAGTAGAATCCCTCACATTTTTAAGTGTCTAATAAATGATAGCTATTTTATAATCATCAATATATCAGATGACTCCAGGAATATCTAATGGAACATGTGTGCATATATTGGATACCTAACAGACATCAATGGACTCTCCTACATAATATGTGTCATAATAGAAATGACAGAAGCCAGAGGCCTTCTTTAAGAGAGTCAAATTCTGCAATTGTGAGTATGTTATTCCTTTAAAGAATTTTTAAAATCTTGCTTTACTTTCCCTTTCAGCTTAAATTTCTTATTTATGTAGTGCCTACTTTGTGCTAAGCTCTGTACTTGGCACAAGAGGAAGGGGAGAATGAAACAAAGCCTTGTACATGGCCTTTACCACCAACAATCTTTCCATCCTCCAATGGAGTCACTTCTGTGCATTTTGCTTTTTAATAACTCATAAAATACCATGCAGATTAGTTTTGAAGACCTCTACAAAATCTGTAAAAGACATCTAGAACCATTTAGAGAAATGGCAGGAAGACCGAAGAAAGTGAATGGAGCATGAAGGTAGGTGGAAAGAGGAGGAAAAGACAGATAAGGGAGGAGGAAGAAAGAAAGAGGAAGGAAAGAAGGGAGGGAGGGAGAGAAAGAAGGAAAGTATTTGAACACCAGGTTCTGTTCTCAGTGTTTGTGTGAATGCCATCTAGTTTGGTCCTTAAAGTCTATGAAGGCAGCATGATTACCCCAGTTTTACAGATAAAAGTACATGTCTGTGCTGTTTGATTTATATTTGAGATGGGTTTTCATATTGGTCAGTGAGTTGATTACATCAATTTCAGCTGAGGAGAAGCTAAGGCAACGTCAAGCATTAGGTTCCAACAGAGGGCCTTTAAAGCCTGTTGAATATGAGATGCTTCTGAAGCTCGGTTGTTGAGCATGGATCTGCTCCCCTGCTACAGCAATGCTTTTAGAGGACCATTCCTCATGTTCTTTCTTGAGTAAAGGGTTCTAGAGCTTCTGCCTCAAACCACATTGAGACAAGGGCCTATATCACCTTGATTCCCTGGTTGCCCATGCTCTTCCTACCAGGACAAGGATTCACTCACCTGCTTCCCTGTTAAGTGTCACCAACACCAATGCCTAAAGCCAGCTTAGAAAGACAAAATATTTTAAACATATATATTGAGACAAAAAATGTATGATCTGGAATATTGAATGACAAAATGGAAGGGAAAATAATCATATCAAGAACACTTGGGTAAAGAAAACTAAAAAAATTAAAGATGTACCTTTGAGCTGCCTAGCACTGAAAGCAAACATGGAACCAGTACAATGTAGGCATTCTGATCTGACTTAGTTTAGTCAGTTGCTGCTGGGCAGTAGAATGCCCAAGGTGTCTCCTTTCTCCTATTTCCTAAGAAGCCTGTGACCACTTAGAGTAAGTTCCAAAATATTCTGTCCTTTGATAATAGTGAATATAATAAAGACAAGTGTCCATTATCGTACCATCCCTTCATTTCTTTCCTTCTTGATTTTAGATTATGACAGTGATGGATCTTTCAGGAATTAAAAGGCCATCACCACTAAAGCAAACATAATGTATGTTTCAGAAAACAAACTGGCCTCACCACACTGCACATCTGCCATTGGGACAGGGTAGCAAAAGAGGCCTGTACTGATTGAATAGTGTCAAAATTCGTATGCTAACACCCAATATGATTGTGTTTGGAGATAGGGTCTTCAATGAAAAAATTAAGGTTAAATGAGGTAATAAAAGTTAGCCTCTTGTCCAGCATGATTTTTTTTTTAATTTTTTTTATTTATTTATGATAGTCACAGAGAGAGAGAGAGAGAGGCAGAGACACAGGCAGAGGGAGAAGCAGGCTCCATGCACCGGGAGCCCGACGTGGGATTCGATCCCGGGTCTCCAGGATCGCGCCCTGGGCCAAAGGCAGGCGCCAAACCACTGCGCCACCCAGGGATCCCTTGTCCAGCATGATTGATATTATTACAAGAGAAAGAAATACAAGAGACTCATAAGAACAGAGAGAAGACCATGCCAGGACACAGGGAGAGGAGGCAACGAGAGAGGCCTGAGGAGAAATCTTTCTCTCTGCCACCTTAATCTTCCAATTTCTTGACCTACAAGACAACGAGAGAGGCCTGAGGAGAAACCTTTCTCTCTGCCACCTTAATCTTCCAATTTCTTGACCTGTGGAGAAATTATTGTCAGTTGCTTAAGCCCCTCTGGCTATGGAATTTTGTTATGGCAGCCCTAGCAAACACAGGACCTCTTGGATGAAAAGCAAGCAGAAGCTGTAGTGTTGGTCAGGATGCTAGGAAGAAGTAGGTGGGGCATGAGGCAGTGTTTCCCTAAGTGTGTTCCTCAGACTCTTTTGCCCAAGGATGTTAACAAGTATAAACAAAGGAGTTTGCCTGGGTCCCTTCAATGTGTTGGTGTAAAAGAAAGTCTTGAGAAAGTAGCAGTAATTGCTGAGCTCCATTTTCCCCACCATGCACACCTTCACCATCACTGAGACCTGATCTGGGAATGTTTCTAGGAAAAGAGAGACAAGGGAATTGAAAGGGGTGTGAGTAAGATCCCAGGCCATTATGCAGAGAGGGAACTGAAGGAATAGGTTCAGAGCCTGGCTTTGGGATCAGCTGTAGCTTTGCACGTTTTTATGGTATAATCACTCAGTTCTATGTAATTGAGCAAGTGATTAAGCCTGGACTTCTTACCTATAAAATAGTTATATTACATGTTCAACAAATTGGGGAGATCATTAAGAAAAAGGGGATGGGTGCTGGAAGCAAAACAGGGATGTCAGAGATCACAGGGTAGCCCACCTGGGCCCGCTATTCCTCCTGACCATTTCCCCACTGGCACCTTAGCCATTTTAAAGTCAGGGTTACTAAACTTTGTGCATTCTTAAATCTAGAATTCGAGTCAGTTCTTGTAACAGAATGCATGTTTTCCTGTTGGCATAGGCATTTCTGATGACATGGCCTGATGGAAGGTTCGGGAGGCAAGAAAGCAGGTAACTTTTCACCTGCTGTTTTCTCCTCCTGGAACTGCCCTCCCCATGCACTCTCTCCATCTTACTACTTCCTACTGGTCCTCCACATCTTCACTCCAGCATCACCTCCTCTCCAAAGCGGTCAGAACAATTCCAGGTAAGCAACTGGCACTGGTTCTTCTTCTCTCTTCTTCATCAGGTGCCCTCCAGGAGTGGCATCGGCTGATTGTAGTTAATTGCCCTCATGCCTCCTAACCCCGCACACAAACACAATGCAGAAACACAGAGAATGCCTCCTCCTGCATGTTCTAAGGGTTCTTTGGACACTTAATAGACATCTGTTGAATGGACAGAATAAAGTCACCATTATTTTCAAACATCATACTGGACTGTGTAATTTTTTTATAGCACCATGTATCTGTATACAGTATCTCCCAAAGCCATGCACATTAAGCCAGAGCTAGTTAGCTATTACATGAAAGTCCTTCATTGAAAAGAATGAATTGGGGGATCCCTGGGTGGCTCAGCGGTTTAGCGCCTGCCTTTGGCTCAGGGCGCGATCCTGGAGACCCGGGATCGAGTCCTGTGTGGGGCTCCCGGCATGGAGCTTGCTTCTCCCTCTGCCTGCTTCTCCCTCTGCCTGCTTCTCCCTCTGCCTGTGTCTCTGCCTCCCTCTCTCTCTCTATCATGAATAAATAAATAAATAAATAAATAAATAAATAAATAAATAAATCTTAAAAAAAAGAAGAAAAGAATGAATTGTACAAAAATCAGACCGGTCTTGGCTTCAGGTGCCTGTTTGCAAAGTATGTGTCTACATCACCCTGTTGTAGGTAACACAACCTAGGTCTGACCTTGTCACACCCTCCCGTTGTCTGGAAGCCCATGATGGAGTGCCGTGACGTATAAAAATGCATTGCATCGACAGCTCTGAAGGAGACAGGCTTGTCAGTGTTAACAGCAATTGACTATTTCCCTGAGCTCCACATCCACCATGAAACCATTTTCCTTAGATACATCTTATAATTTAAAAGATCTGAGATCATGCAGAAGCCCAGACATAAATCCTACTAATGGCTTCATCCCTGGAGAATCTCTTTGGTGTTCCACTGAGTATACTTCCTCTACTCTCGGAAGAGGTCTACAAGTGACCCCTTTCTGAAGCCATCACTCGCAAGCTCACCTGGCTACTGTGGTCCTGCAGGCTGCTTTCTCTAACCCCACAGCCTCGGTTGCCCTAGGGACAAAAGTTGGGGTGGTGAGACCCCACAATGGCTGCAGTTCCCACTACCATTAATTATCTGTGTACATTGCCTTATGCTTGCGACAGTGGGATTTCCTTACTCACTGGTGGCTGGCCTGCCTGGCTGTGGTTCTGAGCTGAAGCACTCCTAGGAAGCACCCCACATTTCAATCACTGTTTTCTCTTGATGCTTTTACACTTACTTGCAGAAGAAATGTTTTGTTGTTTTACTCTGTTTTAACTTTGATCACATAAAGCTTTCAGAGAAATTATAATTTCTTATCTCGGTGTATTGGGTTAGAAATAACAAAGTGTTTTCAAACACTCAGGACCGTGCTGAGGAGGGATTCCCCTGACGAGAAACTCAAGGTTCAGAGAGATGAAGATATCTGTCCAAAGTCACATGGTTACTGAGGGGTGAAACTTTAATGCAAAGTTGTTTGTTTGTTTGTTTGTTTGTTTGTTCTCCTTTTCAGGCAGAGGTCAAGGGCAAAACTACAAGAGAATACAGAAGGAGAGCCTTGGAGGATGTCTCCACTGATGTTTCCATTGCTCTGGAAGTATCTGCCATGAGTTTTTAATACGTCTGTGAAATGAAGACTCTAATTGCTCTTTTTGCTTATCTGATAACTCGCTTACTGGAACTATCAATTAGTCTGGGCAGCCGAAATCTTCAGACGTTGGCACATAAGTAGGCATCAACTATGAGATTTTTCTGCCAAGTCTGTGTCAGATTCTGAGCCCAAATGAAAAGTTATGGTACGATCACAAATGTATACGGCACTGCTGTCGAACTAGTCATATGTATGAGATGCCAACAAAATCGATGTGAACTATTGGAAACTATATGGAAAGGGCTTTGCTCTAAAGAACCTTAACTTATGACCATCTGGGGAGTGCATCAGGAGACAAAGTGCAGTGTTTGTGCAGAAACACCCAAAGGAAAGATGTGCTGGGCTTTTCCTACCTCACCCCCTGCCAGGTCTGAATTGTCTTGAATTTGGTTTACTTTGGCCTTTCTTATTTCTTAAGAGTGAATGAACTTGTCCCTTGCTTCTTGAAAGGTCGCTTTGTGCCACTTCATTTTTTATGAAATATGTAATTAATACTTGTTTTTGCAAACCAAAAGAAATCTGGAGAGGATTTCTGCTTTTACATTAAAAAGGCAAAATGAACCTGCGTCTGTAGGCATCTGTGCTTTATCTCAATTTATTTTGTGCATTCCTTAGGAGGACACGTCCTAAGGTATCGGAAAAGCCTCAGAGAGGCGAATTTGGGGGATCTGGAAATGCCTAACATTTTTTTTTCATATAAATTAATGGCAATTGCTTCTTTGCTTTAACACCTTTCCAGCTTACAAAAGGAAGGCTCCCCTTTCGCGATAGCAGGAGAAACCTGTAGTACCGACATGTTCATTTATTCCTCGAGGGTAGTCTGCTCAAAGAACAAGCAGCAATTCATGCAAAAGCAACCCCTATCAACAGCAAATACTTCAGGAAAGGACATGGAACCGTAGCCCCGGCGCTGCGGATAAGCCAATGTGATGCTCCAGGATGGGTCGAACGGAGTTAGAGTCTGATCCTGGCTTTGCCTTTGAGTTACAAGTTTATCAGAGCCTGCCTGAGGTCATTACTCCCGAGGTGACCAGCTTGTAACTAAGAAGATGCTACAGGCGAGCGGGGCCTGTCGTCTTCCATCTCCTCTCGGGGCCTCAGCCTGAGTCTGCAGGTGTTTCTCTGTATTGAATCTCCCTGGGGAATCCTTGGCTTCACAGCAAAAGCTGGCTGAAGTGAAAGTGATTTGATTTGGATCCTATTACAGGCACTTTACCTCTTCTATTTCCGTGATAATAGCAGATTGGAGTCGATTATTGTACTGGGAGGGAAGTTAATGCGATGTCGAGAAACACTGGCAAAACTGGCACAGGAGAAAGAGATGATGAAAACTTGAGCGCAGATTGCAAACTGCGGACCAGGCCAGTGCAGCCACGCGTTAAGCAGCCACCCGAGAGTCAGTGCGGTGTTTTGCAAAGGGTCAGGATCAGTTCCCTGGTTGGTGCTGGTTAAGAGCCAGAGAGCCAGAGAGCGCTCTGGCTGTTTAGCTTTAAAGAACCAACCTCAGTGCCCCTCCTGATCCTTTGCCCTTCCTCTGCAGCTCTCACCTAGCTGCCCTCACTGCCTGACTGTGGGTCCGGGGACTACAGGAATTCCAGCTCCTGTGGCCTCCAGTCCTTTCCCCAAGTCAGCTAACAGGTGCCTATCCCAAATGATTCACCTCTGACAGTCATGCAAACCACAAATAAATATGTACTTACTTTTTCTTTTTAGATTTTTTATTTATTCATTTGAGAGAGAGTGTGTGTGGACTACAGCAGGAGCAGGAGCAGGGGGCAAAGGCAGAGGGAGAGGGAGAAGCAGACTCCCCACTGAGCAGGGAGCCCATGGAGGGGCTCCCTCCCAGGACGCCAAGGATCATGACCTGAACAAAAGGCAGATGGTTAACTGACTGAGCCACCCAGGCGTCTGGACTTATTTTTATTTTTATTTTTTTTAAGATTTTATTTATTTATTCATGAGAGACACAGAGAGAGAGAGAAAGAGGCAGAGACATAGGCAGAGGGAGAAGCAGGCTCCATGCAGGGAGCCCGATGTGGGTGGGACTCAATCCAGGGTCTCCAGGATCATGCCCTGGGCTGAAGGCGGCGCTAAACTGCTGAGCCAACCGGGCTGCCCCCGGACCTATTTTTAAATAACTGCTTTAGGTTTATTCACAAAAGAGAGAATAAACGTTGAAAGAAAAACAAGCAAATATCCATGCACTCCTGCTAAGTAACCAGAAGGCATCCACACGGATGCCTGTGGGCCCTCCTTCCCTGGGGGTCCCCAAACCCTGTGTCCAGCATCAGAAGGAAGCAAATCTGAATTTGTCCAAAAGTAAGTAAATATCACTGTGTGACGTCCCCCCTTGCATTATAGTGATAGATCTCTATCATCATAATGGTCTTGGATGGAACACTATCAAGTGTCTTGTCTTTGACTCGAATTTCCACTTCTGAAAAGTGCCCACCTTGTAATCCTGCTTTCTGAATGTGCCATCCTAATAAGATGTATTATGCATTTGAGGCTAGATTTTCATCTCTCTGCAGTTATGTAAAATGGATATGCAGAATGTGATTTCAGAGGCTGAGAGAGCCAGGTGGCAAACAGAATCTTTTATACTTTTGCTTTTGTCTTGTCATACTTTGAAATATGATGTACATACATAAGAGCATACATTTCAGAAGTATTTAAAATAAACATACCCAGATCAAGAAAAAGAAGTTTGCATGTGCTCAGGAAGCCACTTTCCTGCTCCCTGCCTTCATCACTGAAGTCAGGCTCTGTTTGACGTCAGACAACATGGATTCAGCTGGTCTGTTTTTGAATATCAGTTGAATTCATGCATTCCATGTTCTTGTGTGTCTAGCTTCTGGCACGTACCATTATGTCTATGAGATTTGTACATATTGTTCCATATAACTGCAGGCTGTTCATTGTCATTGTTTACGGTTTCCATATTAATGTGCACATACTTTTTAAAAAATCCATTCTAATGTTTTGGGCATTTGGATAGTATCCAATCTCTGGCCATTACAAAGAGTGCTGTCTTTGGGCAGACATGGGTAAGCATTTCTATAGAGTATATTCTTAGAAGTGTAATTGCTCTGTCACATAGGGTAGGCACATGTCCAACTTTTATAGCTACTACTGAGCAGCTTACCAAAGTAGATGTTCAAGTTTTAACTCCCACCAGCAATGTATGATAAATAGCCTTGGTAGCTTCACATCATCACCAACATTTGGTATTTTCTCTTTATAATTGTTGCTACTTATACTTGCTGTATAAGGGCATTATCTCACCTTTGGAATGGAATTAGTTTCCATTTCCCCAAGAGCTAAAATTCTGTGTAACTTTTTAACATACATGTTAACTATTTGGTTCACCTCTTTTATTTCATATATATATAATTTGCCAATCTTTCATACATACTCTTTCATTGATTTGTAAGATCATACATTCTAGGTATGAGTTTTTGTGGAATACTTATATTGTAAATATATTCTTCCATTCTTTGGGATTCATTTTATTCACTTTCTGGTGGCCCTTGACCAATAGATATTGTTGATGTTAATATAATCCAATTTATCATGTTTTTCCTTTATCGTTACACTTTATGTTCTGTTTGAGAAGATTTGCCTTTTCTAAAAGAAAAAATCATTTTTCTTTTTTAAGATTTATTTATTTGAGAGAGAGCAAAAGAAAGAGAGAGCAAAGCAGCCCGGGGGGTTGGGGGTGGGGTGGGGCGGGAAGCAGAGGGAAAGAGAGAATTTCAGCAGACTCCGTGTTCAGCATATGGAGCCTGACACAGGGCTTTATCCCAGGACCCTGAGTGAAAAACAAGAGTTGAATGCTCAACCGACTAAGCCACTCAGGCACCCCGAGATCATATTTCTAAACAAACTGTCTTATAGTAATAGCTAAGGTGAATTTTTGTTAATTTGTCCTATTTTTGGTTGATGACTCTAGCATGGATCTGCTTTATTAGTGCTGATTAAAACTTCACAGATTTCCTGCACAACAACATATACCCATTTTACTCATCTCAAAAAGAAATATACCAAAGAATGACAACAATTTTAGCAAGCTGATAAAAAGACAGAAGGGAAAAAGTAGGCTTGTTTTTTACTTCTGCACCAGCTTCACTCCAAACCACATAGTTAAATGTACAAACATGTATGGCACCTATTAATCTTCAAATTTCTCACTTCCAAAAGGGGAATAATAATAGCAGTGAGCCCAATGAGCCATTATAGGAATTAAATGAGAAAATACATAGCACTTTGCACAGCATCCAGTTTAAGTAAACTCAATAACTTTGGGGTATTATAATTAGCATTAATAATATTAATATATGTAACTAGTGCTTTTTAATTTGCAAAGTAAACTAATTTAATTGGAAACTGTGAAGAACAATCCTGTGAAGTGAGCAGTTATTTTGTTTTGTTTAGCCTCTCTGACATTTTATGGAATATATTAAACCAGTATTTACTGGCCCCCTACAATGTGTCAGGCACTATTCTAAGCGCTGAGAATACAGTACACAAAAGGTAGATAAAAATCCCTGTTTGCATGGAGTTTTTATACCTGTGGGATGAAACAGAAATGATAAAATAAGTAATAACAGTGTTACACTTTAGAAGGAGGCAAATGCTCTTTAGAAAAATAAAGCATGGAAGATATGGAATTATGAAGAAGGGATTTAAGTGTTAACCCAATAGATGACGAACCTCCATGCAATTTGAACAGAAACAAAGCAAGAGTGAAGGAATAGCAAGATGTGGGCAAGATGAAGAGAAGGAAGGGACAATGGACAAGACGTCATAAGGGAGTAGAGTAAGCATGCATGGGATGCCATAGTGTGGATTTTGGGCTTTTACTTTGAGAGAAGTCTGGGAGGTAAGGAACATTTTGAAGGATAATTGGCTGTTGTGTTGAGAAATTGTGTTGTGTTGGCCGTAGACCAGAGTATCTACTCCAATAGATCCATTAGCAAGTGATTGTAATTGGGCTGAGTGAGAGTAGATGGAGAGGCATCAGAGGTGGTAAAATAGCCAGCCATTCTGAAGGTACTAACAACAAGATTAACTGAGTTATTGGTGGTGGGATGGGAGAGAGAAAGAGTGACTCAGGAATAAGTAAAAGAATCTGGGCCTGAGTAACTGGAAAGATAGAATTCCCATTAACTCAGATGGGGAATACTATGGAAGAAGGGGTTTGGGGGAGAAAAGATCAAGATTCGAGACTTCTGGTATGGCTATGGCTCTGTGATGCCCGCAATTGTTTTGAGATTTTTAATTTCCAAACCACCATTCTTCAAAGGTTTTCTTCTACCCTCTGATGTTCTTGGTTTCCAAATCTAAACCCAGCATTGTCTCTATTTGCAAAAGCTACATCCTGAATAAGAAATGACTGTTTCTCTGGAACCTGCCAGAATTGGTGAGTTCCTTTGTTTATTCACTTGTAAATGTGGGAACGAAGGAAATGCTAATTGATATATATAAAGAATGGCAGCCTACAGACAGGAGAATGTGTGAAAAAAATCACTAATATCCATGAAATGGACTATTGGATAAAATGCCCCCTAAAGATAAAATCTAAATTAATTATAATGCTTCTTAATTGTAAAAACTTTCCTCTATCTACCTATAGAGGAAAAATGGTAATTGGCAGGATGTTCCATTTATTTTAAATACCATGAATCAGTAGTTGTAAAGCTAGATGACTTAGTCTCCTTCTGAAGATGCACTAATTGCTGTCATGTTTCCTAATTCAATAATTTCTATGAAAATGTGTCAAGGTAAAATAAAGGTGCTGCCCTGATGTGACCACCCTTCAAATCTTTTCCACAAATAAGGTTGAATAAAGAGTGATGTATTATCATTCAATGCTTGCATATGTAAGTGTCCCCTAGCAGGGTATGGCTCTATGTGACTTTCTTTGCTGGGTGGGTATACTTGAAGATGAAGAGTGTGACACACACTCTCCACATGCTCATTAATTCTCATCCCTCCTTCGCCCTCCTATGGGAAATGGGAAGACTACATTTTCTGATCACCTTGCAGTTGGGTTGGGTCATAAGGCTGGATTCTGGCCAGTGGAATTGGAAAGAAGCTGTGCAACTCTCCTTACTTCCACGCAAGACACTATTATAAATTGAACCATTATTTTTGAACCAGACCATATGAGTAGTTGGAGATACCAGTCCTCATCCTTAAGGAATTCTAACTTCCAGGTAGACAGACATTCTTCATAACTATAGGCAGAACACATTTCCCAGGACAATAGTGGTCCTGTGTATGAAGAGCTACCAGACCCTGGGAGAGAAATAATGTCTTTTCCATTCTCATCTAAGAACTGGAGAAGAACAGTTTCAGAAAAAAAAAAATCACATTTGTGGAAGAATTCAACAGGTGAAAATAAAGAGGGAGAGCACTTCAGGCAGAAAAATGGATGTGTGAACATTTAAAATAATGGTGGGTAGCTGAAGATGAAGCAAACTTGGGGAGTTAGAAGTGCTAATTATTAAGCTATTTTCTCTCTGCTTCAAATCTACCTCCCTATATTCTGCTCTGGAAGATGGAGTAGATAGTTGGTTTCTCCTTTGTCAGCTGACTTCCTATTACATTTTGATAATGTGACACTAGAGAAAGGCAAGGAAGTAGGAGAAGGAGAGAAGAACATCCACCCTTCCTGTTCTCATCAGGGATTCCTCAGCAATGATCCTTCACCACGACAGTACTACTTGATTTGAGACCCAGCTCTTCTCTGCACACCCAGAACCAGCCATACCGTAGGAGCACCAACCACCAATGAGGAGTATCATTTTCTCAGAAGAGTAAATACCAGTCCTGTGGCATCTCCTTTGTTCCCAGTTATGACAATCCCACCCTTTTCTCTTTCTTCCCCAGCCCAATGGGTGGTAGTATCCTCCTGTGGTTAGTATCTCTATGCTGTATCATGTTTCCTTTATGTCCTTTCAATCCCTCAATACATAGGCAACCAATATTAAACTCTGTTGAGATATCTCGTGGAGCTGTTGCTTTCCTGGCTGCATCCTGAGTAATAACGGAGTATGCCTAAAGCATCTGAAATGTCAGCAATACCATGAATGAAAGGCAAAAGGTGACAGTACAGAAATCTTGAATTGGAGTAGGGATAGTCAAGTGGGAACGAGTATAGTCAAGCTAAGGCCATGATTAGGAAGGGAAAGGGCAGGACCAGAGGATCTCCATTTGGAATTTATGAATTGAGAGAAAAATTAGCTGGATTCAGTTTCATAAGAACAACCACAAACACAGAAAATGAAGAAAAGCAAAGCAAAGTGAGGTGTCCACTACCTTGATCAAGTTGGTATTGTATGGAGAGGGGATGCCTGATTTTAGGAGGGAGGGATAATCACTAAATGTGTTTTTGTTTCTACTGTAATGCTGTGGCTTCCAATAAGGTCCCCAGAGGAGGGAACAGTGGCCAACAAGAGAAGAGGGAGTCAGTGAAGGGACAGGGATAGAGCACAGAATCACTCAAGGCCAATTTATCATTAGAAGACCATTAAAAGGACAAGTTGGCAAATGCCTGTGTAGGGCTCTGCTACAAGCCTGGGATAATGAATGGCTGAAGATGACT
This sequence comes from Canis aureus, assembly GCF_053574225.1. Classification (NCBI taxonomy): domain Eukaryota; kingdom Metazoa; phylum Chordata; class Mammalia; order Carnivora; family Canidae; genus Canis; species Canis aureus. The sequence goes on from NC_135612.1 coordinate 44,198,304, forward strand.
CCATGGGACTTCTTAAAATTAATTCAGCTGTCAGGGAAGAGGCAGGATGATGTAAGCCATAGGAATGAGGTAATTTATGAGATTTTGGAGGATTTTTAGCCTGATTTTTTCAGTAATATCTGTAAGAAGGTCAAGGACAAAATGTATAGACACGTAATTTTTTAAATTAAATTGTTTCTTAAAAAGGCAGTTGGCTATGGTTGTTATAAATCAGCTGAATAGCATATTGGCATGATGCAGGGCATCATTGTTCAGGGCATATAAATACATTTACTGAAATCCATGCTCAAATTCTGACTAGATTCTACAGTGTATGATTGTATTATAGTTAAAGCACTGCTCAGCAAGAAGCCTTTTTAAAATTCTATCAGTGACTTTTCCCCCCATTCTGCAGAATATCTGCATATCATCGTTGAATATGGTGATCACTTCATAGACATTGCATTTTTAACAGGGATAGAAGGAAATGATTGGCCAACTTGATACATTTTTAAACATTCAGTAAAATAAATGTTATAAACAGCAAAGTTAAAATGCATATGACAAACCTAGAAAAATATATTTCGTATGAGAAGTTGTTAACAATGGTTACTTCTTGGAATCCGAGAGTGATAAAGGAAGAGAAAGAGACTTCTATTTCAAGATGCATTCCTCTGTATTGTTTCAGTTTTAACATAAACCTATCTTACTTTTCTAATTTAAAGGTATCAATAAGTAGTTTGAAAGAAATGGTAACAAATATATGTAAGAAAATGTATCATGAAATTTCCAAGAAGGCATACAGCTTTTTGCTTTGAGAACAAGGAATACTTTTATGGAATAGACAGTATTCAATCTATGTTTTGCAGAATGGATGAAGCTAGATAGCCAAGTATATAGCAAATAAATGTCTCTTTTAAGTATATGGCAAATAAAAGTGCAGAAAGTGGTAACATCATGATGAGCAAGGTTCATGAGACAGATATATAGCATTTGGAAGTAATGGGTTGTGAGTGGTAGAAATAGTTCCAGTGGGGCCAGAAGAGCCTATTACAGAATCCAGACTATGCAGGTCCTGACTCCCAGAACATATCAGTTAGGAGAGAATTTTCATTTTCTAGGTGAGGGCTGACGCTGGTGTAACTAGGGTGTTATGGTGTATATGTTTCAAAGGATTCAGGATGTATACTTGCTGACAGTGGACATGAGATGTAAAGAAAGAGAAGAGTCAAGAATAACTCCAAATTACTTGGTTCAAAACAACTGGATAAAGGTTGATGCTGTTTATTAAAAAGAAGATCATTGTGAGTGAAGCATATTACCTGGTGGATAGCAAAGGGTTTATATTGGAAATGTTAAGCCTAAAGCAACTATTGGATCGGCGAGTGAAGATGCTTCATAGGCATTGGCTTCCAGCTGGCATTAAAGAAGTTCAAAACTGGGAGAAGAATTTGGAAATTCTCATTTTACACATGGCATGGAAGACTTGGGAATGGCCACAATAAATTAAGGGGAGAGAATTTGAAGTTGGTGAGGCTCTACAGGCATATGAAGAACTGGAACTGAGAGACCCATACTAAGTACAGGTAACCTCAGAGAAGAACCAGATTGGAGAAGATTATGTTTAAAAGGAGAAAAATGTCATAAGCTGGTAATAATTAAAATAGCCTTCTAGTATATGGGACAATGATGTAAAAATTGAGTGCCTAGGGATTCAATAACAGGACCAAAGTCTGACAATCTAGCTGTAAACCCAGATCGTTCTGATTCCCAATCTTAAGGCCTTTTCACTACAGGCAGTAGACTGATTGAAACTTTCCTACAGATACAAGAAAGTGACCAGACAGGGGAAGACAAGAATGGGATTGATGAAGAGACAAATATAAAAGAAAGACTAGGATAGAAATTTGACTCAAACTCATGACTCCACTGGCCTAAAGCAAAAGAATCATTAATGAGTCCCTTAGTGAAAAGGCCCTGGGCATTAAAGGGAATGATGCTTGAAATGCTGTAGATGTGTCTAAGGTAACTTTTAGAAAGATTCTTTCCAGATTGCTCCAAATTGTAATGCGTAGTCTCCATGAGGTCTATTTTTTCAGAGTCCCAAGTATTCCTTTGGTACACCATCCTAAAAGTGAAATTACTCATTGCCAAGGAGTAGGACAATTTCAAACTCTTTATCTTTCCTTATGACATCTAAAAATAAACATGAAAGTACAAGAGTATAAATATAAATAAGAAATCTAAAATTAGTTATATAGACAAGAATCAGCCCCAGATGGATTAAACATTCAAATGCCAAAACCAGAGAATTCTAATTTCAGCTCGGACAAGTACAGAGTTAAAAAACAGAAGCTCTTATCCTTGCAACAGGAAAAACCAGTAGGGAGTAAATTAATAACTTTTTGAGTCTCTATCTAATAATTGATGTCATAGGATACATGGCCATTCCAAAACCTGGAAAGAGACACTCCTGCAGGGACTTGCAAGTGCCAGGCAGAGCAATAACAACTCCTTAAAGTGAAGCAGAGGAAGACACACACACACACACACACACACACACTTCTAAGGGGCAGGGAGATTTTGATGAAGAGGAATTATTGAACAATTTTAGAGGTCTCCCCCTGAATAATAGCAAGGGAAAATCATCACTATACAATGTGGGAGCCCAATACTTTCCTGACTGAGTAATGGATATTATTTATATACAGATGTGATGTGTTGAGAACACATCTCTTATGTAATATTCTAAATTTAAATGCATCGCCTGAACCTGACCACGAGAAAACATCATACAAATCCTAAGTACAAAATATTCTACTCAACAAAATGCCACTGTCATATTAGTGTAAGAAGAATTAAACTATAAGTTTTTGGTAACTTTAAGTATACTTTTGTCCTTTAGCATAGACAGAAGAAAGTTAAATTTAATTCAGTCGCTGCTCACATGAGGGAAAATAATGTAGATTTATAGAATCTGAATTCTTAAAGTTATATGAAAAATTTCATGGTACTGTGTAATGTAACAAATCAAACCAATTTACATACAGTAAAAGGAAACAATTAAGTCGAGACCATCTGATTTAAGTAGAATCTCTTTAGTTCCATCTTGTGTTTGTTGGTCAGTTAACAATAGTGTCTATTTTTTTATCCATTATCTTGTTTATTTTTTTTCCAAATGCAGAATGGGTGCACTTGGAAAAGCTGGGGTTAAAAAAATCACATGGCAAATCCTCATCTCAGCTAGCAGAAGAAAAGAAGATGGGCACAGCACAAATCACTATGTACAATTTATGAAAGAGGTAAAGGTAATTTAATATTATTATGAAAAATACCTGTATAATGGAATCCTTTGGTCTATTACATCAGGTCTAGAAATATAAAATTATGTGAAGAGAAAGTGATCTATTGTTGCAACCTTACATTACAGAGATATTACTGTGCCCCAGCCAATCATTTGGTCTAGCTAAATTTTAATAATGAATGAGAGATAATAGAGTCATTAATCGCAATGTAGAAATAACCATAACAAAAATTACTAAAAGACTAAGAAGCAACTCAGAAGTAGATTTATTGAAAAACAGGACATTTCTAGGTATTTCCCTACGTTACTTTTTAATTCAGTGGCTTCACATCTGAATTTCGGACTTTATTCTAAATATGTTTGCTTTAGGGTCTATACCAGCAGAGTTACGTACCTAAGATACAATTACAAATAAGCTAACTTCCCTAATTTCTGTTAACCTCATTTTTCCCCTAAATCAATATTCTTCAGAAATGTAAGTGACTAATCATTTCTAAGGACCTTACATATATTAAAATGTATATGCAAATGTTTTCATGCATATATATCCATACAATGTATTTAAAGTATAGAGTATCAACATCAGTGTTTAAATTTCCCTGAAATTTCCCATTTTTCAGAATATGAGAATATTTTACAATAGTTCCTTCTTTTAGTCATTGGTTGATATATTTAACCATATAGCTTTGCCTTTTGAAATTCTGCATAATATGTAGTAACCTGGGAGCAGAGTAGACTTGACTTTGGTGATGTTGATGGGCCTACTTCCAGATATAAGTGCATATCAACAAGGAAGCCTAGGCAGGATTGCTGGCATCCTCTTCCCTTCCTCTGAGGCAAAGAAGATTCCAGAGCTCCACAGGAGGTCCCTGAGAGGTCTGGCTTCTCATGTTGTTATGGGAACTGTTTATTACAAAGGAAAGCCAGAAGTGACAGTTTCTGAATTCAAAGGGAGGCAGATATGCTGTTTGCCAGCCAGGTATGGAAATTTGTTTACTGCCTTACTTGGAATTGGAAGATGTTAGCAAAGGTGAGAAGTACTTATTTTCCTTGAAGAAAAGTAGAAGTACCAGTTGGGAGTCAAAATGGTGCCATTTCTTTTCTACTTACACAGAACCATGAATGAATTATTTATTGCAATGCAGGGGAGTAATGGACCATGTATTGCTCAGAAGGGCATTATGCACTTGGAGACATTCAATAGAGATGCTCCAGTTTCTCTCACCAACTATGCTTCAGACTGACTTTCTTAAGACTCTAGAATACCTCTCCTGATCCCCTTCTCTGCCCTGTTTTCCACGTTTCTCTTCATCTGTGGAAAATCTCTCCTGACCCACTCATTATGCTACTTCATTTCTTCCTTCACTCCTACCCTCAAAACCAAATCTTATTCTCCAGTTTTAATGAGATGTAATTTATATACAGCATTGTCTAAGTTTATGGTGTATATAGAATAGTGATTTGACTTAACATATATCATGCAATGATCACCACAATAAGTTTAGTTAACATCCATATTTCCAATAAATACATTTTTTTCCTTGTGATGAGAACTCCTAGGATCTACTCTCCAAATGACTTCCCTATATACCATACAGCATTGTTAACTATAATCAACATTGAAGTGTACCTTATATCCCTGGTGCTTATTTAGAACCAGAATTTCATTCTTTTTGATCACCTTTATCCACCCCCTACCTCTTGCAACCACAAATCTGATGTCTCTGTTTATAAGTTGGAAACCCCAGGTTGTTTGTTTGTTTTACAGAGCTTTTGACAGCAGAAAGCAAACAAGATTTATTTATTTTTTATTTATTTGTTATTATTACTACTATTTTTTACCAGAGCCCAGCTCAAATGACAACCTACTTCTGTGTGACTCTCTCCAAATCAACTTCTTTATCTTACTTGGATGAAAATTTTCCTGATGTGATCAATTTTGCTTTCTGCAGAGCATCTGCAGAACATCATGGTATTGCTTCTATCCAAATCTAATATTTACAATTTTGAAAGGGATGGATTTGCTTCGTCAGGTCAGACAATAATGTTTAGTTCATGGAATTCATGGTGAGAAATTGAATTCATTAATAAGCAATGACTACCTCTGAAACAATAGAAATGTACAGCAGACTTCAAATAGTAGTAGAGGATCAGCAGGCTGTTCATATTTATTTGATGCCATCCATTTATACTTCTTCCATAATAAAACTGACAATTAGAATTCATACCATAAAATACTAAAATGTGACATTTTTCAACTAAGTCCAAGTGTTGAAACAAATATTTGTCATCTATAATGCTTTCTGTGTGCACATCCTCATCTCTTACTTGCTGCCATTAGTATGACCCATCTTTAGAGTCAGAATTATTGAAGGGTTCTATCAGGACCCAACCTGAAACCAAGAGTCTGACACTTAACCCACTGAGCCACTAGGCGCCCTTATTCAAAACTTTTTAAAATGAGCTTATACTATATTCCAGATACTGTATAAGTCACTGAAAACACAACAGTGAACATCTTTGTTTCTCATGGAACTTGGATTATGATGGGAAAAACGCAAAAGACATAAAACAAACAAGGAAAGAAATATTTAGGAGTTGCCAGAAAATGATCACTGCATGTGCTGTGAAGGAAATAAAACAGCCAATGTCAGTCAAAGAAAATGTAGCTACTTGAGATGTGGAAGCTGGGAAAAGCCTCTAAAGACTGCTTTGGCTTTCATGTGGGGAATTGTACATGAGAATATCCAGAAACAGAACTCGCAGAGCTACTGCAATAGTCCAAGCAAGAGACATTAGTGGCATGATCAGGGTAGCAGAGGTGTCAGAAATATTGACAAATGTCTATCAAAGAGCCAGTAGGATTTTCTCGCTGGCTGAATATGGGGACAAAGAAGTCAAGGAAAATGTTGAGGGTTTTTCCTGCGAGAGAGATTCTAGTATAATGGGGTGAGAATGGCTAGGAGAGGAGAAAATTGGGAGGTTGGGGGTACAAATCAAGAGTTCCTCATTGGGGGTACCTGGGTGGCTCTGTGAGTTAAGCATCCCATTCTTGATTTTGGCTCTTGTCATGATTTCAGGGTCATGGATTCAAGCCTCACATGGGGCTCCATGCTCAGTGGAGGTTCTCTCTTGTCTTCCCCCTCTGCCCCTAACTGGCTGAGCCACCCAGGCACCTCTGGTGTTGACTTCTTAGAGCATTTTATACTCTTAATCACTCCCTCCTCTTCTTTTTATTTTCATGACACAGCATCCTGATGATTCTTCTCTTACTTCTCTTGCTGTATGCTCACAGTTTCTTTTGCAGGATAATTCACTCCTACCTAGTCATTAATGTTTGAAGTCTCTCATCTTGGCTTTTTCTCATCTCATTCCATTCTTTGTCCCTAAAAGATCTCATCTAAGTCCAGGACGTCAATTATTAGGGCATCAAATGCCAATGACTCACAATATTATATGCATATCCAAAGATCATCTAATATCTTTAAATCCAGATATACAACTCTCCTCCCTTCTTGCCTGTTTGAATGGCCTGATATCACTCAAACTTGGTGTAGTCAAAATTCAACTTTCTTCAGTGTTGCCTAGTTTAATGAGCAACCCTGGCATGCATTCAGTTATAGAATTGTCCTTGGATTCCCCACCCTTCACCTCCAGAACTAGCCAAGCCATTGCCCAAATTTTTCAACTTCACCTGCAAAATATTTATTGGGTCCATCTACTTGTTTTCATTATCTCTACTACCATCTCCAAACTGTCTTTCTTTCATGCCGTACTTGTCCCCACAGTCCATTATTCCCATGGCAGTCCAAATAACATTTTTAAAGGACAAATCTGATTCTAGTAGAGGACTTAGCACTATGGGAAAGGTTTCTTAGCCATCTTAGGGGAAAAACAAAATCTTCATGGTGGTACTGCATGGTCTAGTTACTGGTTATCTTTCCAGCTTTTGAGTCCCACTTCTCCCTCCTTTTCATTCTCTTTCCTCCAGCCCTATTGGCTCCTTCTGGACCTCTAACAAGCTTCTCTTTTTCCCACCAACAGAATTTTACACAGGTTCATCCTTCTTTTTCTAAACCTCCCTCTCATCCCATCTAGTTCTTTCCTACCCATCTTTTAGATCTTAAGCCGTGCAAGTTTCATGCGCTTTAGGAAAGCCTTTCTCAGAATCCCCCATTCCCGATGAGGTCATATTTCTTTATTATCTCTTTCCATAGAGCTATTTTCCTACTTCCTTTGTACTTACTTATTTCATCGCTAGATGTCTTTAGATGTTCCTTACTGTGCTTATTTGATAGTGGTCTGTCTATTGCCCTAGAATGTAGGCTCCATTAAAACAGAGAAGCCCTATACTCACTACTGAATCTCAAGCATCTATTCCAATGCTTAGCACATAGAATGTACTTATTTTTAAAAAACTTCTGAATAAATGAAGGGACCCTGGAGTAAGTGTTTTGAATAATGGAGGAGGATTTTTTTTTCAACATGAGTATTTTCTGAACCTCTGTATTAATTTCATAAAATCATCATTGTGAGAGGAAACAATTTTTTTTAGAAAGAGATGTTAATACTGATTGTTAGAAGCTTATGTGATATCTTTGGGCTTCCCTAATATAAGAACTGACACCTGCTTTATGAGATCTATAAAAGTCAGCTAAAATAGCAGCAAAACATTCAACAAAACCTGACCCAATTACCTCTTTCCTGACCTCTTAGGTTATATATACTTAGCCTAATTGTCTCTGTAATTGTTCACTTTAGATACACTCATGATATGTTGACTACCACCCTTAAAGCCTTAAAAGGCTACATCCCTGGCCTCAGGGTCTCAACAAAGTGATCCATACAGGCTTCAGGAGTGGGAGGATAGAGAGAATGATTCTGTTCCCATCTAACAATCTGAATAAATATCATAATGTAGTGCACCAGAAAAAAACAATTATGAAATCTCCTCCTTCAGGTCTTGATCTTCAAAAGGTGCTCCATGAGCATTTTTTTTTTTTTGAGTCAAGATCTAATGATTCATAGGAAATACTATGTGGGCACACAAGGAATGAAATGCTTTGTCATCTAAAGAACCCACATGAACCTCCACAGGAGTGGAATGTGTTATTTACTAAGAACGTACTCGAAGCACTTTTCCTGCATTATTATGTCCTCGGGAAATTTTCACTAAATAAGTACTGTCATTCTCCTTTTCACATGTGGAAACCAAGTTTAAAGAGGCTAAATACTTCACCCAAGTAGCACACAGAGTTAGCAAGAACGAGCTGAACCCAGGGCACCTGACCACTACACCGTTAATGCCACTTGAGAGAAAGGAAATCAAGAGAGCAAGAAGCTGGACTCCTTATAACCGCAACTTTACTTCCAGAAAAGGCAGCGTAAATAATTGCCACTAAATTTAGAGTCAGAAAAAAATGGGTTTGAGTCTTCCTTCTAATCCTCATTAGCTTTGAATTAATCACTTAGGCTTCAAAGGTCACTTTCCTCAAATGTAAAGTGAGGCTAATAGTGTCCTTATTTCAAGATTGTAGTGTGGATTACCACATGACCTAATGACATCACATGACATCTGTGACATCATCAGTCTTGCCCTCATCACTTTGTGAACCACAAAATCATGGCTTAAGGAGGTAATGATATTAAATATTAGGTAGATGTATGTACCTACATATGCATATAACATATGTATCTATATACTTAAAGAAGAAAATGCTAGATTAAATCCAAATATCATTATTCATTATAGCAGTTCTCTCCTTGCCCAAAGAGAAAGCAAATTCCCCAGCCATTTGACCATCTGTGAAATTTTAAAGCTTCTACAATACACTTCACAAGTCCAATCTTTCTGTCCCCAAAGCCCACTCTCTTTGCCTGAAGTGTGCAGGCAGGCTGCACACACAGCCCCACAGTGTGGCTATGGGGAAGCAGCCACAAAAACACTTAGGGAAAAAGCATTCCGTCCAATCTCGAAAATTAATGTTAACTTCAGATGTTCAGATGTGAGTGGGGAAGGCCCTGATCTACTTCAGACAGGATCCAGTTATCGTACTTAATAACATAGTTGTAAATCTGAATAAAATTAAAAAGAGATCAAACTCTATAGACAAATGCTTTCACTAAATGCCCTCTCTTGTGATCTGAATACCAACTACTGTGTTGTATAGTCATTTATAAAGGGGCTTGGAGGTAGGCAATAGTGGGGGGAAGGGGTCATTAATTTCAGCCCACCCAGAAAGGTGTTAACTATGCCCCATCCTTCTGGCTAGATGATAATTAAGCCGCCTCTTTTGTGCCTCCCTAGAGGAGGCATATATACTGTATTACTCTACAACACAGTTAGTGCGATGCAATTGCAGTGAATCAAATCTTGTTTATCCTAAGGACGGGGCGGGCTCACCCAGCTAGGGGTTTTATTTTTAATTGGGGTTCACAGCAGAGTGAACACCCTCTTCGCTGAAAATTCTGGATGGCTCTGGGGCATGTTCAGTTAACTCCCTCCCTGCCAATCGCTAACACCACTCTCAGGGATTGTTAAGTAGCATCCATAAAAACTGTTTCTATCACAAAAGGTCTGGCACACTTCTCATGTGAATTTTCAAGTCTTTCCAAAGAGTTTTTGGTGTCTCTAGGAGCCCGATTAGTCTCCACATGTCACTTTGACAATTTTGGATCATATATCAGTTGTTAGGGTCTATATCTATGTTAGGTATTTTCACGTTCACTTTGCATACTGTGGTCCTTGAAGCCTAGAGATGCTCCAGTGAGTTGTCAGGTGAAAGATGTCAGTTAATTAGAAAGCAAAGCATAGTTTCCTCCCACTCACTTGGTCAGGAGACCATGAACCCTGCACTGGTTTTGAGTGAAAAGAGAAAGCATGTCATAGATTTCATTTAATTTTGACTGAAGCCAGTCTGGCCCTTTGGAAGTTGCCAAGTGATTATAGTTTGGAACTGGTGGGTAATGTTTACTTTGAGCCTAAGAACAATGATATGCAGGAGCAGGACCCAAGCAGAACCATGGTTAGGGAGACCTCTGCTTTGTAGTAATCTAGGATGTTACCCAGTACACAGAGGCTACACCGGTTACACAGAGGTTCTTGATACTCCTCTACTGAATGGCCCATAGGTGATATGCCAGGGTGGGCAAAGCATAGGCTTTGAGATCAGATATGATGCAGTTTAACTTTCTGAAACTGAGTTTCATCATGTGATAAAAATGAAGGTAAAGTATACATCTCGCTGGTTTACAGTGATGACCCAAATAAATAATTAATGGAAAAGGCCTGGGAAACCTAGCAGGCACTTGGTTCATATCATTATTTTTTCATAGTTCTCTTTCCATACACGAACACACGCATCTCACTTGTCTGCAAGTATCAAGAGGGGAGAGGTGTGACAAAATCATCTCTCTTAGACCCCCAGTAAGGGACTCAATGAATGTTTGTTGAATTAATGCTAACGTGCTCAGTGAGGTCTAAATAGTCTTTCACCAGGAAAAAGAAACGGCCAGACTGCATCTTATACTGTGAGCAGTAGTCCAAAGCTAGAGCAGGGGTGGCCACTCAGTATCAAACAGACCATGATGAATTTGCCTCAGAGTTTAAAGGGTTAAGTGAGCAGCTGACAGAGAAATGTAGAGGACTTATCAGGATGGAGATAGGTCATGGGCTGTGAATCCAAGGATTTGGGTAGGGCCAAAAGAGTTGGGTGGTTGTTCTCTGGAAGAAAAATGTAAAGAAAACTTTTAGAGGCTAAGGCAGAATAAAACGAAGCTCACAAGGAGCCCTGGTGGGAAACATGCACTTGAAGTACATGCAATATCATGTTCTACATCTCCAAGAGAAGATGATAGTGGGGTGCCCAAGAAAGAATGGATTCACTGGCAAGAGACTCAATCCTTTGACAATTCAGACCAGGTTCAGTGTGTTGGGGAGGTGTTTCCATAAATGGCTGAGACATATACTGGGAGACAGTCAACCAGACTGAAGTAGATGGACTCTAGGACCCTCACTCCCCACACTCAACCCCTTTTCAATCAGCCCGACCCATGTCCCCTGTGTCCCCTTAAAAACTGGTATTCTGTATCGATTTGCATTAGGGCAAAAAGGAAAGATTATGGAGAAAACAGATCATCGAAATGTCTAGAAATGAATAAAGAATGTACATCTCTGCCACAAAGATGATGAGGTTTAAATTCACAACTTGACACTTTAAGAAATTAAATTCTTGAACTAACCTTGGTGGATTTCAGAATATGTTACATTTGAGCAAAACATCAACAACCACAAAACCTCCTAGGAGAGAGGAGTGGAAAGGCTAATTCAAATCTCTGGGTTGGTGCTTCTTTGGGTAATGTGCTACCTGACACTGGGCATAAATATTTCAGATGCTGGAGAGAAACCTGTGTGTCACACAGCGAGAGAGCAACACGACATCTCCCAGCCCTGTGTTCGTAGAAAGGCACCAGGAAAGGGGGAATGGGAGAGACTGCCCTATGGCAAGCTCATAATTTAATTGACACCAAGCAAATGGAAGAACATATGTAGAGCAAAGCAGAATTTAGGAGAAATTAACAGAGATAAATGTAAAGGAAATTTAAGAATTGCTTTTACAAATAGTATGCAATAAGCTTGCTTTGCTGACAGAAGATACTTAGGTGCCTTAACAACAACGTTGCGACCCAATGTCTTTTAAATATTACACGTGACTTAACATCTTTTAAATTTTACTTCTTCTATTGTACTAAAGTGAAGCAACAACAAAAGGACAATGAATATCCCAAATAACAATTAGAATACTTTTGAGGATGTTGAAATCTCTACTTTATTCAGTGTTACAGTCTCTTCAAGTTCTACCTACATATCTAAATATAAGTAAAATTGAGTCTAACACTGTCTTTGGATAAGCAGGAAAAAATATATGTGTGTGTGTCCATCCTCTGTAAGCTAGACAGTGATTGCCATCTTGCTCAAGTTAGACACAGACTGTTTGCAGGGCAAGTTTCAGGTAAATGTAGGCCAGAGAGAAAACAATGCTTTCCTTAAAAAAATAATAATAATAATTGTAAAAGTAGTCTTTATATTCAGCCCTCATATTCTCTGGAACTAGCACAGTTTATAGCATATAATAGTTTTTTCAAACCATGTTTTTAAATTGTAAGTCGTATATACCATAAAAACTACCATCTTAACGCTTTTTAAGCGTACAGTTCAGTGACATTAGGTACATTCACAATATTATACAACCATCACCACCATCCATCTCTGGAACTCTTTTCATCTGGAAAAACTGAAGCTCTATGCCGAGGCGATCTTTAGCTCCCCATCCCCCCACCTCCTGCTCCTGCCTGTCACCATTCTACTTTCCATTTCTGTGACTCTGACGAGTCTAGGACCTCAAAGAAGTAGAATCACACAGTATTTGTCCTTTTGTGTCTGGGTGACTTCATTTAGCAGAAAATTCTCAAGATTCATCCACCTTGTAGCCTGTATCTGAATTCCCTTCCTCTTTAAGATTAAATTATATCCCATCGTAGGTACACACCACATTTTGATTATCCATTCATAGGTCTGTGGCCATGTGGTTGTCAGGCATGTTTTGAATTAATGAAGAGATGAACTAATGGATGGATGCGAGACAGGAGAAATTAATAAATGAGTGAATGAGTGAAGTGGTAAAAACTTATACACTGGAGAGACAGACAGAGTCAGATAAAGACCTGGACTAGCACTCCCAGCTTTGCAAATCTGGGTAAAGGACTACACCTCCCTCAATCTCACTTCCACGTTTGTAAGGGAGGGAGAGGATTCAGGTAGAAAGCTAGTCAACACAGAGCCTTCAGAAAGTGTAGGTCATCTTCCCTTTGCCACGCACCGGGACCAACTGGGGTGGCCTTTCTCCCCTCAGCCATTCACAGTGAGATGAAGACAGACCTGGCCCTGTTGATCTCACGTTCTGCAACAGAGAATGAAGCCACCTAAAATCCCAGATTACACTACGCCCTCTTAAAATTCTTTCCCCCACCTTGAGAAGAAAAGTAACCTGAACCATTTGCACCCAATAAGATCTCATTCATCAAACCACATACACCAGTCTTTATCTGTTACTTGACAATGCAGTGGTGAGGAAGGATGATCTCAGGTGAAAAGACCAAAACTCCTAGATTTATACCTTTTGAGGAAACCCTTGCAATCTCCTATCTTAACACCAGAAAAGTCAAGGAGACCGTTCAAAGCTTACACAGCAAACTGACCTTATCCAGGGAGTTTTTAAATACCACCTTATTTCTTAGGATGTGCGTTTGTCCTGATCTTGAAGGTATTCTATGTCAGGCAAGATGGTCTTTGTGAAACCTATGTCTGTGCCTATCTGAATAACTGAACCTACTGTCTCTCCCTCTTGCCCCCCAAGGGCACTCCAGCAGTTGAGGAGAGGCCAAAGCAGGCACCATCTTCCTGTGAATCAAGATGGTGCCTCTCTCCCAAGAGGAGTGGACAAGTCAAGTGCTTTGGGCCCACTTTCCAGTCATCCTGGGAACCTCTAGGAAAGGCAGAGGGGCCAGCTACCTCAGTTTCCAAATACGTCACAAAAAGTACAGGCCTTTTGTGCAACAAGTGCCCCACTGTACATAGATGAAAGATGCTCTAAGAGTGGCCATATTTCTTTTTATTATTACTTTGTCATCAGTGATTACCAAAGCCCTCAAGTGCTTGACGTGGTTGCCTAGAAGCAGCAGTTCACAGTCCCTGCTTGAAAGGGGTTGACAGTATGTAAGTAGTTAACCCTTGCCCTGCTGAGGAGCCCAATGTGATCACACACTATAAACATTCTCTCGGAGCGGTGAGCAAAGAGGAGCAGCTATTTCTGCTCACGGGTGCCATGCAAGAGGTCAGCTCCACCTAAAAATCAAAGCCCACCAGGTATGATAGGTGAAAGCCCTGTGGAGAAAATAAAACTGGAGCTACAAAGCTGATCTTAGTTCACAGGCAGTTTTAAAAATCAGCCCCCTCTTTTGAAAGGCTGGTTGGTTATAATGGTGCCCTTTTGCAAATTCCCTCTCCTCTGGGTAGTGACCAAACCCACCACGATCCTTGCGACCCCCTTACACTGGGGTTGCAGAATACTTGAGATTCAGCCTCATTCATTCTTGCTGCAGAGGCTGGACCCCCAGACCTTGGGTTTTCTTTCGTCCAAAAATCTAGCCATTGCTTATGGCCAAATAGCACCAAGGCTTTTATTTTTTTTAATTCATATTTTTAAATCTAGGTAATGCCCAAAACACAAAAATCATAACCACCACCCCCCAGTACACATGCACCATACCTGATTGGTTGAATTTACCTCCCCTCTGATTAGCTAACATCAAGGAAGTTGACCATAAACTCTATTTTCCGCTATTGATTAAACATTAAATAAGAGGAACTTGAGTATTATAAAAAGATTGTAGAAGAATGACCAAACCAGAGAGCAAATTTGCTTTTCCTCGAACCAGATGATGACTAGAGCTTTATAGATGTTAGGGTGAAAGATTTACATGTATATGCATACATATATGCATACACACACACATGTATACATGTGTGTGTGTATTTTTTTTTTCCTTTTGGATTTGGCAGCCTAATGTTAAAAATGAAATATTCAGCTCTTTGGAGGTGGATGATTTTCAGCAAAAGGGTTTATAATTTAGTAATTGGAGAAATAAAAGACGCCTTTCCAACATGGCATTAAAACTCTCTAATAAAATAGAGAAAATGAAGGTCTAACATGACAGTCTTTATCAAAGTGTTTATAGAGACATTATATGTTCTCGTAATTGTTTAGCCAGTGAATTAATGAATCCTCTCTGTAAGTCTCCATTTGAAATGATTTCGATGGTGTCTGCTGCTCGGCTGCTTTGGAAAAGCCTGTTGTCTGCAGCTCCGGAGAAGGGCCTTGAACCCTGCCATTCAAACCCTTTCAGCCCATCAGCTGAGTCTAATTGCCAGAAAGCACACGAGACCTCAGAGCCTGATTGTTCCTCCACCTCCTTTGAGGTTTGGAGGCATGAAAAGCAAAAGGAAAAAAAAGCTCCCTTTTGATCTTCTGTTCCTTTCTCTCTCTCTCTCCCTCTCCCTCTCTCTTCCTTTTTTTGTCTGCCCACTCCTACTCTGAGAATGACACATTTCTTTATAAGGCTGCTTCTCCTTCTTATAAGGACAATAATTAATAAGGCCTTTATAAAATGAGGCTTGAATTGGTGTCACCTCGGGGGTGGTCTGGGGCTCTGAAGTGAAACCTCGGTGGGCCTCGGCCTTGTCTGGCCTCTGCACAGGTCAGGTTTAAATACTCTGACCCCAATTTTGAGTCTCTTTCCCTAATGAGGCGATTCGCACAAGGATACAAAATTATACGAGCAGGGGAAAGAAGACAAAAGAGCCAAGGTGTAGTTGACACCACACTAGCCACATTTTATTATTATCTTTGTGCCTGTGACATCACAGCTGTGGATGTCCTTAAAGCTCAGAGCTCTCTCTTGGTTCCCATGGTAAGCTTTCTGGAATGTCTTCACAGACCCCCGTGAGCTGCCTGCCGCTTGACAAGCTCCGAAAGAAGTGGCCTGCTAGAGCTGGTGACCAGTTGCCACTGCCTTCTCTGGCGCCGTGAGCATTACCAGAGGGGCTTTCTGAGTTTCTGCACCACCAGTTTCTGTCAACTGCTTAGATAAAACTGCCTCATTTGTATCCATATAATTTTATGGGTGCATCCTGTTGATGTCAAGAGTTTGCTACGTTTTTCTGCGCATGTTATCTGTCCCCAGTTTGGCTAAAAGCAGGTTGGTTTTGAATGAACAGGATGGGGACAAATCTGTTGCCAAAACGTCCAAAAGGCTTTCACTATAACCAAGTAGCCTTGGTAAATTATGTGTATATTTTGTCCTAGAGTTACTAATAATAGGATAGATGACCTGTACGGATTGTGGTTTTTTGGCTTATCACATTTTTTTTTTTTTTTTTTTTTTACAAATAAAATGATGTGATGAAGGGAAAAGAAGAGAGATAGTAAATCGGGAGTTATAATAGGAGATATATACTTTTTTAATCCTTTGCAATAGGACTTCTTACCACATCGGATACATGCTGATCAATTTGGGGGTGGTGGGTTCTATCCAGAAAAAAAAAATAGAAACCTACATTGAGAGAATCCGATGGAAATTTGATGTACCAAGACATGCCAAAAAGACTACTGAGTCCAGAAAAAAAAAAAGTGTTGCAAAATGAACATTATAAATTCAGTTATATGAATTGAAATAAAGTAAGATGTTTTCATTGTAAAACAATGTTTTTCTTCTTTGTTAAATGGGTAGATCTCTTTCATTTCTGCTCATAAAGAATGGTACAAAATACTTTAAGATGTACTACAGCAAAATAATAACCATCCCCAAAGAATCACCACACATTGACTTTCTACAAAATGGGTAATTAAATAAGACCACTGTCTCTGAGTAATGAAGGAAAGAAAATTGTTATCATAATAGTAGATTTTCTTATGACATAGCTGATCCATAATAGCCTTCATCTAATAGGAAGTGTGGGTTATTGGTGTGCTCCGGTTAAATTGCTTTCATTTCAGAATTTTGTTCACTGGTGCAACAGAGGTTGAGGAATTGTTTTGAGGCTCAGGCAAAAAGAAGTGTCATTGAACTTAAGGAAAAAATCCTTTAAGAAAAAGGAATATAAAATGGTAAAAGAGAGAGGTAAACAGGAGAAGCAGAGGTCTCTGCCTCCCAGAACCAGGATAGGAGTGAAATTCTCAGTTCCTAAGTAACTGGGCCATGTGAAAAGTTCTGGCCAATGAGTTGTGATGCGTGTCACTTCCAGATCAAGCATTTCACTGCCAGAAACATGGGGAGATTTTCCCTCTGGTGGGATAACTGACCACAGTTGAGGTGATAATTCTCCATCAATCTGGGTCTTCTAAGAGTAGAGCATCTGTGTGACACCACAGGGACTTTCGTTGCTTCAAGCCATTGAGATTTCAGGACTGTGAAACTCAGACTCAGACTAACCTGTATATTCTGGTTGATATTGGACAAATCCCACCCAGTTGAGCTGAGACAGGTACAGTGTCTTATCTTGAGAAGCAGCAACAAAAAGATGTGAATGATGCCATAGGTAGTTTAACTTTCCTACAGTTCAAACTCGGTGATCCTCATTAAGAGCCATTTAAGTATGTGTCCCCTTAAGCTTTGTGAAGGATATATAATTACATTAGAAGATAGAGAAGTATCAAAGAGCAGGAAATGAAAAAAAGAAATGCCAATAGTATTTTTTGAGAAGTTTTTTTGTTGTTGTTCTTTTTGTTTTGTTTTGCTTTCAGGAAACATTGCACTTGAAGTTGTAAGGATGAACATATCTGCTTAACCGTTTGGTGCTTTGGTTAGTAAAACAGAAATCAGCAGTTATAAATTTAAATATCTGGATAGGATCTATCAGGTGACACACATTTATGAATTGTGAACCAGGAAAGTATAAACCAGTAGAGAAGAGGTGATGTCCATGGCAGCTGTAAAGACCTGCCATGCCTAAAGGTATTCAAAATAAAAGAATAACAATGGCAATTACAATAATAATAAATAACAGCAACAACAATGGAATTTAACTTTGGATCAGCCAAACCTGTGGTCTAAATTCAGCCCTTCTGACACCAGTTTTTTACCCCTGGGGAGATTGTGTCTTTGAACTGATAGCACTTTCCAGACACTCTCAAGAGCTTCAAATACACATCACAGAATCCTTCAACAAAATAACTTTTTACAATGATATTCTTTTACAGTGGGAAGATTCTCCTGATTGGTGATTCATTCTGGCTGATGTGTGAGATCTGAAATGATAGTTTCAAACAGATTGTTGTCAAATAGACCTGGACTTTGATTCCAAGCTCTGCCATTTAGACTCATGTGACTTTTGTCACTGAACCTTTCTGAGCCCCATTTTTCTCCTGTGTAATGATGGGGAAGAGGGTGCACCAAGGCTCAGCAGAGCAATAACGATACAGTTAAGGAGTAGATGTCAGTAGGGTACAGGTCAGTGGCTCAAGCATTATACCAGAATCCCTAAGTCTGGGGCTTACAGCTTGCCTGGCTGAGAATCAGAGTCAAAGATACACAGATTCAAGTGGAAGAGAAACAGCGAAAAACTGGAAGGGGTGTTGGCCATGCACAGACTACTAGAACCTTCTGGAGCTATGCAGCTGAGGATAACACTTTCTTCTGTGCTGTTCCTGGGCCTTACAGATCAGAAAAAAAATTATCTTCTGATTGAAAAGTCAAGTCTTTGGGATCACAGTTGGTTTGCATCCCCCTCCTTAGATGATCTGGGGAAAGAGCAATTTTCAAGGATCAAGCCCCTTGTTCTGGCTTTTTCATCATGTGCAGAGCAACTGGAAAGGAGCCTGACCTTTGACCTTATTAGCCAGGCACCAACCTATGAGCCACCAGCTGCACTCCGAGTCCATGGGCAGTCACACCAGATATTTGCCTCATCATTATCTACCATCCTATTCTTTGCCAATCATTTATCCATGTTGTTTCTGTGTTAGTTGTTATTTTAGGCTACATAATGGCTCATTGAAATAATAGGAGTCTGAAAATAAATTGTGTTTTTAGGATAACTCTTTATGTTTGCTGTCTTTGTTAAGTCTTACTTACTTTTATGATTTTTTGGGGTCAGAATTTCAACTTAACTTATCGTTTCCTGACTTGAGACCTGGATTCTCGAGCATATGTAGGAATCATCTAGGGATATGATTAAAATGCAGAATCTGATTCAGCAGGCCTAGGATGGGGGCTGAGATTCTGCATTTCTAGCAAGTGCCTGGATGATGGTGATACTACCTGTCCACAGACCAAACTCTGAACCATAGGAATTTAGATATGTTTTCTTTTTTTTTTTTTAGATATGTTTTCTTAATGTCTGTTAGCTTTATTTATCAAATCTGTAAGTGGGTTTAATAACAACCACCTTACAAGGTTTAGGGGAATATTAATACAAGTTAAAATATGGCCCATTTATAAATGGATATTAAGTGGGTAAAATACAAAACCCAAGATTATAGGACAAAGGAATACTTTGCTATGATAATCTAAGAAAGTACTCTGCAAAAAAATTGAATAACCAAAGGGACTTTGGAAGAGTAGTACTTACTACCAAAAGACAGAGCAGATCTCACTATATGTCCCTTTAATGTTTCTCTTCACACAAGAATAGCAGGGAGAAAACAAGCCATTCTAAGAAACATGAGGCTACCACCACAACAACACCCAAAAGGAAGGACTGTGCCTCCTCAACAGCCAGCATCTGAAAGACCTACCAAAGTGGAAATAACTATTAGCTCTGTACAAAAACTGTGAAGACTGAACTTAGAATGATGAAAGAGAGATTGAAGATTCTAGAAGGGAACGTCAACATGGGGTTAAGAAAGTGGTCAGGCTAGGCTGGATCACTTGAGAAGAGGTCTGGATTGAAAACCAGGAATGCAGACCAAGAAATTGACAGATCAAATCAATGACTATAGGAATTTATTTAAAAAAATATTTTATTTATTTATTTGAAAGAGAGAGCCAGCAAGAAATAGAGAGCATGAGCATTGTGATGAGCAGAAGTATACTCCCCACTGAGCAGGGAGTCCAGTGCAGGGCTCGATCCTGGGATCCCAGGATCATGACCTGAGCTGAAAGCAGACACTTAAACAACTGAGCCACCCAGACATCTCATGACTATAGGAATTTTTGAAAAGTCAGTTTTTGGACTTTGGAAAGGTACATTCATGTAGTGTGGGCAGCCCCTACCTCCCCACTGTCATCCACCACAATATTTTTGGGTGAAATATATGGCTGATCACACTGAATAGGAAAAATAGAAACTGTACCAATAGCATCATGGTGGTATGCATCAAGTTCTGTCACCAAAGAAATCATGGAGAAATAAAACTTGGGGAGTTTGGAGTTACAGATGAGGAATTATAGATCTTCTCTTTTTTGAGATGAGCTTGATAGTGATTACCAAAGCCAAACTGCAGCTGGGTCTGTTTGTTACTCAGCACTGCTCTCTCTCACTGACCCATCCATGTGAGTATGTTAACACTTCATTAACCTGTCAGTACATGTCATAGAAGAGTTTAGTCATTTTTTCCACTAAGTCTCTTTATTAAAGTTTAACCCCTTATGTCAAAATCTCTGTGCTTACTGAGACATGTGTCCTAAATATAACTTGGGAGACATGCCCCAATAGAAAGGAAGTGAATCCCACAGTACTGGGCCACAGGAGCAGTAGCCTGAAAGGAACATGCCCTACTGCCACTCTGGGAGCCTCTGATGCCTTTTGTGAATTATCATGATGGCCTGGATGTGGTAAATGTTCTTGCAAAACAGCATGCCCTCCCTCCCTCTGCCACAGATGGTCTATTTCCCAATCTACTGCTAGCATAAGGGGAAACTTTCACCTTTCTATATACACCTGTTTGAGGCATATTTTGTATCTCCTATAATGAGGAAGGATTTTTTTTAGAAGATCACTTACTTCACTACTATAGACTCACTACTTGAAAACACCATTTCAATTTCTTGTGCTTGATTGTGATTTACTAATCTCATCTGAAATTTCCCCAAACTCTTTATGTATTTTATAGCTTTTTCTGGCTTGTTAGTTTAAAATCACATCCTTGTCTTTTATTTAAAAGGAATATTTTCCATTTTCTAATTTAGAGGACAGTTAATGGAATATTCCAGTTAAGATTTGGATGCTCTCCTTTTGGTACATTGCTGCCTAGGGGTGTGTGTGTGTGTGTGTGTGTGTGTGTGTGTATTTTTAAATATTTGTTTTTGATGTAAAATGCCAGGAAATGGATTGCCATGAGAATGTGTACAAAAGATCAGAGAGGTGTGAAGAACCAAGATTTTAAACCAACTTCTCTTGGTTCTATGTAAATTAATTCCCTAATGTAAGGTTACAACATTTATATATTTTTTTTAACAAAAAGAAATCTCCCTGGTGTCAAAGTACTAACTTTACAATTCTCTTTTCACCCTTGCCAACTCCCAGCAATGGTGTCAAATTTAATTAACTTGTGGCTTAACCACATTTACAGTGTTCCTGATCCAGTTTCTATTAAGCAAGTGATTCAAAGTGAGGGTCAAGGCTATTTTTCCCCCAAGTGAGTCACAAAAAGTACTTTGCTGTGTAGGTGGACATAAAATCAGTGAAAATATGCAAAGTCACTGAGTTCATAATGGATTCTCTTATTAAAAAAAAAAAGGGTTTCAAATGAGTTTTCTGTTTTTAATTTCCCAAATGAATGTAGAAGAAATGGCAATACGGTCATAGATTGGAAGAAAGTCCAACATTTGGTTCTCCTTTTTTTTTTTTCTCTAACTGTGCTTATTACCAATGTAGCAGAGATGATCCTGAACTCTAATTCCTGATTCTAATCCAGTTTTAAGTGGTTAGATAACAGTCTACTCTAATGAAAAGTTATCACTGTTTCATTCATTATGAAATCCTGTAAGAATGGTGAATATTGAATTTGAAACATTTAGTTTTGTTTAAGAAATTGACATGATGATGGTTAAGGTAAGATTCAGAGCTATTGCCAAAGTGTGTGTGTGAGTGTGTGTGTGCGTGTGTGTGTGTAGAGAGAGAGAGAGAGAGAGAGAGAGATTCACTTTTTATAAAAAAGGGAAAAAAATTCATCATTATGGTTGCCCTCACAAAAATAAAACTGCTTATGACAAAGAAAATCAAGTCACCTTCTTAATTTCTACCACTTTATACAGCATATATTTAAAATTTTCATCATAGTTCAGAAGAACGCTGTTGGGTTTCCCTTCAAATGACCTAAATTACGGCAGAGGTTATACTTGTAAAGGCCAGTACTCAAAGCAGACAAGTGCTTTTCAGAAGTAAAATTGTAGTAATTAAAAAAAACTTTCTGACTTCATTGTTTTCACAATACACACATGAATGAAGTTCAGAACTTGAAAAATTCTGTGTTATTCATATAGCAGTTTTGCTAGAAAAGTGGTTAAGGGAAAAACCAGAATAACTGCAAATAAAAATGCCACATATGGAAATGCCTTCTAATTATTTTTCTGATACAGAACCTGCATGTTGAAAAGAGACATGTTCTCATGATCTGTGTGTGAACAATACTTGGTCTTAAGGCTAGGTATCTGGAAGCCCACATGCTCACCCCCCTAGAGTAAACACACAGCCCAAGAACGAGAGAAATCGCAATACCAAGTCCCTCCTTGTGAGGTCACCCACTGCTAATGAGCACTGTAATGAGCATAGAGATTCACACAGATTAGGCATCAGCCTGTTTCAATACTCACCCGCCAGGGTCCCCTCGAGGGAAGCTACTTAGACTAGAGCCTAATAAAGACATCTGTGCCTGTCTCCACTCAGATGCAGCTCCTAAAGAAACAACCATTTGTAAGATTCTTTTTTCACATGCCATCATGTTCTCACACATTAAAAAAAAAAAGTCAAAATGATTGTAGGTTAAAATGTTTGGACATTATATTCTCTGGGATGAACCATTATTTCTTTGATGACATAATTCTTTTTTAATCTCCTATGGATTCTTTATAAAATATGAAACAAATGCTTCTTCCCACTAAGTGGTATTGGAGCAGAGAGTAACTAACGTTCCCAGTCTCTAATTATACCCACAAATAGAAAATAAGACGGGACCTTGGTCCCACTGAAATATCCAGCCTTTGTAATACTGACTGAAATGTCAAACTCACCTTCAGACACTCAGGAAGCATTGCCTTAATTGTTCTATAAAATCAGAGAGCAAATTTGTTTGTATTCTGATATTTAGGAAAAGACAAAGTGCGCTTTAGTCTTATTTCATAGGAGGGTTATCTAGGAGTCTCATCATAAAACATATACTTTTTAAAATATTGATACGCAGATATGCAAGGGTATGTGCAAATATACACAGAATTTGTTCCAATGGCATCACATACTTATTTAACTGGGATTAATATTATCCCATATGCTACAGCCATTGTTATTTGAAATGGAGAAGTCGGTGCACTTGGATTTACATCCAATGGTCAGCCATCAGAGGAGGGAGAGCAAATAGTACAATTCACCAGCTCTGATCCCTGCTCTGGGGGTGGGGAGAGTAGACATGTCAACAAATTAATAAATAAAAAATCTGAGCAAAACAGATTCCTCTTTTTAAGGCTCTACTCAGCAATGTTAGGTACAAAATTAACATTTATGTCTGACTCCAAAAATGTTATCACTAAAGGCACTAATGCCTTCACATATTTACCAACCCTTTGTGTTGTCCATTTTCTTTAATCTCATTATTTTAATTCATATTGTAGCATCTTGTGGTAATTTTGCTTTTCATGAGCACCTTTTAATGTGCCTATTCTTTTGTCCTATTTTTATTAGATTATTGAATTATTGTCCCTTTTCTTGAATTGTAAGTTTTCTTTATCCAATCTGAATATGAGACGTTTACAGAGACATACTTTCCAAATTCTTCCTCATGGTCTCTGGTTTTTTCTTTTCATTTTCTTAATGATGTCTTTCTAAGAGAACAAGCAGTTCTATTTTAATAGTTTGCTCTTGTCACAGAAACAACTAGAAAAAGGACGTAAGCTCTGAATAAAGCTTACTAACTCCACATACTGAATGGAAATTTAACAAAAAAGATGGGAATTTTGTTGAGACAAGCCAATTCCTTGAGGATTTTACCCCTAGCCCATTGTCTGTTGCATTAATACTACTCATGCCATATTTCTTGGTGATTTCAGTATTTATGTAGTTTATGACAGAATTAACATAACTTAATTCTCCTTTTATCTGCTTTTCTCCTAGTCCAATGGATTCACCTTCTCAAAACTCTGTCCCCAGCCCTCCATGTCTCCTTGACTCATGAACTAAAAAGAGCACCAGGCTCAGCTTTGTGTCTCTTTCTCTCTCTTTTTTTCTCACTCCCCAGGGAAAAGCAGTTACTCATTTGAACTTAATACTACTTAAAAAAAATATGACTCCCAAATCTCCTCCTCATTATTCATATAATTTCCAGGCAGAAAAGCAATTAAACTAATCAAGCAAAGTTTGGACATTCCATGGGTCTAAGTCCAGAATGTAATGAGGACTTTTATAATAGGCTACATAACAGACCCCAAAGATATCAGGTTCTAATTCCTATTATGTTATTTTAAAAGTTAATCACTAGACAAATGTGATTAAATTGAGACCTTGAGATGGAAAGATGATCCTGGATTATCTAGTTGACTTTAACTATGATCACAAGAGTCCTTATAAGAGAAAGGCAGAGAGGTATCTGGACACACATGAAGGATAATGTAATATAAAAATACAGCCGGCGATCGGAGTAATGTGACCAAGCCAAAGAATATCAAAAGTCACCAGAAGCTGGGAGATGCAAGGATTATCTTCTCGAATCTCAAGAAACATTACAGACTTGGAAATAGCTTAATTTAAATCTAGTGAGGGATCCCTGGGTGGCGCAGCGGTTTGGCGCCTGCCTTCGGCCCAGGGCGCGATCCTGGAGACCCGGGATCGAATCCCACATCGGGCTCCCGGTGCATGGAGCCTGCTTCTCCCTCTGCCTGTGTCTCTGCCTCTCTCTCTCTCTCTCTCTGTGTGACTGTCATAAATAAATAAAAAAAAATATTAAAAAAAAGTAAAATAAAATAAATCTAGTGATACTTATTTGGGGCTTTTAAACATAAGAATTGTAGGAGAATATATTTGTTATCTCAAGCCACCCAGTTTGTGATAAGTTGTTACAGCAGCCACAGAAAGCTGATACAACTTACCCTGGGTTTGTGTTGGCACAGCAATGATTGGGCACAGATGGGGATGTCCAGTTGGACTGATTAACAATTCCCTGATTAACAGTAATGATGTTAATAAAAATTATAGATTACCCTAGAATATCAGGATGAGGAATTCTCAAACTGCAGGCTGGTATTGATTTCATTGGGGGCATAATAATGTTCTAGATATATGTATCTTTCGATAGTACATCTTCTCTCTAAAGATAAGATCAATACATATGATTGCACACATATGATGACCATAATGTCACACTTCCTTTTACAACAGCAATATAGTAATCTCAGTGTTGCTGTCATGTTTTTATTAAATAGTAAGACAGTACATTTCAGGCTTGTTGTCTCCAAGTATAGGCCTATATGAGAATATAGGATCCAGATCCACCAAAGTAACATAAATTCGACATGACAACCTATAAACAGAACTTCAAAGTACTGTGAAATTAATAAGTAAATGCAATGAGTATCTACATTCCAGAAGAATAAATTCAAAGTAATCTACAAAAAATAAAGTATGAAATGAGGCCATGTGAATTGATAACAAGTGATCCAGGGTAGGCATCCAGAAACCTGAGATTCTCCTTTGAGTTTTGGATACTTGTTGTGTCACTTTAAACTTGCCCTTTAACAACTCTGGGACATATATCTCCCTCACCTAGAAAACTCAATCTTAACTACAAATATTTCCAAATCAAACAATGTATTATTTTTACAATTTCTTGTGCCTATTGCTTTCAAGATGTATTTTCTTCATAAATGAACTTTATTTCAGCACCACACAGTCAGGAAGGGGTACCTTGCATTTCTTTCTTGCTGGCCTTTCTACCTTTGGCCAAAGTTGAGCTCAGATGCCTACCTTGCAGAGAAAGCAGGATCCCATTGGATTATCTTGTTTCCCAGGGACTCAGTAACACTACACCTGGTTCTACTGTTCACATGGATCTCAGAGGAACAAGATCTTTCTTTCCTAGTTTTTAGCTACTGTAGAACTCTCACATTGAATTTCTTCCCCATCCCTTGGCAGAACTTAGGTTCAGAGACAGAATAATGTCTGTAAGAGTTAATTGGATAGGATAACTATACTCCATTTTTGTTAAAGTCAGCACTGAGATTTAAGCCACCTACCTCTGACATCAGATCCTTTTTTAAAAAGTTCATTTAGTCACATATGTTTACCAATGCACTTCTGTTTAGTTCTAGTATTCATGTTAGGTCCTTGACCAAGTCCACACTTCTGATAGAAAGGAAAAACCACCATCAGCATCAATGATTAAGACACTGAAGATGAACAAAATAGAGTGTACAAAAGGTATTTTAAATTTATCTGCATAGAGAAGGACAATAAAGAATGTTTCAAAAGGCAAACATAAATGTTTTTACAAACAATTATGAAAAATATTTAAAATGTTTGCTAACAATCAAACCCAATTACTAAATGTACTGAAGAATTATCTAAGATGCATTAACATGTATGATCTAGAGTTCACTGTTATGACTATCTTTATTTCAGACACCTATTAATTAGATTTTCCTATATTTCTCAGTTATAAAATACATTTAATCAATACACTTTTGAGATCATGTTAGCAAAACATTCCTTTTTATTATGAAATGTTACATATATTAAACTTAAATCAGTACATATTTCTTACATTTCTCATTTGTAAATTTTATGATTGCTTTGTTGAGTATGGCCAAAGGTCAAAGTGAAAGAATTATGAAATTATTCATGTAGAATATGTGCACCATGGAAGATTTTCATAGGATTAGACTTAGGGTCTGAGGATAATGAGTTGGATTTTACTCCTTACCATGGCACCAATTTTAGTAGAGCAAACTAAATATTTTTGGGAAAGTTTGCTCACATTAATAAATTGATGGATGTCATAGTGGAGCTATGACATAGAAGAAAGGGAGAGCAAGTTTCTGGAACATGGTGACATGAATAAGGATGGCCTCTTTTCCTTAAAACAAATGGCTGTTGAGGAAAATACAAAACTGGGTTCAATTGAAATATTAGGCTGTGTTAGGGCTTCTGAGAAAAGAATCAGCATAGACACTGTCTCTCTCTCCTATATCTCCAAGACAGCTTGGGAGATCAGTTTTAAAAGCCCAGATAGATGAACTTATAGTATGACAGCCTGAGAAATAATGCAGATGAACTCCCAAATGATGCTGGTGAAAACTGTAAAAAATGAACTGTAAAGTCCCTGGAAATGGTCCTAAGGACATACAAAAAATGAAGAAATATTTAATTGGGAGAACCTACTAAAACTTGGTAAGAACATTGAGTCTGCAGTGTTTGAACCATGGCCCATTCCCTCCATCCCACATCTCAGAGGGATGGGGACTTTACTCCAGTAGGGTGCAGTCAAGAGTACAGGGCTCCCTCTCCAACAGCAACCAGTTGAAGGGCTACGGTATCTTTCCAGGAGAGGAAGGCATCAATAATGTTCATCATGCTTCAGTTATGTGTTTCAAAGACTGTGTTCCAGCCAAGTATAGTCAAAAGATGAGGGTTCAGTTTTTCTGCCCTGTTCCCACTTGTCAGATGGAGGATCTGTCTTAAGTGAAGCACATTGAGAATATTGGGTCCCTGATCACCTTAATTCTAATTTGTACCATTTTGAGAGAAGTAGTTGGAAAAGACGAAAGGCCACAACCTAGTCTAATAACTCTCTACCCCAAGTTGAATGCCTACCTTATTAGGGGTATTAATCAGAAAAAAAGTACTGTATTATCCCCATCCTCAGCTCCAGAGCCTTGACTCATATATTTTATCCCAGGGCAGAGGCAGGACATTAAACAAAGAGCCCTGAATCTCTTCTCAAGAAACTGGTTTAATTGCAACAGAGTGTAATGTATTAAACCAGAAGAATTTTCAAAACAATGGGAGGTGTGATCAAGAGTAATTAAAAGGAAACTGGATAATTCCTTAGAAATATAAGCTAAACCATTATCTGACTAATTTTCCAGAAAAACAAAACAAAACAGGAAACAGAAAGCTAAGGAGAACCTTTCTGTGGTCAAAATAATCTCAAACACAGACCTCAAAAACTGTCCCTGTAAAGGAACCAGAGTTTTATTGGATAAATCTGTGGAGAAATTTATAACTCAGGTTTATTGTTGAAAATGACAGAGAAGTCAGAAATGAGTGGAACTTAACAGCAGGATGTGTCAAAGAAAACAGGGAGGAAAAAAAAATGCTAGAATCATCATCATCCCAGGATGACAATGCTCATGCTCAAGACTCCACCTTTAAGGGGCAACACAGAGGCTCACACTATAAGGGTGACTTTGCTAAAATAATCCAGCTAGTCATTTAAAAATTTGTAAAGGCATAACAATAACAAGTCCCAGAGGGATGGGATTGGGGACAATATCCTAATTTGCTATAATGTATTATTTAAATGTTTAGCCTCCCTTCTAGATAGATAGATAGATATTGAATAGGGACGAGTGGACACTTAAAAAATTCCTTATAATAACTGTATCACTATGGTATTGCCCCAATTGTATCAATATGATATGTATTTATTTCATGCAAATAAATAGGAAGCTTTTTTTTAAGATTTTATTTATTTATTCAGGAGAGACACACAGAGAGAGGCAGAGACACAGGCAAAGGGAGAAGCAGGCCCCATGCAAGGAGCCCAATGTAGGACTCGATCCCGGGTCTCCAGGATCATGCCTCAGGCGGAAGCCAGGTGCTAAACCGCTGAGCCACCCAGGGATCCCAGAAATAGGAAGTTTTGATACATCCACAGAAAAAGTAATGAGGCAACAGGAAAGTAGAAATGCCTTTAAGATGGACCAGATGTTGGGAACCCTGGGTGGTGCAGTTTAGCGCCTGCCTTTGGCCCAGGGCGCGATCCAGGAGACCCGAGATCAAATCCCACGTCGGGCTCCCGGTGCATGGAGCCTGCTTCTCCCTCTGCCTATGTCTCTGCCTCTCTCTCTCTCTCTCTCTCTCTCTCTCTCTCTCTCTCTGTGACTATCATAAATAAGTAAAAAATTAAAAAATTAAAAAAAAAAGATGGACCAGATGTTAGGTTTAACAGAGACGTCAAAGTAACCATTATAAGTATGCTCAAAAACTAAAGAAAGGCATGCTGAAAGAAGTGAAAAGGATATGATGATAATGTTGCGAGAAATAAGAAATATCAAAAAAGACAAATATTTTAAAAACTAGAAATCTTGAAGCTGAAAAGTATAATAATTGAAAGAAAAACCCACTAGAAGGATTCAACAGTAGATCTGAACTGGCAGAAGAAAGAATTAATGAACGTGAAGATAAACCAATAGAGATTATGCAACCTAATAATAAAGAGAAAAAAGAAAATGAATAGAGAGGCCCAGAGAAATGTGGGGCACCATTAAGCTCACTAATGTATGCATAATGATAATTCCAAACGGAAGGAAAGGAGAGATGAAGGAGAAAAATATTTGAAGAGATAATATTTGAGAACTTCCCAAATTTGATGAAAAAGTTTAATGCATATATCCAAGAAACTAAAAAAAAAATCCAAGTAGAATAAATACAAAGAGATCTACAAATAGACACATCAGAGTAAGAAAATCAACAAAGAAATGGTAAACCTGAACAACACTATAAACCAAGTAGACCTCCCAGGCCTCAATAGAACACTCCATCCAGAAAATAGCAATGTGTTCTTTCACAAGTGCACAAAGAGCATTATCCAGGATAGACACCAGGTCATACAACATAATTCAATATAATTTAAGGATTAAAAGAATAGAAATGTTTATATGCTCCAACCACAGCAGAATGAAGTTAGAAATAGAAAAAAAAAATTAGGGAAACTCAAAATATGTAGATTTTAAGATAGCACACTCCTAAAAATCTAATGGGCCAAAAACAGAAATGAGAAACTATAAATTACTTTTAAAAGAGTTACATGAAAAAAAAAATAAAAATAAAAGAGTTACATGAAGACACAACATACTAAAAATTATGGAATTCAGTGACAGCAGTGCTTAAAAGACATGTATAAGCTATAAATGCCTACAATGAAAAAAGAGGAAAGAACTCAAATTAATAATCTAACCCTCCATTTTAAGAAACTTATAAAGAAGAAAAAAAAACTAAGGCTATGTCAAGCAGAAGGAAATAAAAAATTTAGAGGAGAAATGGATGAAATGGAAAAGTGAAAAACCAAAAAAAATCAATAAAACCAGAAGTTGGTTCTTTGAAAATATCAACAAATTGACAAAATTTTAATTAGATTACCAAGAAGGTAAGAAAGAAGACTTATTACATGGAAATAGAAATAAAAGAGCAGATACTACTAACTATTCTACTCAAATAAAAAGGGCTGTGAAAAATTGTATGCCAATAAATAAGATAGCTTGGAAGGAATGGGCAAACTTGGAAAGACACAAATCATCATGATCAAAAAAAAAAAAAAACAATCTAGGAAAAACAGAAAATCAGAATAGGCATATACCAAATGAGGGATTTTATTTTATTTTTTTAATTTATTGGGCAGCCCGAATGGCTCAGCGTTTGGCGCCGCCTTCAGCCCAGCGCCTGATCCTGGAGACCCCGGATAGGTCCCCCATCGGGCTCCCTGCATGGAGCCTGCTTCTCCCTGTGCCTGTGTCTCTGCTTCTCTCTCTCTCTCTGTGTCTCTCATAAATAAAAATCTTAAAAATATATAAAAACAAAATTATTTATTTATTTATTTATTTATTTATTTATTTATTTATTTAAGGGAGAGAATGAGTGAGGGGAAGGGCAAAGGGAGTGAGAGAAGCAGACTCCCTGCTGAACAGGGAGCAGGAAGTGGGGCTGGATGCCAAGACCCTGAGATCATGACTTGAGCCAAAACCAAAAGTCAGATACTTAACCAACTGAACCATGTTGGTGCCCTTAACAACTTTTTATATACTTATTTGCCTTTAGCATATTTTCTTTGGTGAAGGTCTATTCAGATCATTTGCCCATTTTCAAAAGGAATATTTGTTCTCAAAGTGTTATGTTTTAAGAGTAGTTTGAATATGAATTCTTTCTCAGGTATGTGTTTTGAAAGTATTTTTTCCAATCTATGAGAGAAATAATGAAAAGACATTTTGTTTGCAGGGTCTACAAAATGTTTTCCAGTTTTATAGAGATATAATTGATGTATAACATTGTACTAGTTTAAAGTGTACAAAATAATGATTATATATATATATAATTTATATGTATAAATGATTATCACAATAAGTTCAGTTACTATCCATCACCTCACACAATTGCAGTTTTTTCTTGGGGTAGGAACTTTTAAAATATATATCCTTCACAACTTACAAAGATGTAGTATTGTTATCTTTGCCATGCCATACATTACATCCCCAGAACTTATCTTGAAAGTGGAAGTTTGTCCTGTTCTATCTTCACCCACTTCCCCCATCTCTCACCTCCCACTCCTGGCAACTACCAGTCTGTTCTGTTTCTAAGAGTTGATGGTCTTTTTTAGATTCCATATATAAGTGAGATCATATGGTATTTGTCATTCTCTGTCTGGCTAATTTCATTTAGCATACTGCCCTAGAGTCTATTCATGTCAGAAATGGCAGGATTTACTCCTTCTTTATGGTTGAATAATATTTCATTGTATATTTTATCACTTTTCTTTATCCATTCTTCTGTAGGTGAACACTTACGTTGTTTTCATGTCTTGGCTATTGTAATTAATGCTGCAATGAATAAGCAGGTGCAGATTTCTTTGAGATAGTGATTTCATTCACATAAATAGAATTGCTGAATCATATGGTAGTTCTTTTTTTTTTTAAGATTTTATGTATTTATTCATGAAAGACACACAGAGAAAGGCAGAGACATAGGCAGAGGGAGAAGCAGGCTCCCAGCAGGGAGCCTGATGCAGGACTCGATCCCAGGATCTCCAGATCATGACCTGAGCCAAAGACAGCAGTTCAACCACTGAGTCACTCAGGAATCCTTCATATGGTAGGTCTAATATTAATTTTGAGGGACCTCCAGACTGTTTTCCACAGTAGTTGTTCCAATTTGCATTCCCACCAACAGCCTCAAGGATTTCCTTTTCTCCACATCCACACCAACATTTATTATCACTTGTCATTCTATCATTCTCTGTTGAAGAGATTATCCTTTCTCCATCATACTTTCTGGCTGTTAATTAATAGACTGTTTAAGTGTAGGTTAACTTCTGGGCTCTCTGTTCTGTTCTGTTGATCTATATATCTATTTTTATGCCAGTACCATTCTATTTTGATTACTACAGCTTTGTAATTTGAAATCAGGAAGTGTAATGCCTCTGGGTTTATTCTTCTTTCTCAAGACTGCTTTGGCTGATTTGGGTCTTCTGTAGTTTCATACAATTTTTAAAATTGTTTTTTCTATTTCTGGGAAAGAAAATCCATTTGAATTCTGGTAAAAATTGCATTGAATCTATAAATTGTTTGTTTAGTATGGATATTTCACAAATATTAATTCTTCTAATCCATGAATGTGGAATATCTTTCCACTTATTTGTGACTTTTTCAATTTCTTTGAACAATATCTTAGAGTTTTCAGTGAATAGATCTTTCACTCCCCTTTGGTTAAATTTGTTCATAGGTATTTTATTCTTTTTGACAAAATTGTCAGTGGGATTTTTTTCTTAATTTCTCTTTCTGGTAGCTTGTTGGTTAATAGAAACAAACCGATTCTTATAGATTGATTTTACATCCTGCATCTTACTGAATTTGTTTGTTATAACAATAAAGTCCTTAGGCTTCTCTATATAGAATATAATATCATCTGCAAAAAAGTGACAGATTTACTTCTTCCCTTATGATTTAGATGTCTCTTATTTAGTTTTCTTGCCTAATTGCCCTGGCTAGGACCTCCAATCCAGTGCTGAATAAAAGTGGTAAGAATGGGCATCCTTGTCTTCTTCCTGAACTCAGAGGAAATGTTTTTATCTTCTTAGCATTGTTTATGAGGTTAGCTGTTTGTTTGTTGGCTGACTCAGTAGAGCATGTGACTCTTGACTTCAGGGTTGTGAGTTCAAGCCCCATATTGAGTGTGGAATGTACAGAAAAAAATATCAATACTCTTTTACTATATTGATTTCATAAGGCATGTGCACACTCTATTTTGGCATAAGAGGTGAGAATTTCCATCTCCACCTTGTATCAGAGAAAGGGAAGAAGAGAGTCAGAGGAAGCTTGCAGGAGTGATGACCAAACTGCATATTGAAGGATCTCTGGGAATTTAACAATAAGTGATGCATGTATGCATAACAACAGAAATGGTTGTAGGGGATGGGAACAGCATGAAGTTTGGTAAAGTGGCCAAATTAAGGTAGAATTTGTATGCTATACAAAGAACTTCTAGTACTTATTCATAAAACACAAGAAGCTACTGAAACATTTCAAGGCAGATGATCAGATTTGGAAGAGGTGTTAGAAGACAAAGTCATTGTAGAGAATGAGGAATGGACCAGATGTAAAGTAGGGTAAAAAAGGCAGGGCTAGATGAGAAGGTATCAAAAGAATATCCTATCAAGTAGGTGAAATCTATCCTACCAAGTAAGTAAATTCTTTAGCAATTATAATAATTGCTTCCAGAATTTTCTTGAGCAGTAACCCCAAACCAAATCTTATAGACTTATAGACTCAGATCCTTCCTCTTCATATTTTTATTTTTTTACATGAGGATGTTTGCTTATATCTAGTCTTTTATCTTTCTTCTCCTGAAGGTCAGCTTCTTCAAATCTGATCAATCAGTTCTCCCAGCAGCTTTTATTGTTATTTACCTGGACTAGAGATAAATTTTAGAAACTGTTTGTTTGAAGTGATATTTTTAAATGAGGGTTTTCTTAAAATTATCTTACAAGAACGAGACTTTAATTTTCTTTACCCATGTTTTCGTCAACTGTTGTGATCAAATGTCTTGTCTCTCCTCTTAGAAAAATAAATATAAAGTAAAAAATGATAAGACCACAAGCAGCTTATTAAGGTTAGCCTTAATTCAGGTAAAGCTAAAATATCTCAACTCTGACCCTATTAAACTTAAATGCATGTATAAATTATTTCTGAGGAAAGGAATCTATTGGAAAAAAAAATCTCATGACAACCTCTTTGTAATTACTGACCTATTTGTTCTTGGTATATTTTTATGGCGAGTTTAAATGACATTTCCCAAATTGTCATCTATTAGATACAGTAGATATTTGAATAAGTTTGCATACGAACAATTGTCAAAATAGACTTACCTAAATTGAAATGATTTCAATGCCTTAATATTCTCAAGTTGTCCCTTTGACTCAGTTTTGAGTATCAGGGAGGATTGCATGGCGTGTTTAGAGGATTTAGGTGGATAACTGCCTTGTGCACTAGAAGGAAACAAAGATCCTACTCCTACTCTATCAAAAAAGTCTAAATATAACCTTCTCCAATACTCTGATATGTCTGTCTTCATTCTTGTTAGGGTGTTCAAATAGCTTTCATGGTATAACCTAGAAATAACTCCTGTTGGATTGTCTTCAGAGAGGGGTTAATATATTGATAAATACACTTGAGCACAGCTGAAGGAATTTGTGATTGATGTAGTCCCAGAAGAAAATAAGGGACCTGGAGACAGGTTCAAGCATACCAATATGCCAATCATAGCAAATGGATCTAAAGGGTGGTAAATGTGGGTTACCCACACAGCAGTGGGCGTCTCAAGCTACCCAAGTGCCATAACTGGATATAATAATCACACACTTGTCTTAATGTGTCACAATGTTAACAGGAGAAACCACTGTCCACCTCAAATGGAGACAGTCTGGCAAACCTGATCAGATTATTGCTGTCATTATTTCAAGCAAATTAACAGGTTACAAAATGGTTCACCTTGCCTGACACCATTTTGGAGTATGACAGCCCGGCCTTCAAATGAGAAAATACATCAGGCTGATATGCAAAAAGCTCACCTGAGATGACTCATTTATTCCAGTGTCCAATGAGACACTTTCCTGGGGGCACGTTAGCAGGTCAACATTACACATAGTTATCATTTCTTCTAGAGGCCCCCGGAGTGGTTGGGTTCTGGAAGGCTTTGGAAAGGACAGCCTGCCCTTTCAAACCCAGTACAGTTATACTATTTGTACCAGGACTTTCTCCCTGGAAGCCATGGCTTCTCAAGCATCACAGGGAATCATATACATATCTACAGGAAAAACAAAAGTTTTGGGTGTCATTTATTAATATTGCCACAAATTAACTAAAGGGGAAAGTTAAGTCAGAGCTGGGAAAGCATCTAACCCTCTTCAGTATACAATTTCTTTCGTGTTTGAACCCAGTTATTGAAGTCTTGTTTTTCTTATTGCATTCTAACTGTCCCTCAGCTTTGCATTTCCAAGGTCTTTGGTGTGTGTGTGTGTGTACACATATGCCTGCATGAGTGTTTCAGGAGCACAGGTACCATGCTTTCTGTAGCTTTCAACAGCTGTTTCCTGTCCATCCCACCTCATAAACCTGCACATCTCAACCTCTGACATGTCACTCAGGATGCACAAAGGAGGAGTGGATAGCTGCTCTAACCCCCCTGCCCCTTTGTTATGTATGGTATAATTGAATTATTTCTCATATTGTCTATATGTGCTAGAGAGTTCTGCTTTCTCTTTAATTTTGTGTGTCTTAAAACTCCCAAATTCCATTTTTTAGAAAAATTCCCCAAATGAAAAAATTTTTTTCACTATGTGGTCAAAATGCTGAGTACTACCTGTCTCTAATTCTGAAGCATATATACATATATTTTATATATTGGTATATATAACATATATATTTTGCTTATATATTACTTAATATATATAAGCAAATAAATATAAATACGTATCATTATGGAGAACTTCCAAGGAATCACTCAAAATCCTCATCACTTGAGCCTAAGAAAACCTTAATGAAAAACTTTATTATGAAAATACTTTAGAATATCTCCAAGACCTGTACATTTGTTTAGCTGCCTACATTATGCATTCCCATTTGTTGGACGTTTGCAAGCAGGAAAATGTGTGTAAAGGATCTCAGGTTTTGAAAACATATCTTTATGTGTTTGAAAATTGCCTTGGCTATTTAATTGCTTTGTGACATTATGTCATCACATTAGCTGAGTTGACACCTGCATTGGTACCAGTATCAATCAGGCTTCCAGAGGAAACAAATGGTAAATTCAGATGGGGTCATTTGTAGACATTTAATGAAAGGTCTATTTAAAGAGATTTTTTAAGTAATTGTTTTATCATTTACTACTTTATGAAATTCTGAAATATATATGTGGTAAGTCCTGCTTTAATTCTTTTTAAATAAGAAAAATCGTGATAAGCCTATTTTAAGAGCAGAGCTAAAACACAATGAATTAACCAAAAGTTAGGTGGTACCTCAATATTAAATAGCTCTTAAGCAAAAGTCCTAACTCTACATACTTGGCATTTTTCAAATAGTGATAAAAGAACCAATCTTCTTAAATAATAGAACTTAAGCTTCTGTGCATCTATCAAAAAAAGCCTTAAAAATCATCAAAACACTAATAGAACTTCAAGGAAAAATGGACAAGTAAATCATGTTATAATATTTTTAATATCTCCCTTTAATAACTGAAAATCAAGTGGACAAAAAAGATTAACAACATAGAAGAATTGAAAAATAAAATGAACAGGAGTGAATGCACAAAAAGCCTCAATCAATATTTTAAAATTCTGTTATTATCATACCAGATTTTCAGACTACCACGAATTGATCAATCAAGAAATAATAATTAACATTTAAAACTGTATAGAACTAGGGGTGCCTGGGCGTATAGTCGGTTAAGCATCCCTCAGCTCAAGTCATGATCTCATGGTTATGAGATCAAGCCTTGCGTTAGGCTTTGCTGTCAGCTCAAGGTCTGCTTGAGATTCTCTCCTTCTCCCTCTGCCCCTCCCACTCAGGAACTTTCTATCTAAAATAGATGAATAAATATTTTGAAAATAAACTATATAGAACTAAATGCACAATGAAAATACAACTTATTAAAGTGTGTATCATGCTGCTGAAACTATGTCTAGAGAATTTGAAGTCTGAAAAGCATATATTAGAAACCAAGAAAAATAAGCATGTATATGAAACTGTATCATCAATTCACAAAGACAAGAACACCATAAAAACTAGCAGAGTAAATACAGAAACACTAAAAAGAAGGAAATAAAAAAATAGAAGCATGAAACCAAATTTTAACAATAATTTGTCTTTAAATCTGTGTATATTATCATTATTGATATATCTGATTTTTTTATTCCATCTGATATTTTTCCTGTGTGTTTATGTGCTCTTTTTAACTTTCTCTTTTCCCTTTTTCTTCTCTCCATCATATTTGTTGTATATTCTGGATTCCCATTCTTTTCCTCTGTTGTTTTGGAAATTTTTCTCCATTTTGGCTTGGAAACAACCAAGAATTAGATTTTTTTAAGAGTTTAAGCCTGTAATAAATCCAGGCTAGATTTATCAATCAATGAGACAGAATGTGAAAGGAAAGAACATTAAAAGTGCGAAAGGGAAAGAAAACTGCAAAGAAAGCCATATTAGAATATGGCTTGTTCCTTCAAATCTTTTTTTTTTTTTTTTTAAGATTTTTATTTATTTGTGAGAGACGCAGAGAGAGAGAGAGAGAGAGAGAGGCAGAGACACAGGCAGAGAGAGAAGCAGGCTCCATGCAGGGACCCCGACGCGGGACTCGATCCTGGGTCTCCAGAATCACGCCCCGGGCTGAAGGCGGTGCTAACCCGCTGAGCCACCTGGGCTGCCCCCTGACTTGTTCCTTCAAAATGGTTCTGCACTTTTTAAAATTTCAGTTAGCTTTGTAATTCGAAATAGCAACATTGGGAGGGCTTTGCAAACAAACAAACAAACAAACAAACAAAAAAAGACTTTATATTTTTTCCTG
Organism: Canis aureus; assembly: GCF_053574225.1. Classification (NCBI taxonomy): domain Eukaryota; kingdom Metazoa; phylum Chordata; class Mammalia; order Carnivora; family Canidae; genus Canis; species Canis aureus. The sequence continues at coordinate 44,236,391 of NC_135612.1, forward strand.
TTATTACTTACCAATGCTCCTCTGGTAATACTACCCTTCTGCTGCTGTCCTATCTGTGTGAAGAATGTAAAGGGTCTGAAGTGTTTTGGCTATTTGCATGCTAACAAGTTAACCTGCCTCAAGTTGTATAAATGCTGGCAGAAGACATGAGACTCCTGGGTCATAGAATAAAGACTTTATTACTCACAACCCAGCACGCAGTCTAAGCTTCACGTTCTCGTCTGTTACACTTGTCCCCTCAAATCCCAAGGAGGCAATGGGAACATAGAGCCAGAGGATGCTGTATACTCAGTGTGAAGCATCACAGCAGAGGAATTCATACCTTAGGAAACCCTATCAATTTGTAAAAGGATGCTAGAAAACCTTTCTGAATCTTGACCCAGAAGACATTAACTTTCTTTTCTTTCTTTCTTTTTTTTTTTTTTTTTGACATTAACTTTCTTATACAAACAAATAGCAAACAAATCTTCCAGTTTGCCCTCTGGAGGGAGAAACTATTTCTATCTCCTATATAAACATCTTTGAAAATATAGCTTGGAACAAAAACCAGTGACTCCATTTGCGAGATATGTAGAGATATGAGACCCAATGGAGAACTGTCTCTCAAAATTTATGTCTGTTACTGTTGCCACTATATTGGAAAGAAAATACTAATATATAATTTGAATATAGTTATAATGTATAATTTTTTCCTGGGCCTTTTCTGTATCCCCTGTGGTGTACTGAATATAGGGAACAGTACTTAGAAGACTCACCATTCCTCTTCAAGCAATACCTCTTACTGGATGGGGGGGAAGGAGGAAAAACAAAATGATCAAATAACCAAACATAAGCTTATTGTTCAATAGAGTTAATCACAACGTGTAAAATACCTGGGTAAACATTTACTATTTTTTAAAAAGATTTATTTATTTATGATAGACATAGAGAGAGAGAGAGAGAGAGAGGGAGAGAGGCAGAGACACAGGAGGAGGGAGAGGCAGGCTCCATGCCGGGAGCCCGACATGGGACTCGATCCCGGGACTCCAGGATCGTGCCCTGGGCCAAAGGCAGGCGCTAAACCGCTGAGCCACCCAGGGATCCCCAAACATTTACTATTTTTTATCTGAGATCCAAAAAATGGTTTCCCTCTATACCTTTACAAAATAGAATATTTTTGGCTAACATTTCTCCTGGAAGAAAATAGTATGGTACATTCATATTTCCATCTGAGGTCTACCCTTGCAGATCACCATGCAGCTGATTATATGTGAAATTAGAAATGTTGTTACAAGCATATAAGAAGAAAAGAAAACTCCATTACTGATTTAGTATGCTGATACATTCTTGGAATGTTCTATATTGTCTATAAATACTAATGCTGGATTTACTTCTTGCTAGCCTCAATACCTATTCTCTTGAACATGTTTGGCTATAAACTATCCATTTCTTAACTCTGCATTCCCAAGTATTTCCTGACATATAAAAGTCAAGGTTAGAAATCAATGCATCATGAGAGATCACAATTGCTGTGACTTTTGCTTCAAGATATTACTAGACTCACATGTTTCTAAAAGTATTATATAGAAGAATAAATTTGAGGAGTTAATTTCTTGTCTATGAACTCACTAACCTGAGCATAATGCACTTAGTAGCCTCATGCTTTTAATTTTCTTTTTATTCAAATTGGCAGCAATTTCCTATATTTTGAATATATTATGTGTTGAAATTTTGCTGATATTTCCCACAGTCTCCTGAAGTGTTATTCAAAAGTGCTATCCCTTTGAAATATCGGTTGTTATTATTCAGATCTCTCATCTTTAAATTAAAATTGAATAAACTGAGATCTGATAATCTGCAGTTTTAATTCAAGTTCTATTTTATGCCAACAGTAATAAAAACCATAACTATGTTTGATATAGCTAATGATGTATAACTGACAATTGAGCTTGTTAATCTTTATTTTAGGCAATATGTAGCAACTGTTTTATCCATTGAGTAGATTACCTCTTTCACTGACCAGTGATACATTTTCCCCCTTACCAGCTACAGAGTATGTCATTTATATGGAGCATGCTAAAATCCCTGCCCTAACTCTGTCCCAGAAAAAGACATTTTCTTTATTATAGTCAATAATTTAACTGCAAAATTTAATAAAGTGAATGAACAATATTTTTAAAAAACAAAATTATGAGTGATTCTATATATACTTATATATGAATCATAAGTGTATGTGGTTTCATTTAGCCTTAATTACCTCTATATAGACACTATTTTCAAAGAGTCACATTATGAGTAGAGCTTCAACATATGAATTGCAGGGGGATAAAATTCAGTCTATGACACAGGGGTAGGGTTGGAATTCCAGGAAGAATTTCCACTAAGGATACACAGTCTAAGGCAAAGGATAATCCATCTATCTACTCTCAGTTCATACCCCTAACCCAGAGTTATGGCTATTCCCAGATCAAATGAAGGCCCCACACTCCCATTATTTGAAAAGAAAGAGATGGACCCAAATATTTCACATCATCTTTTTCTGTAGGTGACTTCCAGTCTTTTATTTTGAAGAATGTTTTTTGAAAACCAGAATCTTTGTGGCACCTCTGAAGAAATATGAGTACTCACAATGATTCCCTCATCCACCAATAGTTGCAAAGCCTTTGCTAGAACTGTGACAGGTGCCTCAGAGGGTCTATAAAGGTATCCTCAGGGAACATGTTCTTCACTTACCAGGTGTCATCTCAGTGCTCTGTTGATGCTTGAATAAGAAATATTTATTTCCCAGAGCATTACATTCTATATCATCAAAAAAACAAAGCTTTTTCCCCTGATCACTATACACAATTTTTCTTAGGCAACACCTCAAGTTCTCAGTAGCAATAAGTACCCTACTCTATACAGAACAGGAAAACCCATTATTCCCTTCAGCTAAATGTTGGGAAAGCCTTACCAGGGCATGAAGTATCCTCAGAGCTGGCTCTCTTATGTGATCTTGGGCACAAAGATATCCCTTAGTCATCCACACTATATACCACTTCTGGCATGGCAAGATGGCCATGGGCAGAAATCTGTATTTTAAGACATTATTCTGAGGCAAGAAATAAGATAATTGAGTCTGGACAAGCCACTTGAAAGGTACTCTCTGAAACTTGCAGTTGTTCATTCATTGTTTCTGTCAAAGAAAGAACTATGGACTGCCTTAGCCTTTCAAGAAATAAATCTCAACTTTCAGAGCTGGATAACCAGGCAGCTTCCCCCACTGGGCAATATGTTCACATGAATACATGACTGCTGAGCAACAAAGTGGGCCAGGAGATTTGCACAGTAGTCAAGTTGAAACTTTTACTGAAGAAGATTTCAAAAGGGCCCATGTGGGAAATAAGGGAGCTAGAAGGAATTCATGCACTCTGTTAAGAAGCAGACTCCAAGTCTGGGTGAGCCTCTACGTATTCAACAGAACAAATCCACCTAGAAGCCTACAAATACTTGATAGCAATAACAATTGTCAAGGGAAGAAGGTAGTTCTCATTATATGGAAGAAGAGCTTAATGTGGGAGAAAAATAGCTAGATTACCTACATATGTATATTTGTATACATAGGTATTATGTATTTGTGTGCATTCAGTCTACGTTTACAATAAAATACAAGGACAATGGAATGGCAAACTCTTTGCTATTCAGGGTAATAATATAAAAATTATCTAACAAAAATGATAGAGCTGATTGAAGAAAGATGGATAAGAAAAATGACTTGCAAAGAGAAATACTGGAAAGTAAAATCATGATGGCAGAAAACAGTAATATACTTGAAAATCTTGAATATTTCCACAGAGAAAGAACACAAAAACTTTATCCAATAAGACCCATTCTAGGCAAGTTATAATAAAATGTCCTTGATTGGTTTGCTAATAAGAAACATCAGAAATGGGGCAGTTCCAAGGTTGTTAAATTTAGTGGCTCAACAATATCCTCAGAGACCCAGACTCTTTCCACATTTCTGCTGGGTCATCATCAGAATATTCTATTGTAGTACACGTTAGTTTAAAATATTTACGTAGTTCATTACAAAACTTGAAGTTTCAGGGTCAATTGAAGAGCAAGAACAATTTTAAAACCATTAACCACAAAATGCAACTTTGAAGATTTCTGCTGGGAATTTTATGAAAAAATTAAAAAATAATAAAATCATACTGCAAAATGTGCTTTTTATAAAATACTAATGTCATGGTATTAGATACAGATATAAGTAAGAAGTCCATTAGAGCAAATGAACAATTATTTGGCTTATGTTATTAAAGTAATTCTGTTAATAACTATATGCATATGGATTTATTATTTTTATTTGCTGAGAAATAAATTTTACTTATGAAAATACTTTTTGAGTAGAAGTCTTTTATATATCTATTCATTTAATAGAACATTTCTGCTAATATTTTTAAGTTGTATAGTCTTAATTACATTTAGGGCCCCCTTTTACACTCAAAATTGTCTCCATCTAAATAATAAATTGTGTATTAATCCTATAACTAACATTTTTAAGTTAAAGCAAGAGGCTCTATAGTCTATAGTCTCTATAGAGGGTCTGTACTCTATGGAGAATGAGTATAGATGGAAAAAAGGTGGAGGTGCAAGCAATTAACCTGCAAAGAATTTCAATCTTAAGAAGTCAAGGAGATGAGAAAGAATCAACAAAAGGAGCCCGAGACTACTCAGGATAAAAAGAAGAAGAAAGCAAACAAGTAGGAGATTGTGATGTTTGGGAAGCCAAGTGAAGAAACTGTTTTAAGAAAATGAAGTGGTGAGCTGTGTCGAATGTTGTTCTTAGGTCAAGAAGGATGAGAGTTGAGGATTTAACATTGGATTAGCAACAGAAAGATCACTGCTGACCTCAAAGAGAGCAGTTTTGGTGGTGCAGGCTGAGAGGAGAGTGGAGCCAAATTGGGGTGAATCTAGGAAAGAATGGGATCAAATGAATTGGAGACTGTGAATATAGACAACTCTTTCAAGGTGTGCTGCTAGAAAGAGGAGCAGAACAGTGATAATTGCTGGAGGGGAAAGTTGGTTGCAGAGAGTTTTTAGACTTCATTACCATTATAATAATTACTTTTTTTTTTTTTTTCAGAAAAAAAAACCGAGAGAAGTAACAGCATGTTTGGATGTTAATGTGAATGAACCAGCAGGGATGAAAAAAGTTGAGGATGAAAGGAAAAGAGAAGAAACCTGGAGTGATGGGCTTAGTTAATGAGAGAGAATGGAATTCAGTGCCCTGAGACAGGTACTGCGACAGCACAGCCAGGCCATCGCCCCCGATACCGAGAGAGAGAAACCAGAATAAGTGAGCCCACTTGCAGTAGAGCAAATAGATATGGTATTTGAAAGCCCTGGTTTCTCCTAATTTTTCAGTCCTAGAAGTAAACCATCAGCTAGCTGTGAATGGAGAAGGAGATGGAGGCTCCAGGAAGCAGGTATGAAATAGTAATGGAGGGTCTTGTTACTTGTTATGTGGTCCACAGATCAGCAACAGCAGCAGGACCCAAGAGCCTCTTCAGAATTCAGAATTTCAGTCCCCCCCTCCAGACATACTAAACCAGAGCCTGTATTTTAACAAGATGCTCAGGTCATCCATATGTGAATTAAACTTTGAGAAGCACAGTAAATGGACTGGGGAAATAGAGAAGAGTGGCCATAAAGTCATATCACAGCCAGCCAGGTTGATTGAATATTTCTCTCCTAATGAAGATATGCAGGTGCACTTATGAATTTAAAAGGAAAATGGACTTAACTAATGTAGGGATTTTTGCCAGTTAGCCAGCTGAAGCAGGAGAGAGACAGAGGAATTGATAATGATGCACCATGGAATTGAAGGCGTATGGTCTGGAAAATAAAGGCAGGAGAGAGAGGAGTAAAAAGGAAGCTGGTCAATGGATTGTAGTTTGTAGCCGGTGAAGGATAGCTGGCATCGGGCAACTGGGAGTAAGCTGGAAACCAAGAACTGCTTGAAAGGGGTGGCTCAAATTGAGATAGTAGATATGTTACAGATATTGATAATGGCAAGATCCAAGTGTGGGCCATGGGAGGGAGTGGTTGACAGATTGGAGATTAAAATTTACTGCAGAAGTGGAGGTCAGATGCATAAGAGGTCAGGAGAGTAGGAAGATCATCAAGGTGGATAGTGAAATCATCAAGAACTAGGACAATGGTGTTGTAGAGAAGGGTGGTAAGCCAGGAGCTAAAACCTCAAAGGGAAAAATGGAGGACCCAGTGTCTATAGATGACGGCAAGCAGGAAAGTGATGGGTTGTGTAAATTGGATGACAGGAGATTCACACATGATGTGTTTAGGGTGGTGACAGAGAAATGCAGAGCAAGAAAGATATCTGTGCCACCTCCAGATCAAATAATAAAATGTGTGTAAGAGAGAAAATATTTACCCCGTAAAACAGGGGATATGGATAAAAAAAGGAAACCACAGTCAGCCAAGGGAATGGAAGTAGATAACTAGCCGTGATTAGTCAAGGAAGATAATGGTGTGAAGCTATAGGATGCTCTTAGGATGGTACAGAAGATTCAGTGTCTTTTTAAGAGACACAGTTGTGGGATCTCTTTTGATTCCAGCTAATGATATTGTAAGAACTAAGTAGGGGAGTCTTATTTAGACACACAGGGCTCTAGGAATCCCTTATTTCTTCCTTTTAATTGAACAATAATGAGCCAAGAGAACATGGCATAAGAAGTGTATGACTTTTCATACACATCAGAAATGAAATAACAAACTTTCATAAGCTGATAACACCCATGTCACCACTACCCAAATCAAAGATTAGGGCACCACCAGCATCCTTGGAGCTCCATTTCAGCCTCCAAACTAAGCCACTCTTCTGTTTCTCACACCACAGATGAGTTTTCCAGGGTCCCTTTGGACATCTGTTGATGGAGGCAAGAGGTGAAGCATAGGGTGGTCTCACCCTGAAGAAGTAGTGCTCTGTGGCTCCCTTTTGACACATTGATTGTCAGCATAGGGATCACGGAAGGGCAGAGTTAGCCATAGAACTCAGATGTATTTGGAAAAAAATGATTGCTTCTTTCCTGCACTTATAATATTTTGTGCCCTCTTCAATAATGGCATGTTTAGTACAATTCTATAATTATATCTTGATCTTCATGCTGCCTCCAAACACACACACACACACACACACACACACACACACACACATGAATTCTTTGAGATAGCATGTTTTATTACTATTTTTTCAATCATATGGCTTTGTACCTTGCCTCTTACATGGTAGATTTTTTAAAAAAGTGATAATGGCAGATATATCTGCCATTAATCCTAAAACCAAATGAATATCAAAGAACTTCCCCCCAAAATCTTGTGTTTATATTGATCCTTACTCATGGTTTTGTATGACACACTTTATAGTGGTGTAGCTTAATCATCTTGGAGAAATCTTAAAAATAGGCTGATTCTAAGTATGTCTCATCACTAAATTCCATGAACTGATTTTGCAAAGTTCATAATTGTAGGAATAATATTTTACAATGAATTAGGGACCCTTGTTTATCTGATCTCTCACCTGAAATACTTCAATAGGTGTCACAAAAGTACTAATTAAGGGCCTGCCATGCACAGTAAGGTACTTTGTAATGTTCTAGGAATAAAATGAGAGCTAGAAGACATGATTGCTACATCAACATTTTATTTTGGCAGCATCCCACTGGAAAGAGAAGCAAGGCAGCCACAATTCACAATATTTGCAGAAGAAGGAACAAAGTCATGACAAGGTTAAATGGCCTTCCCGTGACAATGTGAATTAAATCCAAAAGCCTTTGATTCTAGTCTACACCTTACCTTGTTTACAACTAACATGCCTGAAACTTCACTATTAGTGATTCAGCCCTTCGAGTAAGTTTCTGTCTTCTGTGAAAATGAAATTATCCTACTCTCCAGATTAGCAAATAATTACCTCTTAGTTTGAATGCAATGGTTTTAGTAGAGGTGTGAGGGAGAACTGGTGCTGGGAGCACCAATGAACACCGCAAGAGACTAGAAGAAAAATGGAAAGAGTCTAATGTCCTAAAGAAAAAGACTTCAGGCTTCACACACCTCAGAGGAAAGTTGCTTCTTTAGTCCATAGAAATCTCGATCCATTCATTTCATGATGTTAAAAAAAAATACAGGGGTTGGCACTGTTGGAATGACCAATAATTTGACATAAATGTAGGGGCCCTGAGGGGATCAGTCAGCTAAATATCTGCCTTCTGCTCAGGTCATGATCCCAGGGTCCTGGGATCAAGCCCAGTTGGGTTCCCTGCTTAGTGGGGGGTCAGCTTCTCCCTCTGCTCCTCTCCCTGCTCATGCCCTCTTTCTCTCTTTCTCTCTCTTCCTCTCAAATAAATAAAATCTTTAAAAAATTTTTGACATAGAGGTACCTTTCTTCCTACTTCATTTATTCAGTTTATTCAATGGATAGTCACTGGAGACTTACTATGTGCCAGGTAATTGTCTGTGTACCAGGGATACAACAGTGAAGAAAATAGAGTATTGCTCTCAAGTGTATATTCTAATGCCAACAATCACTGTGTTCTGAAAAACACCTAATCTCAGCTACACAATGAATTTTGCTGCCTTAGAAGCTTAAGCCTTAAGCTTAGAAGCCTTAATTCTAAGCTATGTGTCAAATATATCTCTATTTCCATCTACCTCAATGTCCAAATGCAAGTTTATTATCTCCCTTTCTCATAGCTCACATTCCCAATGCTGACACCATTCTCTATGCTGTCACTCACATTGGAAATCTAGAGATACCTCTTGGTCACTGTACCCATCCCAACACCATCAGTGATCATCAGTGACTCTTGCACATAATGAATTGTCCCCTTCCCTCCGTCTTTATCAGCTTTTCCTCTTGCTTAGGCCACTGTCATGTGCTCCAGAGAAGGGTCTTGGCTTCTCATCACTCTGTCCTTCAATCATGGTGTTTGCTGCTCTTGGAAGGATCATTTAGAACCTAAAATCTTGTTATGGCAAGTTTCTGAATAAAAGATTTTCAGTTAAAGTTCATAATTCATAGATTCAGCCTACCTTTCCAAACTGAACTCCTCTTCACCCTGTAACCAGTGGATCACTCACATGATACTTGCCTCTGTCTTTCAAACATTGACCTTTTGCTTTTACTTCATGTTTCTAGGCCCTTTTGCCATGTATTTCATCTACCCAGCATCTGCTCCAATATCACTTCTTCAGAACAGCTTCTGGCTATCTGATAAAATGTTTCTTCTCTGCATACCTCTGCTCCAACCAGGTTACTCTCATTATCTTCAGAAGTTATCACCATATGAAATCATCTGAGGATTCTATTTGCTGAGAGTCTATTGTCTCTACATCTCCCCTATATCAAAGAGTAGACCCTGGTATCCCAGAACTGAAATCAGTCCTGGCACAGAGTAGACCCCTAAGGATTACTTGCGTAGGGGACATCACCCTCTGTCCAGAATATATCTACTCCCTTTGAAATTTCAACACTCTCAAACCATTAGTTGTTTCTTTTTATGTGATCCTATAAAACTTTTTTGCATACCTCATAATATTTCTCACATTACATTGGAATTATTGTTGGAGTAGTTAAAAAATAGATATGTTGCTATCTCTTACCATAACCACCTTCTAAGGAAGGTAAATCCTACTAATATCAGTGCCTTTTCTGATTTGGCAATAATTGCTGATTTCATAGCCCTGCAAAATAGAGAAAATGTTAGAAGTTGAAAAATTTAGGTGTGGGAGAGAAAATGAGGGAGAAAATAATTTGACGGCAGTCCATAGTGTTTATCAATGATGCAATGCATCCCTTTTCAGAACAACCTAGAAGTTCAGTAAAAGTCTACTATACTTACAAAGCCTCAGAGACATGAAAGGGTCTGTCTCAGAGAATGTACACTTCCTGGGAAATTATAGAAATCACTGTAAAGGTTTATACTTTCACAATTATGTAATCCAGGCAATTAGAGAACTTGAGCATCACAGCAATCATAGATAACATCTGGGTGACCTTGATGTATGTAGTTTTAAGCACACACATACACATATGAAATTATCTACATTATACTATTCATGGTGGTAACAAAGGTATCTATGATCTGTAAATAACATTCCACGGACCTCCTTGAATCTCCAAATAAACAAAGCAAATATGATTAAGCTCATTTTGCATGAGAGGACAATGATTCTCAGAAAACTCTGCTGTGGACCAGCAGATTAGGGGCTCTTCTAGACCATTTCACACATACATGAAACTAGATCTTCTAGGAATCATTGCAAGTCATGTTAAGAACCTCTGTTCAGGCTCTAAAATTATTCTATTATTCATACACAGGCCATTTTAAATTCCTAATTGAATGTTATCAGCCAAGGTTGAACTTCTGAAAAGTTTCTTCAATTAAGTCATAGAAGTCTTCATAAAGATGGGCTTCTTCATTCTCCAATTGTATAGAATTTCTGACTTGCATTGCTGGATTTAGGTCATATAATAGAAGATCTAAGAGCTGCAATTTGCTCTTTGAGATGAAATTCGCAACCAGCTTTTCCAGGTTGCAAATACTAAGTAAATAGGTCAAAACAATAATATCCATTCCCTAGAAGACACTAGGCAGGAAATGCACAACTAATTGTAGACCATGGTTAATGTCTTGTCAACAAGGATCTTCCATTAATAGAGCAGGGAGACCTTTTGGGCTCTGATGCATAAACAATTGATAGTGGTTTTAAAGGGTAGTGTTCCTTACTCTGCATTCTGTAACCAGCCAGCCACAGCATAGTAGACTCTGAATAAGGGAGATCTCCAAAATCCACAGTTCCTGTAATGTAAGTAAGTTTGTCATCTGTGGAAGTAGTGCTGTATCTTTTATTTCTGAAAGGAGTCCTGATGCATGGACTCATCCCTAAAGAAAAGCTTATACTATTAAAGAATCCAGATCAGAATCTTATATATAACTTAGTAAATGACAAAAACAACAACTATACTAATACTAATATTATTATTAGTGTTGTTTTCAAAATAGCCAAGAAGATTAAGAAACGTCTAGGTAGAAAATTAAATTGATATTAATAAGCAGACTGAGGACGTGTCTAGCTGTCCCTTTTCTAAATAACAGAAGCAAAGAATTCCATTGTGTATAAGCTAAAACTTTCCCTCTTTTTTTTTTTTTTTTGTACATTTTTTATTTGGAGTTCAATTTGCCAACGTATAGTATAACATCCAGTGCTCATCCAGTCAAGTGCCCCCCTCAGTGCCCGTCACCCAGTCACCCCAATCTCCCACCCACCTCCCTTCCACTACCCCTTGTTCATTTCCCAGAGTTAGGAATCTCTCATGTTCTGTCACCCTCTCTGATATTTCCCACTCATTTTCTTCATTTTTTCTCCTTTCACCTTTATTCCCCTTCACTATTTTTTATATTCCCCAAATGAATGAGACCATATAATGTCTGTCCTTCTCCACTTGACTTACTTCACTCAGCATAATACCCTCCAGTTCCATCCACGTCGAAGCAAATGGTGGGTATTTGTCGTTTCTAATGGCTGAGGAATATTCCATTGTATACATAGACCACATCTTCTTTATCCATTCATCTTTCGATGGACACCGAGGCTCCTTCCACAGTTTGGCTATTGTGGACATTGCTGCTAGAAACATCAGGGTGCAGGTGTCCTGCTGTTTCACTGCATCTGTATCTTTGGGGTAAATCCCCAACAGTCCAATTGCTGGGTCGTAGGAAAGATCTATTTTTAAGTCTTTGCGGAACCTCCACACAGTTTTCCAGAGTGGCTGCACCAGTTCACATTCCCACCAACAGTGCAAGAGGGTTCCCCTTTCTCCACATCCTCTCCAAAGTTTGTTGTTTCCTGTCTTGTTAATTTTCCCCATTCTCACTGGTGTGAGGTGGTATCTCATTGTGGTTCTGATTTGTATTTCCCTGATGGCAAGTGATGCGGAGCATTTTTTCATGTGCTTGTTGGCCATGTCTATGTCTTCGTTGATGAAATTTTTATTCATGTCTTTTGCCCATTTCATGATTGGATTGTTTGTTTCTTTGCTGTTGAGTTTAATAAGTTCTTTGTAGATCTTGGAAACTAGCCCTTTATCTGATACGTCATTTGCAAATACTTCTCCCATCCTGTAGGTTGTCTTTTAGTTTTGTTGACCGTTTCTTTTGCTGTGCAAAAGCTTTTTATCTTGATGAAATCTCAATAATTCATTTTTGCTTTTGTTTCCCTTGTCTTTATATGTGTATCTTGCAAGAAGTTGCTGTGGCCAAGTTCAAAAAAGGTATTGCCTGTGTTCTCCTCTAGGATTTTGATGGATTCTTGTCTCACATTTAGATCTTTCATCCATTTTGAATGTATCTTTGTGTATGGTGTAAGAGAGTGGTCTAGTTTCATTCTTCTGCACGTGGCTGTCCAATTTTCCCAGCACCATTTATTGAAGAGACTGTCTTTTTTCCAGTGGATAGTCTTTCCTGCTTTGTCGAATATTAGTTGACCATAGAGTTGAGGGCTCATTTCTGGGTTCTCTATTCTGATCCATTGACATATGTGTCTATTTTTGTGCCAGTACCGCACTGTCTTGATGATCACAGCTTTGTAGTACAACTTGAAATCTGGCATTGTGATGCCCCCGGCTCTGGTTTTCGTTTTGAATATTCCCTTGGCTATTTGGGGTCTTTTCTGATTCCACACAAATCTTGTGATTATTTGTTCCAACTCTATGAAGAAAGTCCATGGTATTTTGATAGGAATTGCTTTGAATGTGTAAATTGCCCTGGGTAGCATAGAAATTCTCACAATATTAATTCTGCCACTCCATGAGCATGGAATATTTTTCCATCTCTTTGTGTCTTCGTCAATTTCTTTCAGAAGTGTTCTGTAGTTTTTAGGGTATAGATCCTTTACCTCTTTGGTTAGGTTTATTCCTAGGTATCTTATGCTTTTGGGTGCAATTGTAACTGGGATTGACTCCTTAATGCCACTGATTTCTGGGCATTGATTTTGTATCCTGCCACGCTGCCAAATTGCTGTATGAGTTCTAGGGGTGGAGGACTTTTGGGTTTTCTATATACAGTATCATGTCATCTGCAAAGACAGAGAATTTGACTTCTTTGCTAATTTGAATGCCTTTTATCTCTTATTGTTGTCTGATTGCTGAGGCTAGGACTTCCAGTACTATGTTGAATAGCAGTGGTGAGAGTGGACATCCCTGTCATGTTCCTGATCTTAGGGTAAAGGCTCCCAGTGTTTCCCCATTGAGAATGATATTTGCTGTGGGCTTTTCGTAGATGCCTTTTAAGATGCTGAGGAATGTTCCTTCTATTCCTACACTCTGAAGAGTTTTGATCAGGAATGGATGCTGTATTTTGTCAAATGCTTTCTCTGCATCTGTTGAGAGGATCATATGGTTCTTGTTTTTGCTCTTGCTGATATGATCTATCACGTTGATTGCTTTACGAGTATTGAACTAGCCTTGCATCCCAGGGATAAATCCCACTTGATCATGGTGAATAATCTTCTTAATGTACTGTTGGATCCTATTGGCTAGTATCTTGTTGAGAATTTTTGCATCTGTGTTCATCAGGAATATTGGTCTATAATTCTCCTTTTTGGTGGGGTCTTTGGTTTTGGAATTAGGGTGATGCTGGCCTCATAAAATGAGTTTGGAAGTATTCCATCCCTTTCTATCTTTCAGAACAGCTTAAGTAGAATAGGTTTGTTTCTTCTTTAAATGTTTGTTAGAATTATCCCTGGGAAGTCATCTTGGCCCTGGACTTTTGTGTCTTGGGAGGTTTTTGATGACTGCTTCAATTTCCTCCCTGGTTATCGGCCTATTCAGGTTTTCTATTTCTTCCTGCTCCAGTTTTGGTGTTTGTGGTTTTCCAAAAATGAGTCCATTTCTTCTAGATTGCCTAATTTATTGGTGTATAGCTGCTCATAATATGTTTTTCAAATTGTTTGTTTTTCCTTGGTATTGGTGGTGATCTCTCCTTTTCATTCATGATTTTATTAATTTGAGTTTTTTCTCTTTTGTTTTTAATTAGGCTGGCTAATAGTTTATCTATCTTATTAATTCTTTCAAAGAACCAACTCCTGGTTTTGTTTTCTGTTGTACAGTTCTTCTGGTCTCTATTTAATTGAGTTTTGCTCGAATCTTTATTAAGATTCTCTTCTGCTGCTGGGTGTAGGTTTTATTTGCTGTTCTTTCTCCAGTTCCTTTAGGTGCAAGGTTAGCTTGTGTATTTGAGTTTTTTTCCAGTTTTTTGAGAGATGCTTGTATTGCGATGTATTTCCCTCTTAGGACTGCTTTTGCAGTATCCTAAAGATTTTGAACAATTGTATCTTCATTTTCATTAGTTTCAATGAATCTTTTTAATTCTTCTCTAATTTCCTGGTTGACCCTTTCATCTTTTAGCAGGATGCTCTTTAACCTTCACATGTTTGAGTTTCTTACAAATTTATTCCTGTGATTGAGTTCAAGTTTCAAAGCATTATGGTCTGAAAATATGCAGGGGACAATCCCAATCTTTTGGTATTGATTGAGACCTGATTTGTGATCCAGTATGTGGGCTACTCTGGAGAAAGTTCCATGTGTACTTGAGAAGAATGTGTATTCTTTTGTGTTTGGATGTAAAGTTCTATAAATATCTGTGAAATCCATCTGGTCCAATGTATCATTTAAAGCTCTTGTTTCGGGGGATCCCTGGGTGGCTCAGCGGTTTGGCGCCTACCTTCGGCACGGGGCGCGATCCTGGAGACCCTGGATCAAGTCCCACGTCGGCTCTCTGCATGGAGCCTGCTTCTCCCTCTGCCTGTGTCTCTGCCCCCCTCCCCTTTCTATGTCTATCATGAATAAATAAATAAATCTTTAAAAAAATAAAAAAATAAAAAAAAATAAAGCTCTTGTTTCGGGATCCCTGGGTGGCGCAGCGGTTTGGCGCCTGCCTTTGGCCCAGGGCCTGATCCTGGAGACCCGGGATCGAATCCCACGTCGGGCTCCCGGTGCATGGAGCCTGCTTCTCCCTCTGCCTATATCTCTGCCTCTCTCTCTCTCTCTCTGTGACTATCATAAATAAAAATTAAAAAAAATAAATAAAGCTCTTGTTTCTTCGGAGATGTTGTTCTTAGAAGATCTGTCATTTGCAGAAAGCACCGTGTTGAAGTCTCCCAGTATTAGTGTATTATTATCTAAGTATGTCTTAACTTTGATTATTAATTAATTGATATACTTGGCAGCTCCCACATTGGGGGCATAAATATTCGTGATTGTTAGGTCCTCTTGTTGGATAGATCCTTTAAGTATGATATAGTGTCCCTCTTCATCTCTTTCTATAGTCTTTGGGATAAACTTTAATTTATCTGATATGAGGATGGCTACCCCTGCTTTCTTTTGAGGACCATGGTAAATAGTTCTCCAACCTTTCATTTTCAGGCTGTAGGTATCCTTAGGTCTAAAATGAGTCTCTTGTAGACAGCAAATAGTTGGGTCTTACTTTTTTATCCAGTCTGAAACCCTGCATCTTTTGATGGGATCACTTAGCCCATTCATGTTCAGAGTTACTATTGAAAGATATGAATTTAGTGTCATACCTATTCAGTTGCTGTTTTGTGGATTATTTATTTGGGCTTCCTCTTTCTATTACAGAGTCCCCTTTAATATTTCTTGCAGAGCTGGTTTGGTGGACACATATTCTTTCAGTTTCTGCCTATCTCGGAAGCTCTTTATCTCTCCTTCTATTCTGAATGAGAGCCTTGCTGGATAAAGTATTCTTGACTGCATGTTCTTCTCATTTAGGACCCTGAATATATCCTGCCAGCCCTTTCTGGCCTGCCAGGTCTCTGTGGAGAGGTCTTCTGTTAATCTTTGTCCCCCTATAAGTTAGGGATCTCTTGTCTCTTGTTGCTTTAAGGATTTTCTCTTTATCTTTGGAATTTGCAAGTTTCCCTCTTAAATGTTGAGGTGTTGAATGGTTTTTATTGATTTTAGGGAGGGACCTCTCTATCTCCTGGATCTGAATGCCTGATTCCCTCCTCAAATTAGGGAAGTTCTCAGCTATGATTTGTTCAAATATGCTTTCTGGTCCTCTGTCCCTCTCGGCGCCCTCTGGACCCCAATCATATGCAGATTTTTCCTTCTGAGGCTGTCATTTATTTCCCTTAACCTTTCCTAATGGTCTTTTCATTGTTTTTCTCTTTTTTTCCTCAGCTACCTTCCTTGCCATCAACTTGTCTTCTATGTCACTCACTCGTTCTTCTACCTCACTAACCTTCATTGTTAGGACCTCCGGTTTGGATTGCCTCTCATTTAATTGATTTCTACTTTCTGCCTGATTAGATCTAAATTCTGCAGTCATGAAATCTCTTGAATCTTTTATGCTTTTTTCCAGAGCCACCAGTAGCTTTATAATTATGCTTCTGAATTGGCTTTCTGACATGGAATTGTAATCCAAATTCTGTAAGTCTGTGGCAAAGAGTACTGTTTCTGACTCTTTCTTTTGTGGTGGGTTCTTTTTTCTAGTCATTTTGCTCAGTGCAGAGTGTCTGTATGAGCAGGCTGCGTCAAGAATATCAACCACAACCTAAGTAAATTTCACCCTAGATGATTCTAGGCACCTGGTGATGATGCCGAGGTCAGAGACCAGAAATTGAAAACAAAATCAGAAGGAAATAAAACAAAAGGACCACTAAAGTGAAAAACAAATTTTAAAACAAAAATATTAAAAAATAAAAGGCCAGGAATCCTAAAGAAGAAGAGAAAAAAATAGGGGAAAAAAGAGAGAAAAAGAAAAAAGGGGGAAAAAAAAGGAGAAGAAAAAAGAGGGGAGACTAGGAGATGGTTGTGGTGAAGAAATTGTAGTGAAGGGAGAATGTAGTCTACCTGAGGGGTTCTAAAGGGTCATCCTCTTGTTTCTGAGTATGTTAAGTTCTGTATATTAGGAGATGCTCAGTCCCAAATTTATATAAACCAGAAATACTTGTAAAGGGCCCCAAAATTGAACACCAAAACATAGATGATATAAAAGAGGGGGGCAGAATGGGAATGAGGAATCTCACAGTATGAACCAGCATGGTATACCACTTGGTTCTGGGTGCATACTGGTCATGTTTTAGAAGGTATTAACTTCTGCCATTGTAGAACAAAATGAGGCAGAGAAAACACAAAACAAAACAAAACAAAAAACATATCTTGTATATCTCCCAAAATTAAGTTGAATATGTTGAAGGGAATCTAGAAGTGGAAAATATAACTAGGACCTATAATTGTAAAAATATGAAAGTCAAAAAGGAAGAATCTTAAAAATGAAGAGGTAAAATATTGTAGTTAAGATGGGAAAAGAGGGGAAAAAAGGAAATTTACAGTCTGTTATAAAAACAAGTTGTACTGGGAAAAGGAAGAAAAAAAGGGGTGGTGTTATCCTATGGTTCTATATACTGTAAATCCCTTGACTTCCCCTGGAGCTCTCCAGCGCTGCTTGGTCAAAAACTTGCTCTTCCCCTGTCCTTCCAGCTGGTCTTCTGGGGGAGGGGCCTGCTGTGCTGACTCTCAGGTGTGAGCACCTGGGGAGCTGCCCTGCCCCGGCCTGGTGCCGGGCTCAGTGGGAGCTATTTACCCCGTGAGGGCCCTGTTCCCTCGCAGCCCTGCTCCGCCCCAGGCACAGGGTGACGCAAGGAGGAACAACAACACTGGTGGTGGCCAGGTCCCCAGCCCTGGAGTCAGCTCCCGCAGTAACTACCGCAGCTCCCAGTCCACAGGGGCCTGGATGCTCCAGGGGCGGGGGTGCTGATCTGCACAGCTTGGGGGCGCCTGGCTGCCAGAGAGTCCTCGCTGTCCTGTGCCCTCCCCACCTCCGCCTGTCCCAGAGGGAGCGCAGGATCCTGGATTGTGTCCCCCGTCGCCCTGGGATCCGGGGCCTGTGCTGCTGGATTCATGCTCCCCGGGCCGTGCAGCCCCCTCCGCCTGGAGCCGCCACCTGAGCTTCCCCCGAGGCCCCACCAGGCACGCTCCCAAGCTAAAACTTTCATCTCCATCATACATTTTCAGGGATTTGAGAGGAGCATGGTTTCTGCTATGTAGACATTCACTCACTCCACAAATATTATCGAGATCCTACCATGTTGCAAGTACCCAACGTATATCAAGGAATAAAATAGGAATACTTGCCTTCTTAAAGCTTATAGTCTAGTTGGGTGTGGTGGTGGTGGTAAAAATTGTCTGGGAGGATAGGTAGCAAAGAAAAAAAATCATTGTAAATAAGGAAATTATATGATGTACTAGAAGAGGAGAAGTACTGTGGACAAAAGGAAAAGTAGAGCAGAGTACACAAAGTTCCAAAGCCAGCTATATGATCTGTATTTACAGATGTCTGAAGAAGTGTATTTTTGAATGGCTCACCAAGCATCCCTACTATGGAATAAGGCACTGTCTCTAGAAAGCATCCATTAAGGTGTGGCTGGGTTAGCAGAGTGACCATGCTGTGACAAAGGCAATATTGTCTTGGGGCCTCAGCCTACTCGCTGGTCCCAATAGATGACTTCCTTCCCCATTGGCACTGGCATCCTTTTACTCCTCCATCCTCTTTCCTGAATCCTATTCTGTGAGGGTTCTTTCACGTGGGGAAGGATTTATTATTTAATTGATGTGCACTACCACATAGAGAAGTCTAGATGAGATGTCAGGGAAGAAAACATGATGATGGAGTTCTAGGTGTTGACAGCCAAGTAGTGGAGCATAGAAGGGACTTTATGTGCCAGAAAGCTGTGACAAACTCCACAGCCAGCAAACAGTCCCTTCCACCTCACTGCTTACCTCATTGTACATGGTGGTTTTCATCACCCTCCCCACCAAAATCACTTTATTTTTTTATTTTTTTTATTTTTATTTATTTATGATAGTCACAGAGAGAGAGAGAGAGAGAGAGAGAGAGAGGCAGAGACACAGGCAGAGGGAGAAGCAGGCTCCATGCACCGGGAGCCCAACGTGGGACTTGATCCCAGGTCTCCAGGATCGCGCCCTGGGCCAAAGGCAGGCGCCAAACCGCTGCGCCACCCAGGGATCCCTCAAAATCACTTTATAATACATACTGTAACACTGAAGGAGATTGGTCTGATTTTAAAACCAGTTGCCCTTGAAGTATGCCCTCAGTTCCTCAGTTCTTCTTCCAAGATAGAGGGTATGTTTTGGTGTACAAATCAAGTTAGATTTTTTTGTGACTATTTGGACAAAAACTCATTCTCTGAAAGAGTTCAGTCACAACGATGGAGATTTTTTTTGTTGGTGATACCTCTGCTTGTTTGTTTGTAATGAACCTTGTTTGAGTACCTGACGGCTCAGTGGTTGAGTATCTGCCTTTGGCCCAGGGCGTGATATGAGGGTCCTGGGATCAAGTCCCACATCTGGCTCCCCGTAGGGAACCTGCTTCTCCCTCCACCTATGTCTCCGCCTCTTTCTGTGTGTCTCTCATGAATAAGTAAATAAAATCTTAAAAAAAAATAAAGAAATGAACTTTGTTCATTGCAGTATCCATATTTCCATGAGAAGGCTTAGAAAATTAAGGGCTATTTAAATAAAGGATTTCTATCCCGACAGATTATAGATCACAACTTCTTACTTGTGAGAGATATAAAACAATACTTCCTAAAGAATACTCTTTCATATAGTTGTTTGTAACTATTGCTGAACATATAAAATCTTATGTGAAAATTTAACAGAATTATATCACATTAGAAAAAAAGAATCCATGACTTTGATACTCAAAGTTAAACAAACAGGGGGCACCTGGGTGGTTTAGCCCATTAAGCACCTGATTTTTTTATTTCAGGCTCAGGTCATGATTTCAGGGTCATGATATCAAGCCCCTCCATTGAGCTCCACACTCAGTGAGAAGTCTACTTCTCTCCTTCTCCCCTCCCCCTCCCCCTGCTCACTCTGTCTTTCTCTCTCTAAAATAAATAAGCCTTTAAAAAAGTTAAACAAACAGGGGATCCCTGGGTGGCTCAGCGGTTTAGCGCCGCCTTCCGCTCAGGGCATGATCTAACCCGGGATCAAGTCCCACATCGGGCTCCCTACATGGAGCCTGCTTCACCCTCTGCCTGTGTCTCTGCCTCTCTCTCTCTCTCTGTGTGTCTATCATGAATTAATAAATAAAATCTTAAAAAAAAAGTTAAACAAATAAATATAAAGAAATGAAGAGAAGCTTTTTTTCTTTCTTATTTTTTTTATGAAAAGCATTTTTCTACAGTAAAATACTAAGTAACAAGTACAGAAGGAATGATAGCATTAGAAAATCACCACTTTGCCACTACTATAGTCATTATATAGGCAAGAATCATATCATCAATGGATACTAAAACTATTATATACATTTTCCTTAAAGCATGTCTACATAGTCTCTAAATAGCTTCATGTAGATCTTGCATTAATTACAAAGATAAAAAGGAGATTTTTACAATAAAAACGTGGTGTGTAAACAACTTAAAAATCAAGGTATCATGAACTTCCTGATATAGTTTACTGAGAAGGACCCAACAAAATGCATATAGTATCCCTGCCAGCAAATACATACCCTGAATCGCATCATGAGGAAATAATCAGACAATCCCAAATTAGGGGAACTTTTTATTTTTATTTTATTTTTTTAAGATTGTATTTATTTATTCATGAGAGACATGCAGAGAGAAGCAGAGACACAGGCAGAGGGGGAAGCGGGCTCCTAGTGGGGAGCCTAATGCAGGACTCGATCATGGGACCCCAGGATCATGACCTGAGCCAAAGGCAGATGCTCAACCACTGAGCTACCCAGGTTGCCCCTGGGGGAACTTTTTAATAAAACATCTGGTCTATACTTTTCCTAACTGATCAATGTCATGAGAGCAAAGAATAAAATTTAAAGAATCGTTTCTGTTTAAACAAAGCAATGAGCTATAACAACTAAGTGCAATGTGTGATTCTACATTGGAATCTGAGTTGAAAGGGAAAAAAAATTGAGACAGCTACAGAAACATGAATTTGGACTATGTTAGATACTATCCCATTTGTGTTCAATTTCCCTAGTTTAATAATTGTCTTATAGATGTATTCCACTACGAGAATACTGTTGTTCTTATAAGACATGCGTATGGAAACCCTTAGGAGTTTGTATTTGTTATGTTGTATCATTCAGCAAATAATAATAGTCCTGTATAACAAAGAATTTGATTGGCCTTTGTCCCTGGATCTTCGGAAGAGTTATGCTAAACACTTGGAATTCTCTGTCTTTGGGAATGTCTTTTTTTTTTTTTTTTTTTTTTTTTTTTGCCTTCATGGTATTTGTCTTTGTTATTCATCATGGGCCCCTTCAACCACATCTAACAGTTTATACTAACTAGGTGACACAGGTTGGGCCCCTAGTTAGTTTAAACTAATGAAATTATGTAAGATGGAATATGGTGATTCCAGAAAGACCAACTGTGTGATTACAGGGCTGGAGCTTTGAGTCACTTGGTATTCATCAAAACTTTGAGGAGGTGAGGGGTACTAGATATTGAGTCATATGGCCAGTGATTGAATCAACATGCCTACTTAACAAAGCCCCGGCAGAAACTATGGACACTAAAGCTTGCATGAGCTTTTCTGGTTGGCAATAATCTGTGTATTGTCACACATTGATGTGCCAGAGGGTGACATGTCCTCACAGACATGGCAACTTTACATTTGGGACTCTCCCAGATCTTGTTCTATATATCTTACCCATAGCTATTTCTATTTGTATATTTTTGCTAGAATAAAACTATAATCATCAACATAGCGCTCTCCTGAGTTCTGTGAGTCATTCTAGTGGATTCAAACCTGAGTGACTGGTGAGAACCTCTGAATTTGAGGATAGTTGGTTAGGAGTAAGAATGGCCTAGAGACTTGTCAATTTATGACCAGTATCCGAAATGAGAGCACTTTGGTGAAGGCTTGTGCCCTTAACTTGTGAGGTGTGACCTGACCACAGATAACTGGTAGAAGTCATTTGTAGATTCATTGCAATATTGTTTTACAAATTTCTGTAAGTTTCATTTTGTTCAAAACAAAAATTTGGGAAGAAGAAGTAGTAATAGTTGTAGTAGTAGTAGTCGTAGTAGTAGTAGTAGTAGTGAGGATGCCTTGGTGGCTCAGGCCATGATCTTGGAGTCCTGGGATCGAGTCCCACATGGGGCTCCCTGCATGGAGCCTGCTTCTCCCTCTGCCTGAGTCTCTACCTCTTTCTCTGTGTCTCTCATTAAAAAATAAATTAAATCTTTTTTTAAAAAAGTGTATGGCTCTTATATAACTTACCAAGCAGGAAAAATAATCTAAAAACAATGTTCTGTAGAACTGCCTACGTGCCTCTATTGTCTGGTTAGATGAGCACTCAGGATGCTAGATTAATTTTTCTTCACAAGTTAGGTTGTTTGCATTGAAAAAGCTTGTATCAAGCCAGCTTGATTTTACGGGCTTAAAAATACCAAACACAATTACATGGGAATTAAAATTATAAAGAAACAAACAAATAAATAAAAATAAAAATGCTGAGTGTCTGGGTGGCTTAGTTGGTTAAGCACCCAATTGTTGGTTTCAGCTCAGGTCATGATCTCAGGGTCCAGGGATGTCAGGCTGCATGCTTAGTACCGAGTTTGCTTCAAATTCTTCTCCCTCCCTTTTCAACTGTACTTTCTTTCTAAAATAAAGAAATAAAATTTATAAATAAATAAATAAATTAATTAATTAATTAAAAATGCCAAACACTATATATTAAGTGCCAAACCCATGCTGCTCCTAGCAAGAAAATGAGTAAACTTTCCCCCATAGACTTGGGAAAAAATTAAAATGATGATATGAAGATCATGCTGAGAACAGGATCCTAAACAATGTAGTACAGTCAATCAAGAGAGGTATTTAGCCATCCAAAAGTGTTTTTAAAAACTTGTGCCTGGCACATAGTGAATACCCAATGAATAGCAATAAATAGCAGCCAAGAAATATGAGAGACTTGAGAAAATGATATTATCAATCATTCCTCTCCTTTGGTGTACAGTACATTTCATCCTTAAAGCTGAGTTTGTGCAGCACATTCTCATCCAGCTAGAGTAGGATATGGGTAGACAGTTCCAATCATCACTGTGATACTAAAGAGAAAATTATCATAGAACTGAATAGATGCCTAAGGTCAAGTACTAGCCAGTTCATGCCTTTTTCCACCATGTCATATAGGTGGCCAAATCAAGGCATTTTGATAACTCTTCTTAAAGCATTCAAGAGAGGGAGAGAAAGAGAGAGAAAGAGAGAGAAGGGACAAGGATGGAAGGAGGGAAGAAGCTAGGAGGTTAGGAAAGAGGGAAGGAGAGGGAGGGAGGGAAGGGATATATATTTTCTCCAAATATCTTTTCCTTGTTCAAAATGTACTATATTATCAACTTAAAATGGAAGTTCAATTTTTTCGACTTTCGACACTGCTGTGGTTCCATTGTTCATCAGAGACCTATTTTCTCCCATATAATGAGTTTTGTTCTTTGTGCCTTCATTGTCTACACCAATAGTTCAGACAAATGCTTTTACAATAAATTTAATGTGGCACCTGGGTGGCTCAGTTGGTTAAGCATCTCCCTTTGGCTCAGGTCATAATCCCAGGGTCCTGGGCTCCCTGCTCAGCATGGAGTCTGCCTCTCCCTCTGCCTCCCCCCCCAGCTCATCCTCTCTCTCTCTCTCTCTCTCTCTAAAATAAATAAAATCTATAAAAAGTAAATAAAATAAATTTCATAAAATCTTATACATGTTGCTTGTAACTTCTATGGTTATAAGGCAATGTACTTGAAAATGCATATTAATTCACCTGCAATCAACTTACATGAATGGAGAGGAAATAATTTACTCTGTTGCATTCTTTCTCCCTTCCTCTCTCTCTCATCTCTACACATTATACGTTACATGTTGTATTTTCAGGTATTACCCTGTCACGTGGCTGTAATTCTGAGTTTTAGCTAGTAAAACCAATTGTTTTCCCCCCTTAAGACAGTCAAGTGTCTGACAAGTTGATTTCTTTTCTCAGCTATATGGAACAGCTTAAAACATCAGAATATTTCAGCTGAACTTTTTAATTATATATCTTAGCAGCCCAACATATTCAGGAGCTATACTTGAATATTCAACCTGAAATGGACTGAATGTTAAATTAAAGTAAACCACTAACTAAGGCAACTTTGCTTGGTGTATCTGCCATAAGAAGTGACAATTCATCTAATTAGTTTGCAATACTAGAGGCATTCTGAATTATTTCCCCCTGGCATGGATTTTTTCATAGTCACGGTACATGTACGGTCCACAGGACATACTTGGTTTCTATTAAAGTGTGACTTCTACCAGCCAGCACATTAATATGTATTCGTTCTGTCCCTAATGATATGGATAAGGTATAGAAGTGAGTCTGTAGATGACTGAGTGAATAAAATGATCCATTTGGGAACACGATATCTCATGTCTTAGATACCTAACACCACGCAGCGGTTGGCATAAATGACCTCTGAACCCTACAAGACAAGCTTCAGGAAAGGAGCAGTTAAGGGTGTGTGGGCCCTTCCTATCACTCTTTACACAGATACCAGTATGCCATGAAAGAATAAGATTATTAAGGATAACCTTGAACTCTCCTGTATTAATTGACCAATTGATACATATCTATATTTATCACTCTGATTATCGTTCTAGAAAAACAAATCTTCAGCCAATGTTGGAAGTTCAACTTTTGGGGGCTGCAAATGTGCTATAATCCAACTCATCACTGATGGTTTGAAGGTGCCATTGTGATCCATTAGGTTGGACCATTTCCCAACGCTCCAGGAGGGCTAAGTTGGCATGGATGCTTGAGGAGCTGGAAGGATTTAGGACGAATAAAAGGCTAAGAGTTGTATATGTCTAAGGAGATGAGCAAGGGGAAGAGTATGGAGAAGACTTGAAAGAACAAAAGGGCATAATGGAGGCCCCAGGCAAGGGAATATCCTGGGAGGAGAGGCCAAAGAGATGGGCTTGAAGCCAGTTGAATGAGACTGAACTGCTTGGCTTTTATTCCTTAGACGAAATAGAGAGTTTTAATTTAAACTTTTCTATTTTTATTTTTTAAAGATTTTATGTATTTATTTCGGAGAGAGCGCACACATCAGCATGAACTGAGGAAGGGGCAGAGGGAGCAGCAGACCCCCCACTTAGCAGGAAGCCCAATTCAGGGCTCCATCCCAGGATCCTGGGATCATAACCTGAGCCAAAGGCAGATGATTGACTGAGCCAGTCAGGCGCCCCTAAACTTTCTCGATTTTCAATGCAATCAGGCAATATACATATTTTAAGGTGTATTTCAATTCTTTGGGGGTTTAAATTTCCTTTTTTTCTTCTTTTTTTGGTGGAAGATGAGAATTATGAGAAGAGATGTGTATGACAAAGATTCAGACCATATCAATAACTTTGCTTGGCAGACAACAACAACAAATACGAATTAGAAAAATGAGATGTGCTGAGCCTTTGGGTTATTTACCACTTACTGGAATGCCGACTGCAAACAATAAAATAAATATTTCATTTTACGCAGTGTCGCTTAAAAAGTAAATAAGACACAGAGCCCTTCTAAGACAATTGCTGCTGCAGTATGAGGTAGGTATAATGACGCTTCAAGGCACATAAAGTTTAAGCTAATATTCTTGGGCTTAGGAGTTTATGTCTTCCTTTCTCCTGAAACAGTTCCCCTATGTGACTCCCATAGGTAAAATCATCTCAGTAGGTTTCGCTAACCAGCATAGATAAGCGCAGGTCCGCATTAAAACTCCCACTACATATGAAAGCCAAATCAACCCCCTTTACTAATAGAGATGTTCAGAAAAGATAAAACACCTCAAAGCCCAAGCGCTGAGTTTGTGCTGCTATTTCATGTCCGAGCAATTACAGTGATGGTATTAAGGGAAGATGAGGGCGGGAGCAATGTTGTCATGGGGGGGGGACGGGGGAAGGGGACGCAGGCCTTTAAGCAATCATGTAGAGCATGCACAACATCTCAGAGCTGGGGAGGGAACAAAGCTCCGCGCTGTCAGAGTATTGATCGGCTCCAGAAGGTACAGGGAGCGCCTCTACGGTGATTGCCTTCCCCGCTGGGTTTAGAGAGGTCTGAAAGAATACAGTATTGATCTGGCCCCGTTCCTGAGAAGTAACTTGCAGATAAACCCCGACCAGAGGCCACCAACCTTGAGAACAAACTGTTGCAAAGAGGCCCCGTTTGCCAGGCATCCAGCATCAGAGCTGATGCTGTGGGGGTGATGATGAGGACGCGCTTAAGCCCCTGCCCCGGGGAGGAGCTGAGGACAGGTCTTCTCTCGTCCTCGAATCACTGCATCTCTAAGATCTGAAACAGTTAAAGCCTCGTCCCAGGGGAGAGACGGGGAGGGAGCATCTCAGGTCCATTTGTGAAGCTGTATTTTACCAAGGAAGAAAGGTGTGACTTTTTGAAGCTTTGTGTGTTTGTCTGAATCCACTCAGAGCCTCATTTACCTTTTAAATGGGAATGATAATCCCAATTTCGCAGACTGTGACCTGGATTCAGTGTGATAAAGGAACCTACTCCGCAAAGGGTAGCTTTTAGTTATCAGGGTGATGTTTGGGAGGAATATCACCTCTCTGCTTCCTCTTGGAAAGAAAGACTCCCTCCCAGTCACTAAATTTCATGAATAAAATTTTTGAAGAACATTTTTCAGGGAAAGAGACACTTTCAAATGTTCCACTTCCCGAATTGTGCTAGAACTGGTTTGCTACTTTCATCCTTGTATATTACCAAACCTCAAGTTCCAACTTGGAAATAAAAATAATCCCAACCGAAAATTACTTATTTGTATACCACTCATTTTCTCACGGTTTCCTGGTGGAAATTACTGTAACCACAGGATCTCGCATGGTTTCAACCTCCAGCCACAAGTTAAAATCGGCCAAATGCTACTGAGAAGTTGGGGAACCAGGCTGTCAGCTGGGAATTGATCCTGCTGTGTAACCAGATACAAACGCAAATTGACTTAGACTGGGATTTTAGGGTACAACAGCATTGCTGCCACTGACGTTAAGGATATTTCATTTGCTAAGGAAGATGGCACCAAATTTATCACTCATCTGAGTAAGCTAGTCCAAGAATTCAGTGACAGTTCTATAAACCAGGATCGCCTCCTCAGCCCATGAGGGGCAACATCATTTCCTTGGATTATGTGGTGTGTAAAACGGGGTACATGCTACATCCCAGGTGCCAAGGATTTTATGAGTCATGGATAAAAGAGACTCCATGTGTTTTTTTTTTTTCTTTCAAAATCAGTCTGAGCTCATCACAGCTATCACTTAATTGTTTTATCAATTTCAGAATGGAGTGTGTTGTACCAACAGCAACTTCTCTCAGACTATTTAAACAAAAAACTGGGTTTGATAACTCTGTCATAATTGAGCTCCGTTCAAAAGATAAGAGTGGATGAGAGACATGTTCCACCTCTGATTACTTTTGCCAGCAGCCAGGGGAACCAAAGCAAATTCGCCATGAACGCGTCTTCTGTGCTTAAAGATCACAATTGCGGCAGCAGTAACACCTCCCTGTTTTCAAAGTGCTTGCCATGCATTGTCTATTTTTTTTTAATCATTCTTGAGACCCCCGGAGGACGGCATGCACATTCATCCCAGCTTCATTTGATCCACTCCTGCTTGACCACTGCCAGACTTTTTCCCAGGCAAGAGGAGAACACCCCGGAGAGGGCACAAACTGGACAAAGGGGCTGCAGAGGTGGTTTGATTTCACCACAATCATTTCATCTCGCTTAGCAGAAATCCCCTGGGCCCGCCCTCCAGGACACAAACTTGCCTTTGTTCATGCAGCTCAAATAAAAAGCTTCCCCTTCAAAATTTAACTCGTCTCTCTGAAACATTTAAAGGAAATGTGGCCTGTAATTGTCTGATGTGAAATGCAAGATACTCGGTCCTTTGTCCAAAGGCTAATATCTAATCCTTCTCAAGCCCCGAGGAGCAGTCTTTGAAGCTCTGATAGAATTTGTAAAGCCAAATAAAAACGGCACTAAATATGTATTTGCTTCATTAAAAACTTCAAGTATTCATCTCCATCTTAAGCGCACTCTCAGCCAGCCCCACAGCCTTACCTACTGCAACACAAAGGGCATTGAGATCATTGATTTTCTGAGAGGTATCCATAATTGAAAAGTCATTTTAGTCATCCTCCTTTCGAGAGGACCCAGCTTTCAAGAATTACATGTGGACCAAGATTCCTGACCTGCAAAGGTAGAAATGTATATCGCAACTTGAAATTTTTCTGCACATAAAAAGTACAGATGCATTCTAAACAGTCACCCCTCCCGAGGCAAGCTGTCGCCTCCCAGACATGTCCATCCACGTATGTGAGCATAGTAATTACCCATGTGATCAGAGCACCGGGAGCCTTTGTTGTCTCTCTCAGCTCTTCTTTTTTCTTCCTCCCCTACTTTTGCCGTTCTAAGAGAAGTCAAGGTGAAGGGTTTAATGCCTCTGAAGCTGGGGGCAAGAAAACAATCGCCTTTTCCAGTGGCTAGTAAAGAATACCAGGGAACAGTTAAAACAGAGCCACTGAAGTGAACAACCTTGATGTGACCAACGGGAGAAACACCCCCTTCAGGTACTCCCCACAGGGTTCCCTTTTGGTTGCTGGGCCAAGCAGGTCAGCCCATCTCTATGGCACTCCCTTTCAAGTGCAGCGCTGAATGCCAGCAAACAGGTTCCGCATGACTGCTGGTGCTCAGAGAAGCTCCTCAGAGAGAGACCCCTGACCGACCAGAGGGGCAAGAACCAAAGCAGAGATCAGGCACTTTATTTCAAGGATGTGTGCGTGTGTGTGCACATGCACGTGTGTGTGTGTGTGTGTGTGTGTGTGTGTGCAGGAAGCCTTTCAAATCCAGAAACACTACACATGTACTCAGGTTCAGCCAAAGAAAAATAGAAAATCGAAATAAGAGAGACCAGCTTTTCAGAAGTAAACAACTTAGAGGACACTGAGAACACTAGTGACTTTGCAGTTTGTAATTTCTATTGTAACTGAATTCTGTTTTGAAGGAACAGAGTGACTATGGTGGTTCTTATCGTTTGGCATATCGTAGAAATTCCACAGCTGAGGTGCTCAGCCTCAGGAGGTTTCTTTCCATCCTTACCTGGTATGTGAAAAGCAGAGCATAAATGCTGCTAGAAAATTTCATTCTCATTATCCTAGAGGATTCTCTCTGCTACAGATACACAGCACTGTGGTTTCTTGTTACATGGTGCACCCTTGGATGCTTACGTATTAATTAATGAGCAGAGTTAGCAAAATAAACACACTACAGGGGTGTCACTGGCAAGTTCTGGAAGAAGCCAGAGACTCCTTGGCCTAAACTTTTCACATTTGCAAACGGGAGGCACTCTCTCACAAACAATCTTGCTCATAAGCTGATGATCGATGAGCATTCTTACACTGTCAAGCAGCTCTTGGAAGTTCTTGTAAGATATGATAGCTGCTAAATCTAGTACTGAAACTAGTCATATGTCTGAGCAAGTCATGGGCTAAAACATGGGTTCCCATAGTTGATGTTACTAAACTCAGGCTGGAGATTCATTGGGATGGAAATCCTGATAAGGGAGTTCAAGCATAATGCCCGCCTTTGGCAACTTGCATTGAGCTTCTACATCATTTCAGGCCCCAGAAAACTTAAATCCAACAGATACAGCCCAGCCCTTGTGGAGCCCACACCCCTGGAAGGATGGCAACATGGGACAGGTAAGTCTACTTGTGCCGAGCCACATGAAGGAAGAGTGATGGATACTCATGGAACATATAAGACAAGAAAACAGGCTGAGGAATAAGGAAGGCTTTATAGACAGCAGAATGTTTATATGAAAAGGGGAAAAATTAATATATGGGTGACTTACAAACCCGAGTTTACTGATTTTCTGTCATGATTAACACATGTATCTATAAAAATTTTCAGACTCATTCTCTCTTTTCCAACCCCACTCTGACTTATCTCCCTTTAGCTATCACAACACACTAGTTGGATTTGAAAACTCTTTCAATTAAATTTGGAAATTCCAGCAGGGAAACATTCTCAGTAGCCTGTCTGATTAAGAATAGAAAAATAATCATATTTTGACATCTATGATCAAACCACATAAAATAGCCCCAAATGATTTTAAAAATCATACCTAATCTATTAAATTTATATTTTCATAAGCACTAACGCTGTAACATCCTACATCTTGCTATCATTCAGTAATCTGTCATCCTTACAAAATTCTATGGCTACTAGGAAATCTAAGACATGGGTTTTAAGCAGAAATTTAGCTTCTTTTCCCACAAAGTTTGGGATATTCAATGCTTGCTTTATCGAACCAACAAAAAAAAGATATCCAATTTTATGTAGGTATGGCTTAAGGTGTTTGCAGGTATAGTCTTTTTTGGAAGAGGGAAATAAGACTTTTAAAATGTGGAATGTGAAGATAAACTATCAAGCGTTGACTTGCCAACTTGCAGCATATCAAAATGTCAGCTCAGCACCTCAAGGAATCTGAAGGGATTATTCAGCCCAATTTTCTCTGTGCTTAATGCCATATCCTGGCTTAGAGTCAGGCTCTTCTGGAAGAATATTTAACTCTTACTGCACATCCTGGCCCCATTTCATGCAATAAAGTTGCCATTTCTGAAATAAAATTGTAATAGGCTGAAATATTTCCCTCAGCTGTGAAAGGATCCTTGCTTTGGGGATATAGCTTACATACTGTGATAACCTCAATAATCCCTGGCAAGAATATACCAAAATCACACTTACGCTTCCATTAGTAAGGCCTAACAAGAATGGTAATAAAACTATTCTTAGCACTATCCCAAGAAGGGACAGTGGTGTGATTCTTATGACAACTCTCCCCAAGCCCACAGCCAACGCATAATGGCTTTCATGAAACAGCATAAATCTTCAACCAAGACATTCAACCTCTGAGGGAATAGGTATGTTACATAACATTCACAAGGGACCTCAGGGGTAGTCAAGTCTATTTTCTGTGTGATTCATGAATCCCCTCTATTGTTTTTTGTTATAGATGGACACAAGGATAGAGTCCTTTGCTCTCAAAGGACTCCCGCCCCAGAAAGCAGCCTGTTACCAAATTTGATGGATCTAATAGGAGCATCCTTCTTATTAGTTTCCATAATCAACCCTCAAAAACTTTAACCACTCGAGCTACTTCTGTACGAGAGGGCTTCCAAGAGTACACCTGATTATTTTCCCACAGGACATCCCTACTAAAATTTGAATTAAACCATGCCTTTATCCAACCACTTCCTGGGCACCTATTGAGTCAAGCACCTATTGTGTTGCTGGGGATATGACAGGAAACAAAACTAACAAAGTCATTCCCCTCATGAAACTTCCTGAGTGGACTGAGTAGAGAGGGAGAAGATACATAAGCAAACAAGTGAAAATGTAAAATTTCAGGTGGAGTAACCCGAGACAGAGAAGGCTGAGGAGTGTGCAGGGTGCACAGAGGAGCTGGGGATTTGCATAGGGTTGCCAGGGAAGGCCTCCCTACAAGGTTTTTTGTGACCAGAGACCTAAAGTTGGGAGCCAAAAGGAGACCTATCAAAAATCCCCATTCCTCCCACTCTGGGCTGGCAATGGATTCTGATTGGTTGGTAACACTGCCAGGTCTCCATGTAGAAGGATAGCTCCCAAAAGGGAGTTTCATTTGATTCACAGCATGTGCCACAGATGCCAGACAGACATGGACAGTACATATTTAACAGATGCATATTGTAGACCTGCAATATACTTACTGTGATTCATTCATTGTCTCTTCTTCTCAAACGTGTATCTAGTGATCCTCCCTTACCTGTTTCCAGACTGTGGTTGATAAGGGGTAATTAAAACCTCGATGGGGTGCCTGGGTAGCAGAATCAGTTAAGCATTTGACTCTTGGTATTGGCTCAGGTCCTGATCTCAGGGTTGTGAGATGGAGCCCCTCATCAAGTTGTCTCCGTGCTCAGTGTGGAGTCAGCTTAAGATTCTCTCTCCCTCTCCCTGTGTCCCTCTTTCTTTTTTTCTCTCTCTCTCCCTCTAAAGTAAATAAATAAATCTTGGATCCCTGGGTGGCGTGGCGGTTTGGCGCCTGCCTTTGGCCCAGGGCGCGATCCTGGAGACCCGGGATCAAGTCCCACGTCGGGCTCCCGGTGCATGGAGCCTGCTTCTCCCTCTGGCTGTGTCTCTGCCTCTCTCTCTCTCTCTCTCTGTGACTATCATAAATAAATAAAAAATTAAAATAAATAAATAAATAAATCTTAAAAAAAAAAACTGTGGAAAGTGACACCATGAGTAGGGGGAGGGGAACCATTCTATCTTCATTTATCTAAATGAATCTCTTATGTTTTTTTTTCAATCTTTGCCATGCTTTCCTTTTCTTGAGAGTAAAGGTTAATATCTCTCATAAAGGGCGAAAGTCAGGGCTTAGCATAGTAATTGAGGTGTGGTCTGGTGAGCACAGAGAGGACCTAGACTGAATACCCTTGTTCTGGCCTCCACACCAAACCATATTCAATATAGGATCCTATTCATTTGATTTGGGAGGGACTCTTCATTTCATCCAGATGTTTAGTGCTAAGTGGCTGCCAGGCTGTCAGGCACAAGGCAGGTACTTTCTTTTTCTTTTCTTTTTTTTTTTTTTTTTTTTTTTAACCCCCTTCCTTCCTTGGCTAAAAACTTAACATGATATTAAAAGAAAGCTGTTCACCTGGGACGAATATCATTTGTCAAAGTTCTGTAAGTTCTAGCACCAACCATGGTTTGACGGTGGCCATTCCTAACAAAAGGTTAATGCTTTAAGCTTAAAAAAAATTTGGATCTGTTGGTTGGTAATTGGAATAAACATTCAAATTTGAGCATCAAATTTCTCATTAGTTTCACATCAATACCTGTGCTGCAACTATGGATCAGTGAACTGGACTCCTCGCTGCCCAAGTGAGTTCATTAATCACTCTCCCCTAAGATGGCTGTGTAAGTAGACAGCTGTTCTAAGCAGCTGTCTTCCAGTACAACTCCTCTCATGCAGACGGTGGGAAACTTTTTGCCTGAGTCGGCTGTTGTTTTAGCTGGAAGTCCTGCTTGTAGTGACAGGTCCAGAGGCAAGTGGGTCTGAGGTCAGTATAGCATTCCAATTTGTAAATTGGTCACTTTATGGTCACAGGTAGAAAGGTTTGAAACCATTAAGGCTAAGTTTCCATATCTTATCTGACTAATCACCAGGAAGAAGAAATCCGAAGCTATGCATTTCAAGTTTACACTGCATTCGGTGAAAAGCCACAAACCTAAATTGAACTCTTAAGAACCTTTTTTTCCCTGCCTCTTGCACAAAATGATAGGGCCTCGTTCCTTTGCCCTCCTGATCTTCCAACTATAGATAGTTAACTTTATTTTCATATTTTTGGATACACTTGGCTGCTTAGAGAGATCAGAATCCACACACAGCTCCAATTCTCCATTATATTGAAGCAGGCACTCCTGTAATTGGAGCTTATCCTGTTTTAATATATGCAATCAGGAAATTTGAAGCGGCCTTGATGGCCGCTATAATATTTCCCTTAGATGCTCTCTGATATGTCAGTGTCTACAAGTTCATCCACACAGCAATGACCTCATGTGGCAACCTTTTTCCATCCGCTAGAACACTTAGTAGTAACATGAGAACCTGATTATCTTCTGTTAGGGAAAAAAAAAAAAACAAAAGGAGGAGAAAAGACCAAGAAAAACAACACATATAAACATGAACTAAAAGTATTTCTCTCATAAACAGAACCAACAAGAGAAAATAAAACTCACAGAATCCAAATGATTGTTTTGAGGAAAGGAGGTGAGTGGCAGTTTGTTGAAAATCAAGGACTTCCAGGCATATCTATTTCCTGGAGATGTATTTAATGTTTTCACAATAAGGGAAAGAGAAGAGGATGTCAAAAGTTCAACTCATGAAAACTTTGGTTTCTCTCATTAATTGCAATCAGGAAATATACAAAGGAATGGGGGAAGGGTAGAGAATGTATATTTCCTGGGTACTTCTTAGACAAACCATTTAAAATTGAACTCCCCTAGTATGTGATCAAGACAGCTTTGAGGTAGGCATTGCCACCCCCAAGAGAGATGAGGCAACTAAAGTTCAATCATTCATTCATTCATTCATTCATTCCATATACCTGTTTCAGATTTGTTCTGAGAAAGTACCCTGTACCAGGTACTGTTCTAGTTCTTGGAAATAGAGGTAAACAAGGCAGCAAAGAGCCTTGCTTTCACAAAACCTACATTTCAATGGGCAAGGATAGGAAATAAACAAATAAGAAAATACCAACTGGCAATAATGTCAAAGATAAAAATAAAGTAGAAGGTAATCACAAAGAGAAATTGGAAGTAATTGAAGGTTAAGGGATGTTGGAAAGTCTCCCTGGGGTGGGATGGTGGGTGTTTAACTTGAGGCCTGTAAAACAAAAGGTAGTGCTAGAGAAGCAGGCAGAAGGACTCCCCACAAAACTACACAGCTGGTGCAAGATGTGGGATACTTGAACCCACTTCTATGTAAGTGCAAAGCCCTGGTCTTTCTCCCACTCTCCACTTCATAGAGTCATCATGAAATACATGACTAGTTTTGTAAACTATAATATCAAAAAGATAGTTGGAAATTAGAGGAAAAAGAAACTGTGTAGACAGCATAATCAAATAACTAAATTACAAATTGTCTGTTTCTTCTCAGGCCTGGCCAAATCCGCTACCAATCCAGCCTCATTTCTCTGGATAATTGTCCATGCTAAACTTCTTTTGGAAACAACTTTACCTTGAGACCACTGTTTGTAAACGTTACATCCTCCTTAAAATTAACATGTTTTCCCATTTAAGGAAGTGCTTGCCTTGTTTTCATCCTCACTGATTTCTGCCCCTTACTCTCTTAAAATCCAGTTTTGTCCAGTGCATCTTAAAGTTCATTGGTTCTAGGATGGAGTATGTTGGGACTAGATCTTTGAGTCCAAGCCATGGAGGGGAAGCAGTGAAAAACAGAGTGTAAAAAAGATTTATAAAACGTTAAAAATACTATGTGGAAAGACACACCCAGAAAGCCTTGGAGAGTTGAACCATCTATGCCCAGTGGGGTCTATTAATGGAAATTGTTTAATGAGTATCTTTTAAAGTAATTACCTATTAAAATACTAAACACTTGAATGGAAACTTTGGTTTCCAAGAATCTTGGAACATTTTCTACACTCTTGACTCCAGGGATGATTTCACTCACTACCGTATTGCAACTCCTTCTGAGGTTGATTGTTTCAAGTCTAACCATCAGCAGTTTGTTCTTTTATAAATGTAGCAGGCCGAGGAATAACCCAAGAGTCAAACTGGAGTTGATAACCTCTAACCTTTGTGATTTTTACAGACCTGTTGATGTAAAATCCAATATTTATACGTCTCCCTTTTTTCCTTTTATGTCCTTACCAACTTCTTTATATAATTGGTACGAGGAGCTCATCAAACAAAACTGTCTTTGTTTTATGACATATATAGAGGAAATTGCGAGGCAATAAATATTAATATAAAAATTATTAATAAGGCTCAGATTTTGAAATATGTTTGCTAATACTCTACTCATAAAAATGAATTATATTATTTTACTGGAATGTTCCTCCTTGTCCCTATTTTTGCCAAAATTCCAAATATGGATCCAATTTCTCCTTTAAATTTGAGTTGTATTTCATTCGATTTGCTTCCAACTTCAAGGGTTGAATTAAAGAGAATTCAATGTAGTTTTTTTTTCTGTTGAATATAATGATAATCCAGAATGATTTGTATAAATGAACCTGGTGGTAAAATAAGTACACATGTGTAAATTATCTGTACATGCAATTTTTATAACTATGAATTCTGTAAAATATGTTATCCACCATGTTATAATTTCTGACAGTTGTATCACAGGTGTGAGAACATTGAGCTACAAGAAACAGTCACAGATGCATGAAATTTAGAGCTAAAAGAAACTTGAGAAGACATCTGGTTTCAACCCCTCTCTTTAAAGATGTAGAAATCAAGAGCCAGAAAGGTTATGGGCCTTGTTTCCAGTGAAAGAGCTAGTTAAGGGGAGAGTCCAGAGCCCCTGACTGCATGTGTGAAAGGCAGCAAGGAGAACTTCCTTTGAGCTATTGGTGTGAAGTTTCTTTGGCCTAATTATACAATCTTATTTCAAACTCAGTGAAATATTTATCTAGAGAATGTCTTATTAAGAAAAACTTCCAAAAAAAAAAAAAAAGAAAGAAAGAAAGAAAAAAAGAAAGAAAGAAAAACTTCCACTAACTAAGAAACTGTATATTATAAACTGAATACTTGTGTGCCTCCAAAATCATATAGTGAGACCCTAAACCCAACTGAATTTGGAGAAGGGGGCTCTGAGGAACTAATCAAGATTAAATGACGTTCCAAAGGGTGGGGACCCTGATCTGAAGGATCAGTGTCCTTAAAAGAAGAGACATAAAAGAAACCTCTCTCTCCCTCTCAGGTTCTCTCTCCCAATCCCCCACTCTCCCCCCGTTTTCCCCTCTTCCCTTTTCCCTACATGTACACAAATAAGAGATGTTATGAGTACAAAGCAAGATGGTGGCCACCTATTGGTCAACTCAAGAGGCCTCAGAATACTAACTACTCTGCCAGTACCTTGATCTGGGGTGGCGAACCTCTAGACCTGTGAGAAATAGATTCTGTTGTTGAGCCACCCAGTCTGTGGTATTTTGTTACAGGCAGCCCAAGCAGACAAACACACTGCAAAAACTAAAGTGAGATTTACCTAAATTTCCTATTATTACTTAAGAAGAAGTGGTTTGCTTAGCAAGTACATAGCATTAAGTTAAAAAAAAAAAAAAAAGAAGAAAGGAAAGAAAGAAATATTGCGAGACTGTGATTGTCTAACGTGGGTAGAGAGATAATTAGTTTGGAAAAGCATATTCTCATGGTTGCTGCTGCAATAAGCTTTTGCATAGGTAAAGTTGTGCATAAATCCCCAACTATTCTCTTAGAAAAAAATCATTTTAATTGAAATTGCTGGATCAAAGTTTGTGTGTCTTAGGGCTTTGAAGGGGGAAATTTTCATAGAAATATTAGCTATATATTATACTCCTCTCCATGATTAGTTTTACACAACCGGCTAACATGTCGATGGACAAGAGTCAGTGAAGACTACTGCCCTGTATAAATCCTTCTCATAGATTAGCTGCCTTCTACATTTAAGGATCCCTGATTGGAATGAGGTTCCCAAGGAACACTTGGAAATCTAGGCAATCCTGAGATACCAGGAGGAGAGATGGCTCGCTTTCACTTTTATTTATCAAAGTCAAATTACCTTGATTGGGGGATACACTGCTGGCTGAAAATTAGCACCGAAAACAAAACAAAACAAAACAAAACAAAACAAAACAGCTACAACAAAAAAAGTGAGCCAATTCAAATAGAAGCCTTCTGCAACAATAAAGGTAAGCAAGATCAAGGGTGAATCTAACCTCAACAATAGTTTCGTAAACTGGGGCATTGATTTAGAGCCATTTCGTTCCCTTCATCCATCCTAACCTTCCTCCCACCTTCCCTCCCTCCCTCTTTCCTTCCTCTTTCTTTCACTATTTTTTCTTTCTTTCTCTTTTCTTTTTCTTTCTCTCATTTTCTCTTCTTTCTTTCTTTCTTTCTTTCTTTCTTTCTTTCTTTCTTTCTTTCTTTCTTTCTTTCTTTCTTCTTTCTTTCTTTCTTCTTTCTTTTCTTCTTCCTTTCTTTTATTCCAAGAAGCTAAGGTACAGTTGGCATCCCCCTCAGTAATCCTCAAGGGTCACACTCACAGTGCATACTCCAATCCCAGGCATTACTGACTGACAAGAATTTTATAATTTATATCCCTTCATATCAAGAAATTCTTTAAAATGATAACTGATGAAGTTCAGCTTCCTAGAAAAATGAGCAGTTTGGAAGATTTGGCTAAGACCTGTAATCACCTTTTGAAAATCTCTGGCTAATCACCACATGGGTGACTTCCGACTAAAAAGGCAAATTTTGCCTGCTTGCCCCTTGACACCTCACCCCACCCCCAGTCCAAGGTGTGAAAATGGAAGGCAGTGTGATTTCATTTGAAATATCTACTTGTGGGGCTCGACAACCACAGAAAATTTGAGCTGTGATCTAGAGAGTGTAAAGGAAATGCTCCTGCATCTGACAGGAGTATCTCCCGTATTAATAAACTTTAAAACCACTGTGTGGAAACTCACCCTCCCCAGCCACTTTTCACTCCTTCTACCTGAACACTCTCAGAAAAGTTAAAATTTTAAAGGGAGAGAAAATATATCATAGAGATATACTAATCCTCTAATTCCTCAGAGGAGAGAATAACCTTTTCTCTTGATATAGGAACCAAGCATTGATCTGTCACAATGTTTGTTCTAGCAGAGCTCCCAGAGGCACATTCAGTTTGAAACGTTAAGGCTAGTTCATTAGGCGTCCCTAGCTCGTTTCTCCGAGAGAATCAAGATAACACTGTGGTTAGTTAATGGCTTTCTCTTGTTTCCCCCAGAGCCTGCCTGTCTGAAGCCTGCAGGCTCGAGAAGCTTCTTTCCCCCTTCTCTTTGCTATTAGTCACAGCTGGTAAGGCTCACAGGAGCCCAGCCTGTTTGAAAACAGTCGGATCACGAAAGCGTTTGAGTTCTTTCTGCTGCAAGCAACAAACTTGGCCTGGCGGCCACGGGGAGATGGGGTGGGAGTGGGGGCTGGGAAGGGATGCGCAGGGAAGAGGAGGAAGAAAGGGGAATTGCTACCCACCTCACTTCAAAATCCTCTCAAGGGAGCCCTCGGTGGGCTGCCTTGCTGGGAAGGTGGGCCGACTAACTTTTAAAACCAAGTGATGCCTCTTGGGGGCTCATGCCTCCTGTCTGCGGCCCATGGTTTTCCCCTGTGTTCTGGGAATGGGGTGGGGAAAGGAGCTAATGATGAGACCCATGCATTGAACTGACACTGAGTTGTTGCAGTTTCCCCAGACCCCTTCATATCTCCCCCCACCCCTTCTCTGTCTACTTTTTGTATACAACCAGAGGTGGAAGAAAGAAAGGACTCAGACATTACAGATAAATCCCCAAACCAACCCCATAGGCCTCTTTAATGTTTCAGTGCCCTCCGGCTGGAAGGAAAACACGATGCCCCACAGAGCATGGCCTGATTTCTCATAGCCCTATTTGGTTGTCGGGGGCATTGCTCATGGTTATCTTTTGCCTCTGATAGGGCCCTCTGTGAACAGCTAACAGGGTCAGGTGTCTGCCGTTCACACGCAGTGGCTGGTGTGTTGCCGTGCAAAGGGATGCTCAGACATATTCCATGATGAGGTAGGTGACAGCAATGATGTCATCGCCAGTGACAAATTACTCTTTGTCCCAGCCCTCGTCCTGAGTCACGAACACCACGGTTGCACTGGGTTTATGAGACCAATAAACATATATGCTTTGGGGTCAAGTTTAAATACAAGCCGGAAGAGTTTCATTTCCCTTTCTGGATGTCTCCCAGATTCCTATTGTCCTGAGAAATCACACGGGAAAGTTTTATGAGGGTTCAGGTCAAGCCCGTAAAAGTAATAGGGTTCTTCATGTCACCTCTTTCAGGGCAGTTTGGAGGCGGTTGCTTATCTAGTTTGGGTTTTGCCTACCATGTCTCTGCCACTTCTTAAATACTTTGAGGACCTTTAGGTTCTTCCTCTGAATTTAGAACATCCTAACAACCTTGGAGGGTTGATGAGCAATGGAGTGTATGTTGACTTCCAAATTCAACGTTGATAAAAAGGCAAACAAACAAAAACATTCAAACACACTTTAATTCTGTTTCCCAATGTGGGTGTAATAGTTCTAATTCACAAGGTTCATCAAAATTGTGTTTTAGGTTTTTATGTCTGTTCAAAGGTGACAGATAGAAGATACAAAGACCAAATGGGAAGACAGAAAATGAGAGATCCATTGGAATGTGTCTGGATTGTCCACTACAGCTCTTGCTACATGATGGGAAGATGATCACTAGTAGATGTGTAGCTATCTTATGTTTACTATAGAACCATGTGGATACTAAAACATACTAGCATCTCTACAGCAATCTTTCAAATATGAGTTTTTTGAATCACCCAAGTTGAAGAGGAATGACTATACCATTAAATAAGATCAAGTCATACCTGATATAAAGATTTTACTGTGACTTACCATTTTTAGGGGATTTTTTCCCTCATGTTTAATATTGGACATTAGCTGATTGCATACTATTAACTAGCAACGTATCCTGGAGGTGAACGTATCTCTGGGTACCCATGAAGTAACATTAGTGTTGTTCATTTATTCATCAGGCACCAGTAACTGCATTATTTAATTCAACTCATTTTTAGCATTTATGCTCCTGGCAGTTTCATCCTCCTGATTCTCTTCTTTCTGCCTAATCCGTCCATGGTCTGTTTTTTCCTTCATATAAACTAGCACATTTGCTGTGAATGGCCTTGGCTTTTGGTTCTGATTGCTCCATATTTTGCTCCTCAGAGAAAGAAAGACTGTCCATTCACCAAAGCAGCACTGGATCATACTCCAGCCTGCTTTCAGTGAACACCTACTGTATACAGAGGTCGTTTGTTTTGGTTAGTTGTTGTTGTGTTTTTTTTTTTTTTTCTGCTTACACTAGGGAATATAAAGATAAATAAATCTCATTACCTATGTTCTTGGCAGATGAGATAATAAGAGTCATAATAACTAAAATCACTTACTAGCACTTACATCATGTCAGGTACTATTCTTAGTGTGGCATACACATAAACTCATTGAATCTTTAAGAATCTTCTGGGATCCCTGGGTGGCGCAGCGGTTTAGCGCCTGCCTTTGGCCCAGGGCGCGATCCTGGAGACCCAGGATCGAATCCCACGTCAGGCTCCCGGTGCATGGAGCCTGCTTCTCCCTCTGCTTCTCCCTCTGCCTATGTCTCTGCCTCTCTCTCTCTCTCTCTCTCTCTCTGACTATCATAAATAAATTAAAAAAAAAAAAAGAATCTTCTGGGAGAGGCATCA
Organism: Canis aureus; assembly: GCF_053574225.1. Classification (NCBI taxonomy): domain Eukaryota; kingdom Metazoa; phylum Chordata; class Mammalia; order Carnivora; family Canidae; genus Canis; species Canis aureus. The sequence continues at coordinate 44,277,558 of NC_135612.1, forward strand.
TCATTATCCCCATTGTTCAGAGAGGAAAAAGAACTCATAGATGGGTTGAGTTATAGTGTTGTAAATAAGAATACAAATCATCGTGAGGCAAAGGGGGAATTTAAAAAGTAGCATTTAGGAGACACAAATGAAAAACCCCATGGATTCTCAACCAATGGGGAAGAAAATACCCAGCACAACACTACCATCAAAAATACAGGCCAGATTTCCTGCAAAGGTGACTTTTGAAAGAATTTTAAAGTAAACTTTAAAGAGTCAGTGTGTTCCAGGAACTTATGCCAAGTGCTTTGCTTTATATGATTCCCAATCTCACCAAATCTCCGTTTTTCTGATGGGCAATTAGATATTAGAGTGGAAATTGGTTTCCAATTTCGAAAATAGTAAAATGCAAAGCCAGAATTTAAATCTGGGTCTGCCTGAAGTCAGCACCCATGATTTTAGCCACTTTATCAAATGGCCTATATCTTTGAAGGAAACATCTGGTGTGATTTGCAAGTGCAACGCTGAGATACCTCATCCAGAGAAACATGGAACAGAGATGGGGAAGTGAGGTGAGGAAGTGAGGATATCGTTCTTAAATGATAAGAAGTTTTAACTGAGGATGTCACACGATGGTAGCCACTTCCAGTTTTTTAGAAGAATCCATGGTTAGAATTATGTTAGTAACATGACTTAGACAAATGAGATATTTTTAGAGAAGTAACAGGGCATTTTGTAGGCCCTTGGAAATAACTCAAGAAACTATTAGTATCTAAACAACAATGTGATAATAATAATTGAAGAGGGTAGATAAATCTAAAAGTCAGTGAACATAGAATATGCATTTGGAAACTGGTATCCACTGGGATGGAGAAAGGGAAAAATGAGTGATGACTGTCAAATTTCCAGACTGGCAGACCTGTCAAATAATGGTGTAGTGCCTAGACAACATTAGAAAGTCTAGCTGAGGGGTGTCTGGGTTGGCTCAGTGGGTTAAGTGTCTGCCTTTGGCTCAGGTCATGATTTCAGGGTCCTGGGACTGAGTCCCACATTAGGCTCCCTGCTCAGCAGGGAGTCTGCTTGTCTCCCTCTGCCCCTCCCCCTGCTCATGCTTTCTTTCTAAAATAAATAAATAAATAAACAAACAAACAAATAAATAAATCTTTAAAAATATAAAAAATAAGAATGCTTTTAGGTTTCTAAAAATTGTAGGGACGCCTGGGTGGCTCAGTGGTTGAGCATCTGCCTTTGGCTGAGGGCATGATCCTGGAGTCCCAAGATCTCTGCTGCATGGAGCCTGCTTCTCTCTCTGCCTATGTCTCTGTCCCTCTCTCTCTCTGTGTGTGTCTCTCTCTGTGTATCTCTCATGAATAAATAAATAAAATCTTTAAAAAAAAAAAGAAAAATTGTAACGATATGTAAAAGGCTTTCATGTACCATACACCTAATTTCTCCTATTAACATTTGGCATAAGTATGGTACATTTGATAGAATTAATGAGCTAATATTAATTCTTTATTATTAACTAAAGTCCATGGTTTACTTAGATTAGCTTAATTTTTACTTAATCCTCTTTTTCTATTGTGGGATCGCAGTCAGGATGCTACATTACACGTGGTCATCATGGTTCCTTAGGCTCCTCTTGGGTATCATAGAGTGTCAGACTTTCCTTGTTTTGATGATCTTGACAGTTTTGATGAGAATTGGTCAGATATTTTGAATGTCACTCTATTAAGATTTGTTTGGTGTTTTTCTCATTATTGGACTATGGTTATGTGTCTTTGGAAGGGAGAACAGAGTGCCATTCTCATCACATCATACCAAAGGTACATATTAATAATATGACCATCACTGTTGATATTCATTTTGATGACGTGGCTGAGGTCATGTTGATCAGATTTCTCCATTATAAAGTTATTCTTTCCTCCTCTTCTTTAAAAAAAAAAAAGATTTCATTTATTTATTTAAGAGACCGAGAGAGAATAAATAGGAAGGAAGGGCAGAGGGAGAGGGACAAGCAGACTCCCTGCTGAGCCAGGAACCCAACGTGGGGCTTGATCCCAGGACCCTGGAATCATGACCCGACTGAAAGGTAGTTGTCTAATGAACTGAACCACCCAAGTTCTCCTCCATTCTATACTATTTAAAAGGAAGTTATTTAGGTAAGGAGGGGAAGTATGTTACCCTCTTTGAGAGTGAATTATCTATTAAATTACTTGACATCCTTCAGACAAAACATTTGCCTGTTTTCCACATTTATCTATTCACTTATTTATTTATATCAGTGTTGATATATGGATACTTATTTTATACTTTGAATTATAACCCAACATTACTTGATTTATTCTTTTGCTAAGATTGTTCCAGTTTAAGCCATTGGGAACTCTTTCTGTGGGTTCCTATGACCTTTTGACATACCTCCATCACAGTGTGTGTAGATCTTTTATGTGTAGTGTCAGAATTGTGAGTCTGTACCCTGCAGTGGGAAAGAATTGTCCCAAATAAAGTACAGCACTTATGTTCAGTTTCTTTTCACTTTAGTTTTACAGATTCCACTAATTGCAAAGTCACTTAGGCCAACACCTTTCCCTCTACCAGAAAGTAATTTGGGGATTTGTACAAAGAAGGTAGCTAATAATAAGAGTTTAGATGATTTGACTAAAGAAGTACACAGGTAATGGCATATCTTGAAGAAATGCTGCTGTTTGGGGAAGGGTAGGAGAAGTGACACTGATAATACAAAAGAGTAGAAGGAGGCTGAAAAGAGTACAATGGTACAGTTGTAGGTGGCAAGAAATGAAGGGCCAGTTGGCTGGATAATAGGGAGCATAAAGATGGAAACAAGTCTCTTCCATCTACAGGCCAAACATAGGCTCCCTCTTTAGGATCATTGCTTTTTGATAAATATTCTCCAGAAACATTCCCTCTTTGGGTCCCTGTGCTTTTGTAAAGAAAGGTCCTGTTTCACCCTCAAATTAACTTCTCCCTCCATCTTCTTCTTCCTCCTGGCTTCTCTCCCATTCCTTTGCTCCTTCCTCTCTTCCTCTCTCTAGATGTCACATTTTTTTCAGTGTTTGCAGTTACATAAGTACCACACAGTCCAATCTAACCTGGATTTTCCAAATGTAATTTTCCATTAATCATTCTCCAGGTCTCAAATTGCATTTCCTTCAAAAAGCCCCTCTTCATCTTGATCTTACCGCCTCCAAAGGAAAAAGTTGGATGCTTCTAGAATGAACCCCCATCACAGCACTTTCCCTGCTATGTCAGCACTTCTAGCTAACATTTCAGTCTTTCCTCACCAACCTGCCAACTACATGAGAAGAAGACCATATTAATTCTGGTCACCATTGTATGTGTGCATAAAGTACATGACATCAGGTAAGTATTTGATAAACATTTAGGTCATGAATTCATCTATAAAAAGAACCCTTAACTATCATCATGTCAGCCTGAAAATAACATAATCACTGTCATCTTTAGGACTTATGTAATCCATTCTTTTTCTTCTCATCAACCAAAATGTATCCCATTCTTCTCATTAACCAAAATGTATCCCATTCTTCAGCCTCCCAATGATTTCTTTGGCTTCCCAGTTTGTGAAATATTTCATCTTTCATTATTCAGTTGCTCACTTTGATTTTCCATCATTTAATTTCATCATGAGTCTTTGATTAGGGCACCAGATAAATTACAACTTTTCTGAGAACAGAGGATGGGATCTGTGTTTAACTGTAGCAAGCATTTACTGAACACTGAGCATATGCATGGAGAGGGAAGACTTGACTTCCATCCTTTAGGGACTTATGTAGCTATGAGACAGGATAGATATGAAACGATGAGGTAGTACTTGCAAAGTAATGTAGAAGAAAGTGTGACTAAGTACAAACTGGCTTAGTAATTATAGGAGGCAGTTCAGATTGTCAGGGGAGGCATGATAAAGTTGGCAAATGAGGAAAACATTGGTGATAACACAAATACAGGAAACTCATTGCTCTTTTGGTCTATTTTGCAGGTCCCCTTCAGATGTGGGGGCAGGGGTAGGAAGCAATGATGGATGACAGCAGATGTGACTTCAAAAAACTGTTGGGTCTTTTATTGCCTGGTTGTATAACCTTGGGCAAGTCACTGAGCTCTGCTAAGCATCAGTTAGTCCTCCATGAGATGATGATTTAATATTAGCCCATTCCTCAGGGATTGTAGTCAAGTGTAGATGCCAATGAATGGGATTCAGAGGGGAGTAGGTGAGGGTGAAAAGGGAATCAAATTCCTAGATTTGTATGCCTGAATTAATATATAACTAGTGGTGTCATGATCTGCTATAGGAAAAACAGAGAGAGAAGGAAGTTTAGAAGGAGAACAAAAAGGCAGAGAATCACCAACGTTGTCTTTAAAATGTTCCACTTGCAATTCCTGTTAGATAATGAATGGCCTGTTGCGGCAGTTCATTCAGCTTTCCTCTTCCTGACCCATCAACCCACATTAGCATGCTCTATCATTTTCTGCTTCTGCTCGGCCTTGAATTTTTCCATAGTATATATTCCTCTGCAAAATTATGGCACTTAAGTGGAAAGCCAGGTGCACTTTAATGCAAGTGCAAAGACCCTGGTTAAGATCTTGGGGCCACTATTCTTGAAAGTCACAGCAATTCACAAAAACAGACTGATTTCAGCTCTCCGGGCTACAGAGAGTTAGTTCTTGAGTTTTGAATGCCTGCAAGTAAGAAACACACGTGCTGGCAGGAAATCAGTGCTCCTTTAAGGGTGAAAAAATATATAACATCTTTTTCATTTGCTTCAGGGGACAAGCAACCTAACGTGGCATTTTCCCTGCAGAGTCTGTGATCAAGAATTTTAGGAGCTCGGAATTCATGACAAAATTAAGAAAGCAGAAAGTTCAGAACATTCAATCTGCTCAGCAATTCATTCTCTGATGTTCTTCTGTGGTTTAATCAATGCCGAAACCTGACTCAGAATATGAGGAAGGGCATGGTGTATGTCTTCATTAGCGGGAGGAGGCCTTCTAGTTAAATCTGCATTTGTAACTGGTTCCTAAAATAGTATTTTTCTGAGCAAACGATTTAATTACATAAATTGCATATAAAGAAATACCATTTTCCATAAGATATTTAAAATAATAAGAATAATATGACTAGGGTGCCTCGGTGGCTCAGTCAGCAAAGCCTCTGCCTTCAGCTCAGGTCATGATCCCCAGGTCCTGGGATTAAACCCCGCACGGGGCTCCCTGCTTAGTGGAGAGTCTTCTTCTCCCTCTCCCTTAGCCTGTCCCCCTGTTCTCTTTCTCTCTCCCTCTCAAATAAATTAAGAAAATCTTTAAACAATAATAATAATACCACCAAAGGAATAGCTTTGCAAACCAAAACCTGAGTGTTCCTACTTTTTGGAGAGAGAGTTTTTGATCGTAATTACAATTTAGATGCATATGAACACGTCTTCCCATCAACATTGGTATGTCAAAAGCTAGGACTATATCTCATCATTAAGTGCCATAATTTAGAGAATAGTGAAAAGGAATTTTTTTTTTTTAATAAATGATCAACTATAGCGGAACCAGGGCTGAGTCACACAGAGCAATTTGAGTGGAGTGGTTTTACCACAGCAAAGCAAAGTGGATTCCCCTTGACTAATCCTTTCATTTGAATTCCTTACATAAGACTCTTCTCCAACATCGACGAAGCAAGATGGCAACAGCTAGTTTGAAGCAACAGTGAAAAATGATCACCTTAGACATCCATGAAGGCTTAATTTTGCTCTCTGCAGAATCTCCCGCAAAGCACCCAAATCCATCTTTATTCTTTTTGGTCAACGCAAGTAGTCTCTTGAGAACACTGTTGAGTGCCAAGGTTACTCTAAGATGCCATTCAAGTCAGTCTTGAATAATGTATTTATATTTGCTTTTGGGGATGGGGATGGTGCCATGTTGTATGCAAACTTGTAAAATAAAACTTAAAGAGTGTTTGAAAGAACTTCATTTCACATATGACCTTTTACAGTAATTGGATCTGAATTATAATCAGTCACCTGAATCCTGAAATAGATAAAATAGTTTTTTAATGTTAAAAAGTTTTAGCCCTTCGTTGATTATCTATCAGTGCTTACAGTCCTGTGAAAATAAGATAAATGAGAAATTTGGTCTCTAATTAGACTTCACTAGATTTACAGCTTTTAATTTATACGCCAATGCAGCTCAGGCCGACACTAACGCAGATAGAGATGGAGCCGCAGTTTTCAATTGATTTAACAATTTAATTGCAGCATTAACATCCATTAACATTTAACTAACCTTTTAAACTAACCTCAGGCACAACCTTAAAGACTAAATGAAGTAAAATTGCATATAAAAAGGTACTAACATACAGCTGTAAGAAGCCCTAGTGAATCTTGAGGGAGATTTAGCATTACTTCCTCACATCAGCAGGAGAGAGTCTGTTTTCCTTCTTGCAAAATTCAGAAGGAAAGCATGCTCTAATTTATAGGAAAAGGAAATAGGCACATTTGATGGTTATTAACTCTCATTTATGTCTTCTTGTCTATAGCGATGTCGAAAAGATGTAATACCGCTTACAATAGTGAAGTGCTAATGCTAAGGAATATACAGGATGGGCTCTCGGAAAAAAAGAGGACCACAGCAGAACTGAATGCAAATTTTGTAGGAAGCTGAACTATAATACATTTCAAACTCTGTTGTACTCTTGAAATATGGAGAATGCATGCAGTAATTCAGCTAGCAGAACCAACTCTTGTATGTTTGTTTGTTTGTTTGTTTGTTTGAATTTGGGATTAGGTTGCTTGGTCAGTGTTTCGCTTTAGAATTTTTTCAGCCTTTTACTATTCTCTCTCACATTCACTCTCTCTTTTTAATTGACTGGGAAGATTACAATGGAACCACAGATTATATTTTAAATTTGCGGGAAAATTCAGGGTTGTAACTGTAAGGTCAGTGTTAAGATAAGAAAGGTGAAGGGAGAAAATTTAAGATCTCATCCTCTAACTTCAAAAACAAATCTTAATTGTAAAAGACCTAGTTTCATGCATGTGGGCTCCTCTCTACAGAAGAACAGTCATGAGTGCTCTGTTAACGTAACTCTACAGTTTCTTTTTTTTTTAAGATTTTTTTTCTAGATTTATGTATTTATTTATGATAGACAGAGAGAGAGAGGGAGAGAGAGGCAGAGACACAGGAGGAGGGAGAAGCAGGTCCCATCCAGGATCGCGCCCTGGGCCAAAGGCAGGCGCTAAACCGCTGAGCCACCCAGGGATCCCAACTCTACAGTTTCATTGAGTGTTGATTCTAGAACGTTTCTACAAGGCAACCCAGGAGAGCTCAACAAAGCAGTGCCAGAATCTTGTGATTTTCTGGAAGTTGTCCTGTAGTGTCAGCTTGGGCCTTGGTCCCACACACAGCCCCAAGGCACAGGAGCAACCCGGGATTGTTCGCATCTCTGCCGTGTTCTGAGATGTCTAGGGAAGCAGGAAGGCCTTCTAGCCCACAGAGCCACACTGCTCCCAGGCTGATACTATACATCATCTGTATAGTAGTAGTTCAATGATCTGGATATTAAAAGCTCATCACTGCAAGCAATGACATAGTATATTGTCACTCCGCTATTTTTCATGCTTCCTGGTACTTCAGTTTTCATCTATGTTGCAGGGCTCTGAGGATATATTACATTAACACTGTCCTCATCAGGAAATGTGGGAGTAGCATAGACCCACTTGCCTTAGAAAGTCTAGTGCAGCACCTCACAAGAAAGGACTGTAATTAACCTTAGTAAACAGGAAGAAAAAGTGATCTGAGAAACTGCTAGGGTGATAATATGTTATAATCAGCCTTTTCTGTTCACGTTTGCTTTAGTAATGCTTTATATACAAATACTACTGATATGTATAATTTATCTTATTACAGATAGTCATACCTCCTAATTCAATACCAGGTAGGGGGGCTCTGAAGTTATACTGTATGAATTTATACTCTATCTTCACCACTTGCTACTTTTATGTCCAAAGCAAATTCTTTAAACTCTCTAGGTCTCCAGTTCTTTTTTGTTAAAAAAGAAATTGAAATAATTAAAATATTTCCTTCTCCATAGGATGGTTGTGAATATTAAATCAGTACTCAACATAACATGCATTCAGCACAGTGGCTAGCAGAGGATTTTCGCTCCATAAGTGTTGAAGACAGTAAGGGAGAAAGGGGGAGAGAGAAGCATGGAAGTGAGAGTCTAAGAAATCTGCAAACATGAGAATTATGTTTCAGAAATACTACTAATATAGCTATTGGTGTATGATGTTAAAAGGAATCAAGTAGATAAGAAAAATACTAAAGACTAAGTATGAAAAATACTAAAGTTTTGCCTGGGTGGTTCAGTCAGTTAAGCATCTGCCTTCAGCTCAGGTCATGATCTCAGGGTCCTGGGATCAAGCCCCAAGTCCTCAGCCAGTCCTCAGCCTCTCTGCTCAATAGGGAGTCTGCTTCTCCCTCTCCCTCTGTCCCTCCTCCCTCCCCTCACTCCTGCTCTCATTCTCTCTCTCTCAAATAATCTTTTTAAAAAAGAAAAATACCAAAGTTTTGCAAGAGTTACAATGAAAAACAAATGAATAACCTACTAAAAGCCACTGTAATAAAATTTAAGATTAAAAAATTTTTAGAAAAAACATAGGCGAAAATGTTCATGATGAATTTCTTAGATTTGATGCCAAAAACATGAGCAATGACAGGAAAAACAAATAAATTGGACATCATGAAAATTTAAAAAATATCTTTTGTAAAAGATCCAGTTAAAAGGATAAAAAGACAAACTACAGACTGAGAGAATATATTTTCTTTTTTTTAGAATATATTTTCAAACCATATATTCAACAAAGCATTAGAATTTAGAATATATAAAGAAATCTCAAAACTGAAAAGTAGAAAGCCAAACAATTAAATTAGGCAAACAAAAAAATGAGATACTTCATTGAAGAGGCTATGCCTATATTAAATAAGCATATGAGAAAATTAATATCTTCACTTATTAGAGAAATAACAATAAAACTCTGAGATATTACTACACACCTAACAGAACAGCTAAAATAAAAAATTGTAAAATACAAAATGCTGGTAAGGATGTAGAGAAACTGTATGGCACATACATTGCTGGTGGGAATGTAAAATGGTACAACCACTCTGAAAAGCTGGTTAGCAATTTCTTGCCAATGAAACATGTGATTGTTATACAGCTCAGCAATTGCACTCTATGATTTGACCTTAAAAAATAATTTCTTTTTGTGCCAAAAAAATAGCATGAATGTTCACAACTGCTTTATTCATTATAACCCCCAATGGAAAGAATCCAAATACTGTTCAACAGGCAAATGATTAAAAAACTGTTATTTATCCATGTTTACATAGCAATAAAAAAAAATAGAAAACTAGAAATCATCAATACATGTCACAACTTGGATGGACTCTAAGGAAGTGATGTTCCTAAAAGGCTACACACTGTAAAAAGTTTATTTTCATAATATTCTTGAAATGAAAAAATTATAGAAATGAACAGATTAGTGGTTCTCAGGGGTTAGGGTTGGAGGGAGGGTGGTTTACAAAAGGGCAGCAAAAGAGATTCTGGTAGTGAGGAACAGATCTAATCTTGATCGTAGTGGTGATCTATGAAAATACGTGATAAAATAACAAAGAGCAAAATATACATCCATACACTCATGTAAAGAAATGAGTACATGTAAAACTTATGAAATCTGAAGAAGGTAAGTAGATTAATCAAAGTCAGTTTCCTGGTTATTATCTTATGCGTAAGATAATCATGCAGATGTTACCATCAGGGAAAACTAGATAAGGAGTACATAGGATATGTCTGTGCTGTTCCTAAAAATTGCATGTGATTCTAGGATTATCTCAAAGCAAAAATGTTTAGTAGAAAGAAGAAGGAAAACTATAATATCAGTATCAGAAACAGCAGCATCCATTTATCTGGGACCAACTTACCTTATGAGGCAAGCGCTAGACTCCCAGGCCCAGTAGCAAGGACATTCACTGGTCAGTAGAGATGGCATTGGTGCCTTCACTGCCCTGGTTCTGTGGTGTAATATAAACTATTATCCTTACTGTTTCCCAGTCCCTTTTTTCATAAGCCTGATTCTAGAGCCTTCCCAGAAATTCTATGAATTACTCAATATTCAGAAGTCCTCTGATGCTTAAAAAGGGCTGTGTTTGTGTCCGTTGCTGGCAGCTGAGGACTCTGACTGATACAGATGGATATAGACCTCATTTCCTGACATTAATAACACTGAAATAGTATGAATGACGCAAACTCCTCTTTAAATTCTTCATACTTCATTCCAAGCTGAACTACTTGAATGTAATTCTTTGACAAGAGCAAATTACAAAGCATCTCAAGAGAACACCAATTGGCCATATATCACAAATCCTCAAAACTGTACTTAAAAAAAAAAAAAAACTGGAGAAATCTCTTAGGGATAACTTTCATGTGGCCCCAAGCTTACCTCGTGCTGTACGGAATGCCGAGGGCCACGCTGAAAGATAGAGGCTAGGTTTTCAAAGTCACTACCACAGAACACACGGAGACCTGATGCCTACTATTTCTTCTGAGTGCAAGAATAACAGAGAAGGAAAGCTTTCAAACATTTGAATCCATTTCTATATGTTTTAAGTATGAGAATGTGGGTTCTAGTTGCTGAATCGTGTAGGAAAAAATACAAGAACGTCTAATGCTGTAAGTTTGTCTCGATGTAAATCATAATAATTGCTGTGGCTCACTCTGTTTTCCAGAGATGGCTGCAGCAATATCTCCTATCCCCTAAGTTCTCTAGAAGCTTGTCATCCTCCAGTCGAAAAGTGGAGTCTATGTCCCTCACCTGTGACTGCCTTGATCAACTGAGTGTCAGTACTATATGACTTCTGAGGCTGTTACAAATGCCCTGCCCTTCTGCCTTGCTCTTTTAAGACTCTGGCTTCTAGAACACAGCTTCCATGCTGTGAGGAAGCCCAAGCATCCCATGGAGAGCCCCCCAAAAGAGCCACAGCCCTGGCTGAGTACCCATTTGATAGCCAGCATCAACTTGCCAGTCATGTGAGTGAGCCATCTTGAAAGTAGGTCTCCCAGCCCTAGTGAGGTATCCCAACTGAAGTGGTTAGAGCAGAGATAAGCCATCCCCCCCCATCCCAGGCCTTACTCAAATTGAATATTTGTGAGAAAAATACTGTTTAAGGTACAAAATATTAGGGTGGTTTATTACACAGCAAAAGATAATGAAACACGAATCATATCTAGATGGACCTTTATGATACAAATTTAAAAGGAAAATAACTTTTCCCCCAATTTCAATCCATTGCACTTCCATCTAGACATTAGAAGAGTCACAGTTAAGATCAAAAACTGGCGGGGGATCCTTGGGTGGCTCAGTGGTTTAGAGCCTGCCTTCAGCCCAGGACATGATTCTGGAGTCCCAGGATCGAGTCCCACGACGGGATCCCTCCATGGAGCCTGCTTCTCCCTCTGCCTGTGTCTCTGCCTCTCTCTCTCTCTCTCTCTCTCTCTGTGTCTCTCATGAATAAATTAAAAAAAATCTTAAAAAAAAAAGATCAAAAACTGGCTTTAACAGACAAGACATGATTTTATGGGCTGAAAAACATTCACAGAATATGAGAACTGACCTACCCACTGAGTGGAGGGCTCTGTTCAAGAACTCTGTGGTTAAAAAAGAGACTCTGAAAAACTCCCTGGACACTCTCAAGTTATTTGCAAAGACTCAGTTCTCCTGGACTCTCAGCCCAGCCATTCACTATGTTCCTCAGGCATGAGCCCCATTGTATCCAATTTTTCCGACAGCAGGAAACTTACTTTAAAGGACCCGCCATCACCAGAGAGAGCATTTCACATGAGCTGTCAAGCATTGAGGACCCTGTTGCTTGATCATTCCTTCCTACTCACCCCCAAGTTATAGGACTTCACATAAAAACACTTAGGGTTCTCCTAAACAACTCCAAAGGAAGACAGAAAGATTTTATGGAATGTTAAAAAGTTATGCCTATAGACTCTATATACACACACATATCTTTTGAAATTCAAAATAAAATCTCATGTGTCCTAAAAATACAATAGCAAAGATGGGAAGAATAAAATAAAATTATTTAGAGCGCCTTTTTTTTTTTTTGAATTTTATTTAATGTCTACACCCATCATGGGGCTTGAACTCATCACCTGAGATCAAGAGTCACATGCTTTTCCCACTGAGCTGAAGTTTAACAGGAGAAGCCATGAAACCATTCAGTGATGGAAAAGATGAAGATGATCTTGAAGAAAACTCAGGATAATAATTATATTAAATTGCACTATCTCCCCTTCCATTGCTTCATTCATTCAGTGAATTTTCAGTGTGCAGTTGCTCCTTGCCAGCACCTTACTCAGTATAATTTCTTTTCCATTAATAGGAAATCTTAGATATCAGGGCATCAGCGACTTTCACAGCTCTCTGCAAGATCTGTCATGGTGGTAGATATCAGACAACATAGGTCATTTTTTCTCATAGATTATGTTGCCTTCACTTTAAAAACCTTCTGTTAAAATCAATAGGGTTAAAGCTTTGTGTCCGTTGAGTAAAGCATGTGTATTCCCTCTTATATATTGGAAGCAAAATTCCTGTGATTTCTCCATCTTGTCCCTTTCTGATGAAATAACAGGATCAGGAAGAGAGGGTGCTTGCCTACTAAGAAGGAAAGTAGTAAAAATTGACTTTGGACACACTGATTCATGCTCAGAGTTTAGGTCATGCCCAAGCTGCAGAGACGCAACATATGCAGGAGGAGAGAACAGTTGCTGGGATAGGGCTTAGGTGGGCTTGAGGTCAGGAATCAATCAGAGTTTGGGACCTGAGAAGTCAGCCAAATGAGAGCACCAAAAGGAAGCCTAGGGGAGCTCAAGCCAAAGATGAGACCAATGTCACAGAGGAGTCTGAGGTTCCCAATCTCCCTAGTTCACCTCTTCTCAAGGCTAGGATATTGGTTCTCTGGCTTCTTTTACACTTCATGCTGGCTGTGGAAGACCTTAGATTTTCCAAATAGGTAGCATTTGTTGTAGACTGAGGGACAACCAGAAATCCATAAGGGCCCCAGTCCCATTTAAAGCTAAGGTCACCACTATTTAATACACTTAAAAATCATTACCAAAACCAAACAACTGATTGTATAACCAGGTATTTTCACTATGTACTTAAAGAATAATTTTTGCTTAATCTCCGTGATAGCTCTATAAAGTAAGCTTTATTACTTCTATTTTATGCAAGGCTAATAGAGATTGGGAGAGGCCAAGTAGCTTCTCAAAGATTACAAAACTAGTCCCCAGGAGATGTCAAAATTGGAACCAGTATCTGCCATATTCCAAAGCCCCTGCTCTTGAATATCGATCTAAATGATACTAGAGCTTAGTAATTAATATAGATGGATAATAAAATCACCACTTCACCATTGTGCTAAGATAGGTATCTAAATAATCTACAGTCATTTTTTTCTATGACCAAAATGGATTTTTCTAGATTTCTTCAACCTCTCAACAGAGTGTAGTCTATTTAACATATTGTTGTAGAACAGAAAATAAATAAACCCAGTCAAAACCCTGCTGTCCTGAAGCACTCTGAAAGCTAATTGTCAATCCAGCTGGAAAGTCCAAAATATACTGAATGTGTATCTATTCCTTCCTTTAAAAAAATTTTTTTTAAATTTATATGACATAAAGAGAGCACGAGGAGGGGAGTAGCATAGGGTTAGGGGGACTCCTTGCTGATCAGGGACCCTCGTCCCCCATGTGGAACTCGATCTCAGCACCCTGAGATCATGACCCGAGCCAAAGGTAGATGCTTAACTAATTGAGCCACCCAGGGCTTCTGTCCAGGGTCCTTACTGCCTGAGACTAAGTCAGACCATCTTTGTCATAGTTGCATCTCTTAGTGGTTTGAGCCTAGACATATAGAGACCAGCAGTGGGAGGTGGACTACTGAAAAGGTAAAGTGGCTTTGATGAGCACTGATGAAATTAGTGCAATTTTGGCGTAAAAGCAGACATTTCTTTCCAGGTATGTATGCTGAAGATTCAGTTTTATAGCTCCCAGAGGGTTTTCATGAGTTTCTGATTATTTTTCTACTAAATAATTGTCTCTAATGTAAACTGGATAATCTTGGGCATTTGGGGAAAAAAGAACATTAAAAAAATATGTGATCATCCCTGTATCTGTCATTAGCACTAATAAACAGAGAGGTCAAGAGCAGAAGTTTCTTTATCCTTCTATGGTTAGAGCCGACTACAGCACATGGCCCACCATGTGGAATTTTACTGATATTTGTTAAATGAGTGAATGATTTTTACGTGGCCCACATGGTTAGACTTCTTCCCCTTAATTCGGGACACCTTTATAAATGTAGCCCATGCAAGAAATATTTATCTGTTTACTATTTAAATTGCAGATACACTTTTTTAAAAAAGATTTTATTTATTAATTCATGAGAGACACAGAGAGAAGCAGAGATACAGGCAGAGGGAGAAGCAGGTTCCCTGAGAGAAGCCTGATCCAGGACCCCGGGATCATGACCTGGACCAAAGGCAGGTACTCAACCACTGAGCCACCCAAGTGCCCTGCAGATACCCTTTTATAAAGATGAATTAAGAAAGAGTTCATTTTGACACATCTCCCTAATGTTTGTGGGAGATGGCTCTTGTGAACTCTGGGCATTGTTTCTACTACAACTGGGTTCCTAGACAAGATAAATATGCCGGCATCTGAGTGAGCACAGGGTGGAAATGTGCTCCCACTTATAAGGTTCACCACATACCTGATTTTCCCTGGCTGGCTGTGCTGAGTAGCTGCTAGTGATGAGATACCCCATGACAAGCTCAGGTAAAGGGAAGGAATAACGCTTTTGGAGGCAGCAAAGTGGTTCATATCCTCTGGAGACTCTTGTTTCCTCTTTTCTCTCACCCCTAACCAGGCCACATGGGCCAAACACAACTTTTGTGTCCATTTCCTGCCACAGAGACCAAGGTAAAATAGAACAATTCTCTAGCACCATAGAATCATTATCTGATCCTCACCAATTGATAAATTTAACCCAAGGCACCCAAAGGCATATTGCAGGATCTGAATATTATAGTTAGGGTTTAAAGGTACCATCTTGGTGAGTTTCATCTCTTTATCCAAACACAGAGGCCATTCATTTATCTTTGTCTACCACTTATGCAGGCAATGGTTTAACTGTTTTTACCTTCCTTTTATTAAAGGCAAGAACTCGTAATACCTTTTTAAAATATGCTCCCAAACCTTATCCTTCTGTTTAATCTTAATATAGCTTCCAATGAAGAAAACCTTTACAATAATCAAAATTTGAAGGCAAAGGGAATCTGGGAAATAAATACTGGATGTACTATGACAGTATGTCTAATATATAAAATTTAGAATTGAACACAAATACTAAGATTTCACTAAGACATAGAAGGTGAACTCTTTGGGATATATTAATGATAATAGGTGTGTCTGGCCTTACAGTGATTTTAGGCATTAAAAAATAACTAGGAAGGGCTCAGTGGTGATAATAACTGGGTGGCTCAGTGGTTGAGTGTCTGTCTTTGGCTCAGGTCGTGATCCTGGTGTCCTGGGATCGAGTCCCACATCAGGCTCCCTGCGGGGCTATTAGAGTAATGTAAGTTGGTCCAGTCTTTTTGAAAAGCCATTTGCCAATATGTGCCAAATGTCCTTAAAATGTTCCATACCACATCAGAACACTTACTGGAATCTCGACTAAGGGAATAGTACTAATTCCAGAAAAAAAAAAAAAAAAGCACAAAAATGCTCATTCCTGTGCTATACAAAATTGCCACTTACTGGAATCTCGACTAAGGGAATAGTACTAATTCCAGAAAAAAAAAAAAACAACAACAACAAAAAAAAAAAAACAAGCACAAAATGCTCATTCCTGTGCTATACAAAATTGCCAAAGATTAAAAACAAGCCATCTGAAATCCATGGGTTAAGCAAATTATGGTGCAGTCATTAAATGAAGATTTATAGTAACAAGATAAAAGCTTTCAATGGGTTTTGACTTTTAAGAAAAATCCCTGTAACTGATCACAGCCATTCATGAAAGAGTGAGTGAAGAATAGCAGGAGAGGATCCCTGGGTGGCGCAGCGGTTTGGCGCCTGCCTTTGGCCCGGGGCACGATCCTGGAGACCCGGGATCGAGTCCCACGTCGGGCTCCCAGTGCATGGAGCCTGCTTCTCCCTCTGCCTGTGTCTCTGCCTCTCTCTCTCTCTCTGTGACTATCATAAATAAATAAAAATTTAAAAAAAAATTAAAAAAAAAAAAAAGAATAGCAGGAGAGACCAGAAACTATCCAGTGACATGCGCACGTTCACAGTGGGGAGTCTGTACCTAGTTTGTGGTTCCCTTCACTTTTTGGCTTCTACAAGGAAACATTTATCGACAAAATGTATATATTAGCACGCCTTGATAGAATTAGACCTATCAGAGCATGAGGAGAAACATAATGATATTTAGAATGCAATTCATTGTCCCGAATATTGCTTTTCTTGTATATGAAAACAAAACAAATCAAAACAAAAAACCCACAAGGACAGGATGAATACCTCAGCCCTTTCTGAGAATGCGTAAGTTGAAGTAACAAAACAAAACAAACCTACCTCCTCCCCTCACTCCTGCCTTTGCTTTGAGTTTCATGGAGTATACTTCATTTTTCAAGGAGAGTGAGTACCCTAATCAGGGCGAAGGGGTGGAGCGTATGAAATTGTTGGTTATTTACCAGAAGTGAGTGCTGAAAACACATCTGTGCCTTGAGGCATTATGGAGCCTTTCAAACAGCCTCGGAGGCGACCGCCTATAAATCTCAGCTCCTGTCATGGTTAACTAAAACCCAATACCCACTCAACAAGAAATTCATCAGTGTTATAAAGAAAACAATGACAAAGCACTCTCTTTTGTGTCAGGAAAAACCAATAGTTCCGCCAGAAAAGAAGAAATCATTCTCTGATCCTTTCCACTTCTTTTCTTCTCTCTTCTCCCTTTGCTGTCTCTCTTACTCTCATCCTCTCTGTCTCTGTCTCTCCCTACCTCTCTCTCTCTCTCTCTTTCTCTCTCCCCCTCTCTGGCAGGCTGCCTTTCCAGCAGGGCCAAAAGAAGCAGTTCTCAGTGAGAGGAAAAGAATTTTAGGTCATCAAAATATGAGAGCACAGATTATCTTCCCAAACTTACAACTGCAGCCCATGATAATATGTGACGCTCCCCAAGCTTCTCTTCCTTCTAAACTCTGATGTGGGGACAGGCACCACGTGGCACAAGTGATGCATTCCAGCTTTGCATTCCAGCTGCACATTGCTATTCTATCAAGAGTGGCATTTTATTCTGATGCTCATAACCATCTGTTACTCCCCTATGATCCTGCTCACTCTTCGTTTTAATTCTCTTGCTTACATCTTTGGAGAAAATGGCTGGGGAGAACTATGAGTCCAAGAGAGGCATTAGGTTTCATTTGGCGATACAGGCTTATGTTACTCTGCCCTCTTTTGTACCTGACAGTAATGGTAGTGGATGCATTAGAAAGAAGGCTATGTAAAATTTGGAAAAAATAATGTTAACCTACTGCTAAGGCTCAAATTGGGTTTTGAACATGCAGTTTGGCATGTTAGTTGGTCATGTTTCAGATTCTGCCTCCCAACCCCCCACCCCACCCCCACCCCCAACGAATCTAGAATGTGTGTAAAGACATATCCTGTCTCAACTGACGGATTCAATCCATTGGCTCTGAAGCCAGACCATGTCCTAGTAGAAGGAACCTGTACTGGACTCCACCTCAAGCACAGCCTCGTTACGTGCCTGTTCTCCCCACCCAAAGACCTCACACAATGAGGAAAGGAGGTCCCCACTACATGCTCTCCTCTGTCTCAGGGCCACTCATTAAGGGGACAGCACATTCAACTCTTAACCAACTCTAATACCATATCTTATCAATTTATAATCTTGAATCTCTTCCTTAAATGTGCATATTTAGATATGCATTTTAATTGTTTTTTGAACAGTTTATTTTTTAGCTTTTAATCTAAGTACCTTGGGTTCCTTTCCTCATCCCATCTGTTATTGATAATATCTTCAATTCTACTTCATATCCAGAACCAAATTACATGATTTAAGCCTAACTTATAGAATGTTAATAAATTAAATTTTAACTCTTCCTAATTATTATCATTGTTACTTTTAGCATGTCATGAATACTGTATGAGACTTAGAAATTATAAATTATTTTAATAGAAATAGTTCCACTATAGCTTTAAAATAATTTTATAAAGAAAACAAAGAATTTGCTATTCCCTTTATATTATTGAAGAGAAGGACCTTATTACCATAGAGCATTTTCCAAGGTCTCACAACTAATAAGTGACTATTTTGGTTTTCCTACAAAATGTTTTTCCTTCTTATATCTAGACATCAAGCCAGGTTGTAATCTTCAACTTGTCTTAGTCTTATAATATTCCTCCTTGGGACTCAGCGGCTATGTTATTTTTCTCATTACATTGACTTGATTGATTGGGAGATCAGCTAGTTACCTTATTCTACTTGATCAGCAGAATCTTGAATAAATATTTGCAAATTTTTAAGATGTGGAAAATCACATGTTCATGACTGATAAATATAATCCAGACTCATTTTTAATGATAAAAGACACAATTAGGAATTTCTCTTGTTATAGAAGTGGTAATCTGAACTAAGACCTTTTTTAATGAGTCAATTAGGATGATAAGATTGTGACTGTGGCATGAGTTCCAGTTATGTTCACCCTCATTGGCAGTTTCCTCCATGTTCTCAGCTTTGACATCCATGCTTACATGCATTGGGTCTATAGACAGACACCTTTTAAGCAACATTTTCTAGATGTCAGTATTCCCTGTTTCTCTCAAACATCAATACTAATATGCCTAATACCAACAATATTACTTCTTGTTATAATCATATATCACAGCATATTTTTCTTGCATCAAGTTCCTGTCACTTTTTGGGATATCTGGTTATTAGGGTGTCTTAACAGAAATGAAACATTGTGTCATCCTCTCTTTCTCTAGGCAAGAGGGAAGCCCAGGATCACAAAAATAGGACTTAAATGTTGTATAAGGCTGCCAAGGACAGAAAAACATCTGACCGTACACTGGGGAGTAAATTCCAGGTAAGTGAGTACAGTTGAGGAGGTGGCCCCATTTTCAGACAAATTTCTTGACATTCCATAGGTGAAAGGAGACCTGGGATTTGGGTTGGGTTTTCCTCTGAGCACCTGAAGGTTATTTAAAGGATAGGCTTTGAGGCCTCAAGTGGCAAGCATGTAATGCATACTTTGTTTTCATGCTTTTGCAATGTCTTATTTGAACTCATTAAAATGTATCTTTTATCCAATCACCTAGAAAAAAAATTAAGGCAGCAGTAAAAAAGTGGCTCTGGCTAAGTTAGCTCCAGAAATATTAAATCTCATGAGTCAGTGTGGACATTTTTCATTGGTATATGTCCAACATAAATTTGACAAAATTCTTCTTATCCAATGAATGCCCAACAAGCGAAGATAAGTTTGTCTCCCCATCATCACCACAATCATGAACTATTTTGAATTATACATTTAAGAATTAATCCATGCCTCTTATTTCTTAGTTGAGTAAATAAATCTCATACACAATAAATTGTATATATGAGGAATAGGAAAGCTCTTTTTTATTACTTAAGGAATACCAAAAGAAAAAGAAAAAAGTGTCAAAAGAAATTAGGAAACAATTTCTTTACTTATGTGAAAGACAGAAAGGGAAAGAAGGAAAGAATGGAGAGAGACAAGAAGAGATAGAAGGGGAGGAATGGGAGAAAATGGAAGGATAAGGAAGGATAGAAGTGATGGGGATGGAGGCAGGAAGTCCTACAATATTCAGATATAACATTAAAACAAAGACAATTATTCTGCACTGAACAAGCTTTGTTCTTCTGTAAAATGTTTGTTAGCTGGCTATGAATATTTTGGGTCTCTAAATCTGCTCAAAATTCTTACTGATACAAATAAATACCTTCCAGATGTATTTAATTTATTTTAATCAGTAAAATTATGCTTAGCTGAGCAGTACTATGGGATTGATTAATAAATTACCTTTGACTGTCAGTATTCTAGGATTCCCTACTAGTAATGTTTGAAGCAGGATTGACAGCAATTAAATAATCATTTCAAATACCAATAACAATTGAATATATCCAACTGAGTGGATCGTTTATGTAACATTGAAAATCCAATTCTTTCAGTATTATATTGATTGATGGATGGATGAAGAGGACAGATGGACGATTTTCTTTTAAAGAAACTGTAGATGAAGATGATTCCTTTTATTATAAGACTATTAAGAGATAACTTTTTTCTTTCACAAATGGAAAACTCTGTCAATTTGACTCTCTGAGGACAATAGTAACTGTCACCTCCAAACCCGGTTGGTTTGCATTCAGAAAATTGGTAATAAAATATACGTGGTGGTGTGCAAAATAAGTGAAAGTCTCATAGATATGAAGACTTAAAATTTTTTCACATTGTAATGCATCTGACAACTGACAGTGTGTCATAACTTAATGAGGAGCAGTTTTCTTTCTTTTAAGTGTGTGTAAAATACTTGTGTGTGTTAAAACAGATGACTCTAGAGACACCTGGGTGGCTCAACGGTTGAGTGCCTGCCTTTGGCTCAGGGCCTGATCCCAAGGTCTGGGATTGAGCCCTGCATTGGGCTCCCTGAGGGGAGCCTACTTCTCCCTCTGCCTATGTCTTTGCCTCTCTATCTCTGTGTCGCTCATGAATAAAAAAATAAAATCTTAAAAAAAAAACAACAAACAGATGACTCTAGATTTAGTGAAATATGGTACATTTGACACATTTGACATTATTTCTAATTTCAAAAAGGCACCGTAGATGTTTGCCTTGGACTGGCCATCTTAATATTTAGATAAATTCCAACAACTTTAATAATTTATAAGGGTAAAAAAAAGATATATAGGCCCTTAATATATTCTCAGAATTTGAGAATTGGTAAGGCAAATGATCACCTTCTCAGCTTTGGGCCAAGTAGCCATGTTCTTTGGATACATTTGGCTGTTAATGTAATGTGGCATCTGTTAGGATGCCATTGCAATTTATCATTGAATTCATGTACCACAGTTTGTTTGCCCATTCGCAAGATGATGGTCATGTGAATTATCCCCAGTTTATATATTGCTGGAATAATTTTATAATGTTCGTGTACAAATCTTTGGATGGCTATTTGTTTTTTTTTTTCCTGAAAAGAAATCAATGAGTTGCCTATATTTAATTTTATCATAAAATTATTAAACTATTTTTCAATGCGTCTATACCATTTTACTTTCCCAGCAGCAGTGTGTGAGGATTCTAGTCTCTCCATAGCCTCATCAACACCTGGTACTGGCAAGCAATTTGTAGCCATTGTACCAGAGATATTGTAGTATTAAATTGTATCCTTAATGTTCATTTCTCTAACGACTTATTACATTGGACATGTTTTCATGTATTAACAAGCCATTCGTGTGTCTTCTTTGGTGAAATACTTCTTCAGTGAAATACTTTGCGCATTTTTATTAGGCTTTGTTTCCTTATTATTGAGTTGTAAAAAGTGCTTTATATGCTATGGGAAAAAATCTTTATCAAATACAGGACTTGCAAATACTTCCTCTCACTCTGTGATCTTTTTTTCATTTTTTGTAAATTATGTTTTTGAAGAGCAGCAATATTTTATTCACCAATATTCGATTCCTTTTATTTCTTTTCAAGATTGTGCTTTATTGTCATAGTTAAGAATTTTAGGCCAAGATCCTATTCTCCTTTGTTTTAAAAATAGTTTATGAGGTTTTACATTTGGGTCTATGATCCATTTTGAGTTAAATTTATATATGAGACACCAACCCCAGTTTTGTATTATGTTTTTTGGGATATTTTTGGGTCAATTTTTCCAGCCTCGGTGGCACAGCGGTTTAGTGCTGCCTGCAGCCCAAGGTGTGATCCTGGAGACTGGGGATTGAGTCCCACATCAGGCTCCTTGCATGGAGCCTGCTTCTCCCTCTGCTTGTGTCTCTGCCTCTCTCTCTCTCTCTCTCTCTGTTTCTCATGAATAAATAAATAAATAAATATTTAAAAAAAATTTTTTCCCAGAAACATTAGTTAAAAAGACTATATTCTTTTCCCTAAAGAATCATCTTAGCAACATCAAAATCAGTGGACTATCTCTGGATTTATGCCGGTAATCTCAATTCTGTTCTTTTGATGTGCATGTTTACCTGTTTATCAGTTTAAGATAAACTGATAAGTATAAGATTCTTCTTTTGCATAACTATTTTAGTTACTTTTAGTCCTTTGCATTTCTACAACATTTTTGGTTCAGATTGTTTGGGCTTTGGTAGGGAGAGCCATTGTATCTATGGATTATGTTGGGAAGAATCACCGTATTAAAAATAGTTTTAAAAACAGCTTTATTGAGATCTGAAGAA
This sequence comes from Canis aureus, assembly GCF_053574225.1. NCBI lineage: Eukaryota > Metazoa > Chordata > Mammalia > Carnivora > Canidae > Canis > Canis aureus. The sequence continues at coordinate 44,300,129 of NC_135612.1, forward strand.
TGTACCATAGAGCTCAGCAATTTAAAGTCTCAATGAAATTATTTTTAGTATCTACACAGAAATGTGCAACCATCACAACCACCTAATTAGAACAATTTCATCACCTGAAAGTAAACTCTTCCCATGTACAGATTTGTCTATTCAGGCAATTCCAAGTAAGTGGCATCAAACAATATAAGGTCTTTTGTTTCTGATTTATTTTTAAAAAAATATTTTATTTATTTATTTATTTAATATTTTATTTATTTATTCATGAGAGACACAGAGAGAGAGGCAGAGACATAGCTAGAGAGAGAAGCAGGCTCCCTGCAGGGAGCTTGATGCAGCACTCCATCCCAGGACTCGGGGATCAAGACCCGAGCCAAAAGCAGATGCTCAACCCCTGAGCCACCCAGGTGCCCCTATTTGTTTTTTGTTTCTTTTTTTTGAGAGAGTGCAAGCAAAAGAGAGAATACAAGTGGGGATGAGGGAGACGGAGAGGCAGAGGGAGAAGCAGACTCCCCACAGAGCAGGGAGCCCAACGTGAGGATTGATCCCAAGACTCTAGGATCATGACTTGAGCCAAAGGCAATGCTTAAGCGACTCAGCCACCCAGGCGCCCCGTGACTGAGTTCTTTAATTAATGTTTTCAAGGTTCGCTCATGTTATAGTGTGTGTTAGCCCTTCCTTCATTTTATTGCCTTCTGTGGTGTGAGTACACAATTATTCATCCTTTCAGTTGATAGATACTTAGGTTGTTTTAACTTTGAGGCTATTATGAATAATCGTGGTATAAATATTCAGGTACAATTTTTGTGTGTGTGCAGACCTATGCTTTCATTTTGCTTGGGTATGTAACTAGAAGTAGAATTGCTGAATAATAAATTAATGTTATGTTTAATGCTTTGAAGAACTGGGAAACTGCCAAACTGTTTCCAAAAGGGACCATGTCATTTTATGTCCCTGCCAACGATGTATAAAATACCCACTATATATAGACCTTGAACAGACTCTTAATAGATACCCAGTATTGGGGTGCCTTGGTGACTCAGTTGGTTAAACGTCTGTCTTTGGCTCAGGTCATGATTCCAGAGTTCTGGGATCAAGCCCCATGTTGGGCTCCCTGCTCATCAGGGAGTCTGCTTCTCCCTCTGCTCCTCCCTACTCTTCATGCTTCTCCCCTCCCCCACTCATGCTTTCTCAAATAAATAAAATCTAAAACAAAAACAAAGAACACAATATTAATGACTCTGCTAGTAAAGCCCAAGAGGAAATAAGGACATAGTAGAGAAAGCCTAGATTATCTTGAAAATGCTTAAATTTCAAGCATAAAAAGATGGTTGGTAAACATATCAACATTAAAGGTTCTGCTGGTATGGAAACAGAACAGTAGGAACATGTTGTTTGAAATTAGAAGGAAAGGAGCGCCAGAAAGCTAAGTTGTGATCTACAGTAATGTGGAAGGCAGAACTTGTGGGTGATGAACCTGGATGTTTAGCTGAGATTTCCCCCAGCAAAGTGCCAAACAAAACTGATATAGTCCAATTTCATTTCTTGTCTTTTTACCCTGGTACCTTTGGTGTTGAAGCTAAGAAATCATTGCTAAATCCATAGAGATTTACTCCTGTGTCCTTTTTTCTTTTCCCAAGAGTTGTGTAGTTTTAGCTATTTATATTGGTGTCTATGATCAATTTTTTTCTATGATCAATTTTGCATTAGTTTTTGTATATGGGGAGAGCAAGGTGCCCATCTCTGTTGTTTCACATGTGAATATCTAGTAGTCTTACCATCATTTTCTGAAAACAACAGTAACGACAAAATTTGTTCTTTCATCATTTCATTGTCTCAACACCTTTGTCAAAATGCACTTGACTTCAAGAGAAAGAGTTTACTTTTGCACACTTAACTTCAGTTATTTTTTGTTTGTTTGTTTCTTACCATAAAGGCTTCACTTTTTTAGAGAAGTTTTAAGTTCACAGTAAAATTAAGGGGAAGGTATAGAGTCTTCTCATATACCCCTTGCCCCACACTACATAATTTCCCCCATTATCAGTATCACTTACCAGAATGGTATTTTTTATATACCATTAGGATTTTTTAAAATATACATTTATATATTAGTATCATTAGGGTGACATTACTCTGACACATAATCACTCGTAATCTATAGTTTCCATTATGGTTCATTTTTGGAGTTGTACACTTTATGGGTTTGGACAAATGTATAATGACAGGTACCTATCATTATGGTATCAGAGTATTTTCACTGTCTTAAAATTCCTGTCTTCCACCTATTCATCTTTCTTCTCCTTTATCCTCTCCAACTCCTAAGTCCTGGCAGCCACTGATTTTTTTATTGTCTCCATAGCTTTTCTTTTCCAGAATGTCATTTGATTGGAATCATGCAGTATATAGCTTTTCAGATTGGCTGATTCCACTTAATAATATGCATTTAAACTTTCCCTATGTGTGTTATCATGGCTGAATAGCTTTTTATCTTTTGCATCGTATAAAATTCCATTTTCTGGATGAACCAAAGTTTACTTATCTATTCACCTACTGAAGGACATCTTATTTGCTTCCATGTTTGGGCATTTAGTCTGGCATAAACATCCATGTGTGGGTTTTTGTGTGAACAGAAGTTTTCAGTTCCTCTGGATAAGTACCAAGGAGTGTGATTGCCACATCACATGGGAAGAGCATATTTTTTAAACTCTCAAACTATCTTCCACAGTGGCTGTACTATTTTACATTCCTACCAGCAATGAATGAGAATTTATGTTGTTTTACATCCTCAGCAGGACTTGGTGTTATCCATGTTCCAGATGTTCACAACTCCAATAGGTGTACAGTAGTAAGTATCTCATTTTTAAAAATTTGTGTTTTCCTAATGACATACACTGTGGAACATCTTTTTCATTTGTTTATTTGGTATTTATACATCTTGGTAAGGTATCTGTTAAGGTCCTTGGCAAATTTTTCTAAATCGATTTTTTTCTTTCATCATAGAGTATTAAGAATTGTTTATATATTTGGAAAATCACCCTTTATTAGATTGTATCCTTTGCAAATATTTTCTCCTAGCTTGTGGTTTATCTTCTCATTTTCTTCACATCATCTTTCTCAGAGCAGAAGTTTTTAATCTTAATGAATTTTGGCTTATCAGTTATTTCTTTCATAGATAACACCTTTGTTGTATCTAAAAAGTCATTGTTATACGGTCATGTAGGTTTTTTCCTGTGTGACCTTTAAGGAGTTTTGGAGATTTGCTTTTAACAGATAACCCATGATGTATTTTAAGTTAATGTTTGTGAAGAATATAAGGTCTGTGTCTAGATTTACTTTTTTTAATGTGGATGTCCAGTTGTTTCAGTACCATTAGTTGAAAAGACTATTTTTGCTCCATTGTATTGTAGTTGCTCATTTATTAAAGATCAATTGGCATAATTTGGGGTATCTATTTCTGGGCTATTTTGTCCCATTGTTGCATTTTTCCATTTTTTCACCAGTACCATATTGTCTTGATTAACATAGCTTTATGGTAAGTCTTAAAGTTTGGTAGCGTCAATCCTCCAACTTTGTTCATCTTTAATTCTGTGTTGGCTTTTCTAGGCTATATAAATTGTCCATATAAGCTTTAGAATCAACTTGCTAAGTTATTCACAGAATAACTTGCTGGGATTTGGGTTAGGATTACATTGAATCTACATATCAAGTTGGAAATAACTAACTTCTTGACAATATTAACTCTTCCCATCCATAAACATGGGATATTGCTTTATATATTTAGTTTTCTTTGATATCCTTTGTCTGATTTGATTGTTTTCCTTATATATACCTTGTACCTGTTTTATTAGATTGATGCCTAGGTATATCATTTGGGAAGGGAGATGCTAATATAAATGTTACTGTGTTTTTAATTTCAAATTTCATTTGTTAATTGCTAATATACAGGAAAGCAACTGACTTTTGTATATTAGCCGCTATCCTACAGCCTTGCTGTAATCACTTAGTAGTTCTAGGATTCTTTTTTTGTCAATTCTTTGTATTTCTACATACACAATTAAATCATCTGTGAACAAAGGCAGCTTTGGGTCTTCCTTCCCAATCTGTATAGCTTTTATTTCCTTATCTTATCTTATAGAATTAGCTAAAACTTCTAATATGATATTGAAAAGGAGTGATGAGAGAGAACTTCCTTGCCTTGTACCTGATATTAGTAGAAAAGCTTTGAAATTCTCACCATTAAATATGATGTTATCTCTAGGGTCTTGTTTCATTTTTGCAGATAATCTTTATCAAGTAGAGGAAAATTCCCTCTATTTCTAGTTTGCTGAAATTTTTTATCATGAATGAATGTTGGGCTTCGTCGAATGTTTTTTCTGCCTCTATTGATGTGTCCATGTGATTTTTCTTTTTTAGTCTGGTGATGTGAGGAATTACAACAATTGATTTTCAAATGTTGAATCACCTTTGCATACCTGGAATAAATCCCACTAGTCATGGTGTATAATTCTTTTTATAACACTGTTGGAATCAATTTGGCTAATGATAGGTTAAATATTTGTGCATCTATCTTCATGAGAGATATTGCTTTATAGTTTTCTTTTCTTGTAATGTCTTTGCCTGGTTTTGGCATTAGAGTTATGCTGGCCTCTTAACTCTGCTATATTTATCAATATGTTTATCTCTATGTCAGAACTACCCTGTATTCATTAATCTACCTTTGTAGTAAGTTTTAAAATCAGAAGCATGAGCTCCCAATTTTATTCTTCTTTTTCAAAATGTTTTTTGGCTATGCTAGGATTTCCATGAAATTTTCATATCAGCTTGTCAATTTCTGAAAAAAATAAGTAGCTGGGATTTTCATAAAGACTCCTTTGAGTTTATAAGCCAATTTGAAAAGTATTACTATTTTAACAACATTAGGATTTCTGATCCATGAACATCTGATGTCTTCCATTTATTTAGGTATTCTTTGACTTCTTCGAACAACATTTTGCAGTTGAATTTGTGCACGTCTTGCATGTCTTCTGTTAAATTTATTCTTAACTATTTTATTTCTTTTTATGCCACTTTATGTGAAATTTGTTCATTCCAATTTTGGACTGTTTATTGCTAGTATATATATAGAAATAAATTTGAATTTTGCATATTGATCCTATGTCCCACAACCTTGTTTTTGTCAATCCCTTATTACTCTCTACATACTTGATCATGTCATCTGCAAATGGAGATAATTTACTTCTTCCTTTCTATTTGAATGCCTTATTTTTCTTGCCCCATGCCTAAGCTAGGACCTCCTCAATAGTATTGAATAAAAGTAGCTAGAATAGGCATCTTCATCTTTATGATCTTAAGGGAAAAGCTCTTAGTCTCTCATTATTAAGTATGATTTTGACTGCATTTTTCACAGATGACTTTTTAGGTTGAGGAAGTTTCCTTCAATTCCCAGTTTGTTCAGTGTTTTCATCATGCAAAAGTTTTATGTTTGGGGGATACCTGGGTGACTCAGTCTGTTAAGCATCCAACTCTTGAGTTCAGCTCAGGTTATGATCTCAGAGTCATATGATCAAGCCCTGCATCTCTTTGGGTACTGAGTATGGAGCCTGCTTAAGATTCTTTCCTCCTCCCTCCCCTCTATCCTTCCCTGACTTGCCCTACTCACTTTCCCTCTTTAGAAAGAAACAAAGAAAGAAAGGGAATAAGATACTGGGTTTTGTCAAATACTTTTCCTGCATCCATTAAAATGATCATGTGGCTTTGGAACTTTATTAATATGATGCATTACATGGAGGATCCTGGGTGGCTCAGTCAGTTAAGCCTTCTGCCTTCAGCTTGGGTAATGATCTCAGTATCCTGAGGCAGACTCCCTGATGTGTGGAGCCTGACTGGGGGTTCCATCCCAGGACCCTGAGATCATGACCTGAGCTGAAATCAAGAGTTGACCACTTAACCAACTGAGCCACTCAGTTACCCCTCTTATCATTTCTTAAATTACTAAAAGTAGAGTATTGAAATCTCCAGGTATTGTTATTATTGAGTTTTCTATTTTCCCTTCATTTTTAAGAATTTTTTTTCCCTATGTATTTTGGAACTCTGCTGCTAGGTGGACATATGTTATCTTTTTTATAGTTTTCTGACCCTGAAAATGTTCCCACTCTATCTCTAGTGTTGCTTTATGTTTCTTCTTTATTTTGAGTTTATTTTTTGTTCAATAATGGTATACCTATTCCAGCTTTTATGATTACTATTTTCATTCTATATCTTTCTGCATCCTTTGCTTTTAATCTATTTGTATTTGGAATTGAATGTGTGACTTCCTCTTTTTATTAAGATTTTATTTATTTATTTATTTATTTATTTATTTATTTATTTAGAGAGTGGGAAGGGGAGGAGCAGTGGAAGAGGAGCAGTTAGAGGAGGAGCAGCAGGGAGGCAGGAGAAGGGAGGGGGAAAGAATCTCAAGCAGACTCTATGCTGAGTGAGGAGCCTGACATGGGGCTCAATATCACTACCCTGAGATCATGACCTAAGGCAAAACCAAGAATCAAATGCTTAACCAACTGAGTCACACAGATGCCTTGAATGTGTGACTTCCAAAGATAGAACATAGTTGGGTCTTTATTTTTATCCAGCCTGATAATTTCTACCTTTTGATTGTATTTTTTTAAAATCATTTACATTTAAAGGTATTGTTCAATATGGTTTGACTTACCTGCTCTTTTCCTTTTGGATACCTATTGCATCTTTTTTGTTGTTTGTCCCTCTTTTTTGCCTCTTTTTGTATTAAATAGATATTTTCTAATGTATCATTTTAATTCACATAATGCTTTTTCTTCAAGTTTTAAGTTATTTTCTAAGTGGTAGCTACATTGCTTACCATATACAGCTTAACATAGCATATAATTCAGATGTCTACTAATTTCCAGTAAGATGTAGAAACTTTATCCATAAATAGCTCTAGTCTTGCCTTCCTCTTTTATTTTATTTTGCAATCATTTAATACATTTTACTTCTATATGTTTGATGAATCCAGTAATATATTGTTATAATAATTACCTTTTATAATTTTGGGCATTTTAAAGAAGCTAAGAGAAGAAAGGAGAACAAGCATGTATTTATAAGATTTGTCATATGACTTGCTTATTTTTCCTTTCTGATGCTCTTCATTTTTTTCTGTGAATTCAACTTACCATCTGGTTTTATTTCCTTTCAATGCAAGTTTGCTCTCATTCAACTCCTTTGTGCTTTTACTGTCAAATATATGTAACAGGCCTCAAATCAAATTATATGCATATTATTTATTAATTTGTTTTTAAGCCAATGAGACTAAAGGAAAGGAAATTAGGTAATTATACAATCTTTTAAAAATGCCTATGTAAATGTCATTTACATTTACAAATGTCTGGTGCTCTTTTTCTTATTCTTTTTCTTTCTTTGTTTCTTTTTTTTTTTAAGATTTTATTTATTCATGAGAGACAGAGAGAGAAAGAGAGAGAGGCACAGATACAGGCAGAGGGAGAAGCAGGCTCCATGCAAGAAGCCTGATGTAGGACTCAATCCGGGGTTTCCAGAATCAGGCCCTGGGCTGAAAGGGGTGCTAAACCGCTGAGCCACCTGGGCAGCCCTGTTTCTTTGTTTGTTTGTTTGTTTGTTTGTTTGTTTCTTTTTTTAGTGTAGATTTAAAGTACTCTCCTGTATCATTTGCTTTCAGTCTGAAGAATTTCCTTTAGTAGATTTTGTGAGTGGAGTCTGTTATCAATTAATTCTCTCAGTTTTGTTCAACTGTGGATATTTTTATTTCACATTTATTTCTGAAGGATAGTTTGATAAAAAAAATGTCTTGATTGGCCTTTTTATTTCCCTTCTACATTTTGAATATCATCTTACTGCCTTCTGACTTTATTTCAGTTGATGAAGAACTTGTTAAACTTCCCATTATATATGAGGAATTATTTTTCTCTTGTTGCTTTAAAAATTTTCCCTTTGGGGGGACCTGGTTGGCTCAGTGGTTGAGCATCTGCCTTTGGCAAAGATTGTGATCCCGGGGTCCTGGGATCGAGTCTTACATCAAGCTTCCTGCAGGAAGCCTGCTTCTCCCTCTGCCTGTGTCTCTGACTCTCTCTGTGTTTCTCATGAATAAATAAATAAAATCTTTAAGAAAAGTTTCCCCCTTTTTTTTTTCTTTTGACATTTTGATTAGGATGTCTGGGGATTCTGAATCTCTTTACATTTCCCCACTGAGGGTTTGTTAAGCTTCTTGGATGAGTAAATTAATATTTTTCATCATATTTGAAAAAAATTCTGCTTTTTCTCTCTGGTACTCCCATTTTGTACATATTAGTGCATTTAATGGTTTCTTAGATTTTTTAAATGAGTTTCTGTTTTTTTTTTTTTCACTTCTTTTTCTCTGTTTTCAGGTTGAATAATCTCTATCAATCTATAATTAGGTTTGCTGATTCTTCCTGTAGTACTAGTATAAAATATACAAACATCGACATCAACTGGGAAATATGCACTTCCAGAAAAGATGAAGTGGCAGATAACAAAATTGTCCTCTTGAAACAAACAAATATCTAACTTTGTAAAGTTTGTTAATCCTGTACATTTATTAAAGGTACACTTACCATATGACCTAGCTACTACATTTCTAGATGCTTACCATACACAAATAAAAGCATAAATCCATGAAAAGACTTATATACAAATATTCATAGCAGCTTCATTTGTAAAAGCAAAAACTGGAAACAACTCATATGTCTTTCAAAATTTGATTGAATAAACAAACTGGCATACCTATTGGTATATCTATGCAATGGTATAATACTGAGTAATGAAAATGAATGAATTAATTACTGATATATGATATACTATACAGTAATATCAAGGTAATGATGCTGAGCAAAACACCAGATAAAAAGTAATACATTTTGTATTATTCTGATTATAGAAAATTCTAGAAAATATAAACTATAGTTTAGTAAAAGAAAGCAGATCAATAATTATTAGAGCATGGAGTGGGGGAGTAGGTGGAAGGAGGTGGAGGGCTTATTGCATTGCAAAAGGGAACTTTTAGGATAATGGATATGCTCAATATTTTGGTGGTGATGATGATTTCCTAGGCATATACATATGCCAAACTTATATGGTACAGTTTAAATATGCATGCTTTACTGTGCAAGAATTATATCTCTATAAAACTGTTAAAAATTAAATAGAATAGAGTCCAGAAATAGAGTCATAGTTACATGGGCAGTTGAATTTACATGAGGGTGCCAAATCAATACATTTGAGACAGAAAATTGTTTTCAAAAAGATATCCTGAAGCAACATACTTTTCATATTAAGGAAGGAAATGCAACTCAACCTTTTCTCATACTGCACCAAACTATTAATCTGCAATGGACCATAGACCCATAGACTTAAACATAAAAATTAAAATAACAAAATTTTTAGAAGGAAACGTGGGAGAACATTTCACAACTTTGAGGTAATCAAATCTTTTCTGGAAACCTTGGGAAAATCTGAAAGGAGTTGGTAATCATTAACCATGGATTATTGGTAATCAATAGAAAAGTGATAAATAGAATTCATCCAAATTAAAACAATTTAATGACACTGAAGACTACTTATATTTCACAAATGTACATCCGTAAAGTATATAGAACTTCTACAACTCAATAGTTAAAACTCAATTAACCCAATTAAAAAAAATAACACCTAGAAACTTGAATGGACACTACACAGAACAAATTGTGACATGGTAAAAGAGATAAGAGATAAATGGTTGTTTCTGAGCAGAGAGGTGGGAGAGAGATTTCTGGAATGACATGATTGTTCTATGTCTCTACAGTGATGTGGATTATGCATTTGTCGAAAGTGATCAAACTGTATACTTGAGATCTATTTACTTCACGCTATGCAACTTAAACTTTGATCAAAAAAAATCCAACACATCTGTACTGTGTTTATCCTCTGTAAAATCTCATGAAATGTAATCACAACCTGGACTTTTAAAACACAAAAGTTCAATATTATTATTTGATATGCCTATGCAATTCATAGTAAATCCATCATGATGATGAGGTGACCCTGATAAACTATTGGAGCTTCCCAATCTTGCTTTATAATGCCACAGATACCTCTCAATGCAGAGAATGCCTTATTATGTAGGATCAGTGTACATTATTCTATAAATTCCAAATCATTTTACTATTTTCCATCTCCATTAATGTCAAATTTGACTAAAATTCCTCAGGAAATATATACTATCAGTGTATGAGCACCAAAGTAATTAATTATGATTGATTTTATTAATTATCTGTGTCTAATGTCTTTATAATAACATGGGATATTTAACACACCAAGTCAGTAGTGAATGGCACACCAATGGTTACTTGAATACATTCCACAATTCATTGTTTCTTCTTCAAGAACAAAATGAGTTTTTCATGTCATTCATAATTTTATTTATTTTTTTAAGATTTTATTTATTTATTCATGAGAGACACAGAGAGAGAGAGAGAGAGAGGCAGAGACACAGGCAGAGGGAGAAACAGGCTCCATGCAGGGAGCCCGAGGTAGCACTCGATCCCAGGTCTCCCGGATCAGGCCCTGGGCCGAAGGCAGGCGCTAAACCACTGAGCCACCCGAGCTGTCCTCATTCATAATTTTAAACTAAATATTTTGTTTTGAGATAATTTCAGATTCACATATAGTTGTAAAATATAAGAGAAAGAGATCCTGTATACCCTCTAACCAGTTTCCCCCAATGGCACATTTTATGTATCTTATAAAATTGCATTACAGTATCAAACCAGGAAGTTAACATCAATACAATGAAAATACAGATCATTCTTTTACTCCAAAGATCCTTAAGGTTCCCCTATTAAAGCCACACCCTCCCCTTTCTGCTTGTACCCCCTTCCTGACCCCTGGTAACCACTTATCTTTTTTTGTCTAATTTTATCTTTTCAAAAATGTTATAAAAATGGAATCAGGTTGTTTGTACCCTTCTGGGATTGACAGTTTTTTCACTCAGCATAATTCTCTAGAGATTCATCTAGGTTATCATGATTATAAGCATAAAATATAAAATAATTTTATCAATTATTTCTGAGAAATACTCCCTAGTATAAATATACCACACTTTTTTTTTCCATCATTCACTCATTAAACAAATTGGGGTTATTTTTAGTTTTTGCACTTATGAAATAAAGCTGTTATACACATAGTTGTACAGGTTTTTTGAGTAAACATAAGTTTTCAGTACTCTGGAAAAAATGCCCAGGAGTGCAATTGCTGGGTTGTATGATAGCTATGTCCTTAATTTCATAAGAAAGTATCAATCTGTTTTGCAGAGTGGCTCCACAATTTTACATTTCCACCAGCAATGTATGAGCGATTCTCCTTTACCACATCATTGCCAGCATTTGGTGCTGTCATTATTTTTTGTCTTAACCATTCTAACAAATGCGTAGGAATATCTTTTGTGATTTTAATTTGCATTTCCCTGATGGCTAAAGATGTTGGAATAAAATAATCTTTAAAAGATTTTATTTATTTATGCATGAGAAACACAGACTGAGAGGCAGAGACATAGGCAGAGAGGAGGAAGCAGTCTCCCCCTAGGGAGTCTGATATGGAACTGGATCCTAGGACCTCAGGATCACCACCCCAGCCAAAGGCAGACGCTTAACCATTGAGCCACCCAGGTGCCCTTTTATTTCTGCAATTATCTTTATTATTTCTTTTTTTCTTTCTTTTGGGAGGATTATCTTGTTCTTCTTAAACTTGATTCTTGAGAATCTAGTACTTAGGGTACTTAGGCTATTTATCTCCTAATGTATGCATTTAAATGCTTCAAATTTCACTCTCACCACCGCTTTAGTTGTTCCCCCTCTCCAACTTTAACATGTTTCATCTTCATCTTAAATTCAATGTATTTTTTTTTTCATTTGTCTTGAGACAACTTCTTTGACCTTTGGATAATTTAGAAATGTGTTGTTTAGTCTCAGTGTATGTGGATAATTTCCTGTTACATTTCTGCTAATAATTTCTAATTTTATTGTATAAGTTTAAGAATCACTTCTGTAGAATGGTAATTCTTTAGCTTGTGATTGTTTTGTTTTGTTTGCCCCAATGTGGCATGTAATTTTAAGGAGATTGTTTTTGATAATTTGAGCAGACTTGATCTAATCATTTGAATGACCTAAAAAGCAGAAATGAGATTTGCTTAAAGAAGAAGCAATTCTACCTATAAACTACAGCATCAGCTCTTGTCTGAGAGCTTCCAGACTGCCCTTATCAATGGCCTGCCCTATGGATTTTGGAACTTGAGTGTCAGTTCCCATCCTGTAGTTATTTCCATAGTTCCAGAATACCTAATAGGCAACCCTGAAACTGGCAAAATTCCCACACTGGTTCCCTGACCCACGGGAGAAATTCTATTATGGTAGGAAAGACCAAGTGAAAGACACTAAAACTGCCTCTACCTAGAAAAATAACAAACTAAAATCAATACTGCATTTCTGGAGGGGTTACAGAGATGAATGCTTCCACTGAGGATTTAAAAGATGTGGTGTGGTAAATCCCACCACATCTTCATTCAAACTCACCTATTTGGCTTAAGCAGAAAACAAATGGAACTTGGAGAATGACAGTGGATTATTGTGAAAGTAACTAGGTGGTAACTACAGTTACAGTTGCTGTTTCTAGATGTAATTTTGTTGCTTGAGCAAACAAACACATCCTTCGGTAGCCGGGTAGCCGCCGGTATTCAGCTATTAATCTGGCAAATGCTTTTTTTTTCTTTTTCAATACTTGTTGGAATAGACCATCAAGAGCAATTTGCTTTCATCTGGCAAAGCCAATAATACACCTTCCCTTTATTTGATTTCTCTACTCATTCTCTCTCAGGGGTACATCAACTCTCTAGTCTTGCTATAATTTAGTGTGCTCACCTTTCCCTTCTCTGAGGCATCACACTGATCCATTACATTGAAGAAATTAAGATAACTGGAAATACTGAGCAAAAAGTAACAATTTCTCTAACTATATTCCTAAGGCATTTGTGTGCCAGAGGATGGGAAAAAACCTGATAAAAATGCAGGGGCCTTTTAACCTCACTGAAATTTCTAAGGCTTCTGTGGCCTGGACAACGTCAAGATATCCCTTGTAAGGTGAAAACAGTTGGGCGTAATCCTTACAACTAAAAAAAGAGGCACCATATATAGTGGGTACTTTTGGAGTTTGGAAGCAACATCTTTTTCATTTGGGTATGTGTGCTCCTCCAGTCCATTTACCAAGTTATTTCCAAATATGCTAGTTCTCAGTGGGGCTCAGAGGAACAAGAAAAGGCTCTTCAATAGGTCCAGGATGTTGTCCATGATACTTTGACACCTGGGACCATGAGATCCAGCAGATCTGAACTGACAGTGGCACACAGAAATCTGTTTGGAACCTTCATAGGCTACAATTAAGGTGAATTACAGGAAGCCCCTAGGATTTGGATCAAAATCTTGCTTTCCATTTAAAATAAATAATCTCCTTTGGAGAAACAGCTTTTGACTTGCTACTAGTCCTTAGTATTAATTAAAATTTTAGTGTTCGCATTGGCCCACATATACTAAAATTTTAGCCATAGCCCACTTTATTGTGGCTTCAGCTATCTACCATAAACTGGTTGTTGTCTGATCCATCAAGCCATAAATTTTGGTATGCACAATAGCACTCTGTTATGAAATGGAAGTGGAATATGAGACTGAACTCAACTAGGCCTTAAAGCCATATGTAAGTTTCATGAGAAAGTGGTCCAAATATTCAGGAAAGCTACTTTTGCTGCATTATCTTCTCTCTCTGCTCTATGTATGGCTTTGTGAGCCATTCCTTACAATCAGTTGACTGAGGAAGATAAATTTTAGGCCTGATTTACTAATAGTTCTCTACTAGAAATGAAGGTCCTTATGCTGAAGTTGGAAGCTACAGCACTATTGCACCATTCTGGGACATCTCTCAAAGATGATAGTGAAGAACAATCCACCTGGTAGGAAGTACTTGGATCATTGTACCTGGTTGTATATTTTGCTTGCAAAAAAAGAAATGGGCAGGGGTATGAGCCTATACTGATACATGATCTGTGGTCAGTGGTTTGGTTGGATGGTTGAGACTCTAAAAAGATCATGATTGTGAATGTTCACTAAAGAGTGACGTTAGTTTAACAATCAAATATATAAGACAATCTACTCTGGGGATTCCAGTCAACCTCTTTCCCCATCCACTCTTGTTATTATCCTATGGGCTCATAAACAAAATGGCTATGGTGGCAAGGAGAGTGAATCTCTGTTTTCTTCTCCTATTGTTACCTGACAGAGAATGGTTTAATAATAGTTAACTTTACATCTCAGTAATTAAATTATATGATATCAAAGAGAAGAGTGAGAAACCTCCAAGGACTTTGAATCTTCTTCTGAAGAAGGAGTTAGTGCATTTTCAGATGTACACAGGATAGTCCTGTCATGTTAGGTGGAAGTATGATTCTGTTATCTCTATTAGTAGACTAAGAATGGTTTCAGAAGATGTGTATTTGTGCCAAGTTGACAAATTGTCAACTGTGATGCTCAATTTTATGTGTCAACTTGGCTAAACTATCATACCCAGTTATTCAAACATGAATCTAGTTGCTGCTGTGAAGGTATTTTTGCAGATATTATGATTATCTCCATTTAGTTGACTTTAAGGGAAGGAGATTATCTCTAATAATATGGGTGAGCCTTATCCAATTAGTTGAAAGGTCTTAGGAGTAGAATTGGGATAGTTCTGAAGAAAACGAAATTGTAACTATGACAGCAATATGAGCTCCTGCCTAAGATTTTCCTGCCCTGTGAATTTCAGACTAGCCTTGCCATTCCTCAAAGTAATGTAATCCAATTCCTAGAGATATATCTATTACATCTCCTACAGGTTCTATATCACTGGTGGAAACCTGACTAATACACTGATGTTCGAAGATTGTTTGGTTTTATTTCATTTATTTTCTATGTAGAGAACTCTCTTTTGCTAATTATTTAAGAGTAGGTCTGCTGGCAACAGTTTTTCTTAGTTTTCCTTCAGCTGAGAATGTCTGATTTCCCTTTCATTACTGAAGAATATTTTATTTATAGAAATATGAATTGAGTGTTACTTTCTTTCACCCCTTAAAAAATATTATGGCACTACTTATTGGCTTCTATGATTTCTGATGAGAAGCTAAGGATTATCTGAGTTATTTTTTCCCATAGGTGAGGGTTTGTTTCCTTATTCTTTCTTTTGAGATCTCATCTGTGTCTTTAGTTTCCTTAAGTTTGACTCATATATGTTTTGTATTTCTTTCTTTTTTCTTTCTTTCTTTCTCTTTCTTTCGCTTTCCTTCTTTTTTTTTTTTAAGATTTTACTTATCTATTCAGGGGAGACAGACAGAGAGAGAGAGAGAAAGAGGCAGAGGGAGAAGCAGGCTCCATGCAGGGAGCCCGACATGGGACTCGATCCTGGGTCTCTAGGATCATGCCCTGGGCCAAAGATGGTGCTAAACTGCTGAGCCATCTGGGCTGCCCTTCCTTCTTCTTTTCTTTCTTTCTTTCTTTCTTTCTTTCTTTCTTTCTTTCTTTCTTTCTCTTTCTTTCTTTCTTTTTCTTTTTTTCTCACAGAGAGAGAGAGGGTGAGTGAAGATTAAAGGAAAAGGAAGAGAGAGAATCTTAAGCAGGCTCCACACCCCTCCAGAGCCTGACATGGGACTCCATCTCACGACCCTGAGATCATGACCTGAGCCAAAATTAAGGTCAGACATTTAACTGACTGAACCACTAAGGCACCCCCTACTAATTTACTTTTTAAAAAATTTACATATGCATGGGTATATGTTTTTCATTCTCTTGTTTTTATACTAAAGAGTGGATTGCTACATTCTATGGTAACTCAATGTTTAACATTTTGAGGAACTGTCAGATTGTTTTTGAGAGTGGTTCCAGTTTTGCAGTCTCACCAGCAATGTTGGAGAGTTCCAATTCCTCCACATCCATGCCAACACTTGTTGTTGTCTCACTTTTTATTATAGCTATCTTAAAAGTGTATAATACTATCTCATTTTGGTTTTGATTTATATTTCCCTAATGCCAACAAAGATTGAAGATTTTTTTCATGCATTTAACATTTGTATAACTTCCTTGAAGGAATAGTTATTCAAATTCTTTGCCCATTTTTAAATTTTCTTATTGGTTTTTTAGTGATGATTTGTATGTTCTTTGTATTTTTTAATAGAAGTCCCTTTTCAGATATAATAATTTTCAAATATTCCCCTATTAAATTATCTGTTCACTTTCTTGATAATGTCTTTGAAGCACAGAAGTCTTTAATTTTCATGAAGTCAAATTATCTAAATTTGTTGTTGCTTGTTATTTGACATCTTATGTATGAAACTATCACCTATTCACTGATTCAAAGATTTTCTCACATGCTTTATTTTAAGAGTTTTATCATTTTGGCTCTTACATTTATGTCTACAATCCATTTTGTATTAATTTTATATAAGGTGTGAGATAGAAGACTGACTTTATTTATTTACATGACTTTATTTATTTATAAATGTAAAGGCTTATTTACTTCTCCTTTCCATTCTCTCAGTCTGTATGTCTATCTTGTTGTGAATGCATACACTGGGAAAGGAGATGGGGGGGAGAGAGAGAGGGGGAGGGAGAGATTAGCACTCCATCCTTATGTCCTTATTTAACCTTAGTAATCTCCTGAAAACTATAACTCAAATATAGTCATGCTGAGGGGTTTAGACCTTCAACATATGAATTTTGTGGGACACAATTAAGTTCACAGAACTCTTCTAGATATTTTTGTCCTGGTACCATGAAGGGCTAGGCTTACGATATTTACAATAAAATGTTTTTATTGGGTGAATGTTGGAATATATGGACATATGCATAAAAGAATGAATGGATAGAGCTATGAATGCATCAATGACTAGAAGGACTATTTCTGATCTTCTCCAAAGGTACTTTCCCAGGGCCTCAAAATAATTGTACTCAGTGCCAGGAAATATGCTGATTGTTTTACACTATGTATACTAATTAATCTTCACATCAACTCTACCAGGAAAGTATGTTACCCTCATTTTATAAGTAAGAGATCTAAGGTTTAAAGAGCATACATGATTTGCTCAAGATCACACATTTATCAGTTGTATAACACCATGATTTAAATACAAATCTGAGTCTAAAACCCACAAAGCTATTACTGTATGTTATTTCCTAGGTCAAATCCTATGAGAGCTACAGCCTGTGTACCTTACCAACACATACATTGAATCATGAATATAGAGTAAAAGTGACTCTAAATGTAACATTTTAAGAAGCCTCCAAATTTAATTTTTGACATAACTCTACAGCACATTCAGTAATTTTGAACTGACCTTTTTATTTAGTTTGGTAGAGAAGCAAAACACTGAATTCCAACAAACCACTATTTTAGGCTCCAGTGGATGTTAGTACTTGGTTTGTGAAGAAGTCTCAGTGGAATCCTGGTAGCATGAAGGAAGAAGGGCAGAAAGTTAGGTCAGAAGGTGAAGGCACTGGGGAAAATGCCAAAGGGAATAAATAGGGCAGGATATTGACTGCTTTCTCTTCAGAATTTTTTAAAAGCATTCAGGGATGGAAACATCAGCACTGACTTGGGCTTTATTCCCCAGCTTCAAGAAGATGACATTTCTTGCTGATTAACTTTACTCAGTTTAACAGTATGAAAGACAAGATGTACTATAAATAAATATTAATCTGGAATTTAACCATATTCCTGTCAATCAGTAGTGGTATTTCATGCCTACTATATAATGTTTAAAATGCATGTGGTTACTTTTTGACTTGTAGACTGTATTTTCCGACTAGAAATTTCAAGGGTAAGTGTGTGCTCCAAATAAGAGTGAAGTGAGATCACACTCAAGTTTGGTGGAGGAAGAGATGGGAAGCCAAATGTGTTTCTGCTGCCAGTGGGATAGTCCACACACTTAGGTGTATTCATGATGTTTGATGGGAAGACAATTTCCTGCAGATACAGGTCCAAGGGATGATACTCAGCAGTGTTGTAGTTAAGAATGCATCTGAACAGAGATGATGGCCTCACCAAACCTGGGATGTTTTATCAGCCATCCCAGGGCAGGCTTCCCCAGGTAAAGGACCAATCATTCATTGTATCAAACATCTAGGGAAAGTTGGGATGAGCATCTAAAAGTGAAGAATGATTTTTCCGGTCTTGGGCTGACTGCAAACTTAGCCACTTTGAGCCATTTTTTTAAATTGAGTGATCCTACTTCCATTTACCTCTCCTCCAAAAAGAGGCATGGAGGGCCACAAATTGTACTGTGACAGGTCAAATTATACCAAATACAAATAAAGGTTTTTGTAATATGAATACTCTGATGTATGAACTAAGAGCTTCTTTATGTATCCTAGCAATGATTTGTCAGTGATTCTAATACCTCTTCCCATGGACTGTCACAGAGATGAACTTACCTTCT
This sequence comes from Canis aureus, assembly GCF_053574225.1. Lineage (NCBI taxonomy): Eukaryota > Metazoa > Chordata > Mammalia > Carnivora > Canidae > Canis > Canis aureus. The sequence goes on from NC_135612.1 coordinate 44,318,664, forward strand.
TTCCAGGGACCTGCTAGCTTTATAACCAGTGGGGGAAAATTATTTTTTAAAGATTTTATTTATTTATTTGACAGAGAGAGTGTGTGTGCACAAGCAGAGGGAGTGGCAGAGCAAGAGAGAAGCAGACTCCAAACTGAGTAGGGAATCCAATATGGGGCTTATTCCCAGGACTCTGAGATCATGACTTGAGCTGAAATCAGATGCTTAATCAGCTGGGCCACCCAGCCCATAGCTTGCTTGGTTTCCTGTACATCCCACAACCCTCTCAGGGGTGTGAATATGTTTTCCTCCTTCTATCTTATGGGGAAGGTAAATGCACACCACACACGTGCAGGATTGGACCACCAATGTGAAGCAGATAGCTCAATGCATAAGTTGTTTGATGTGATCCTGATCATAAGGAAAGGCAGTCATGAGATAACAAATTTCCTTGTTATTTTGTTGGCATTTTTCCTTAAATCACCTTTTCTAAACCTTAGCCTCAACAGTTACTCTTGATCTTTGCCTTTATCTTGTTTATCTAAAACCAATACTGAGCCCTGCTCACATCAATCAATGCTGCTCCTAGAATGATGACAAAGACTCCCAATGCTCTTGTTTAACGCTTATTCAACACCTATTGCTGTCAGAGACCTTTTAAGATCTACACTTCGTGACTTCATGGCTACCAATCTACTAAGGTGAAAAAAGAGACAGTTTAGTTGAAAAATAAAAAAAAAAACTGGAGTTCTGCACTTTTATAATGGTAAGAGTAATGGGTATGGAAAAAGAGGCCACATTCTTGAAGGAGACGGAGATTCTTGGAAACAGAAAGTCAAGATTTCAATCCTCCAATTATTGGACTAAAGAAAAAAGTTCCACAAAGTCTAAGTAATCCGTACCTTGCTAATCTAGAATTTATAATAAATAAGACAGAGGTTGGACTGAAACAAATCTTTGCCTAAAATAATTCGCTGGACAAATTATAAATGTACACAAAAGAGTAGGGAAGAATATTTATTTAAGGGGAAAATTTCAAACACTTGAGAGGCATGTATTTGCATATAATAATGGAATTATTTGTATATGCAAACTGAGGATCATGAAAGCTGCCCCTCTTTCCAGAGAAGGCATTATGTGTATTGGAAAATAGCAGACCCTGCCTTGCTTTGAAAATAAATTTTGTAACTCTGATGTAATTATTAAAGCAGATAGGCTTTTCTTCCTAATTAATCCAAATCAGTCTAGTTTTATAATATTTTGTATTGATAATATACTATTCCCTAAGCAAATTAATAGCATAAATCTACACACACGCACACACAATCATGATACTCTTCCAGGACCAAATGCTTTCATATTAACCTTTTTGTTAATGCTGTCAATAAATCATCTTTTACAGTAATTTGCCACAATTCCATGAAGGTGTAATCACATGCTATCACATAAGGAGAGACAAGACCAAGGAAGAGTCAGATACTGATGCCAATGAGACTTTCTGGTGGCCTAAGAACTCAGACTTATTCACCAGTTTGCAGATTTCAACATATGCATAGAAATTTTTTTATAGATTACAAAACTGCAGGACTATATGCATGTAATGAAAACAATAGAACCAATAGAGGACTAAGAGAAAAAAAAGCATTAGACAGAGAATTAATTTTGTTTATTAACAGTCTAAATAACTTACTAAAAGTTATTTAGCACTAAGATTACTAACAGAATATCTAAAACAGAAATAGTCTTTCTCTTCCAAAGTCTGCAGAAATTTGAAGGTCTCTCTCCAAGTTCAGTTTATTCTAATTAATCAGGTACAATGGTTGTCATAGTTGAAAAAAAAAATCTCACCGAAGCTTGCCACATTCTGTCAATATCATTCACCAATTATACAAAAGTTGGTATTAAAATCCAACAGATGTATTCTCTCTCTTGTCAAGCAGTTCTTCGTGCAGATTTATCAAAAGGTGTTACAATTAATTATGCTTAATAAACGGGCTTAAACCCACTGAGACTGTAATTTGAATGTTTTCAGGCACTTAGAAAAATTATGTTTCCAAGATTTTGTGTCTATGTGGGAGGTGTGCACATATGAAAATTCATATATGTACACTAATCATTTGACAAACATTTGGTACACATTATATAACAGTGAAAACTTTTCCTAGTGTTCTTTTTTCAAAATACATCTTGTCCTTACCTCAAACTGTGTCTTTTGAGGTCATTTTCTTGTACATTTACATTATTATTTTTCAGTATCAGATGTGTTTCTTTTAGGAATTGCTTTTTAAAACACTTGTCTATTTTATAAAAGTTAGTTATGTTAGCTAAAGCCAAATTTATGTACGTTACACATGAACATAACCAAGAGCATACAAATTGCAGTATCTCATGGTATGCTAAAAATGAATCCAAGTCAGAGTTCCTCCTAAAGACCTACCTTGCCTCGTGAGTGAATATCTGACATATTGATAAATGGTAAGAACCCTGGTGCTAATCCACATAGAAAATATTAATAACCTTTAATTTTCTTTTTTATTGAATGAAAATAATCACACATTTGGATGTATTTTCCTGCACTTCAATAGATCTTCTTGGCACCCCTGATGTATGTGTATCCCTCATTGAAGAACACAGATTTAAATAAATCCTTATGATCAGTTCCCATAGAAGAATCTGCTTTTTCTCTCCTAACTTCTTATAAAACAATACTTTGGTATAGGTAGATCAATGATGTAGATTCCCTAAAACAATATAAAAATGTGGAGAATGAAAAATAATAGTAATGTGAAGAATTTAAAAAAATCGTATATGGCAGTAGTTACCCAAAGAATGGTTTTTCTACTTCTCCAAATGTATGGTTTTTTTTGCTGACATTTTTCTCTGGGTTCTGACAAATATCAAACAGAATAAAAGCCAGAACATAAATGAGATCACCAATTCTGCAAATATTCTTAAAAAGTTTTATTTTCCTCTTTAGAACATATCCATTCTTTATTAGTCTCCAGAAACAATTAGGAATCTACTTTTTAGTGACCTAACAACATGATTTATAATGAACAATTGATTCTTTTCACTTTAATGATAATATTTTCAAAGTGTTCATAAAATCACAATGGAATGAGACACTTCAGTGTCCATGTCTTCTTTTAGTACAGGTAAAAATGTAAATAATGGAGACAATAATGTAGATTCTCAAAAAGGTCTCAAGCTGGGTAATGACCCTATTCACCTTCTCTATCACTGAATGCTGCCATCGGTGAAACTTTGCCTTATGACTAGTTTAATTTTTTTTTAAAGATTTATTTATTTATTCATTCAGAGAGCGCGAGAGAGAGGCAGAGGGAGAAGCAGGCCCCATGCTGGAAGCCCGATGTGGGACTCGATCCCGGGTCTCCAGGATCACACCCCAGGCTGCAGGATGCAGGAGGCGCTAAACCTCTGCACCACCAGGGCTGCCCAGACTAGTTTAATTCTTTTTCTCCCATTTCAATATAATACTTTCCCAAGTATCAGAAATAAAACGTTGCCATCCTCAGTCATAACATTGTCTGTTGTACTGAGATTATTATAATCCTAGAAAAGATCAGAGCCTTGGTCAGATACTGGCTTAACATTTTTTTTTTTTTTTTGCAAGTCAAAATATGGGGAGTGGGTAAATTCTTCCCATGATAGAATTTCAAGGCAGTGCAATTTCATCTCCATTGGAGTTCCCAGCATGTGTAACAAAAAGGAAACAGAACAAATATGTTCTCCATCAACACAAGGTTAATTTTTTTCTAATTGGTAGGGAAAAAAATCTCATTTGACTGTCCCACATTTCATTCCAAATTAAAGCATAACAGCCCAGCATCATCACTTCTGGCAAGCTATCTTTTATTGGACATGCAGTGAATAGGATTTTTCTTCATAATCTTGTTTTCTTTACTTTCTTTTTTTTTTTTTTTTTTTTTATTTTTTTTTTTGTTTTCTTTACTTTCTTAATCACAAATACAAATACATCTTTGAAGAAATAACATAAAATTTTTGCTCTATCAATGAATAGATTGAGTTTCTTAAGCATTTGTATAGCTGTATATCCTCACATGATCATATCTATTGATTTAAGTCCCAGGAAAGAAGAGAAAGATTGATTTCGTAGCAAACATACCATGAAACATCTATCATGTGTGTCCATGTTTACATTTAGAATGGCTGGTGACCACTGAGATAAAGGAACATATGTGGGATAATCAGATATGATAGAAGGGGGTGCAATTCAATTAAATAGCCTGCTTAAAGCACTTTACTAATTATTATATTTTGTAAAAATGAAACCAAACAAAACAAACAACTGGTAAAGTAAATCTCTAAAAGAACATGAAAATAATTACATTTCTTTCATTGGGTTGTGGTATGGACTGTGCCTATGGAAGCCTACATGTCACCCATTTTATTCAATTAATTTTTTTACATTATTATTTTACAATGTAAATTCAATGAACCTTTATTGAGCATCTTCTATGCCCCAGATTCTCTACTAGGTACAAAGGTGAAGATATGAATGTTACATAGTCCCTGCCATTAAGGGAAGGCTCAGCTATTTTTATCACTAGAGTTGTAAAGTAGTGGTAGTGGCAGCAGCCATGGTCAAAGAAGCAGCAGATGACACTGACTTCAGGAAAGACAGTTGAGAGAAGCATTGATTGACTCGTTTATCAACACACATTGATTGAATGGCTCCCAAATGACCAAGACATAAATACGACGTAACAGCTTCCTTCAAAGAGTTCAATAGGGAAGGAAGGCAGGTAAGAGAGTTGTCAAATCCTTGAGTAATGGCTAAAGAGGTACCACATGTTGTGGGGCATTAAAAAACAACCAGTAAATCCTGCCCTAGGAAGTGATATTAGAACAGTCCCCCTAGCAGGTATAGAAGTTGACCTGGAGCAGCTGGAGAGGTCTGGAGGGCCACAGAGTGCTGGAGCTTCTGTAAGCAATGTGAAGTAGATGGAACAGAGGTGGTGGCTGGAAATGGAAAGAGGAGTGAAAATTCAAGATCAGGATGGTCCAGATTGGGGAAAGTTATTGCTACCCATCTCTGGAGGTAGCTGGCACACACTGAAGGATTTAAAAGAGAAACACTACCTTTATTCCCCATGCTAGGGGAATGGGGATTATCTCTACCTCATCTGGGTCATGAGTGATGATTCCTGTGGCCAGTCTCCACCAGCCCGGGCCCATGGATGAAAAAGAGAAATAAGCACAGGCCTTTGTGGCAAGAGCTCTGTAGGGTCCCAGTCAGCAGGCTTGAAAGTCACACCAGTGTGTGGTGGCAGTGGGGGATGGGGAGTGTTCATACAACCCTGGGGATGCACCTCCATTCTCAAAGAAGTTCAAGTTCTCTCTGTTTCTTTTCATTTCTCAAGCACTTAAGATGGCATCAAGATGCTACCTGAGCTTTCTAAAATGCAGAGAAGAGTAAGATAAAGCTTTCCCAGTGAGCCTACACCAACAGGTTATATACCTTAGGTCCATTGACATATAAATTAAGTTGCACAATAAATGCTTAGTGAACACCTTGCATATGACAACAACTGGGTATGGAATCAGAGCAGTGCTCTCAAAGTATGCTCCTTGCATAGGAATCCCTTGGAGTCTTGTGAACCGGTAGGCTTGAGACAGAGCCCAAGATTCGGTATTTCCAATAAGTTCCCAGTTGATGCTGAGGCCGTTAATCCAGGGCCACACCCCCAAAAGTAAAAAAAAAAAAAATATATATATATATATAAACAAAATGTATGGTCCTTGCTGTTGTGGAGCTGATAATGGTGATGCAGACAGTAAGTAAATTTGCAGTGCAGTACAGGAGGTGTTATCACAGAGAGAGGTACAAATACCCTGTGCACCATACCAGTAATTGCAAACCTATAGTCATGAGACACTCCTATTTACACTTTGTATTTTTTAACTAACGAGGGAAGTATATGTGCTTCAAGGCTTGAAAGTAGAAAGAATATTCTCCTTCAGTTGAGTTTCTTTAAAGATTGAAAAACAATTTGCAACATAAAACTTGATTAGAAGAAACACAATATGGTCCTGGGGTAAAAGAAAGAAGGAAAAAACAAGTGTGTGCCCACTCTGAGAGCCAGAACAAGAAAACGTTGCTATTTTTTTTCCTTTCTTTTTTTCTTCCACGCTATTCACATTGATTTATGCTGTAGGCGGATTTGGCTAACAACTTTTGAACTGAGAACTATGGTTATTACTCATAAGTCTTATTAGCAAAAAAAGAGACTTGAATTCCCCAGTCTCTTCCTTGCAGAATAACCTATTTTGGGAAATCTGTAAGGTCAGGGCTATGGACAGTCTGCACAACAATATGAAAGGGAGGATTTCTAATTGGGAGCTATATATTCTATTTAGAATGTGTTTGAGATAAAGCTATTCTGGAGTCTATCAGGATAGAATCATAAAGATAATTTTTCACTGAAAATATTTTTTATAACAGACATCATTTTTTTCCGTACAAAGGCATATCTGTTTCTACAGTTACATATAAAATAAGCATATAATTCCCAGAATTTGTTTCTGAGATGTAATTGAATATCAGTCTGGCTAGTTTCTAATATCACTGTTTTTGTCACAAAGTATTATTATCTAGTATACTAATTTTCTGGGGCTGCTGTAAGAGCGTAGCACAAACGAGTGGTGTAAATGATGAAGAATTATTGTTTCACAGTTCTGGAGGCGGGACATCTGAGATCAAGGTGTTGGAAGTGTGAGTTCCTTCTGGGAGCTGTGAGGGAGAACCTGTTCCAGGCCTCTCCCTGGCCGCTGATGGTTTGTTGGCCATATTTGGTGCTTCTGACCTCTTGAAACATCAGCCTCACCTCTGCCTTCATCTTCATATAGCGTTCTCCCTGTGTGTTTGTCGATGTTCAAATTACCTCTTCTTATAAGGACACAAGTCATATGGGTCAGGGTCCCCCCCCCCCCCACTTCGGTATGACCTTACCCTAACTACATCTGCAATGACCCTCTTTGCACAGAAGGTCACTATTAGATGTCCTGGAGGTTAAAGATATCAGTATATGAATTCAAACAGGTAAAAGGCACTATTAAACCCATAGCAGTGGGTGTGATCCTATACCATCTCCCTAAAACTTGGTCATCAAGAATTTCTGGTTGTTTCTAATACTGAAACGTGGGCTCTGGAGCCTGCCAAAAGCTGGATCCAAAAACCTGTTTAACAAATGCCTGTTGATATGACTTTGGATTAGTAGGTTAAACACTGTATCTTCACTTGGGGAAATATGAAAACTCAACCTCATGGAGAAAATTAAAGGAGGTCATGTCATAAAACCTGTAGTCATTTGAATTTAGAAACTATTCCTTAAAGCATGAGGGCCAAAGGATACCTGGGTGGTTCAGTGGCTGAGTGTCTGCCTTTGGCTCAGGGCATGATCCCTGAGTTCCAGGATCGAGTCTCACATCAGGGTCCCTGTAAGGTGTCTACTTCTCCCTCTGCCTGTGTCTCTGCCTCTCTCTGTGTCATTCATGAATAATAAATAAAATACTTTTAAAATGGCCTGAGGGCCATTTAACTCCATGTTTAATCGCATGCATCCCTATACCTGAAGATATTTAAGATTAATTTTTTTAAGTTTTGAGTGTCAGAATTAAATTCATAGCAACTCTCTCCTCAACCCATGTCATCAACTTATAAGGAAGCAGAGAAAGCAGAAGCCTCATTACACCCAGAACAAACTTAACTGATTCGCAGTCCTTGGAGTGAGCAATCTCCAGCCATTACTTTTAATGGGATTACTCTTTCTTATGAACAAAAAAAAGCAGCAAAACCTGGGCCACTTAATAAAGTTTTCTTATCTTAATCACAAGGGACTTATTTTTCTGATTATTACTTCCAACTGTATTTTGTGTTCTCACAGACACAGGAAGAGTTTGTCCGAAATCTAGGTAGCAATGACACATTGGAATAATTTTCTCACTTTTACTTATACCTCTCTTTGTTCTTTTTTCTTCTTTTGAGTGAAATGAGTACCAGCCAAACTGATATTTATCTTACACATTTATATAAGTGTTAGAAAGTATTTCACTCAGATTACAGAATTCAGTTTAAATAATAATAAAGATGCCAGTGCAAAGTCCCAAGAATTGCAACCAAATACCTTATTATTACAAATTACAGTCAAGCCTTCAACTTCATCCCATATAGGAAAATCCGTTTAAATTTAATTCAAGGTCATTCAGCCTGACTATTTCAAGTACTAAACTGTAAAGGGTCGTAAATGTACTGTTACCAAGCAAGTAAGATCTAGAGGTGACACAATTGTTGTCTGCCCTTACATTTCGATTTTTCTGTCTCTCCCCTTCCTTCCTCCCTTCTTTTCTTCCTTCCTTCCTTTTTCCTCCTTCCCTTACTCCCTCCCTCCCCCTCTCTTTGCGTTTCTTCTTTCTTTCTTTCTTTCTTTCTTTCTTTCTTTCTTTCTTTCTTTCTTTCTTTCTTTCTTCTTTCTTTCTTTCTTTCTTCTTTCTTTCTTTCTTTCTTTCTTTCTTTCTTTCTTTCTTCTTTCTTTCCTTCTTTCTTTCTCCTTCTTTCTTTCTCTCTCTCTTTCTTTCTTCTTCTTCTTCTTCTTCTTCTTCTTCTTCTTCTTCTTCTTCTTCTTCTTCTCCTTCCTTCCTTCCTTCCTTCCTTCCTTCCTTCCTTCTTTCTCTTTTCAATTTATAATGAGAATTTGTTCAGAGTTACTCTGCTCACACTCTAAGAAAAGGTTTTGAGGACCATGATGACTAACTGGAGCTAGGGAGAAATAATTCATTTAAAAAATTGCTTAGAGTGAAAGTTAAGATCCATTGGAAGATAGAAGCCAACCCACTGACATCTCTGGAGCGATGGCAAGGCCAAAGTGAGCCCACTGACCAGCCCAAACATGAATTCCATGACAGGTGAAGATGAAGCATAATTTGCAAAGGCAATGCTCCAGGTTCCAGTGACCCACACATGAAATAGGACAGTCTTGCCCTTGGAGCCCATCATCCAGTGGTCAAGCACAGCTACCTCAGACAGGACCGGGCTTACAGGCTTACAAGCTTACAATATAGGTAGATAGATGCCAGAAAGGCTTACTGCAGACAGAGTGGTTTAGTTTGTCCAGTAACAAATGGAGAGGCTCCACAGGGGAAATTGCAACTGTGATATACTTTGTAAAAAGAGGAAAGTTCAATCAGAGAAGGGAAGACTAGACATTTCAGAATGAGGGAATTGCATGAACAAACTTCCAATTTTAAAATAGATAAGTCACAAGGATGAAAAGTATAGCATAGGGAATATAGTCAATATAGAAAGAGGGAATACAGTGAGCAAAGATTAAGAGGTACAAACTTCCAGTTATAAATGAATAAGTCAGAGTGATGGAAAGTACAGCATAGGGAATATAGTCAATATAGTAATAATCTTGCATAGTGACAGATGGAAGTAACTACATGCATCATGGTAAGCACTAAGGAATATACAGAATTGTCAAATCACAGGGTTTTACACTGAAATTGATTTAACATTGTACATCAACTATACTTCAATTAAAAATGAAAATGAAAAAAACCACAAACGTTAGAAAGGAGACTGTGAGTCATTCAGGATAACTGATCTGTAAGTAGCCGTGGATTAGGGTGGAATGATAGGGTCTGGGGACAGACTGTGATGAGAGCAAGACAGTATCTAAAAGGTGGTAAGTGGGAAAATTGGGAGTTTTAAGTGAACATTGGGATGAATACTATTTAATTCTGAAATATTTTCATATTCATAACACATACAGCTGCTATTGCCAAAAACTCGAGTGATAATTTTCCTTGCAAATACACATTTAATTTGATGCTATGACCACCAGTAAACTATGCACCCCGCACCCCCCCCACCACCACTAAACCAGGGAAACAAAGAAAAAGAGCAAGCCCTACTGAACATTTCCTATGTGGAAGCTACAGGACATATGTCACTGCCTATTCATTTTTTAAAAGATTTTATTTATTTATTATTCATGGGGGGGAGGCAGAGACACAGGCAGAGAGAGAGAGAGAAGCAGACTTCTTGAGAGGAACCCAATGTGGGATACGACCCCGGATCCTGGGATCAGCCCTGAGCCAAAGGCAGGTGCTCAACTGCTGAGTCACCCAGATGTCCCAGCCACTGCCTATTCAGATGAATGGGACACAGTGCCTTTCTCAAGCAACTCCAAGTAGAAATATTTACAAATTCATCTGAATGTTTTCCTATTTTGTGAAATAAACACTAATTTTTATTCAACCAGTTTTTACCGAATACCTATTATGATTGAGCTGGGATACTTTAGATTATAAGAAAAGGAAAGAAGTAACCATGATGGAGTTTAATGAGCATCATGAAAGACACACATGCAGAGGCGGGAAGAGGTTCAAAGGAAGGAATGATAAGCTGTCGAGAAGTGACAAGGAAAACATGAAAGAGGTACATGTGACATGAAGGGCAGCTGGGCTGTCCCTGTGAATGTGAAGGATGGCATGAAGAGGGAAGTGATAGGAAGTTGGGGTTGAGAAATACTTGGGCATAGAATCTCTGTCTCAAGAGTAATGGGTACATTGGGGGTGTTGAGGAGCAGAAAAAGTAAAGCTCAAGAAGGTCAGCAGAAGTCCAGGAAGGCCAGGCTGTGGACTCTGGACTCTATTCTACGATGGACAAGTCCTTGCTAAAGAGTATTAAGAGGACTGACTCCAGGGGGCTTGCATTTGCTGCTGTCCTATGGCAGATGAGGGTAGAAGCAGAGATAAAATGAAAGGCTACTGTTGGGAGAACCAATGAAAGGTGGTTGCGGTCAGAAAGGGGTACAGGGGAAGTGAGGAGGAGTAGGTATATTAGGAATGTGCTTCAGAATTTGAGCAAAAAAGGACTTTCTGATGGGCTGAAGGTGAAAGACCAAGAAGAAAAATGGATGACTTTCTAGAATTTGGACTTGAGCGATTGCATAGACATTGGTGACATTTACTGAAATGAGAGAGACCAGGAGATGTTATAAAGTGAGTGGAGTATGAAATGAAGAGTTTGTGCTCATTGGTGAGTCTGGAAAGAGTAATTTGGGGGAATGGTGAAGTAAGGAAGCCAGTTCAAATAGGATGAAGGTAGAATGCAACATGGGAAAGATTCTTCACGGTCACATAAACAAGAAATAGTCTTTCATCACAAGGCTAGTGTTGCATGTACAGAGCATGAATACTGAAATATTTACAAATTCATCTGAATGTTTTCACCTTTTCATCCTATTTTGTGAAATAAACACTAATTTTTATTAATGCTTATGTGTTATTCAACCAGTATTTACTGAATACCTATTATGATTGAGCTGAGATACTTTAAATTATAAGATATGTTCTGTATCTGCTGGAAGGATAAGATGTTGAACATTTTAATAACGTACTTTCTCATGTTTGGGTCTCTCTTCCAGATTAAATAACCACATAAATGGGCAACACCTCAAAATTTTCTCATGGGATATATCTTAGAATAATAAATTCAGGGGTAGCTGGGTGGTTCAGTCGGTTAAGCATCTGAATCTTGATTTCGGCGCAGTTCATGATCTCAGGGTTGTGAGATCGAGCCCACATAGATGTCTGTGCTCTGCCTAAAATCTGCTTGAGATTCTTTCCCCCTCTATTGCCCTCCCCTTCTGCTTCTCCCTCTACTTGTACAAGCTCTCTCTCTCTCTTTCTAATATAAATAAATAAAATCTTTTAAAAAAGGGATAAATAAATTCAAGAATGAATGAATGACTTGGAAAAATAAAAGTGGATTTATGTCCATTAGTTCTACATAAATTTAATGAAAACTTAACCATATGAAACATGCCTCAAGTGGGGAAGGTAAGACAAAGAATTTTCCAGGTTCTCTGCAGTCTGGAGGCTTATAGGTAGATAAATGAAACTCAGTGACAACAGCAAAAAGCAATGTTAATGATTATTAAGCTATTAATAACTTAATAAGGTGAACACATGCAAAAACATAAGAATTTAAGGGGAATGAAAAAAATACACTTAACACTAACTCAAATTTCGGGTTAACCAAAGCTGGGGTTCAGATAACTAAGGGATTGTGTGACAATCAGTATCCAAAAAGTAGTAATGAGCTAAGTAGTAGGCTGAATTTACCAAGACAAAATGATGTTTGAATAGCAAACAGTACAAAACCAAGAAAAAAATAATAACTTGGGACAACATTAGTAGCTGATATTTATTGAACAATATCCATGTGACAGGCACCATTCAAATGTTTATGCACATTAACTAAGTTGTTTCCAAATCATCCCAATGAGATGACTATCATCATTATCTCTATCATTGAGGACACCTAAGGCATACATGGCAATAAAAGGTAAAGTTGGGATTAAAATCTAGGCAGTCCTTGATCATATTATATGTAAAACTTGGGCTGTTATAACAAAATCATACAAAAGTGTTTGGTTTATAAACAAAAATACTTGTATCTCACACTTCTGGGGGTTGGGAAGTTCAAGATTATGGCACCAGCAGATTTCCTGTCTGGTGAGATCTGTTTCCTCCCAGGAGACCTTATCTCACTCTGTCCCCAATGGCGGAAGGGGTGAGGAAGTTCCCTGGGGTCTGTTTTCCAGGGGCACTAATCCCATTCATGAGTGCTTTATCCTATGACCTAGTCATTCCCTCAAAGTTCAACTCCTATTACCATCTCCCGGGGGTTAGGTTTCAACTTATGAATACTGAGAGGACACAGACACGAAGACCAGAGCAAAGAAAGCAAAGAAAACCTGTGTCATGGAGGAGAGAAGACTTCAATCATCTGTATTTACTTTAGAATGACAAAACAACTACTGTTTCAGTAAACTCTTGAGTCCCCAGATGAGATGCTTCAGTTCAATATAGTTGAGCGTTGCCTAGTGTTCTTACCTCCTAACAAAGCACAGAGAAGAGAAGCCAGATAGGTTTTTGCGGAGAGAGAGAGAGGTGAATGGATACAGAACCTGGGAATACGGACATTCCCTGGGAATTCCTGAAGTGAAAAGAAGGCATCAGAAAGTTCTGGAAGGAGGAGAAATACTTCCTGGAAGTTTCAGAAAGATGGTGCCTGATGTGTTCACTCCATAACCCCTAATGTCTGGATCCAGATACACTAAATTCCACCACACCAATTAGGCACCCTTTGTGTGTCCTGTCCTGGCAGGACCAGGGCCTTTCCTCTCCTCTCACGTTCCCGCAAAAACACTAGAAGGCAGAGTTGTCTTCTTTCCCGTGCTCTGACTTCATTTCTTCCAGCAAAGCAATATTCAGTGAACTAAAATAGCTGTCAACTTGCTAATAAATAAGAAGTATTAAACAAACCTCACACTAAAGGAGCTGTGCGGGGTGACAAGGCATTCAGAGCCAGTCAAGCGTCCCAGCAGCTCACACCTGAGGGCGCCACTTCATACACAGAGGCACTGATGGGTGTCCCCGAGTGAGTGCGGGGCTTTCCAATTCCCACATGCCATCAACAAGTGACGATGGATATTAATGGGAATGGCGCTTTATATCACTATGAGAGTTAAACAAGCTCGTCATTAGTGTTATGGGAGAGATTGCAGTGTCTGGGACCGAAGAAACTCTGTTCACAGCTGGGGTGTGTGTGTACGTGTGTGTGTGTGACTATAGCACTCCATGGGGCTCTTTAACTTTTGTTTAATCAGCCTGTGTGCACAAGTAGAATGCCTGAAAAAAAATAGTGTAAAACAGTGTTTAGAGTAAGTAAAATTATTCATTTACACATACTCTGATCCCTGCAAAAATATCCTTCTGGTGTATCTGAAATATGGAAATCTAGCATGTCCATATAATCTGGGGTGGTGAATATAGCACCATAGTTCTGTCACTCAAACCACCTCCAGATGGAAGGCAGTGTGGCTACTGACCACTGAACTTGATTCTGCTGCCCCAGGGGCAGAGAAGTAGGAAGTCACCATGGGCTTCATAATTTGTACCTAAGGCAAAATGAAAGCATCTGGCCCTTTTTTCAAAAAATTAATTAAGAATTTCAAGACAGCTACTGCAGAACAAACATGGTCCCCTTCCATGGGAGTGCAGACGAGCAACACCTATGAAACTGGCCCTGTAGAAAGGGTCCAAGGGCTGGAACTCCTACAAAACAACTGCATACAATTTTTTTGTACAACTTCGCATATCTGCACACATTATTTTGTATCTCCATTGTGCCCTCAAGCCTTAAAAATTAGTTTTCCTTTTCAAAATGGCATCTTGTGTAAATCAATGGTGCCTTAGGATGAATGGTTTCACAAGTGGGTGTGGCCCCTTTGGAGCTCCATGAGGGCACCTCCCCCACTTCCCACTGCCCTCCCTCCATTTCCCCTCCTTTTATAAATCCCCTGTCGCCTGAGAAGAGCATTCTGGAAAGGCCTACATGCTTCTTTCTTTACTGAATCAATGTGTATTCCTGCTTCAGTTATCTTCCCTGTGAAACAGTGAAAATGAATCTTCTTTCTTCTCTTCTTTCTGCCCTCAGCCTCAGGGAATGGCAAATGCTTAGCAAAATCACTGGCCATGCCTAAAACCTCATGATTGCTCACTGTGATCTGGAGGGAAAACTGCTGCACAGTATCTGTCTTGTCAGTATGCTTGGATATCCAAAAGGTTTGTTGTAGATGCTGCTGTTATAAAAATTATACATATGTAATTTGGAGGAAAAAAAAATTAACCAAGATATCCAAGGAACTGGTTAGCAGTAGCAATGTAAAACAGGGGGAAATGTGTTTCCGTCATAAGGTAGAGTTTGTCTTTTCTGGTTATTGTAAGCAAGGTTGTTATAAATGTTTCAAGGAAAATGAAACTTCGGGCAATTATCTCTGTTAATCAAAAATCATAGAGAAAACCAGAAACCCTGGTAATAAGATATATGGGCACCAGGGTCTAATGTTTTAAATGTTTGAAATTATAAGCCCAGATCATTAACCACCTCTTGCCTCACAGAGCAAATCAAGCTTCAAATTGTAATCAAATCTTTATTTTCTCATGAATTCCTTTTTCTCCATAAATTCCATGTAGGAAGAGATGGCATGCAAGTATCCATGAGAAATTAAATAGGAACGGTATGTGTGATAAATAAAAGACAAATTTGTAATTATGTCCTGATTCACTTTTTCTCCTAACCCATCTATCCAAGGCCTTTACTTGCTATGATGATACAGCTGTTTGGCTTTTCATCAATTTATTTTAAAAACTAGTTATTGCCCAGCTCAAGGATTTGGAGCTAGGTGGGTCTGCCTGGCAAGAACTGAATGATTAATCATATCATTTGGATATCTGTAATTAAGGAGCAAACAAAAAATCCATTTTCTAGAACTGTCTATTTAAAAATATGTTTGAGGCACCTGGGTGGCTCAGTCAGTTAAGAATCTGCCTTCCGTTTGGGTTATGATCCCAGGGTCCTGGGATAGAGGACCCGGGAGCTCCCAGCTCAGTGGGGAGTCTGCTTCTCCCTCTCCCTTTGCCACTCCCCCTGCTTGTGCTCACTCTTTCTCTCTGTTAAATAAATGAAATCTTTAAAAAAAATTTTAAATGTTTGATTTCTGAAAGGGGGATGGGTACAGTGCAGGGGTAAAGAAACCAGGGGTAGAGCACTTTTTTCACCAAGCAGCAAGGAGCACAGATGCATCTATAGGGTTAAGGCAGTTAAATAGAAAGATATATGTTTTAACGGAGTTGTGCTTTAAAATTACTTCTAATTTATCCACTTACCAGACATGTATTGAGGTAAAATGATCAGCAGTAATGTGCAGCAGAAAGATATATACTTTTTTAATTGTAGCCAAGAGGAAAAAAGCAGCATGGAATTACTTAATCGTTGCTAATTATAATATCACTGAGGTAATTACAATAGATTTTGATTGTCTCATTTTCACACCAGAGGAGGGCACAATGCTGGCGTTTCTCTTAATACATATTTGTTTTTAGAGAAGAGCTGACAATTACACTAATTGTAGTCACAGCATGAAACTTTGTTTTTAAAGAAAAATTCGTCTACATGTCACATAGAATAAAGGCACCCTTTCTGTTTGGTTAGGTGCAAATTAAAGGCACATTAATTGCTTTGTTTATTGTGGTAAAAGATCTCTGCGTAGTTGCAAGCATTACCAATTTTACAGGGGCAAAATCCAGTTCAAAGTCCTTAATATCTCAAGAAAGTGTCCTGCTGCATATATGGGTCACCTTTATGAAGGCTTTACTTCACTTTACCTGAAAACCACACGATCCTCAGATTGGCAACCCACATTCAGGAGAGTGGGGAAAAATCCTGATAAGAAAATGCCAATGAGAGCTGAATTTCTAGGTGCATCTTACTCTACTGCTGTCAAAACCCATTCCCGTGAGTACCAACCATGTCAGTGTGGATGGTGTATGCGAGTGAGGGACTGACGGACAAAGTCTCATAACCACGATTGGCTGGAAGCCTGACCTGCAGCAGACAAGAGAGAGGAGAAGAAACCAAAGAGCCCAGATTCATCAGAGATGGCTTTCGGTTGGTTGGTTTTTCTTGCCACCCAGCCGTTGTCCATTGTCATCCTCTCCTTGGTAATAAAGTAGTCGCATAATTGTGTTCTTCCCTTCTACTGTATGCCTATGCATGTGCTCCTGCATTGACTTCTCCAATAAGCCGCAACTGGCCATTTCTATTTCTCAGCTTTTATAACCATCTTGCCAGAATTAAAGGAGGAGAGGAATTGCTAGCCAGCTGCAATATACAAAAAAGATAAGAACAGAACGTGGATTTAGTGTCTGGCTGGTCCCTAGGGTTTTTGAATGCAGTAGGTATTGTTGAGCTTGATGACATTTTATTGTGTCAAGAGTTATATTTAAGAAATCCACAACCAACATCTTTTGAGGGACCTGCATAGAGAGGTAAAATACTCATATTCCCCCATATTTTACTGGAATATACCAAACAGATCATCAGCACAGTGGTCCCGTAAAGAACCACAGCAGGTTCTCCTGAGAGGCTAAGTTGGTTAAGCTTGTTTGGTTTCACCTCATGAGATCGAGCTCCCTATGAGCTCCCCACTAGAGAGGAGTCTGCTTGAAGATTCTCTCCCTCTGCCCCTCCTCCCAGTAGTGCACACATGTGTGCACTCTTACTCTGTCTCTCTCAAATAATAAATAACTAAATCTTAAAAAAAAAAAAAAAAGAACCACAGCATATGAGCTATACAATTAGGGTAAAATTATACCTTAGAGAGAGAAAAATATACTAATTTATTACACAAACACTCTATAACCTTGTGAATTTTTTGGGAGGTTTCTTGTTATTATTTAATTGAAATATATATATGATACATCCTATTGTTTTAACTATTACTGCTTTATAGTATAGTTTGAGGTCAAAGCCTCTGGCTTTGAACTTTCTCATGATTGCTTTAGCTATTTGGGATCTTTGTGGTTTTAAACAAATTTGAAGGTTGCTTTTTCTGTCTGTGAAAAATGCCATTGGAATGTTGATAGGATTTGCATTAAATCTATAGATAGCTTTGGGCAGTATGGACATGCTAACAATATTAATTCTCCAGATCTATGGAACCAGAATATATTTCCATTTCTGTGTGTCTTCTTCATTTTGTCTCTTTGTATTCAACAGAGCCCTGTAGTTTTCATTGTACCTATCTTTCACTTCCTTGGTTAAATTTGTTCCCAGGTATTTCATTGTTTTTGATACTCATGGATGGAATGGTTTTCTTTATTCTTTTTTCAGATGTTTCATAGTTACAGTATGGAGATGTAACCAATTTTCATATGTTGATTTTATAACCTGTAAATTTACTGAATTCATTGATTAGTTCTCACAGTTTTTTGGTTGAGTCTTTGGGATTTTCTACATAAAATCGTGTCATCTGCAAATAATGACAATTTTTCTTCTTCCTTCCCAAATTGTATGCCTTTTACTTCTTTGTCTTATCTAATTGCTCTGGCTAGGGCTTCCGGTACTATATTGAATAAGAGTGGTGAGAGTTGCTCAGCCATTAGAAATGACAAAGACCCACCATTTGCTTCAATGTGGATAGACTTGGAGGGTATTACACTGAGTGAAGTAAGTCAGTTGGAGAAAGACAAACATATGGTTTCATTCATTTGGGGAATATAAAAAATAGTGAAAGGGATTAAAGGGGAAAGGAGAGAAAATGAGTGGAAAATATCAGAGAGGGTGACAGAACATGAGAGACTCCTAACTCTGGGTAATGAACAAGGGGTGGTAGAAAGGGAGGTGGGCGGGGGGATGGGGTGACTGGGTGACAGGCACTGGGGGGGGCACTTGGCGGGATGAGCACTGGGTGTTATACTATATGTTGGCAAATTGAACTCTGATAAAAAATATACAAAAAATTTAAAAAATTAAAAAAAAAAGAGTGGTGAGAGTGGGCACCCTTGCCTTGTTCCTGATCATAGAGGAAAAGCTTTCAATTTTCCATCATTGAGTTAGCTGTGGGTTTATCATATATGGCCTTATTATGTTAAGGTATGTTCCATTTGTATGCAATCTGTTGAGGTATAAAACCCCATTTTGAGCTTTTTACCTGTTTTACTTGCTAAGGAATCACTGCATGTGAATGTTCTAGAAAATTGCACATTGAATATGTCTACTAAGCCTAGCAAGGTAGACTTTACAGATATTGACAGACAGTCAACCTAAAAGTGCTCAGGCCAGTGATCCTTCTGGACCCTTCTCAATGTGGCAATAGCCATTACATAGAATTCCCAAACCTATCCTAGGCTCTAGGTCACTTTTGCTTCTCTATGACACCCCAAACAGTCAAGCCTTCCAACTTCTCCACTGACTTCTTGCATCCAATTTCCTTACCTCTCTTTCTGCTATCACTAGTCCAACCTTAAACCTCACGATTTCTCTGTCAGCCACGCGACAAATTCTAATAGGCCTGCCTGTTTTCCATTATACCAAAACCAATCTGCTAACATATATATATATATATATATATATATATATATATATATATAGTCTGGTAATACATGTGTATAACATTTCTCTGCTCAAGAACCTGTAGGGACTCCCCAGTGCCTGAAAAATAAAATCCCCATGCCTCAGCATCGCCTACAAAGCCCTTTACTATTCTTCCCCCAAGCTAGATTCCTGATGAAACCATACCCTGGCATCTTTTGCTTTTTTCCAGATATGCTGAGTGACTTGAGAAAATACAGTAGCAGTCAAGAGACATTGGCACTAGGAAGAGCTAAGTTTGAATCTCATCTTTCTTATATGTGTTTGCTTTCTAACCCTTGGTTTTATTTTATCAATACATGAAAAAAATAATGTCTACCAGGAATGATGTGAGACTAGAATCAGATATAAATATCTACTTATGCCCTGGGCATATGACAAATATTTGGTTCTCCATGCAGGCATGTGGCATATGTTTGGTAAATAAGAGTAGTTATCACTACCCACCCCCTGCCACTATCACCACTACCATCATCATCATTCACAAACATTTCTCCTAGGTTTCCATCTCCATATGTTTTCTGTCTCCTTCTAAAATATCATTTCCTTATCTTCCCAAAATACCCACCTTATTAAAACACTTCCACTTCCAGATAGGAAGTATCCCTCCTCTGCATCATTCTTCCCTGTACTTTTCTAGTGTTTTCCAAATGCTACCTTTTATTGCATCCTACAGATCATCAGGCCCTAAGCCACACTCTACAGAATCCAAACCTAGTGAGCCTGGGTCCTGTACACATGTGAAAAGCCAGAGCTCTCACTGAACTTGGACAAGAAACTAGAGTGCCCTCTCTTCTTGGAGTCCCATATCCAGACACCACTGGGTTGACCCTCCCTGTAGAGATGTCATTTACCCTACTCTTTTCCAGTCCTGGACCACCTTCTCAGTTTAGGTCCTGCAGATGTAAAGCAAGAAGGAGTGGCTAAAGTCAGCAAATGACAAGAAATCTTAGAAACAAAGTATGCCCTTCCTGCCAAAATTCACTGGATAGGTTTTATAAAAATAGACCTGACTAAAGTCTGACTTAGAGAATTGAAAAATAATAAAGTTTCCATTACTATGAAAATTGAAGCTCTACCCATCTGCTCCCATCACTATGAAATAGGAGTTTCAGAGTAAAAGATAGGCAATGAAGAAACAATAGAACAAAATACTCAGAGGAGAGGAAACAATATCAATTCCTTGATCAGTGATCTACTTGGGGCCATGAGGAAAATAAAAAATAAAAAAATAACAAATAATTTCAGGCAGCATTTGATTAAAAGCAAAAGTTTCAAGTTTACTAATATGGTGGACCAGACCTTCTGAAGTATATTATAAATACCAAAAAACACAAAAAGAAACCACTGATACATTTGACTACTTCAAATTAAAACCAAAGCAAAGACTTCTTTATAACAAAATAAAACAAAATAAAAATTTATGCACAAGCCACAAAATTTGAATGATATGTGTAATAAATAACAATAGAGGAAAAAGAAGGGTCCAAGAGGAAGATGGGTAAAGGGGCAATTTATGAATGAAGAGATACAAATATGTTCAACCTCATTGACATTCAAGCAAGAACACAATATTATTTTTTCAGTGATAGAGACAAAGACTTAGAGCGTTATTAGAATTCACTGTTTGCTTTGTATGTGTGGAAACATGTGCTTTCACTTGAAGTGTACATGACACAAATAGAACAATCTTCCTAGAGGGCAGTTTGACAACGTGTATCCAATATCATATGCATAGATGCCCTAACCCTTCTAGCCCACCTTAATATTTTAAATTAAGATATAGTCATACAAACTGGAAAAGATAACTGCACAAGACTTATTACAGATTATTCATAAGAAAAATGGATACTCCTTTATGGTGCCTGGGTGGCTCAGTTGGTTCAGTGTCTGCCTTTGGCTCAGGTCATGATCCCAGGGTCCTGGGATGAGTCCTGCATCAGGCTCCCTGTTCAGCAGAGAGTCTACTTCTCCCTCTCCATCTTCCTCTGCTCTTCCCCCCTGCTCCTGCCTGCAATTTTTCTCTCTCTCTCAAAATAAATAAATAAAATATTTTTTTAAAAAGAGTGAATGGATACTGTTTTATAAAGCATTTAGTCAAATGTGGTACACACACCAAATGTAGATCCTATAACAAAAATATGCAGCCATATTTATTAACAGAGAGGGAATTCCATTAAATATTGTTGAGGTGGGCAGCCCGGGTGGCTCGGTGGTTTAGCGCCACCTTCAGCCCAGGGCGTCCCACATCGGGCTCCCTGCATGAAGCCTGCTTCTCCCTCTGCCTGTGTCTCTGCCTCTCTCTCTCTCTCTCTCTGGTCACTCATGAATAAATAAAATTTTAAAAATAAATAAATAAGTATTGTTGAGGGGAAAGGCAAATTACAAAACAAATGCATAGCATGATCCTACTCATATAAAGGACATATGCACACAGGTGTAGACACACTTAGAGAAATGTTTGGAAGGATGGTTAACAAGAGTTACCAAAGTGGTAACAATAGTTACCTTTTTATCATTTGAATTTGTACAACGAAAAAAAATTTTTTGCCATCAGAATAAAGTTATTTTAAAGGGAATTAAAAAACACATTCTTGGTATTCAGTTCCTAGAGAAGGCAGGTTTCCTGAGGTTGCTGGGGTTTGATCCTGGCCTTTGGGAACTATAACGTGATGCCCCTTCATTTTTATTGGCTAAAGCAAACATTCAAAAAGATTTTGGTCATAGAATGGTATCATCACCACCATTATCACTATATATTCAGGCCTCTGAATTGAACATCAATTTCAAAACAGTTGGAAAAGCAAAGCAATGCTGTCTTGCCCAGAGAAAGGTCAGAATGAGCCTGAGTGCACTGTGCAAGGTCAGGCTAGAGGCAGTGGCAAAAGAAGTTTAGGTCCTTCCTCAAACCAAAGTTCCTCGTGGGAACCCATGGGTTCTAGGAAAGCTGATAACAGCCATCTTGTCCAAGTTGAAGGGAAATGAGAGTAGAAAGGACACTCAAATAAATTGCCTTTGCCTCCCAGATTTGGTGGAAATAAATCTGAGTAACAAATGGACTGCCTAACCAACAGAACTTTCAAACTCCTTAGGGGTGTTAGAGTTAACAGTAGGAGGTTAAGGACCTCCATGGGTTTAACATAAGGATGGCAACATCCACGGACATATTTGAAACCATATGTGGTGCTAAGAATCTATTCTGGTTCTTCATCTACAAAACCTGATCCTGGCTGTACTTCAGTGTTCTAAATGAAAATCAGAGGTGAGTATACCCATTTAGAAAAGCTTCTATAAAGCTCTGATTCTATTATTTGGAGACATTGGGCTGAAAGCAATTGCATAACTGCCTTTAACAATAATGCATGAAAAATAATGCACGTTCTTATTTCACATACGGTGTTTAATGAAAAATCTGACTCTGAATCCTTAAATATACTAATTCACCATATTTAATAAATTTACTCACTGTTTCCTGATCTCCTCAGATTCAGATATTTCAGCATATCAAAGTGATCACATTTATTATGATATTTCCATAGCAGTCCAGCTATTCCCCAGATGGGTACTGGTTACATACCTATGCCCAGTTTGTGAAAATCCAGTCATTTATTCAATATGAGTATGAGATTTTCTGTATTTGTACTGTATTTTCATTTTTTTTTAAAAATTTTTATTTATTTATGATAGTCACACACACAGAGAGAGAGAGAGAGAGGCAGAGACACAGGCAGAGGGAGAAGCAGGCTCCATGCACCAGGAGCCCGACGTGGGATTCGATCCCGGGTCTCCAGGATCGCGCCCTGGGCCAAAGGCAGGCGCCAAACCGCTGCGCCACCCAGGGATCCCCTGTATTTTCATTTTTTAAAGACAATCTGAGTTATTTGGGAATGTAAAAGAAATATTATTAACTGGAACCATAAATATAACTCTTGGTCTTCATAAAGATAACATAGTATAAATATCCCCATATTTTCAAAGCCAGGAAATGCTCAAAAGATGGATTACATGAACTTCTAGAAAGAGGTTTAGGAAAACTCCTGCGTTTTCAACAAGCCAAAAGCCTCCCTAATATGCTTTAGAGACACTAAATCAAGGTCTGGGAAAACCGAAATGTGAGTAGCAAAGAAAAGCAAAAAGATTGAATATACATATATAATAGAGTAAATAAGAGCCAACTTAATTTCATTTCTCAGAAAAAATTTTCTTTGTTATTCTAAACTATTTTCAGTGGAAGGAAAAGAATATTAATTTTCTATCTTAAAATAATTGAGTTAGATCAAATATATGAAAAAATAAAGCTGTTCAGTATCACGTTATCCTTAAATGTCTTATTAATTAAAATTCTACTTCCTCAGGTTATTAGTTTATGAACACAAAGGTAGGGAAAAATATCGCATATTTTTCAAACCCTTAAGACATTTGAACTGAGAATTGGGTATATATTTACTTCTGTTTGGTCATTATCTTCTGATCTGGTTTAGTTTCTCAAATTTGTTACTTTCGTTTTCCAATCCATGATATTGATTTCTTTTTCTTCCACATCTGGGCAATTTGGAAATTATATCTCCTTATGAAGATCTGTGAAATCTTTTATGGGAAAAAATAATCAGGTTCTGTCAACTGAATCACTCTTATCTGTTCCTGAAAGACACACAGAATAAATTATGGCTGGCCAAATATGACCTTTTAAAAACCACAGTGGCTCTTTAAGGTCCAAGCATTATGTCCACCTCCTGCCAAAAGGAATGATTGTATGAGGAAAGTGCGAGTCCTATTGTCAATGTTGTATGTAATATTTATGCAGGATAATCCCCTTAGCCTGTAAATAATTCAGGATTTAAAAGTACTCGGTGAACAAACAAATGCTAAAAATTCAAAATGTTGCCACCCTCCCTAAGTGGTGAATTATCCAATCTTGGTTGTATTCCCTGGCCAAGGGAAGACAAATCAATCAAAAATGAAAAAATAGCCTATTTGTAGTAATATACATTCTGGGAAGAACTGGTTGCGTTCAAAAGAACTGTTTTTCTTGACACAGTGCAATGTGTACTGAAAGTAAAAGTATAATCTCAGAGAGATTATATTGGTTTAACTCCTATAATATTGATGGGATTTGAGTGGAGTCCTAAGGAGGTTAAAAAAAAAAAAAAAAGGAAAGCAAAGTCCATTTGAAATGGGGAGATTGATACGAAGGCAGGGAAATGGAACGGAAGGTAAATGATAAATTAGCCTGATTGAAGCCAAGTCTTCTTGTACTGAGGGGTGCTAGGGTTAGACTAGGAGAGGGTCTTCATGATAAGTGGAGCTAAGGCACATTTTATACAATCTTGGGGTAATAGAGATTGCTATAAACTGAATGTGTGCATTCCCTCAAATTCATTTGTTGAAAGCTAATTCTGGACGAGGTGCTATTAGGAGGTGGGGCCTCATCAATGGGATTCATGCCCTTATAAAAGAGATCTTAGAGAGCTCTCTTCTCTTTCCACCATTCAAGGACACGGGGAGAAGACCTGAGCCTTTCAGCCACCAGAACTCTGAGAAATATATATGTGCTGTTTAAGCCACCCAGTCTGGGGTGTTTTTGTTTTAGTAGCCCAGATTAAGAAAGATATATTAAAGAGGACTGAAGACAAATTAGCAAGGATATTTTGTAAAAAGATTTTGACAGCATAACATTTTTTCAAAAATTTCGTCTTAATTAATTTGCATTTTGCCTCTCAGTTTGGGAGCATGGAATTGGTGGGAATCTCAGGAGGCCTCCTGTTCTGTTCTCCACTTCAAGCAAGACTGGGAAATTCCTGACAAAAGAGACATTCATTGTATTTTTAAATGATTCAGTGGAGGAGGTGCCCTAGCCTTGTGAGGTGATCAGCCGCATTTTATACAGCATCTGCACAGTAAGGAAATTCATAGGTCAGGTACCATCTTCGACTGCACCGAGATCGGGATGAGTGAGGGGCAATCTTTGCCGAAACATGGTACTGAAAGTGTACTCCCACATTGCAACTCCCGAAAAACAGGCAGCCAAAAGTGCATTAAGGCATGTCTCTATCTAAATGACTAATATAATGAAGAAGACTGTACTTTCCCCTACGATTTGCCAGCTGATATATTTTAGAGCACACAACAATCTAGAATATTGTTGCATTTCCATGTTTTGTATATGCTTTGTTATCTTCATAGAAACACTCCCCTTATATTTCTGCCGAAATCCAACTCAAACTTCAAGAGTCAGTTCACATGTTACTTCTCTTTTTCCAATAAAGCTTTCTATTACCTCCTGGAGTTCCTTAAACCAATGTCTGCCATAACACAGGCCACATTGCACCAGCCACCTGTAATGCTGTGTCTGTTCCATATGACTTTTCTTTGAACTCTGCTGCATTCAGTGTCTAATATGTAATAGATTTTAACAGAAGATTACTGTGTGGCTGAGTGAGGTTAACTAATCCCCACTTTACAGATGGGGAAAACTGAGACTTTGTTAGAACTGCAAACAAAAGCTTTAAGTCTCTGGTTCTTTTCAATGGGTCCATACTACTTCCTCACAAATCCTAAGTGAGATTTATAAAACAAAAACAAACAAACAAAAAACCCCTTAAAAAGGTAAAGAAAAAATATAATCTGCAAAAGACATGGATATGTGCATACAATTAGTTATTGGAATTAATGTGTACAGAACAGCACATCTGAGACGCCTGGGTGGCTCAGCGATTAAGCATCTGTCTTCGGCTCAGGGCGTGATCCCGGAGTCCCAAGATTGTGTCCCACATCGGGATCCTTGCGTGGAGCCTGCTTCTCCCTCTGCCTATGGCTCTGCCTCTCTCTCTCTCTGTGTCTCTCATTAATAAATAAATAAAATCTCTTAAAAAAAAAAAAAAAGAACAGCACATCTATATTTCGATGAATCAGAATTCCCTAAATTGCCCTGCTGGAAATCAGCATAACTGAGTTATCAGCATGCTTGGGTAAAATTGAAAGATTTTTTTTTTTTTTTATCTTCCTGATCCCTCTCAAACTTTTTTTTTTCTTCTCAAACTTTCTTACGTATATCTGAAATGTTCTGGAAAATAGTAACATTTGTTAAGAAAAATATGCAACGTCTCACTAATTAATTTGGAGATTCATTTAGAACATTACTTGGAATATCCTAAATATCACGGAGTTGATTTTTTTTAAAAGCTTGCCTTCAAAAGGGGTCAACAACCTGCACATGTTTTCTTTCCGAATGTGTCCGGATGATTTTCTTCCTCCATGTCCTAGTTAGTGGCCTGACTACCATTATTACTGTGGTTATTCACAAAGCTCTCTCTCTCCAACTGTGTCCTGTTTTCCTGGGTTTCTTCAGACCCCCAACACTTCCTTGTCCTAACTCAAGATAAACCTCTGTAGAACATTCCAAATCTACTCCAGGCAAGAGTGACCACTCTTGCTGTGAGCTTCTAGCTCACCGTCTGAATCATTCTCTTAGTAACTAATCATTCTCTGTCTTTCCCACTGTGGCCTTACCTGGCTATTTCAATACCTCCAGTATGCATGCCCAACCTACTGAGCTAGATGGAGGTCCTCGGGAAACCTCAAAGCATAGGATGACCATGTACTTGCTCCAGTGTCCTAGAAGGAGAGCTTTGAGTATCAGGGAAATGTCAAACATAATTTAAATGATATATTTTAATATTTATTAGTTGGCAATGATTGGCTTCACCATATTGGTGGGTCTTTCATAGATTCCTATTCAGAAACTACTTGAAAAAAATATGTTGAAATATGAAAACAATACTGAGCTGTGTATATTTTAAAAACGAACTAGGGGTGGTGGAAAGGGAGGAGGGCGGGGGGTGGGGGTGAATGGGTGATGGGCACTGAGGGGGGCACTTGATGGGATGAGCACTGGGTGTTATTCTGTATGTTGGCAAATTGAACACCAATAAAAAATAAATTTATTATTTAAAAAAACATTAAAAATGTATTAAATTAATTATCTGCACATTAAAAATAGCAAACAGTAATTATTCTTGTTACATGTGCAGATTTTTTATTCTGATTTTTAGCTGTCTCCAATATCATTTAAGTGGTGGATTTTTTTAAATAAAATGTGTTTTATATATTGTTCTATTATTTTTAACTTTTTCATAAAATTGCCTCCAGTCTTCTACAAAGCTGAACTGTATGTTAATAATTTTAATTGTTGACACATTCTATCATTGCTCCTATACAGAACATGCCATTTTTAATTAAGAAGTATTTTCTTACAGGTGCAGATGTACCTGGTAAGTTAAGAGCAAATTCTGTTAGAGGAGGAAAATTTTCATTTCTAATTTGTTTTGTATGAAAATATGTAAATAGTTAGGCTAAAATATTTTTACAGACACTGTCATCTTGCTTCCCTTCTCAGTTTTAGAACAACTATTTTTCAAAGACATTTCTCATCAAATAAATTGTCTCCATTTATGATTCTTTTGAATGTTTTACCAAATTTAGATACTGTGAAATGATAGTCCTTTTCAATTCCATTCCATTTCAACACAGAATAGAAATGGATTCAATTGAATATAAGAACTGAATTGGAAATGCTTTCCCCAAATCAAGGTATTCCAAAGTATAGTTACAGATTTCAAAATTAAACCATGTCTTTTTCAGCTCCCATTGCTTATTTTGTTCAGTTTCACCCTTGCTTTTGTGGGTAATCCTACCCTATCACCATTGTTTTCCTTTCACTTTGTTATTAATAAAGATTGGGGTGCTCTATTTATTGAATTTTTGATTAACGGTTTCAACCGATATTGAACAAAATGCAAACAAAGCTTCTCTAAAAATATTATCTTTGTTCATCACTTATATTACAACTAACTTTCTCTGAATTTCAAACATGTTAAAACCCAGGACATGGAGGCAGCAAAGAGAAAAATCACATACTATCATAGAAAGTGCTTTTTTAAAAAAAAATTCAACACCAATTTTGTCCCATATTCAGAAATTGTAGTTCACTTACTTTGTGTTACATGTAAAAATATTTGTTAATTCTAAGAATAGCTGCTTTTTTGGGATATTATGAAAGTGTTGTTTTGATGAATTTTAAGCCTTATATGTATCATACATAATTCAATAAGTACATTCCCTCACATATTTAATTAGTAGAATATTGCTTTTACTATATCACATTGCCCCAAATTTGTACTTATTTTGTCAGCCCAAAACAACAAGAAGTTTGTCTCCTTTGTTGAATTTCCTGGCTGAATAAACTATAACATTCATAGTAGTATCAAATGTTTCATCTCTGATAAAATATATTTCAAAAGCTTCATTTTGACTCTAAAAATTGGTTTAAAAAAAAACTATTATTGGAATTAACTAACTTCTACTTAAAACATCTTACAACACTGATACAAAACTGGTATACTTTCATTAATTGCTATTTTCCTCCTTTACTAATGGGGCTGACACATTAACAACTCTCTCTCTTGACTTTTTGTATGTGTACAAGAGTCTTGATTACATACCCTCTAATTGAAAATGAGCAAATTCAGTGGAGAGTAGTTACTTGGTTCAAATGAAAGTCACATGCCGCAGAATGATCCATAAACTTAACTTCTGTAGATGCATTTATTAAATCATCATCTTTGGGCATCATCTTTGGGCCATCTTTGGGCATCTTTGGGTATCTTCTTAATATCACTACCAACTGTTTAGGTTGGATGTTGATGTTTTGGAGCAGATTTGTGTCTTCTGGTTTTCATGCAGTCCCCATGGCCCCCATGAGGGATGACAAACATTGACACTCTGTCAAATCAATTATTCATCAGTGTATCACCAGGTTTTGTATCACCAGGTTTCCAACAGAAATTCAGAAACATGAACCTGATTTTTTCTTCAATATCTACTTCCTGTTTTTAAATCCATTGGTTCTTGCAAGGGTCTATTGTCCAAAGAAAGGATAATATCCATAATACAATAAAGAAATAGTTGTAGGGATCCCTGGGTGGCGCAGCGGTTTAGCGCCTGCCTTTGGCCCAGGGCACGATCCTGGAGACCCAGAATCAAATCCCACGTCGGGCTCCCAGTGCATGGAGCCTGCTTCTCCCTCTGCCTGTGTCTCTGCCTCTCTCTCTCTCTCTCTATGTGACTATCATAAATAAATAAAAATTAAAAAAAAAAGAAATAGTTGTAAATGTCTACCATACTCTAAATGATAAAGCCACAATTGTGAGAATTCAAACTACTATGCTTTATTGCAGTATTTCTTAGTTCCTCTTTTCACATATACTTCCTACATAACTAACGTATAATTTTTCAAATTTCCCATAGAGCCTTATCAACTAGAATTTTTGAGGCATCATGTATTGTCAAAAGGTGATGGGGTCAGTAGTGTTGAATGTTTCTCCTCCAGAACTTACGGTTACAAGGCCTTAGCTGTCTCCAGCTGCCCATGCCCAGTGCATTTTATTTTATCAGGGAGCTTCCTGTATCTTGTCCCTGAAAAGAAGGTGTTAGCTGTTAGTGTCAGAAGAAAGTTTTCAATTATCTTTCAGATTTGACTACCTATGAGAGCAAGAACTTCATTCAGTGCAAGTGTATCTCACACAGCCTGGGTCAAGACCATAGTGCCGTGATGAAAAATAATACTGTAAAAATGAAATCCCTATCAGGGATGGGCAAGTGATAAGCCAATTGGATGCTGGGACAAAAGGTGCAAACTAGTTTTTGGAGGTAAACCAGTTATCCTAGGTAAATGACAATGTACAATTGTCCTCCTCATACCCTTCTCAGAGTTTTACACATCACTGGTGGTCAAAACTTGTCCTCACTTCTGTGTAGATATTGAGTTCTTCACCTTTCAGGTCAAGTGTTGCCTTGGGAATGGTATTTCTACCACAAGGGCTATTTTCTCATAACTTTGCCATGCCAAACCCTAGCTATTAGTAGGCCAATTTTTTAAAGACAAAATTTAAGTTGTTCATGGGTACACAGTTGGTATGTGGAAGAGTACTTAGGTTCTACTTCTTCTCATTTTTCATTACTGATTCAAACATATTAATGAATCTGCCAATGATAAGATAGACTACATTGAAAAAATGCAGCTCTTACAAAGCAAAACAAAACAAAATAATTGTGACTTTTTCTGGATTTATCTTTTTAACGTAATTTCTATTCCCACAACTGCAGACAGTGGATGTGAGCATGAATCATCTGCCTTTTTATGACTCTCCATAGAGCATGAAGTATGGGTTGGGCTGGGGGCTGATGATGGAAGGTGTTTCTGTGCCCCTTAAATGGTGAGCCGGGGCTGTGGTCTCCACACCTGGACTATGGCATAGAGAAGAAGAAAGAGGAAGTGAGAACATGCCAGAGCCACACAAGAATATATCTTGCCTTTGGGAAAAAAGGCAACATCAGGGTGCCTGAGTGGCTTAGTTAGTTAAGCATTTGCCTTTGGCTCAGGTCATTATCCTAGGGTCCTGGGATCCAGTCCCACGTTGGGGTCCCTGCTCAGCAGAGAATCTGCTTCTCCCTCTGCCTTTCCTTTCTCTCACTCTCTCTCTCATACTCTCTCTCTCTCTTAAATAAATAGATAAGTAAACAAACAAACAAAAAAATCTATCTTAAAACAAAAGGAAAAAAGGCAACATCATGTTTGTTTTAGTTTGTTTGTTTCTGTCTTTTATTCAGGAGATTAGGTGGCATGTAGCGAGCAAAAGGAAGAAAACATTCGAGGGAGGTCCCAGGTGATTCTAATATGGAGATAAATTTGGGGATCACTGCTTCAGAAGATAGCAACAAGAACAAAACACTCAATTTGTTCAGTCTTTGACTCTACAGATCCCATCCTTATGGCAATAAATTTCACTGGGCAATTGTACCCTTGTTCACTCTGCTCATATGAACACAGCTATAAGTGATGCTATTATTTCTCGCCCATCCTCCCTCTCCCTCATTTCTATGGCCAACACCCTTGGCTGAGGATATTTTCTTGAGCCCAAATCCTCCTCTAATCAGAGGTTACAGGGTTTTGGTCACATGTACACACTGTAAATGGGAGAGCCAGGTCCTGGGAAGGTGTGGCTGAAAAAAATTAAATAATTTATACAAATGAAAAATCAATGAGACAATTAAATAGTGTTGGAATTATTTTTCCAGACATAAACTTCAGAAATTTCTATGGCAGAGATTTGGAAGATCAGAAAAGAAGAAAATTATAATTATCCAGAGATAATTATTGCTAAATTGTTTTTTCTATAGCCTTTATTTACATGGATACATGGATTCATTATAACTTGCTCTTTGTTTTTTTATCTTCGTTTTTTAAAGTATCTGTTATGATTATCAAGTGATAATTTAATAAATTATCTTGAAACTGCCTGACTATAGATTACTCTGTCATTCCAGCTTTGGAAATGGGAAAGGAGGGGACTCTGGCTCTCCAAAAGCCCCAGTCACTGGCCATCAGGAACTTCCATTTTTTCTTTCCTGGTTCTCCCTTCTCATCTTACCAGGAGAATCAATCTGCCAGAGACAAGATTTGACTGGGAATAACATTGTGGGAAGAGCCCTGAGCTAGTCAGCTTCTTGAAGGCAGGTGCTACAACCTCCTTCCTTCCTCTGCTTCTTCACTTTGACTGCCCCAGTGCTCTGTGCCATGGGGATTGTCCATCACCGGGAAATGACTCACAATCAGGTCTTTAAATATTCATAATACCTCCCAGTATTCCAATGACTATCCAAAGAATAAGGTGCCTTTAGCTACATTATCTTGTAATCAAATCAATAAAAAGATGAAAATAAAGACTAGAGCAGCCACTGCATGTTCCTTCTAATTGCTTATCAAGAAGAGCAAGAAAAGAGTATAAAGGCAGTTTGGTCCTAAAGCAGTAGTAATAAATCACCTCTGACTAATGTTAATTTTGTTTCAGTTTATCCTTTTCTCTTTCTAGTCATCTAAGTGTTTGTTTGCTTTCAGTCTTTTTTATTGAATTTATTTGGAATTATTTTTTGTTGTTCCCTAAAGAGCTAGATTTTGTACTAATACATTTTACTTCTTCCTATGTATCATCCATTGTTTTCTCCTTCAATATTTACTATATTCAGCTGCAGACAACCTTAGGGAAAATTTTAATAATTATTTAAATAAAAGGAGTAGTTGGATTTATATCTATACAGCACCCAAGGTGATTGTAAATTTATCATTTAACACTATCTTTTGCCACATGTATTAAGTTTGACTATGTCATTATAGCATTATTGGCTTATGAAAAGCCTGGTGTTGAGGGTTTCACTCTTGTGTTCTTCAATCAATTCAAAAATCATGGTTTTTAGGGAGTTTAGCTGATTTCTATTTAATATATTTTCCAGAGTTACTTTCCCATGGTGAAAGGATATACCTTGCCTATTTTTTGGTTTTCATTATTTTTTGCAAACAGCATTTTGATTCATTTTGAAAAATAATTTAGAAAAGAAAGTCATAATTATAATTTAATTTTACACTCTTCCTACCCAGTCAATGTATGAGATTCTAATATGATTGCCAATGAGATTTTATGACCAATACCTCGCATTGATGTGCTCCAACCCATGCTTCTTTCCATAAGTGCTCATCATCCCCAAATTTGTGTTTATTTTTTCTTGACTTATTTGGAATGCATTTATCACTTGTGAATTGTTCTTGAAAAATACCTTGATTCATTGCCTTTCATTAATTTTGAGATTTACTATAAAGGTATCCTACTCTATGAAGTCTTCTGTGTGTTCCTATTTGTTCGATATTTTATTTACAGAATTATATTTCTAAAATACATTCATGTTGCTACTTGTAGTTATAGTTTATTCATGCTACTGAAAATATATCATCATTTTTACTATACCACAAATTATTTATCCAGTCTCCTGTTGATGGGTATTTGGGTTGTGTCCAGGATTTTGCTCTTGTGAGCCATGCTGCTATAAAGATTCATGCACATATCTCCATGAGGCACTTATGCTAGATCTCAGGATATGTGAATGTTTAACCTTACAAGATAATTCTATATTGTTTTCAAGGTAGTTGTACTAATTAATACTCCCACTAGCAGTATGTAAGTGTTTTATTTCGACTTTTATTTCAATTTGATTTTTGCCCAATGTAGTGATATAAAATGATATCTCTTTGTGGTCTTGATTAACATTTACATGACTACTGGTAAAGCTAAGATGAACATTTCACATATTTAATAGTAATATGTTTGCTCTAAAATTCCTAGTCAGATCTTTTGTCTATTTATTAATTAGGTATATTTATCTTTTCCTTTTATTTGTAGGAGTTCTTTACATATTTTAAATTCTAATCTTTGCCCATTATATGGATTGGAAATCTTTCTGGTTTCTGACTTATCCTTTTGATTTTTTTTAATGGTTCTTTAATGCAGAGAAGTTTTTAATTTTCAGGATCAAATGTCTGAGGACTCATCAATGACACCTCATAATGGAGGGCTCCCTATTTCTCTAAAGGACTTCTGTTCCATCAGTGTACCCCTTAAATTTGACCCTGGTTGAAGCAGTGCTCCCTTAGCACCTGTCCAAACACCCGTATGGCAGTTCTTCTCATAAATTAATATAACTCAGTGTTACCTCAATTTGACTATGAACTCATCAAGAATGGAAGCTTGCAATTTCTTCATCTGTAATATCGTAATAAAAATAATTCTTCTCTCAAGTTCACCCAGGATCAAATGAATAATTAGTTGTGAACATATTGTGTTGGTTTGCTTTATAAAGATGTATTAAAGATGATTTTACCACATTTAGAATATAATTGTCTAACAATGCCAGATTGGTCCAACCAGGAAAAGGTACACATAGATTATGGAATCTATCCTTTGGCCATTATCATGGTTCAAACCACCCAAGAGTCTTCATAACACGACCCCAGGCATAACTTATATTTGGTTTCTACCTAAATAAACCAAGTCTTTCTTTTTTTAACCCACATGCTGTGATATGCCCTTTCCATGAAAATTGGAAGACAGCAAGAAATATGATGGAAAAAGAGAGTCCTGGGGTGCCAATAAAACTGGGTGTTAGTCTTCCAGGCATGCATTTCTATATACATTCTCCCCTAGTGCCAGTGATAGCTTTATCCTGAAAGAGTCATACTACTCTTCCTTTTCCCTGTAATCTAAGGTCTGACAAGTGGGAATGGGGCAGGTTTATGAACTCAGAACAGAGCCACACTAACAGGCCCTCTGGTCATTGAAATCACAACCTTTACCCCATTGCCCCAGACTGTAATCAACCAAGTGTAGGAACTATTTCCTCTGGCCTAAGGAACAGAGATATTAAGGATAGGGGTATTCTTGATAGACTGAGCAAGCTCTCCAAGCAGTGTTGGCTTTTTCAGAAAGCCCATGCGTGAGTAGACACCATGGCTTGACACTCCCAACTGGAAATGTATACTCAGAAAGCCTCTCGAGGTCTCTCCCTGTTTTCTCTCTCCTGTCATTCATTATTTTGTTTCCTTTAGGTTTGATTAAATGCCCTGCTCTGTTACCAGAACAAAATTAATGATTCAAGTGTACAAGCAACCAAATTAATCTCTCTTGACCTTTCTAATATGAAGTGTAATCTTTTGTGGCTGTGAAAAAGAGAACTTCATATAAACTGAGGTTAAGCATGATTAAAGAATTTCTGTGTAAAGTGAAACTATCCTGCACATTATTTTCCTGGTTAAAGTTTTTATGATTTAGGAAATACTACTACAGCCATTTTTTTTATTTCCATTTTTAAAGGTGATTTTGGAACCATTAGGGTTCGGAAGAGGGAGAATCAAAGCGTGCACACAAGCATGTACACACCTGAAAAATGGAAATTGAGATTTTACTTTTAGTTCCTTTTCATGTATAAATTTTCACCACAAGAGAAATACTATGAACCAGAGCAGCTACAGGTTTTACATACTTGGTTAATTAGCAATTCTTACCAAACTGAGTATATCATTTCTCTTTAGAATCCTACATGGCCTCGATTAGACATATTTACGGGAAAAGTCAATGGGTAAGGCATTAGAGGCCAACCTCAAAGTCAGAATCGAGCAACCGTAGACCTTAGAGAAGTGCTTTATTAGCCAAGAATTGGTTGGTTATTGATCCTGGTCTGTGTCTCTGGTCACAATAGCACTTACCCTAATTTTTCTAGTGTAAATATAAGTAAATTTGAATGGGTGTTGCTGAAAACAATCTGTAAATCTACATTTTGTGGTTGGGGTTGTAATTGTAGTTACTGGAAGGTTCAATATCTGGGGCATGTCGAGGAGACAAGGCTGTGGCCTGGCACCCTGCTCTCTGCAAATACCTCCTGAAGCACTTTCTCAAGGGCTATTAAAGCAACTCTGCCTCTCTCTGCTCAGAAATGCAGAAACCACATGGGTACTCAGCCACAAGGAAACTGGGGGCAGGGCATGAACATGGTCATAAGCAATGTTGTGCATGTAACTTAGACTTCTCTCTCTCTTTCTTTTTCCTCCCTGAGGTCAACCAAGCAATTAAAGAAGAATGATAAGAACAGTTTTCCTCTTTTCCTGAAGGTAAACAATGATAGATTCACATTTGTTGCAACGTTATCATTCCCACTGCCTTTGACACTTCCTTTCCCTTCCTGTGTCTGTCTCTGCCCCATCTCACATTTTATATGAGACTTTCCAACAGAAATTGTATAATCACCACTGAAGTCCTTCTCATCGGACTGGGAAACAGCACCCCTTAACAGAAGATGCTACCGGGTTAATGAGGGTTAATGGGCATTGTATTTCACTTGGATATTGCCAAGAAATTTTGAGTTTGAAGGGAATAAGGTGGGAAATGACTTCACTGATGATGAAACCAGTACCAATTAAGCATTGAAAGATATCTCACTGTTGGAACGCCATGTTTAAAATATGAAGTTTGCAAGTTCAACTATTTCACAGGGTTACTGAGGTATCAAAACATTGCTTTCGTCCTAAGAATTCCATACCTTTAACTTACATAAAGAGGTTATAAGAGAATCATTTCTACAAAAGGAAAACAAATCAGCTTGTGAAAAAATAAAGTGAATTTGGAATGTGTGACTAACACCTGAACACACAGCCACATCCACACTACGTTATGACAGAAATCTTCAGAAGAGGCATAGAGTGGTGGAGAAGGGTCTTGTGGATTCTCTAGAGCATCCAGGGAGCAACTTTCTGGTTGGAGAGTCCACTTGGACTTGGATTAAGTAAGTTATTTGTGCTTACTGGGGGCAAGCTATTGAACAGTAAGCCATATTTTCTTCTCATAGGCCCTTCTGTTTGGGGGCTGTTATCTCTAGCTTCAATTCCTCTCCATTGTTTAGTCCCAAGCACAGTGACTTCATTATACAGTGCAAAACCTTTTTTCTGTTCATGCCACAGTGCCCTCCCACATGCTATTCCCTACACCTAGCACACCACTCCCTCCTCCTTCTCTACCTGGCAATTCTGAATACTCTGGAGACTCCGAACAAATGTTACTTCCTCTGGAAAGCACTTTATGAACGCCACACCCTGTTCTATCTTCATTTAGGAACATGTGCTGAAATGCAGCCACACAACAGCATCTCAGTTCTTCTAAACTGGGAGATCTCTGGGAGTTGGGAGTGTGTTATAGCATTGTCTTTAAAGAACAACTATCATAGTGTTTGGCATATAATCACTATACTTAATAAGTAATGATAGACAAACGAATGAGTGCACTGAAATGTCTTGCTAGGCAAATCCACCAGCCTAAAGTGGAATTTGAAATTTGGAATTTGAATTTTGAAATTTGGCACAGAAGAGCCAGGTAAACGACCTAAATCAGTAGAGTGACTCAGGAGTAGCATTTATCTTGATAAAGTGAGATAATATATATGGGATAACACATACCCAGTGTTGTAGAGCCTTCCACTTTTCTTTTCTTTTTTTATTTTTTAAAGATTTTATTTATTTATTCAAGGGAGACATAGAGAGAGAGAGAGGCAGAGACACAGGCTGAGGGAGAAACAGGCTCCATGCAGGGAGCCTGATGTGGAACTCGATCCCAGCACTCCAGGATCATGCCCTGGGTCAAAGGCAGGCCGTAAGCTGCTGAGCTACTCAGGGATCCCCACTTTTCAAGATAAAGCAGAAATTTGTATTTTTATTTGCAATCAACCACTTTTGTGAAATATTGGAAATTTATCCTATTTTATATATAATGGCCCACATTTTCCCAGGTGGAAAAAAGAAAAAACTTTCACAAGAAAATCCTAGTATGAACTTTGTCTGGCTGTGTTTCTCTATCAGAGTAAGATGTTAGATCCATCAGAAAATAACGACGTGGGTAAGACATGGAGACTTCAGGACTTGAGAACTAAATGTTCTTACAGAGTTGGTTAATTGCTCAAGAATGGAATCAACTACTTGATCTGGGAATTCATTTTTCCTAAATCCATGGCAATTAGGAAAGTATAATGCCCAATGTTCAGAACAGCCTCCATTGGTAGTCAACATCTGGGAATCATTCTCAGTGATATCACAGTGAAGCAAAAAGAGGTAGCAAGATAGGGATCCAGGACATAGTCATCATTAGAAATATGTGTTAGCAAGAGAGATTTATTTGAAGATCATGAGATTGTCTGTTTCTATAGAATCTACCAGAAATTGCTAGAATTAATAAGTGCATTAGACAAAGGCATGGCATGCAAAATCAATATAGAAAAATCAATTATATGTCTACACACTAGCAACCAAAATTTGAACACCAACATTTGAAATAAAAAATAGGGGATTGTCCTTGTCCAGTTGGCTTTTCCATTCTGGAACAAAGTCCTTGAGAACGGCGTGTGGGTCAGCTGGCCGTACGTGGGTGTAGTGGACCCAGGGAGTAATCCCGTCGACCTTGAGAGTGGTGGGAGTGGTCAGGATCACGATGTAAGGATGTAAGGTCCCTTCCAGCGAGGTTGAAGTGTCTGGTGTTGGTATCTCCGCACGTACACCCAGTCACCTGGCCAATATCGATGGGGGTCCAGGGGTGGCCGAGTCTCGTAGAGGACCCTCAGCTTAGGCTACACCTGCTCATGGGTTCGTTCTAACATTTGGAGGGAGAAAAGAAGTCGGTGATCATTAAATTCAGCAAGCACCTCAGGTTTTAAGTTGGGGATAACAGGTGGAGGAAGACCGAACATGATCTCGTAGGGGGTCAGTCCCATCTTATATGGGGAGTTCCTCACCCTATATAGGGCGAAGGGGAGGAGAGTCACCCAGTCCCCACCAGTCTCCAGGGCTAATTTAGTTAAGGTCTCCTTTAATGTTCTGCTCATCCTCTCTACCTGTCCTGAGCTCTGGGGCCTATGTGCACAATGTAATTTCCAATCTGCCCCAAGTACTAGGGCCACTCCCCGTGTTACCTTAGAGACGAATCCTGGGCCGTTGTCTCACCCAATCCTAACAGGAAAACCATACCTCGGTGCGATGTCTTCCAGCAGTTTCTTGGTCACGGTCTGTGCCGTTTCACGTTTGGTGGGAAATGCCTCTGTCCATCCTGAAAAAGTATCTACAAACACTAGTAAATACCTGTACCCGTATTTTCCAGGTTTTACCTCAGTGAAGTCCACTTCCCAGTAGGCTCCTGGGCGCCCCCCCCCCGCCCCACCCCGCGCCGGGTGCCCGGTTAGATCCGTGGGCGGTGGCCTTAGTTAACTGGCATGGGTGGCAGCTCACCACAATCTGCTCCATTTTTGCTCCAGAGTCTTTAATAGTGAGCTTTGCATGTCCTATGAGGTCTCCCATCTTCCTCGTTCCCAGGTGAGAGCCCCGATGCATTTTGGATAGGACTCGCCGTCCCAGTTCCTCTGGCGGGATGATGCTGGAGTCCGCGGCCCTCCCCCAGCCACGCAAGCGCTGGGTCACAGGCAAGCGTTTGATCCAGTGTACGTCAGCAGCAGTATAGTTGGGGGTGTCCGGCAGCGGCGGTGCCCCCCGGGGTCTCCATTTCCATGGTTACAGCCGCCCCCGTGTATCGATTCCTTCTCAGACGAAACTGCTGCCGTCCGTGTACCGGGTGGCGTCCGCATTGGGCAGTGGCTGGTCCTGGAGGTCAGCTCTGACTCCGTGCACCTGTGCCAAAATTTCTTGACAGTCATGCAGAGGGGGGTCCCAGTCTGGGTTAGGGAGACGAGAGCATGGGGTATTGGCGGAGCCTGACTGCGCCGTGCTCACTTATTTCCCACCTCCAAGACTCCCTAGTCTGAGGTTGTCCTTCAAAATAGAAAGGGATGAGACTTAGTCTTCTTACAACAAAGGGTGGTGGTGGTGGGGGTGGGTTATGTGCTGCCTTAAACGTAGGATGTTGGTTCTTCGCTGGAATGTAAATGGGAGCGAGAACAGCAACAAGGTTGGTTAAAACCCTGGTTTAATCATTCCCCCTGGCTCACTCTGAGAGCAACCTGGACCCATGATTGGGTCCTTCCTTAGGTTCCTCTGAGAGGGGGAAATGTGGAGGCCGAGAAAATTAAGGCCATTCCACTTTAAGTTCAGCGTTAACACAAATACAGCCATCCCAGGGCCCTGTGAATTAGAGCTGAAATTTACATTACTTCAGTTACAGGAGAAAAAAAAAAAACAGTTTATAGCTTATGTCCTAGAAAGCCCCATATTAGAATAAGAACAGAGCCCAAGCCAGTGGCAGGAAGCCCCTATTACAATAAGAACAGAGCTCAATGCCCTTGAAAGCCCCATATCAGAATGTAAACAGAACTTGAGGAATTGCTCCACCCCTTCTGGAGGTCCCCTAGACCAGCCCTTAAAACTAAGCTGAAACCCACCTCAGGGTCCAAGTCCCTGCTCCACTGTGTTGGGTACACTTTGACCCAAGTTCAAGCTTGTAAATAAACACTTGTGTGTTTGCAAAAAAAAAAAAAGAAAGAAAGAAAAGAAAAAGAAAGAAAAAATATAATTTAAAATTTTATCAAAATATAAAATATTTGGGAAGCAATCTGAAAGAAAAAAAATATGGATAAGACCTAAAAATCACAAAATATTGCTGCGAGAAACTAAAGAAGGCCTAAATGAAACAAAATATACACTGCATTCATGATGACTCACTCATGAATGCAGTGAGTCAAAGATTCAAGATTGTTAAGATGTCAATACTCCTCAAATTGGTCTTTTTAACAAAAAGCGTTTTATGGAGATAGAATTCATGTATACACCATCTACCCATTACATTGTACAATTAAATGGTTTTAGTATATTTATAGATTGTACCACCATCATCACAATCTAATTTCTAAATATTGCAACCCACCAAAAGAAACTCTGCTCATTTGCAATCACTCCTTTCTTCCCTCCAATCATATAACATTGCACTTAGTACCTTTTCAAGGCTTATCCCCATTATGCATGTCACAGTGCCCCATTCCATTTTATAGCTGAATGATATTCCATTGTGTGAATATGCCACATTTCATTTATCTCCCTAAGTTATCTTGGGCTCCAAACAGTCTAAATGAAAATGCCGTTTTTAAAAAGATTTTATTTATTCATTTATTTGAGAGAGAGAGCTCTTGAGAGAGACAGAACACAAGCAGGGGAGGGACAGAGGAAGAGGAAGAAGCAGGTTCCCTGGCTGAACAGGGAGTCTGACATGGGACTCGATCCCAGGACCTTGGGATCATGATCTGAGCCCAAGGCAGATGCTTAACTGGCTGAGCCACCCAGATGCCCTGAAAATGCCATTTATTTTGTAGAAACTGACAAGTCGATTCTAAAATACTTATGAAATTCAAAGGATCTGCAATAGCCATGACAGCTTTAAAAAAGAAGAAGAAAGTTTAAAAACTGTAGCTAACTATCAAGACAATGTAACGTTGATGTCAAGATTGATAAATAGATTTGTGGAAAAGAGTAGAGAGTCCATATATGAATCCACACATATATGAACAACTAATATTTGACTAACACACAAAAGCAATTCATTGGCGAAAAGAGTCTTTTCAGTAAATGGTGTCAGAACAATTGCATAGCTGAGAGAAAAATAAAAAAAATAAGATAGCAAATAACAAAAAATACTTCAATGCATACCTTATACCATATATAAAAATTAACTCAAAATGGGCCATACATAAAAAGGTGAAACATGAAGCTATAACATTTATAGAGTAAGACTAAGAAAATTCTGGAGTTAATCGTAAGTTTGGTAAAAAATATTTTACATGCAACACTTAAAGCCCTATCCATTAAATAAAAAAAAAAGTTAAACTTCGT
Organism: Canis aureus; assembly: GCF_053574225.1. Taxonomy (NCBI): domain Eukaryota; kingdom Metazoa; phylum Chordata; class Mammalia; order Carnivora; family Canidae; genus Canis; species Canis aureus. The sequence goes on from NC_135612.1 coordinate 44,359,940, forward strand.
TAAAAGTACAAACCTCAGCTTCTCAAAAAATTATTAAGAGAATGAATACAATGGAATATTCCTCAGCCATTAGAAACGACAAATACCCACCATTTGCTTCGATGTGGATGGAACTGGAGGGTATTATGCTGAGTGAAATAAGTCAATTGGAAAAGGATAAACATTATATGGTCTCATTCATTTGGAGAATGTAAAAATTAGTGAAAGGGAATAAAGGGAAAAGAAAGAAAATGAGTGAAAATATCAATGAGGGTGACAAAACATGAGAGACACCTAACTCTGGGAAATGAACAAGGGGTAGTGAAAAGGGAGGTGGGCAGGGGTTTGGGGTGACTGGGTGATGGGCACTGAGGGGGGCACTTGGCGGGATGAGCACTGGGTGTTATGCAAATTGAACTCCAATAAAAAATTTAAAAAAGAATGAAAAAAACTTATACTTTTAGATGATATTTGCAATTTATATATCTGATAAAAAAACATATCCAAATATATAAGGAACTCTCAAAATACCATAATAAGGAAACAAACAACCCCAACCCAATAAAATGGGCAAATGATTTGGACAAACATTTCATCAAAGAAGACATAAAGATAGCACATAAGCCCTTGAAAAAATGCTCAACATCGCTAGTCACTAGGGAGGTGCAAATTAAAACCACAAGAAACTGTTATATACCTATTAGAACAAGTGCTGCTAAAAAGTTGAAGAAATTGGAACTCTCATATACTTCTGGTGGCAAAATAAATTTTACAACCACTTTGGAAACCAATGTTGTGGTTGAGGAAGGTTTCTCAGAAGGAAAGACATGGTGGCTGAACCATGTATGTATCCAAGCCATGATACCCCCTCCATGATTGCTCCCTCTCACTTCCATCCCTATGACTCTTACTGATCTGTGTCAGATGTGTCATGTCTTTCAATTTCATCCTGGTATGTTCACACTTGATCCCATCCACACTGACCTTAGTACAGTTACTCCTCAGCCACCTGGACCTTCCACTAGACAGGCAGACACACACACACACACACACACACACACACACCTACTCATTATGTCTACACTGTGTGAACATTTGCAAAATCACTCACTCATTGCACATGCTATAGTTGAGCTATACGATTTTTCTATTATTACTTATCCCTGAAGAGTTCAGTGCTCATGAATAATACCCTCTAGAGTGGGGCAGACCTAATGAAGCCATTCTGGTTTGAGAAACAGATTAAATACAGCCCATGTCCTTTAGAATTAACATTTCATCTCTTGTATAGCATACCTGTCATTTAATGAGGGACCCTAAAACTTTTGCAGCTCCCTACAAAAATATAGATTCTAAGGAAGTAATTAGATTTACAAATATATCAGCATAACATTGATTAACATATGGTTCAAAGTATCAAAAATTATTAGAGCAACTTAAATATTCATCAACAGAGGAATAGTTAAATGAATTATGCTATATCCATCCATTGGCATGCCATACAGACATTAAAACAAAATGATCTAAATTTAGTTTATTGCAGAGAACAATCCCTGTAATACATATACATGTATATGTACTTATATATATGGAATGATCTTATTCTCCACCACACCTAGTATATGTGTATACACATTTGACTTTAGTATCTCTGGATGGTGGGATTACAGGTGATTTTTACTTTCTTTTATATGTATTTATTGTATTATTTCTGAATTTCTTGCAGAAAGTGGGCCTTGCTTCTTATAATCAGAAATAATAATTCTTTCCACATGGGCAAAAAAAAAAAAAAATACCATTCACATCTTAACATTGGCTTTGGCTGTAGGCCAGGAAGTCCGTTCTCAGGATGTGGGGAAGGGGAATGGATCTTCCCTGTGCAGCTGATGATTATGATCCCTGGCCCCCTCTTTGATTAACAGTGTGAGCAGCTGATGAATTTAGCATGTGCCATTTCATACACAGGTCTAGAGCAGCCTTTAAACTAACTCAAAAAGATGTTCAGATTTATCAAGATACTATTTAATATCCAAAATGTGCCTTTGCTCCTGCTTATTACCTACTTGCTTTTCAGAGCTGACACCCAGTAAAGGAAATTCATATTTAAAAACCCATAATGCAAATCAGTGATATTGTATATGATGTAATGTATAATAAAGGGAAAAAAGACCTAACCATGGCTTAGCTGCTGAGGGCTGCCATAATAAATTAAAACAGACTTGGTAGCTTTTATTTATTTTTTTAAGATTTAATCTATTTATTCTTGAGAGACACAGAGAGAGAGGCAGAGACACAGGTAGAGGGAGAAGCAGGCTCCGTGCAGGGAGTCCAACATGGGACTCCATCCTGGGTCTCCAGGATCACACCCTGGGCTGAAGGCGGCGCTAAACCACTGAGCTACCGGGGCTGCCCAACTAGGTGGCTTAAAACAAAACAAAACAAAACAAAACAAAACAAAACAAAACAAAACAAAAAAACACAAAAAACAGAAATACATTGTCTCACAGTTCTTGGGCTGAAAGTCTGAAATCAAGGTGTTAGTTGTTTGGTTCTTTCTGAGTGTTTTTTTTTTTTTTTTTAATTTTTATTTATTATAGTCACACATAGAGAGAGAGAGAGAGGCAGAGACACAGGCAGAGGGAGAAGCAGGCTCCATGCACCGGGAGCCCGACGTGGGATTCGATCCCGGGTCTCCAGGATCGCGCCCTGGGCCAAAGGCAGGCGCTAAACTGCTGCGCCACCCAGGGTTCCCCTGAGTGTTTATTCCATTCCTCACTCCTAGCTTCTGGTGACAGCCAGCCGTTCTTGGCCTTCCTTGGCTTGGAGATGTGTCCTTCCAATCCCTCTTCCATCTTCACATACCTTCCCTATGTCTCTGTGTCTTCCTGTGGCTGCAATCAACTTTAGTAAACAGGAAGAAAAAGTAATCTGAAAAATCACTAAGGTGATAATACCTTATGATCAGCCTCTTCTGTTCATATTTGGTGCAGTAATGCTTTATATACACATTTGACTGATATGTGTAATTTGTCTTATTGTAGATAGCTATGCATCCCAATTCAGTACAGGGTAAGGAAGTCAGACTGTATGAATTTGTTTCTTGCCTTCACCACTTGCTAGTTTTTGTTTGTTTGTTTTGTTTTTTAAGATTTATTTATTTATTTGAGAGAGAGTAGGGAGAGTGGCAGAGGGAGAGAAAGAGAAGCAGATTCCCCACTGGGCACAGAGACAGACTTGGGGCTCAATCCCATTACCCTGAGATCATGACCTGAGCTACCTGAGCTGAAATCAAGAGTTGGACACTCGTCATACACCCAATACAATAACCAACAGTGTTTCCACTCAGTAAGTATTGGAAAAGACAGAAAGAGGGAGAGAGAAGAGAAAGGCAAAAATGAGATTCAAAGAAATCTGCAAATAGAACTGTCTCAAAACACTATTAATATAGCAAATGGTATACTAACATATGGTGCCAAATGGAATCAAATAGATAAGAAAAATCCTGAAGTTTTGAGTGAGCTACACTGAAAAACTAACAACAAACCACCCTAGATTAAGAGGTTGCAATAAAATAGAAAACAATAGAGGTTTTAGGGGAAAAAATGGCAGAAAACTTCAGAATGAATTCCTAGACTTGATTTCAAAGCATGAACCACATGAGGAAAAACTGGATTTGGACCTCGTCACATTAAACACTCTTTTTCTGCAAAAGATTTTTAAAAGGATTTGGTGGACCTGCAGCATCTATTAATAAAATCCCATGGATCAATCTTAGAAAATACTAACAATCATTGTTATCATTGTTGTTCTCTCTATTATTATGGCCTTAGTCAATCCCTGTCTCAAACACTGCTGTCAGCAGAGCAAAGCATTTTTAATTCCCACTAACCTTATCATTTGCCATCTTTTCCCCCTTTTCATAAAATTGATCTCCCTTCTCCTTTTCCTGACATTTTCTCACTTATCCCTGCTGACCCTGATCATAAGCCACCTCCTTAGCAAAGATTCCCTGATTCCCTCAGTGTCCACATCTCTCTCTCTTTTTTAAAGATTTTATTTATTTATTCATGAGAGACACAGAGAGAGAGGCAGAGACGTAGGCAGAGGGAGAAACAGGCCCCCCATGGGAAGCATGATGCGGGACTTGATCCCAGGATCCCGGGATCACAATCTGAACCAAAGGCAGATGCTCAACCACTGGCCACCCAGGTGGCCTCTCTCCCTTCTTTCTGGTAGTTCCCTTCTGCAAATATATATTAATTTTTATATATATGATACTTTATTGTATTAAATAGCATATTATTTTTCAATATAATATGCATTTTATATATAATAGAATGTTAATTAGACTATAATTGAGTAGAATATTTGATAACAGAATGAAATATATAAAAAAGAATAAATATATATTCTCTATAAGTGTGTATATATTACAAATATAAATATATAAGTATATATGATATAAATATATTTGAAAATGTTTATATATTAAATATGAATTTAATGCATATTAAATATAAATATATGCATATTTATATGTAACAGTTCTATTTCTTTTTTGTTAAAAGGGTCTTCCCTCATTAATATTTACAGTTGCAAATAATCACTGACCATTTGTTGAATGAGCTGACATACAGCTGCTGCTGGAATGATAGGATTCAGCTCTGCTCCTGGGTATCCCCCAAGTGCCCAGTAGAATGTCTGGAATATACTTGCCATGGGGAAAATATCTAATACACAAGTAAATGAAAAGATTACAGAACACAAGCATCAGCCTAAACACGATTAGAGCTCCCCACAAAATTCCATAAAATATATATATATATATAAAAAAAAGTCTGATGATGGAAGAAAAGCTCACCAAAACAGCTTTCTCTCTTTCTCTGTATTTTTTTATTTTGAATATCCCCTAATTTTTACCATTTCTTTCAATGATGTTTACATCGAAGGGAAAATAAATTCATGGTTTGATTATGGTTCATGTTACTTTTGTGAATACGTTTTGCTACTTTTGTCTTTTTTTATACCAGTCACTGATGTCTTTTCTAATTAACAGCTCTAATCAAATACTTGTGTATACTGCTCATATAGATGCTGATTTCAGTATGTGTGTGTGTAAGTGCATGTGTGCAAGCATGTATGCTTTTGTGGATCTGCAGTTTAAAAAAATGTAAGTTTAAAGAACTGAGGTTTAATATCCTCTGAGATTTCTCTAATTAGGTTCTACTCCTCTTCTTAGATGAGTTTAGTACCCAAATAAATGAACTAATTAGTAGTCTGTTGTTGAATGAGGCTACAAGGTTTTATAAAATCCCTGGTCATTCTCGAGAGTTCCTGCCCAGGACTGCAATTAAAGAACTCAGAAAAAAATAAAAAATAAATAAAACCTGTTTTCTATCCTCTCACCTTGTTCCATAACCACAAGACTGCAGGTGCTGTGCTCAGTTCCTGAATGGGTGTGGGCAGGGCGACATGGGTGGAGGAGGGCAGCACACAACCCAAATCTGGGTAGCAAAAGCCAATACAGAGATGGAGAAACAAAGATAATTCCCAGAAGACCAGTGCTCTTTTGAATGACCCAAGTAGTCTGAACGAGCCTTTGAATTTCACCTTGATGTTTAAATGAAGGCACAAAGGGAAAGCAGGGGCTAATTCTATCGATTGGTGTGGACTCAGAAATCTAGCATAAAAGTAATATACCAATATAGAGGGAATGTGACATAAAAACGAATCTAGTCCCATCTAACTAAATCATGTCCTGACCTTCTTATATCCCTGTGGATTCTTGTAACACATTAAGCTAGAGTTTTGTTGGGGATTCGTTTATTAATAAGCAAATATATCAAACCTTATATTAACCATATTTAGCCTCTTCTGAAAACATTTAAACAAATGAAAATGAACTAATGACTAGTTTTTTTGTCCTGGTTTTGTGGACAAGATCTTGAGAATGATTCCTTAAATTATAACTATTTTTTCACTCGGGTCATGGTCCTCTGCTGCTCAAACTACTCTCCCCTCCACAAGTCGTCCCTGTTTCCTTCTATAGGGGTACATTGTTTTGGACTGCCAGTAAGAACTCTGTCAGGACGCCCGTCTGTGCCTCAGAGGGAGTACCAAATACCCAGGTAGTGCAAGGAGTGGAGAACATTCAATGTGTAACGCATATAAAGTCACAGACCCAGAGCAGAAGTACAACAGAGCTCTGCGTATCTGAGGTTCCTTCTTTTCAGTACAGTGTTTCAGCCTGATGCTCAAGTCACTTCCCCTGTCAACTCAGCTCCCTGCATACAGAGCCCTGTCTCACTATAGCATCTTCTCTGCCTCGGCTATATCCTCTTTATAACCTTGTAGTGAGGATCCATCCCCAGCCTTTTCAGTCTTGGAAATCCACTGAACACCAAAGCGTTTCTCCTGCATTGGCTTTTTTCTGAAAGGCTAAATAAGGAAGTGGGAACCCTGGTTTCAGTGGCTGCAGATCCCTGAGGGTGGGCATGGGGCACCAGGTGAACACTGTTCTCCAAGCTCAGGAAGATGAAGCAGAGCTGGGTCTTTCTCCCCAGCCTTCCAGTTTCCTTTTCTAATGTGTCTAGAATAAATCCTATCTATTACAGTACAGATTTAGATCCCCATCTGTTCTGAGAAAGCTACATCACTCCCATTCACTTGTGTGTGACTTTGTTGGGGGAAAATAGCATCTGAGTTACTTAACAAGGCATCTTAGAGTATAATGGAGCAAGAGGAAGAGTAGGCTAGTGCTTGCTTCCCTCATGCCTGGGAGAAGGGAAATCCTTTCACCCCACGGCTTTACATCATAGTAACTTACTGAGTCAATTTTTAATTAAAATAGAAATATCTGGTAGAGGTTTCATGCATCTTCAAATATATTGCACCCAGATGCAATATTAGAAGAGAAGTAATTTGTCTGCAAACAATTGTCTGTCAAAACTAGGACAGCATACCTGAAACCAACATTTGCCAAGTTTAGAAAGACTGGTGAAAAGACTGTTTTCCCTGAAGCATTATTTCTGCCAGAGGAGCCCAAGCAGCCTTCAAGCAAGGCCAACAAACTTCCAAAGGCAGGAGTTAAGGGAGAAAAGAAAATTAATTATTTTCAAAATATAAGATACTTAGATGAAAGCCAGATGTTTGTCAATTTGCTAAAATATTACACTATCCAGCTTAAAAATGTTTGCAAAAAGTAGACAGAAGCATGAGCACAGATCTTGAAATGCAGCAAGTCACCAGGTTCTAGAGGACCAGAACACTACCAGGCATGGAGTGGTTCTCAATCAGTGCTCGTGGACCAAAAGAATGAGTGAAGATCAGCAAACCCCAAATGCCTTAGGATGATAATCAAGGTCTCTCATGTGCTTATGAAGATCCAGATATGGTCCATTTGCCATGTTTATGTCTCAACTCTTCGAATTCTTAACTATCAAGCTTCTGAGATACATCCCATCATAATCCCCTTCTTACAGAAAGGTTAAGGAATCTGCACATAGCCCAACAGGTCATGAGGTGAAATCACATTCTACCATGCATCATATCCTAGGTTCCAGGGAATGAGATGAATATGCCCCGCCAGCCAACAAAATTTTCTTATAAGAAGTACCCTGGAAGCAATTTGGACTCTGTCAATTGTCAATGCCTAAGGGGAAAAAGCAGTCTCTAGTAGATTGTTTCCTGTGGCCACAAAGTCTTTCTGAGCCTCAGTTTCCTTAACTGTAAGTGGAGATGATAAAATGTAAACCTTGGGAGTTTTCTGTAAGGATTGGCAATGATGTGTATAAAGCACCGCACCCAGACTACTGTCTGGCCAATGGGAGAGAGCCTCAGTGAACATTAGGTATTTTTGCTATTACCTGCTATTCCAAGTGTCCACCCTCTTCGTAAGCCTAATAATGTGGCATGAGGGATGCATTTTAGACTTCATCAGACTCCCTGGATGGTCCATATTATAAGTCTGTGGTCAAAGCATTTAGAGTTGGTTTTAATGAGCTACCACCCATCTATTAACCCTTACAGATTCTTTTAATAATCCTGTTGGGTGAAGGTCTCCAGAGTACAGTGTCTGCCTCTTTGGTCTGGCAGCCTTACAGTAAGCGGTCTCTGGCATAATACCTATACTTATATGTAACTTCCCATCCAAAAGGCTCTTTAATAGCTCTAGTGAACAAAGCACCTTGTAAATAAGGTAGTGTTGGCATTTTTATGTTGGCTTCCATTAACAGAGACTCTATGATTGGTGTCAAGATGGTTTCAAAAAGGTTTCAAGGTAAGCTCAGCATTCCAAAGTCCCACTTAAGGACTCCTGCTTTCTATGTTTCCTCCACATTCATGCACCCATTCAGGAAACATTTGCTTAACTCCTTTGATGTGCTAGGCACTTGCTAGCACATGATGTGGCAGTGGAGGCAAGCAATGGGGGGTGATGGGAACAGAATCCTCATCCTCATGTGGTCTAGAGACTGGGGGAAACACAATCATTCTACATGAAGTGACAAGGAGTGGCATGGGGCAGGATACAGGGAAGGGTAAGGAATGGGCAGGAGACCCAGGCCCATCTGGAAAGGCCTTCTGCACAGTGGATTTGTAAACTGTGATGTGAACAATAGGAAGGCCTTGGACACATGAAATGTCACAGCTGGAAGAGAGTATAGGGCCAGTGAAAAGCCTGAATGAAGATCCAAAGGAGAGGATGAACAGAGCACTTTCTAGAGAATTGAAGGTAGGGTGGAGGAGGGGCACCTAGGTGGCACAGTTGGTTGAACTTCTGACCCTTGGTTTCAGCTCAGGTCGTAATCTCAGGGTTGAAGGATTGAGCCCCACATCAGGCCCCATACTCAGTGCAGTCTGCTTCAGATTCTTTCTCCCTCTCCTTCTGCCTCTTCCCTCCCCTCCCTTTCTCTCTCTCTCATAAATAAATAAAAGTTTTTTGTTTTTTTTTTAAACGGTGGGGTGGAGAAACAATCCATCTGGAGTATGTGTGGTAAGGAGCAAGAGGCATGTGTTAAAGCTCAAAGGTGGGCAGCAGTGCATTTGGAAGATGTTCTCATTTATGTGCCATCTATGAAGCCAGCAACACAAAAAATAAAAATCAACCTATATTTTCTTCCTTTGATTCATGCGGGCTGCACTGAATATACGTAGGTTGCAATTAAAGTGAAATGACTTACACTTATGATTGTGTAATAGAGAACTGAATTATGAGGATGGCCCAGCTTAAAGCCCACCTCCACTATCAATCCACCCTTGATCAGCATAAAGTGATTTCTCCACATTCAGATCTCCCAGTATTTATGGCTTTCATCACTTAATTATACTGGCTTGTTAAATTATCTTCTCATACACCCGTGGCTTAACTCTTTTATTAGAGAGAAGGCTTCTAAGAAGATCAAATCCCCTTTGAAACTTCTCTGTATCCCCCAAAGTAACTAGCATCCACATGATTATTCACTTGGCCAACAAATATGATTCTATGCACAAGATAGGCATCAGAGAAGAAGGCAGAGAAGGACCCTGGTCTTGGAAACCTAAAGTTTTGATCAGGGAGGCAGATAAATAATTTAAAACATATTGCAATACATAAGCACATAACTGTATATTTACAGCTTCCAATATTGCTAAGAACAATGATTAAAATGAAGGGAGATGTGTTACAAATTGGATTCGAGGCATACTACTTTATTGTATGGAGAAATCCATACAAAATCCAAAAAGTTATTTTTTAAGTCAGGACATGAATGATAAGAAGGAACAAGCCGTGTGAAAATCTGGAGTGATGCAGACAGATAAAAACTAAATATAAACCTCTATGATGGGAAATGAGCTATGTCAATTCTTCCTATCACTAGCAGAAATGATAATCATGTAATGCAATAGAGGTGTCAACTAACACTATGTGGCCATGGTATCACAACATAAATATAAAATAAATATGTTGTACACCTTAAACCTGCATAATGTTATATATCAATTATATCTCAATTAAAATACAAACAAACAAAAACACCCAGCCAGAGGAGCAGAGGAGGAAAAGAAAGATGGCATGTATATCAAAAAAAGAAAGCAGTAGGAGGAACCTGGGTGGCTCAGTGGTTGAGCATCTGCCTTTGGCTCAGGTCGTGATCCTGGGGTCCTGGGATCAAGTCCTTCATCGGGCTCCTTGCAGGGAGTCTTCTTCTCCCTCTGCCAATATCTCTGCCTCTCTCTCTGTGTCTCTCATGAATAAATAAATAAATAAAACATTTTAAAAAAAGGAAAAGAAAGCAGTAACTAGTGTCTGATCACACAGAACTGTATAGAACATAAACAGAGTTTGGGTTTTATTCCTAGGTATAATTAGAAATCTTTCAAAGGTTTTTAAGTACTTAGAAGATACTAGAGTTTTAGATTTATTGATTGTTTAGCTGCTTGCCTGCATTAAACCCCAGAAAGACAAGTTTAAGAGAATAAAGCTTACCAAAAATTATTTTCTAATTTGAGTTAAATACTCATGAGTAAGGCCCCAACCTTGTAGCAAATTACAGAAAAACAATGGAATTGGCATAACAACACTCTTCATAAGTGTCCCTTACAGCAGATGTTATCTGTCAATATTACCTTCTCCCTATAACTGTGTCTTTCATGCAAACAACATCTGCAAGTTTGCATGGTGGAATGGACGTAAAAGCCTGCTGTAAACCACTGGCAATTTTTGTGTCTATACTCGAGTGAATGTCACAAAAAATAAACTTCATGGCTTCAAGTCTTTAAAGAGGGAGTTGGTTAATCAGAAGAACAGCAGCTGAGCCACGAAATACTTTTAAAGGGAAATCTTGTGTATGTAAGCACCTATTTTGCAAATGAAGCGTGTGAAAGTCTCATATAAGGAAGGCAGAACTCCTATCTGGTGGTCATTAAACATCTCATGGGCAAAGGCAGTAGTGAATTACCTCCATTTCTGTGTTAACAATTGCCTCAATTTGCATTTTAGCATAAAATAACTGTGAGTAAAATAGCCTAAAACGTCAATATTGAAAAAAATCAACAACAACAATAATAATAGCTACCATTTGTGATGCTATTACTTGGTGCAAAGCATTTGGGGAACATTCTGTAGATACGTGCTCATTTAATAGTTGCAGAACTCCAAATGCCATCCCATTAATAAAACCCATTGTAATGAATGGGGAAAGCAAAAATCAAAGATACAGCAACTTGCCCAAGGCTACAGAGCAGATAAGCTTCAAAGTCAGAGTTCCCAGCCAGTCTGCCTTCAGCTCAGGTCATGATCTTGGGGTCCTGGGATCAAGCCCCAGTTTGGGCTCCCTGCCCAGCAGGGAGCCTGCTCTCTCTCCCTCTGCCTGCTGCTCCCCATGCTTGTGCACATTCCTCCCACCCTCTACTTCTGTCAAACAAACAAACAAACAAACAAACAAACATGTCTTTTAAAAAAATCCAGAGTTCCAGCTTCTCATTCTTAACTATTTCAATATTGCCCTCTGAGACACCTGGTCAAAGCATCCTGCTTACAGCTAATAAAGACTTTGTCCGTAAAACTTGTTAAATATCACCTGCTTTAGTTGAATGTACAACTGGTGCTCCCTACCCACCTTATCTCAGTTGATTCATTCGAAGAAAACACTTCTTGAGTGTAACTCCTGTCCCAGGCAACAGAACTACAAACAGGAACAAAATGACTCTGATCCTGACTTCTGGAAATATATATATAAAATAGGTGACTATTATATATGCAAATATATAAATATTTATATATATGAAAATAAGAATGTCACGCATAGATAGGTAAGGAGGAGGGACATCTGTACACACGTTAGGGCATTGCTGTGCACAATTAGGGTAGGAACTCTTAGATCTAGAATTTGAGTTTTCAAGTCTGCAGATTGTAAAGCACATTACAATCAATTCCTTCACGTTGCACATAGATTCCTCATGGGGTTTCTCTGCATACGAAACTACCTTGTGGTTTTGGATGATAAGTCATTTATGAATAATCGTTTCCCCAGAAGACTCCATGGGTAGTATAGCTCACATAGTATGGTAAGTTGGTTCATGCTATATATTTATGACATAATGTTGACATCACTACTGGGATGTGTCATTATTCCAGATGGGTTCCAGTCCACTCTCTCAGTCTCTTGAATATATGTGCAAAAATAAATAAATAAATAAATAAATAAATAAATAAATAATAACATGCAAATATAAATACAAATTGCAAAATCCAAAAAATAGTTTTACTCAAAAAACTAACTTTCCTCTAAGGTACCAAAGCTAGTTTGCTAATGTAATTTATTAAAGGTGCCTACTTTGAAATCAATAGTAAATGACTATAGGCTAATTTTTGATTGATAAATCCCTCATTAAAATGAATGTCAGCCTAAGCTTCCAAACTATACCTATTAATAAAACTCTAATTGATATACGCAGCCAATGCCTTTCTATGGGCATAATCAATTTGGTACAGATCCTGCACTTTATTGACTTCTGGCTACCCAAGGGGGTTTTTTCCCTCCTCCTTCAGGGAGGGCCCATCTCTGTGCAGATACCCAAAAGCAGACCTAAGACATGAGGGCACTTGCCATTTAATTTAGACTTCCTGTGACATTCCTAACACACAGCACCAACGTCAGACAATGCTGTTAGTGGACAGGTCCCAAGAGTCACCATCTATGAAAAGCCAATTGCTGCACTTAAAAGCTAGACTGTCAGAAAGCTTGGTGCTCTAGACACCCTGGCTCCAGTTCCATCTACAAAACTTTAAGTGCCACTTGCTGAAAGTATGGAAAAACCATATCCTGTCTTTATCCATACAGAGTATCATTATGTGTTTTACAATATCGCACTAGCCAAACAACAGGAACCAGGCAAGGAGCTAGTGTTCAACATTCAAATATTCTAAATGTTCAAAGAAAAGCATTTTACCTGAGTCCTGAAGAAAATCAGTTTTCATGGCAGAAGGCACATGAATATTGATTCATTTGAATCCAAAGGAAGACCTCAACCACTAACTGATTCTTTAAAAACACCCCTAAGCTTCATTGACATGCTGTTGCTTTACACTTAGCATTTCTGAGTGAGTGTATTAACTTGGAAAATCTCAGCACACAGAAAAAAATATAATAAAGGTCTATTGGGAAGCTAAAAGCCTAAAAGAAAAAAAAATTCAATATCTATATTTTCAAATATAATATAAAATGAAATTTACTCCAGTGATAAAAATCTCAAATAATCAAAGAGCAGCCCAACGGCTAAAGAGAACTTAGTGGAGGCCTCTGACCCTCCCTCCCTGCAGGGATGGGTGGTGTGAAACCCTTAGATTGAAACCATTGCAGATATATCTTAAATATCTCAAAGACCGGATTTGTATTGAGCTCCAAGCAGCCCTTGAGTCTTCAGAAAATGTCAAGAGAAAAGATTCTCCTTCAAGGCTACCAGCACTTCTTACCTCATTTCTATTAGGCTTGGAAGCCAAGAGCTTTACATCCTCTATGCAATTCCCAGCTAAGCTATAAAACTCATGTCGGTGAAGAACACTTAAGGAGAATTGTTTTATCCCCACCGTCTGTATAGTAGGTAACTTTGTGAATGAGCATTGAGAGAATGATTCTAGAATGGAAGGGAGTGTATCCTACTTCATTTAACCTGAAAACAGTGAAATGATTCTCTTTCTTTCTCCCCCTCCTCCCCTCTTTCTTTCTCTTCTTTCTCTCCTCTCCCTCTCTCTCTCTCTCCCTCTCTCTCTCTGGATTTCTTTTAGCTTTGGATGGCTGGTTGACCATCCCTCAATTCTCTATTATATTTTTTTAAGATTTTATTTATTTATTTGAGAGACAGAGAGAGAGCACAGAGGAAAAGGGAGAAACAGACTCCTCGCTGAGCAGACAGCCCAACATGGGGCTTTATCCCAGGACCCTGAGATCACTATCTGAGCTGAAGACAGATGCCCCTACATTTTAAATCATGTTGTAGACCCTTTTTTTGTCAGGGCTTGGGTAAAGATTGAGAAGTTTCCAAAGAAACTTAACAGAATGCAGGCCCTACTGTCAACCTGGGTTTTTCCCCAGACTGAACAGGACACCTGCATGCCAGCATGCTGACTCTGTGATAAAGTGTACCATGTGTTTAGTGATCCCCTCAAATCTAAGCCAGTAGAGATTAACATTTTCTGTTAAGAAAAATTTCATTTTACATAGAGTACTTTGTTTAAAAAAGTATAATTCTTGTTCATTATAAAAGCAAAAGAATATTTTAAAAGTTTGGAAAATACAGAGAAGGTAAAGAACCACTTGGCAATTCCACGATGCCTTATACTGAATAGTGAGGACACAGTTTCCTGCACTATGTCTCTTTTGCTTCATTTTAGAGCATCCATTTGCTCTAAGGTAAGCAAAATGCTGCTTATTCTATAAAATTTTGCATGATTAAAAAAAAGCAAAAGCTAAAAGAAATTTTGCAGATCTATACATTGCTCTTTCTAAATTGTTCTGCCACATGGCCAGAGATTTCACTGAGGTCTTTCCTCACTTGTCATTCTCTGAGGACCTTCTTGACCACTCACAGGAAGTGCTGACACCGTTAGCTTCCTCATCATCCTCCCTTGACCCCACCCCACTGCCAACCCACTTTTTTGTTTTGCACTGGTGACCCCTGACACCAACAGGTGTTAAGTATTGGCTTATTATCTGTTTAATAGAATATAAGCACCATGAATATTTGGGTTTCTGGTTAAAATTCAAATTCAATAATTGTTCCCAAACTCTAGAAACCCACAATTGTAATTTTTTACAGACTTTTTAAATAGTAGTTCTAGGCTCACAGAAACATTGGCAGAAAGCTACAGAGATTTCCCGTATACCTCCCTGCGCCCACGTATGAATAGCTTCCACTCCATCATCAGCATTCCCCACCAGAGCAATACATTTGTTACAACTGATAGACCCACACTGACACATTATTATCTCCCAGAGTCCACAGTTTATATAGGGTTCACTGTTAGTGTTATACATTCTATGGGTTTTGATAATGATATGTATTCATCATTATGGTATCATACAGAGTATTTTCACTGCCCTAAAAATCCTCTATGCTATGCATATTTTTCCTTCCCACTTTCTTAACCCTTAGCAAACACTGATCTTTTTACTGTCTCCATAGTTTTAACTTTTTTCATGTGATATATTGGAATCACATAGTATGTAGCCTTTTCAGATGGGCTTCTTTCACTTAATAATATGCATTTATGTTTCCTCTATGTTATTTTTTCATGGATTGGTAGCTTATTTCTTTTTATTTTTTTAATATTTTATTTATTTATTCATGAAATCAAAGAGAGAGAGGCAGAGACATAGGCAGAGGGAGAAGCAGGCTCCCCACAGGGAGCCTGATGTGGAACTCCTCCCAAGACCCTGAGACCCTCAGGTTGTGACCTGAGCTGAAGGCAGATGCTCAACCACTGAGACACCTAGGCATCCCAACTCATTTCTTTTTCAGTACAATATATCATTCCATTGTCTGGATGTGCCACAATTTATCCATCTAACTACTATAAGGTTATTTTGGTTACTTCTAGGTTTTGGTAAATATAAATGAAGCTATTATAAACATCTGTGTACAGGTTTTTGTCTAGACATAAGTTTTCAACTTCCTTGGTGAATATCAAGGAGTGTGGTTGCCAGATCATGTGGTAAGGATAAGTTTGGTTTTGTAAGAAACTGTGAAACTGTCTTCCAAAGTGACTGTGCCATTTTGCACCCCACCAGCAAAGAATGAGCATTCCTGTTGTCTCACATCATTGCCAGCATTGGATGTTGTCAGTGTTCCAGGTTTTTTCCATTTTAATAGGTGTGTTAGTAGTATGTCATTGTTGTTTTAATTTGAATTTTCCTGATGATGTATGGTGATAGATGATAGATAGATAGATAGATAGATAGATAGATAGATAGATAGATAGATCTATATATACATGGAGAATTTTTTTCCTCTGCTTATTTGCCATCTGTGTAACTTCTTTGGTAAGGTGTCTGTTAAGATCATCAGATTGTTTATTATTTCATTGTTGAGTTTTGAGAATTCTTTGTACATTTGAATAAGAGTTCTTTATCAGATGTGTCTTTTGCAAATACTTTCTCCCAGTGTGTGATTGTATGCTCATTTTCTTGACATTATCTTTGGAAGAGCAGAAGTCCTTTGTGTGTTTGGTTTTATTTGTTTTAATTTTAAGGAGGTTCAGTCTATGAAGTATTCTTTTCATGGATCATGCCTTTGGTGTCCTATCTAAAAAGTCATGGCCATATCCAAGGTCACGTATGTTTTCTCCTGTGTTATCTTCACATAGTTTTATTGTTTTACATTTTACATTTAGGTCTGAAATCCATTTTTAGTTATTTTTTTGTGAAGGGTCACAATCATTACTTCACCTAGTAGCTCCCTATGGATAAGATCAAGGCAACAAAATTAAGGAATTTATTACTCCCTAGATTACCTTGAATTAGCATACAGATTGTTCATTCAGCCACTAGTCATTCATCCTACAGGCACGTTCTGATCACCTATTGGGTACCTGAGGGTCTCCAAATGAAAACAACATTTTTTTTTGTTCTCCATGAAGACGAATGGCCAGTAATAGACAAATGTGACAGAAGGGCCAGACAAAGAAGTGGCACCAGAAGTTACATTATGCAAAATTGGGTGTGTACTGAGTTTCAGTATGGGCAATAATTTGCCATCACTAGCTAATCACATGATCACTCAGAGTAGGTGAGATCCATATATTCAACAGGGAGGAGGAAAAGAAGCAGGTTCCAAGTAGACAAGGGTTAGCCTCTGAAGGATCAAGCAAATAAGACAAGAAAATTATCTAAACTCCCTTCAGGGAAGCCTATCCTATGCTTCCTTCTGTCATAACCCATCACATGCCACTCCAAATTATCCTTGTATCTAGTCCACACTCTATGCTTGCATCTTGCTGCTACCTCCTATAACCATCAGCTTCATGCTGCCCATTACCTCTTCCACCTCACAGAATACCATGAGCTTCTGATATCAAGAATGAATAAGGCATTTCCAGCATCTGGCCCAAAAAGAAAGCTTTATACCACCACTGGAGGAGTAGACAAATGAACTAAGAATCAGCAAATAGACTCTGGATATAGGAGTAGGCATATAATGAGAGGAGGATATTGTCAGTGGCCATATGGCATTGTAACTTAGACGAAACTCTACCACAACAGTTTAAAAGTAGAATACCATATTAGGGTGCATTAATAGAAACACAGTGCCCAGAAACATGAAGGTTATTATACATTCATTTCAAGTGAATGGTGTTCAGTTCCAAGCAGAATGTTTTAATAGGAATATAAGTCAAATAAAACATAAACAAAGATTGATGAAAAGGCAAGGTCAGAAGCATCTGTTCTAGGAAGAGCCACTGCAAAAGAAAAAAAGGGATTGTTTATTTAGAACAAGAGGCTTAGGGAAAATGGGATACCCACTGTTGGATATTTAAACTCTGCTGTATGAAAGATGCTCTACATATCTCAAAGGGAAAACACTGAAGGCCACTGCTAAATGTGCAGAAGAAACAAATTTCAGGCCAACACAAGGAAAATTTTATGGCAATTAGTGCTACCCAAAATTAAATTGGATTTTCTAGGAAGAAGTGAGGTTTGGCCACTGCAGGTATTCAAGCAGG
The DNA here is from genome assembly GCF_053574225.1 of Canis aureus. Classification (NCBI taxonomy): domain Eukaryota; kingdom Metazoa; phylum Chordata; class Mammalia; order Carnivora; family Canidae; genus Canis; species Canis aureus. The sequence goes on from NC_135612.1 coordinate 44,377,617, forward strand.
GATAGCCATTTAAAAAAAATAATTATTTTTTAAAATTTGCGATAAAAATTAGAGTACCTGGGTGACTCAGTCCGTTAAGCATCTGACTTCAGCTCAGGTCATGATCTCAGGGTCCTGGGATGGAGTTCTGCTTTGGGTTCCATGCTCAGCAGGAAGTCTTTTGGTACCTCTATCCCTCTGCCCACTTGTACTCTCTCTTTCTCTCAAATAAATAAATAAAATCTTAAAAAAAAAAAACCAGTTGTGGTAAAAATAGATATGATCAATAACATCTGAGTATTTACCCAAAGAGTTCAAAAAAGATACATGTGCCCCCATGTTTACTGCAGTATTATTTACAATAGCCAAACTATGGAAGCAGTCTGAGCATCTGTCTATTGACTAATAATAAAGAAGATAGTGTACATACATATATATGTATACACACATACACACTGGAATACTACTCAGCCATAAAGAAAGAATGAAATCTTGCCATTTGCAACAACACAGATAGATCTAGATAATATAATGTTAAGTGAAATAAGTCAGTCCACGAAAGACAAATGCCATATGATTTCACTAATGTGGAATTTAAGAAACACAACAAAGAAAAAAAGAGACATACAAAAAACAGACTCTTAAATATAGAGAACAAACTGGTAGTTGCCACAGAGGAGTGGGGTGTGGGGATGGGTGGAATAAGTAAAGGGGATTAAGAGTACATTTATTGTGATGAGAGATGAGAATGTATAGAGTTATAACACTGTATGTTAGTTATACTGGAATTTTTTTAAAGCTGCAGTAAAATATACCTAACATAAAATTTACCATTTTAATCATTTTTAATTGTACAGTTCATGGGGAACCTAGGTACTCAGTGGTTGAGCAATTGCCTTTGGTTCAGGTCATGATCTGGAGTCCTGGGATTGAGTCCCGCATCAGGCTCCCCGCAAGGAGCCCTGCTTCTCCCTCTGCATATGTCTCTGCCTCTCTCTCTGTGTCTCTAATGAATAAATAAGTAAGATCTTTAAAAAAAATGACAGTTCAGTGTTATTAACTACATTCACATTGATGATCAACATCTCATCTCCAGAATCTATCCCATCTTACAAAACCGAAACTCTATACCCATTAAACACTAATTCTTTATTTCCTCTTCCCACCAGCCCCTGGCCACCATAATTTTACTTTCTGACTCTACAAATTTTATTATTAAGGACTTTATATGAATTGAATCGTACAGTATCTGTTCTTCCATGTCTGGCTTACTTCATCAAGCATAATGTCTTCGGGGTTAATCCATCTTGTAGCATGTATCAGAGAGATAGCTGGTTTTTAATTTTTTTTTCACTGTTTTAAGGAAAATAACAAGAGGTTTGTGATAGATGGATCAATCTTCCAAAATAATGGTTGTATGCCCTCCAACTTGTGCAATAATTTCAAAGTATTTGAGGAAAAGGTTGACTGGTGTGTGAAGGCCACTAGGGACTTATCTCCTTACTCCCCATGAGCTTGAGTGAATTTGTAGGGTTATCCTGCACAGGTGTAGCTCATACTGTTGTGGGTGGAGAACCAGGGCTCACAGTAAGTAAAGCTAGGAGCAAGAGGTAAGAAAAAGTAGAAACTGGGACCTTATTAGGAAGGGGGTGATTACCATAAGCGAAGCCTGTGTCTAATACTGCACATCATCATCCCATTTACTCCTTGCAGCGATGCTATGAAATCCATAATGTCATTCCTGAGTCTCCGTTGAGAAAAATGGGCTCAGAGGTGTTGAATAACCAGCTCTAGGTCATGCCGTGACTTGCCTTATACTAAAGTAGGTGCTATTTTTAGCTCATGATTTCAACAGAGTATTGACCTAGCTCTCTAGATGGTAATTAGAAGATTGCCCAAAACATCAAGAACATAGCACAGTTTTTGAAATAAAGGAAAATAGTGGGGGGATCTGCCAGATTAGGACAACCTCTGTGTCAGAGACACACTGCTTGCTGGAATCTATTGACTGACTACACCTCCAGCATCTCCAGCCACCCAGACACAGTGAAAGGGCTGGAGTTCCACAGTGAACTGTCCCCATAGAGAAAAATTAAAAAAAAAAAAAAACCTTTAAATTACACCACAGATCTGTATAGGGTGACAAGCCTTTTGAAGCAGCTTTTTATTAAAATTAAAGCTAAACATAAAGCTAAGATAGACCAGGAATTTTCTCTTTATCTAAATATTCTTGAGTTTTTATATCTATGTTTCTAATAGTATATATAACTAATATATAATGCATGGTATATATTTTACAATATACATTAACAATATACATTAATGTACAATATACATTATTATTTTACAATATATATTAACTAATATAGTATATTGTATTTAATAATATTAATACTAGACATTATAAATATCATATAATATATTTATTTAATATTAATTATGGTATATAAGCTAATATACAATATTTTACTATATGTACAATATAGTCAAAGGTATATATATACACCTTATTATATATATAATATAATCTACAGAGTCCAAAGTGTTTGTGTGTGTGTGTATATATATATAATTTGAATAAATATATATATGTGTGTATATATATATTTATACTTTTCCCAATGCTTACTTACATTACAGCTTTGTACATGGCAAAAGATCAGTAAAGACCATGTGGTACTGGTTCCTATGAATGTCATTTGACTGCAACCTATTTTTCTACTTCAGAGTGCCATCTGCCAAATAACAGATTATAGATTCCCTTACATATTGACTCATATACATAGTTACCTATTTAAAAATCCCAGTTAACAGAGGGAGAAGGTAACATTTTTAAAATTGAAAATTACATGCCAAAGTAGACAACATGAAACCGGGGTTCAATATCAATTGCCATTGGGAATATTCAAGTTAAAACCACAATGAGATATCACTACAGACCTATCAGAATGACTAAAATTAAAAATAGTGGCAACACCCAAAGCTGGTGAGGATGTGGAAAAACCAGATCATTTATACATTGCTGGTAAAACTGTAAACTTGTAAAGCCACTCTGGAAAGCATTTGGCATTTTCTTATAGAACTACACATGTAATTATCACATGGTTCAGCAATCGTAATCCTGGTATTTATCCCAGAGAAATAAAAACACATGTTGATGTTAAACCTATATGTAAGTGTTCATAGCAGTTTAATTTATTGTAGCCAAAAACTGGAAACACCCCCAGGGTCCTTCCATGGGTGAATGATTGAACAAACTGTGGTCCATCCACAGCATGGAATACTACTCAACAATGAAAAGGAAGAGATAATAAATACATTCAACAACTGGATGAATCCTATGGGAATGAGGCTGAGTGAACAAAGCCAATCTGAAAAGGTTATATAGTATGTGGTTCCATTTACATAACACTCTTAAAACAACAGAGTTATAGAGATGGAGAACAGGTTAGTGGTCGCAAGGGTTTAAGGAGGGGTTAGAAGCAGGAAAGTGGTAACACAGAGATCTCTGTGGGTATGAAAGCATTCTGTATCATGACTCTGATGTTGATACATGAACCTACCCATATGATAAAATGGCAAAGAACTAAATACTTAAAACACACAAACATACACGCTAGATTTTAGAGATGAAGAAACTAAGACCTGTGGCTTCTAAGTAATTGCTCAAGATCCTGGGGACCACACTTGGCAGTGTGGGTTTGAACCCAAACCTGAGTAAGCTCCAAGGCTGCAGTCCTCAGTGTGAGAGAGTAGACAGAGGGGGGTGGAAATAAAAACACATAAAGCTGGAAAATCTGGATAAGATTAGTGGATTGTATTGATATGAATTCCCCGGTTATGATATCATGCTCAATTTTTTCAAGATGTTACCATGGGATGGGGTGGGGGGAACCATGCAAAGGGTATACAAGATCACAAATCTCTAACTTTTATTCCATATAACCACATGTGTATCTACAATTATCTCAGAATTTAAAGTTTAATTGGAAAAAATTGAGCAATCAGGTTGAAGTCCGTTTGTCTGGTTCTTGCAAAATGCCACTCTATTTCATCCTGCTGTTCCTGTGAGTGGGGGATAATCATAGGTGACTAAGTTGATACAATGAGGCTATGCTTATAACCGTCTTAGCTCAGAGGTTTAGCACATAATATATGCTCAATAAATGACATTAACAATGATTAAGAGATACATATCAATTCACAAACCTGCATTGTATTTCAAGGGTAGATGAGGTCTTTTGTTGCTTAATTAGTTATGCTACTTAACATAGGGACTTCTGGATTGCCTGCAATTTGGAAATGGTTCATTAGCTTACATTTCATTGTATTTTTGTCAAATGGAGGGAGGTTGGGCCCAAGAAGACTGAACTATCACACTCACTCAAGACCAGTACCAAGCAGATTCTGTCTCAGCTTACGTTCCTCCTCTGAACATGTCATTTGACTTTTTTTTGGTAAGCAGACAAAGTGGGGGGAGGCACTGAAGCAAGACAGTAAATCTTTTTCTCCCTATTTTATGCCTTATTTACCCTAAACTTCTTATTTCCAGTGTGTCTTTACAGTCTTTTTAAATCTACTACATCCCCTGCTGAGACATTTACATGGCCAAGAAGAGGGAGAGGCCCCAGGGCTAGTGGGGAGAGAGCATCTTGCTCAGACAGCATTCTCTTCCAAGTGTTTGTGAGTCCACGCTACTGATATGTGAAGTCCACGCATCCACATGTATCCAAATTTTGCTTCTGTGCTTTTTGAAAGCACAAAATTAGAGTCATTGCACTTCTTTTGAAATGGCCCACTTCCCAAGAAGAATGAGAAAGGGAACAGAATAGAAAAATCTTAATGAAGTAGGAGAGGAGCCAGACACAAGGTGCGAGCTTGCCATTGTGGTTGAAAATCTCCTGCGCACGCCCACAGAAAGGCCTTGCTGCCTGCCAAGTGTTCTTTCTCTGCAAGCAGACTGCCTGGAGAACAGGGCAGGAAACATTGGCACCAGGAGGGGTCTGCTTCCGCTTCCTCCTGCTCTCTAGGGGAGAATTTTCCCCAAGGTTTGGGAACCAGGGAAATATGCCATATTGAAATGAAAGGCACAAGGCAGAGCTGACATTTTTATCAGCCCAAATTCCTAAATGAGTTCTTCAGGAAGTTAACAGCCAAATAAAGCAGGCAGTCACCTTCAAAATAACAGTCTTCATTATGCTGCTGGGGAATCACTTGTGGAAAGTGGCCCCCAAAGGGCCCCAGATTTACTAAGAAAAGAGAGATTGTTTTGGCATTTGTCAGGTCAAAAAGGAGGGGGTTAGTATATGCAAAGCACATCTGTAATTCAGTCCTCCACCTTTACTGGTCCAGCCTCCACCATCCACTCGTGGGTGCCTTTTCTACTATGTTGGGCACAAGTGTGAGAAGCAAAAAGTGCATGGGAGCCAGACTCAGCTCCTGTCCTCAAAAGAGCCAGAACTCCATGGGGCTTAGGTGGAAGGTCATAAAAATGGATGTATGCTAAGTCTGGGGACACCTGAATCCTTCCAAGTCAAGGAGGACTTCCCAGAGGAGCTGCCTTCTCAGCTAAGACCTGAAAGACGAGAAACAGGAAGCTAGAAAAGATGTTAAGGGAGAAGGATGGAGAAGAGGGGAAGAGATGAGCAATATTCTGAGTGGAGTATGAAAGTAAAAGATCCTAAAGCAGTGCTTCTCAACCCAAGGCTGTTTTCCTCCTCAGAGGACATTTGGCAATTTCTGGAGACATTTTTGGTTGTCTCAATAGGAGTAGTGGGGGTGGGTTAGATGGCAGAGATGTTGCTAAATATTCTGCTGTGCACAGGACAGCCCTGCAACAAGAATTATCCAGCACAAATGTCAGGAGTGCCCAGGCTGAGAAATCACTTAAGTAAGACTTTGGGCAGGGTTTATTTTATTCTCAGAGCTCTGTTCTCAGTACCCATTTATTCTCAGGTTCTGAAAGCAAGTGAGATCCATGTGCCATTTCTGGGTTTTGGGGTATTATTCTCACTCAATATTCAAAAGCTTGTTGTTTGTAGTTGTTTTTGGTGTTTTGTTTTGTTTTTGATGGCTGAAGAGGTAGAGCAAGCAAGTGTAGGTGGTATAAGGAGAAGGGGTGAACACACATACTGTACTGAAAATTTTAAAAGCCTTTATTACAGCAATGTCTCCTCCCTATTGTTTGCTCCTAGTATCTCCTATGTCTTAGGCCAGGCTAGTTATTTATTTATTTATTTATTTATTTATACTCCAAAAAACATAAGCAAGGAAGACTGGACATGTCATCATCAACATCAACCAGTAGAAACTCTGCAGATTACCAAAATAGATAAAAAAAAAAAAGGATTATTCAATAAGGCAAGCAGAGCTAAAGCTTCTAAAATTGTGTTTGAATATTGAGATTATTTGGGTTATATCATCTGCATTAAGACACTAATAAATAGTTCCTGGCTTATACCTCAGCTCTCATCAGTATTAACGTAAGAATAAAAGTGTGTCATAAGATTCTGAGTCCACTAAGAACATTTCCACCCGCAGTGGAAAGTGGTGACATATCTGGTTTGGGCACTAAGATGTGATATAAAATCCTCCTTTCTCATTTCCTATCTTGACAATCCATACAACCCTTAAACAAAAGAGGTGAAATCACTTTTGGAAAATCTTCTTACAGAGTGTGAATATCTAATATCCCAGGCACATGGTCAGTTAATATATTCTGGCATACACGAAGGAATTTGCCGAACACAGCACTGGGTAACACTTAATTTTACTATTGCATATTTATGAAATTAATGATATAACACTTACCATCCCTCCTAAGTTTAACTCTGGATGATGGTATTTGATCCTGTGGGAACACACAGTTATTAAGCCAGGAATTAAATGCAAAAGTAATCTGAAATTTTGAGGGGGTGACAAAAAGAGATGAATATGAGAGACCAAGTTGTATATTAAATACAGGAGCTTAATGAGAACAAAGTGAAACAAATAGGTTGGTACTCCCCCCCCCCCCACCATACCAGCTAAGGCTTCATTTTATAGCTGTGACCCATAACCACAGTTATGATTAAGGGTTATCAAATCCCAAATTCTGTAACTCCAAGTATGTGCTCCATTTTCAGATTCGTATGTTTACTGTAGACCCCATGCCTCCCTATCAGTATCTAAGAAACAAAGTGTAGGCATGAAGAAAGAAAGAAAGAAAGAAAGAAAGAAAGAAAGAAAGAAAGAAAGAAAGGAAGGAAGGAAGGAAGGAAGGAAGGAAGGAAGGAAGGAAGGAAGGAAGGAAGGAAGGGAAGAAAGAAAGAAAAAAAAGAAAGAAAAGAAAAGAAAAGAAAAGAAAAGAAAAGAAAAGAAAAGAAAAGAAAAGAAAGAAAAGAAAAGAAAAGATTCCTTAATAGCCTATCTGCATTTTGTTAGCTAAAATGAAGGATCTTTATTAGGGTACTCTTAAAAATATTGTAATTGGTTATGGACCATATTCTTCACAATGGACATTTGTAACCATGTCATTAACAACTGTAGGCAGGGAGTGACTGGCAGCTGATTAGAAATGGTAATGCCTTTTCTCATTTTTGAAATCCAAATCCAGTTTTCAGGGTAAGCAATGCTTCCAGATGCTGGGACTGACCTAAAGGGTCTCTACATTCCACAAATGAGGCTTTGAGTATTCTGAAAGTAGAACAGCAAAGTGGAGTCATACATCTGTCCAAAATCACTTGGGGTTGGCGCACACATAAATTCAATCTTTTTGCTGGGGCTCCTGGGTGGCTCAGCGGGTTAAGCCCCTGACACTTGATTTTGCCTCCAGATCCTGAGATCAAGCCCTGATTCGGACCCTGTGCTTAGCTGGGAGTCTGCTTCACATTGTCTCTCTTCTGTCTCCCACTGACCCTCCCTCTACCCCCTCCCCACTCACTCACATTCTCTCTCTCTCTCTCTCTCTCTCTCTAAAATCAATCAATCAATCTTTTCTTTTAAAAAATCAATCTTCTTGTCATAGGGGCCATGGAATAAAAACTTCATCTTCTAAGTATTTAAGAACTGGTAGTAAGAGACAATTTCAGTAGTTCCAATCACAACATATGCTTGTTAACCTGGATCAGGGACGGCAAATAGAATTCATTTGATGGGTAGGCCCTGCACTTCTGGTAGGTGGGCTGGAGATACTATTGAGACCCAGATGGACCAGAATAGAATTCCTTGCCAACCTCTGCCACTGGCATGGGTGACATGAATGTCACATAACTGACATCTCAGCTGTGAATTATTTCTATTGACTAAACAGCAAATTTCTCGAAAGGGGCCTCAAGAACTTTTCTTTAGCTAAATTATAGTCCCGATGAATTTAATATGTGAGACACAGAAAGAAGTTCTATTTCTCCATATATCCTGTATGATATACATGTATCTTATATAATACATTGTATAAGATACACTATCTCTTTGCTATATTTAGTTACATTTATTGCAAAAGAACTTCTTTTGAGTTTTAATGCAAAGCCTACTTTGTATTTCCCCAAACGCACCTCTCCAGTTGGGAATTTATGTACTATCATGAGACAAGATTTTAAGGAGACACTTCAAATTTTATAGGCGGAATTTTACAACAGATAATTAATGCCAAAGAATCTTGTCCTGACCTTTCAAGATATGACTAACTAAAGTATATTAATAATAATCAGCACTGCAAAAAGAAAGGCAATGTGGCACTGACCCTTTGGAAATGCAGGCTTGAAGGTACACATTTAGGTAAGGGAGAAACACAGTAGAAGGACTGCACACTGTATGAGCAGCTGGAGCCATGGAAAAGTCTTTGATCAAAAATGACTTGGCGGAACCGTTTTACTCCAACAAAATTTCTACTGAAGCCAGTGCCTCCGGCTTTCGTTGTAGCTTCTGTGGGAATTGTGCTCATTGCCTGCCTTAAGAGAGCTGGGTGAAGCAGGAGGAAAAATGAGTGAAGAGGTAGGAAGAAGCAATTGTATCAGTCCCACATAATTCTGCAAACGAGCAATTAGCCTGGAAACCCATTAAAATAGTGAGCCTATCTCTGGGGCTTATTTTGGAGATTACATGTTATACTGTAAATACATAACTACTGGTCTATCCACATGCATATACCTTGTATAACACTTCCACTTAAAATGTATTTATTATGGTGAAAGCATCTGAATCTGAATTATTTGGTTAGCTTGAAATAGCTTTTTTTAAGGCTTGTGCACACATACACATACAAAAAACAAAAAATAGCGCAGCCTGTAATTTTGTGGCCAAATCAGCTGAGGGTTTAGTATTTAAATTGTTCATTGAATTCAAATAATAGTAAGGATTTGTAAGGATTCTGTAAAAAAAAAAAAAAAAAAAAAAGCCTTAAAATGTCTGATGTGTTCTTTTATCTTATGCTGCTAATAAATGTCATTTGGGAGAGTGTGATTTCGCATTAGACTGTCTCTGCTTGTATTTTTATTAAGTTTTTACATTTTTTATTTCTTTTTAAATTTCGATTTAAATTCTGGTTAACACTGTGCCCAAGAGTGGCTTCAGGAGTTTCAGTTTTTAAGTTTTAATTCCAGTACAGTCAACAGCCAGTGTCCTATCAGTTTCAGGGGTACAGCACAGTGTAATTCAACAATTCTGTACATTGCACGCAGGGTTCATCATAATAAGAGAACTCTGTCCCTACCTGTATACATATTTTTTTTTTCGTATCTTTCAAAGCCAACATTTTTCGCGTAACTACTAATCCAGTTATTAAAGAGCCCCAGCCAGCCTCGGCCCCCGTTGCAAGAACAATGTGACAAATGATCGAGGTGGTGCCGGGGAGGCTGATGACTTTATACGCCGCGTCCCGGCTCGGTGACCCACAAATCTCCTTTGATATGCCAGGCAGGAGAAAGAGCTTGAAAGGATCAGGAGGCGAGGGGCCCGATGAAGCCATCATGTGACAAGCATCCTAAGGCGCGGAGCGGGGCGCGCGGGGACAGCGGTCGGCGGCGCCGAGGCACCCGCGCGGGGCTTGCAGCCCGGGCGCAGCCACCGCGGAGGACACGGCCGGCGCGCGCCGGGCGAGCCGGGAAGCAATCTTCGATAAATTAAAGAAATCTCCATGGAAATTAGCATGAAACATTTTCTAATCTGCTGCTTTTCACTGCCGACAAGGGTCACTGGTTTAGCTTTCCTCTTATTTTATTATTCCCCAGCCACCTCCCGGCTTCTGGCTCCCCTTCCACTGCGCTCTGGGTTTTCAACCCGTCCCTATTGTCGCCGTCCTCGGATCCTTAACCCCTTTAGACCACTTTCCCCGGAGGAGGATCTGATTCTCTTTGCTGCTGCTGGCGTTAGATCGACGCCAGGGCTCCTCCTGCCAAGGCCGCCGCCGCCGAGACTCGGCTCCGGCTCATGCCGCGGCCCGCAGCAGCGCGAGGGCAGGGGAGCCCGGGCGAGCGGCCCCCGCTCTTTCTCCTCTCAGCCATGCAGGCACCACCCTGCAGCAGCTTCATTTCCAGATCAGGCTGCCTGGGGGACCAGCGCCGCAGCTGCCCCGCCCCCTGAAATGTGACCCGACGATGTCCCGAGGCACCTGCGGTTGCTGTGACCCGCAACCAGGAGGACGGAGTGCTCGGTGCGCTGCGCTGCTCCTAAGGAGCAGGTGCAGGATGGAGGGGGCAGTGTCTGCGCCGACCCTTAGGCAGGTCACTCAACCTCCCTTCACTGATAAAATGCGGCCGATACACCCTCGCAAGGCTGTGGAGAGCACCCTGGAATGTGGAGGGAATAACACTGCAGGGGCCACAGGAGGTGCCCTGAAAACGACTGATACCCACGTATCCTGCAGCAGAAAAACAAAACAAAAACAACAAAACAAACAAACAAAAAGATTGTAAAATTTTAAGTTGTGAAAATTACTTAGGACTCTTATGCATTAAGCATCCCTAAATGGAGCCTTTGAGCATCAAGATTCAACTTTCATCAAATAAATAGGAAAGAGAAGAAAAAAAAAGTAGCATGCATTGAGCGTTCACATGTGCTACATACCTTTACAGACACTGTCTTGTTTAATCTCTACAACAGCTCGATTTGGGAGAGTTCTTTGCTGTCAGAGGCTCTGCTGTTGTTTATTCATCTCCGCATTGCTAGTTCCTGGCACAGGATAGAGGCCACTTGGTGTCATCAAATGCCTCTAGGTTCCACTGCACTGAGAACCACTTATATCTCATTTCATCTTCTCAGAAACTCTACAAGTTATACATTTCCCCCATTTTGTGGATGAGCAAACTGTCGCGAAAGTAAAGGAGCTGGACTCAAGTCATTCCTTAATTTGTTTTAAAGATTTTTATTTATTTATTCGAGAGAGAGAGAGAGAGAGAGAGAGAGAGGCAGAGGGAGAAGCAGGCTCCATGCAGGGAGCCTGACGTGGGACTTGATCCCTGGTCTCCAGGATCACACCCTGGGCTGAAGGCAACGCTAAACCACTGGGCCACCAGGGCTGCCCAAGTCATCCCTTAATTGATGATAGTAATGAAACTTGTGGGTGGTTCTGATCCCAGGGCATGTTCAATGGACAAATGGTCTCCCTTATGGAAAGAGGTAAGTGGGGGCCAACAGAGGCAAGGTGGCTTTTCCAAAGACACCTGGCTAATAAATTGCAACCTAGATCTGCACTGGATTTACCCAGCTCTGGAATATGTGCTATCTCCACCATAGCTCAGGGAGGCAACAAAGATGTTATCTTTGTTACCCAATTCTAGGCTTCAGTTCTACACTTTGTATGAGCAGATCCAGCCTTACTCATCACCATTTTGTGATGAGTTTATATACAGTTTTTTCCATTTGGGGATGTGCAGAAATTTAGAGATCTCATTGTAACTTCCTAAGTGACTCAATATCATATCCCCAGATAGCACAAGATGTGTTGAAACAGTTTCTTAAAAAGATAATTTTTTACAATATTCAGACAGTGAGGGTTTGAATGATAATAGTTTCTAGAATATAATGAGTATGTTTGCTTTCCTCTTGTTGTGAAAATTTGATTTTTTTGGGGGGGATGTGGAGCATTATTTCAATGGACACTGATTTTACATGTAAATAAAGTTTTATGAATAAAATTTTATTTCAGATGGATAAGGAAGTTCATTTCTTTTTTTAAAGATTTTATTTATTCATTTAGTTATAAGAGACACAGAGAGAGAGAGAGAGAGAGGCAGAGACACAGGCAGAGGAAGAAGCAGGATCCATGCAGGGAGCCTGACGTGGGACTGGATCCCGGATCTCCAGGCTCACGCCCTGGGCCAAAGGCGGCACTAAACCACTGAGCCACCCGGTCTGCCCATGGAAGTTCATTGTGAACAATGTAAATTATTTTATAAACATTGATATTTTGAATTGAAAGAATTGTTTTCTTAATTTCCTTTTGATATCTCTAATTTTGTGTGGGTGTACATACACTTATCTGTGATAAGTGAAGCTTGGTAGCATAACAACAGTCTGTGACAAGCAGGTAACAGGATAACAAGCTGTAGGAAAGGAAAGTCAGGGAGTTTGGAGGATTTTTCTTATCTATTGCAAATAAGAAATGAAGTCAGATACTTTGTACCACTGCTGACTGAATTACAGCATGGTTAACAAATATCTACATCTGTTAGCTGAGGTCCAGAGTAAGGTTTCCTGCACTGATAATGTTAAAGAATTGCGTTGATATTTGCTCTATGGCTAAGAACCTGCTCAAAAGTCCTAGATGCCCATTTTGGGAATACTAACTCCTATTGATGCAAAATGCCAGGATTCTGATTTTATCATGAGAGTTCACTCCATATGCAAACATTCCTTTATCTATAGGTATTGCCTTTTCTTCCAGGTGACTTTATTCCAAGTCTCCTCTCTGAATGTTGCCCTCAACTATTCCAAGAAAATGTATGGTTGTGTGAAGGCACGACTTGTGCCAAGTACTCAATGCTACGGAAAGGTATTCAGAAACCTGACATATCAGATAAAGGGCTAGTATTAAAGATTTATAAAGAACTTATTAAACTTAACACCCAAGAAAAAAACAATCCAACAATCCAAGAAAAAGACATGGACTGAAATTTCACCAAAGAAGACATACACATGGCCAACAAGCATGTGAGAAAATGCTCCGAATCACTTTCCATCAAAACCACAATGAGATACCACCTCACATCAGTGAGAATGGAGAAAATTAACGAGACAGGAAACAACAAATGTTGGAGAGGTTGTGGAGAAAGGGGAACCCTCTTGCACTGTTGGTGGGAATATGAACCGGTATAGCCACTCTGGAAAACTGTGTGGAGGTTCCTCAAAGAGTTAACAATAGAGCTACCCTATGACCCAGCAATTGCACTACTGGGGATTTACCTCAAAGATACAGATGCAGTGAAACACCAGGACACCTGTACCCCCAATGCTCATAGCAGCAATGTCCACAATAGCCAAACTGTGGAAGGAGCCTCAATGTCCATTGACAGATGAATGGATAAAGAAGATGTGGTCGATATATACAATGGAAACTAAGGGCCAGGATGAAATGCACATATAAACATGACTGAAGCTAGTGTATGATATGAAAAGTGAATATATTCCATATAAAGATTTAATACAAGAATTCAAGTATGCTATGTAGGCTTTAAAGCCCATACCCAAAGGTACATCTAGATTTTAAACAATTCTTTGTCAAAGATGCTTAATTGAAGACAATAATTCAAAGCACTATTCTCAATAGGTAAGAATTATCTTAGTGAATAAAACATAAATATGAGGCGGGCTACTATGAATGAGATTGCTGATGGATATTGCCTCCATATTTCCTAGAGGACCCTGATGACTGCTTGAGGTGCTCACTGCTCATTATCCTATTCTACTACTTAACACCTCTTCAGCTTTAGTCAAATCCCCAGCCCACCTTTATATAGCCTTTTGCCTTAGAGAAGCGGAGTTCCACTTTCAAGGCTGGGTTTGATGGCTCTGAGGATATTTTTATTTCATTTCCAGATTACTTAAAGATTGAACATTTGATCCAATTCTGGTTAATGAGATGCTAGATGTTGGGGACACATTCTTTCCTGCTCTTAAGAAGAAGCTGGTTCATCTCTCAACCATCACTGGACATGTACCAAAAAATCATGAAGTCCGCTAACTACCATTGCAAACCACCACAGTATCTAGATGCACAGTGAAATTAAACACAGGGGTAGAGCAAAGCAGAAAGACGGGAAGAATATAGCTCTAGATAACCCTAAGTATATTTCACTATGAGCCTCCTCTTAGGCAAGCTCTCATTTTTCCTTTATGTTTCAACTAATGGAAGGTGGTTTTCTGTTATGTATAGGAAAAGCATTCTAAATGATACATGCTGAATTTTTCTCTTTTTTTCTTTTCTTTTTTTAAAGGTTATTTATTTATTTATTCATGGGAGACAGAGAGAGAAAGGCAGAGACACAGGCAGAGGGAGAAGCCAGCTTCCCGCAGGGAGGCCAATGTGGGACTCGACCCCAGGGCCCCAGGATCATGCCCTGGGCCAAAGGCAGGCGCCAAACTGCTGAGCCACCCAGGGATCCCAATGCTGAATTTTTCTAGTTAACATAATACTTATATCAATGAGGAAACTGACACACTACTCTAACATTGTTTTCCTGTATTTTTTTGTTGTTGTTGTTGCACATCTTTGATTGGCTTTTCATGTGTCAACACTTCTGTCAAACAATTTTCTATAGAGATGATAAAAGGTTAATTTGTCCTTCTTCTAACATGGTTGATCGAAGTTCTCTTTCTCTTTCTTTCTCTTTCTTTCTCTCTCTCTTTCTCTCTTTCTTTTTCTCTTTCTCTTTCTTTCTTTCTTTCTTTCTTTCTTTCTTTCTTTCTTTCTTCTTTCTTTCTTTCTCTTTCTTTTTTCTTACCCATGGCCTAGAAAGTATCTTTCAGCTTTGTAATTTGTTGTTGTGTACATTTTTAAGTAAACATTTTCATTGATGTTCAATCTACATAAAAGTACACAGATCCTAAGGGAGCAGCTTGATGACTTTTCACAAAGGGAGAGCATCCATGCAACCAGCACCCAAATCAAACAACAGTTTGATTAATACACCAGGGGTTCCCCTCATGTCCCTTCCCAGTTACTTACCCTCACTCCCAACTAAAAATAACCAATATCTTACTGACTAACCCCAGAGAGTCATTCTGCTTATTTTAAAATTTTATACAAATGCAGTGTATTCAATGTACTCTTTTGAATAATATAAAGTACATATTCTAATTTGTCTGGCTCCCATTAATTCAATATAATGATGATAGTATTTTCTTTTTTTAATTTTTATTTATTTATGATAGTCACACACAGAGAGAGAGAGAGGCAGAGACACAGGCAGAGGGAGAAGCAGGCTCCATGCACCGGGAGCCACGTGGCATTTGATCCTGGGTCTCCTGGATCGCGCCCTGGGCCAAAGGCAGGCGCTAAACCGCTGCGCCACCCAGGGGTCCCTGATAGTATTTTCTATTGTAGTTAATTTATTTTAACTGCTGTATAGTATTCCCTTGCATGAATATATCATGACTACCATTAACTGTTTCTCCCTTCTATTGTTTTGGTATCAGGGCTCTGCTAGTTTTCTAAAATGAAAGTCAATCCTTTTCTTGTTTCTCTATTCTTTGGAGGTGTCTTTGTAGAACATTATTTCTTCCTTAAATGTTTGAAAAAATAAACAGTGAAGCCATCAGTTCTAGAGTTTTCTTTAGAGAATAGCTTTTAATAATATATTTGAAGTGTTTAATAAATATAGAAATAAGCATTGCTTGCAGTTCTTGTAGGAAATTTGAAAAGCTATATTTAACTAGGAATTTGTCCATTTAATATAACTTTTCACAATCATTGGCATAAAGTTGTTTATAATATCCTATTATCTTACTGGTATTGTTTCTCCCTCCTCCTTCCACATCCCCGATCTTAGTAATTTGTTTGTCCTTAATTTTTATTGTAGCAGTCCTTTGAAAGGTGAGCTTTTAACTTTCCTATTTTCTCTGTAGTGCATTTTTAAATTTTGTGAGTATAATTCTGCCATGACTCACTGCTTTCTTCATCTTACTTTCTTGAAAGTTTGATTTGCACTTCTGTTACCAACTTCTTCAGAGGCCATGTAGGTCAGTGATTTTGCAGCCTCTCTTCCTTTCTAATAAATGCTTTCAAGACTGTCACTTCCCCTTACACACATGCATCCCATGTAACTTGAAAAGTTGCATTTTCATGATCATTCAGCAGAAAATATAGTCTAATACTCATCCTGAGTTCTTCAGAAATGTATTGATAAATTTCAAGTACCAGAGCTTTTCTGTTTTCTGTTTCTATTGATTGCTACTGTAATTACACTGTGGTTATAGAATATACTTTCTGTGATTTCAATCTTTAGAAATTTGCCAAGACCATATGGCTCAGCATATGGTCTTAAGTTATTGAGTACAGATTTCTATGTATGTAAATAAGGTCAAGTTTGATAATCATGTGATTGAAATCATCTATACTCTTACTAATTTTTTGTCTATTTCTTCTTTTAGTTGCTGAACAGGGTGGTTAAAATCACACTCTATTTTTTCTTTTTTTTAAAAGATATTATTTATTTGTTTGTGAGAGATACAGAGAGAGGCAGAGACATAGGCAGAGGGAGAAGTAGGCTCCCTGCGGGTATCCCGATGCAGGACTCAATCCCAGGACCCCGGGATCACAACCTGAACCAAAGGCAGACGCTCAACCACTAAGCCACACAGGCACCCCCAAAATCACACACTAATTGCAAATTATTTCTCCTTTTTCTCTTACCAATCTCTTTCTCTTTCTCTCTCTTTCTCTTTTAATGCTGTAATTTTGGTGCATATAAATTTAGAATTTTTTTATTATCCTGTTAGATTGAACCTTTCATCATTATGAAACATTCTTGCCTTAAGGTCCACATTGTCTATCATTAAAATTGGACATTTGCATTCTTGTGTTTAGTTTTTGCATAGCTTAAATTTTCCATTTTAATTTCCTAATCTTTCTAAAATAGATATACTTATATATCTTATACATATATGACATATAAAGAAAGATATACATCATCTATATTTTTCATATCTATCTATATGTATGTATAATTTTCTACTTGTTTTATGCAATCTGATAATCTTTGCCAGAAAATCATCCAATTTTTTCAGATTTATCCAGTCTTTTCATTAGAGCATCTAATCTGCTTATATTTGATGTAGTTTGTTACTACTTATATATTTGAGTTTAAATTTGTCATCTTATTTTTTTTCTATTTGTCAACTTACTTTTTTCTTTCTGTTTTTATTTGGATGAAGCAAACATTCTTATCATTCCATTTTTCAACTCTATTCCTTTGTTACAATTCTTCTCCTTTCTTTAATTTTTTACCATAGAGATAACCATGTAAGTCCTTGATTTTAGTGTCTAAAATAAATTAATGTTCATCATTTCCTGGAGAGTTCAAGATCCTTCAAAGCATACATTATTATTATCATCATTATTATTTATTGAAAGTATACTTTAATATGTACATATTTGTACTATTAATATCTATTTTTATTGCTCTTCATTTTTTACTTCATCTTCTTGTCTTAATCAATTTTTTTTTCCTAAGTTGTTCCCCCCACCCCTCTTTTTTTCAATATGTGCTGCTGGAAATAAGTTTTCTCTGGTGAGTGTGTGAGCCAAGATATATGTCACCTTCATCTTTGAAGACTATTTTTAGTGGATGGAATTCTAGGTTAGAAGTTATTTTAAACACTTTTAATATGTCATTCCATTTTCTTGTCTTCTGCATAATTTCTGTTGTGAAGTCAACTGTTAGCCTTACTACTTATATTCTGAAGTACTATGTCACTGTGCTTCAGCAGCTTTTGAGATTTTTCTCCAAGTTTTTGATTGTTAGTATTTTACCTTTGATATTCTTATATGCAATTTTCTTTGTATTTATCATGATCTATGTTTATAAATCTTAAAATTGGGGGACTTCATGCTTTTCATCATTACTAGAAAATTCTTGCTTAATACCACTTCAAATATCACTTCTAGATATTCTCTCTCTCCTCCCTTTAAGGTATTTAAATTGTGTGAATATTCTGACTTTTCATTGCATTACAAATATGCTTGTGGTTCTTTTATGTATTTTTGCACTTTTTCTGTCTGCTTTAGTATGGATCTCTTCTAGTAAATTGTCTTTCAGTTAACTGTTCTTATTCTTCTCTGTGTCTAAGATACTATTAAGCCAATTTTTTCCCCTCAAATTTGGTTAATTTACTCTTCAATGCTAGGCCTTCTCTTTGATTTTTTTCACTGTAAGTTAGTGGATGAAATTATTCATCTTGGCATCTATTTTCTTAAACATACTAATTGAATTTATTTTAGAGTTTATGTCTGATAATGTCAGTATCTGAATCCCCTATGAGTCTATTTTTATTATTATTTTTTTTCTTTTTCTGTTGCTTTATATTATTTAGTCTTACCTTCTACTAGGTCTGATACTTGTTGATTAAATATATACAATAGTTTTCTAAGGCTTTGGCCATAGTCACCGCTATCCAGAGAATATTTTCTTTTGTTTTCTTATAGGCAGTTAGCAAAGGTGAAGATCATCTTAAATCTGCCTGGCAGTAATCAAGCTGAAACCTCACCTTTAGTCTTTTTGAAAGCTGGTCTATTTCTGAATCATTTTTTTCAAAATGCTACTCAATAGAAATGTAACATGAGCCACTTTATCATTTCAACTTATCTAATAGCACATTTAAAAAGTAGAAAGTAAAAGCAGGTGGTAATTTTATTGTTACATTATTTAACAATAACTTTAACTTGTCAATGAGATAGTTAACATTAATTTTTGTAATAAGGCTTCAAATATCTGGTGTGTATTTTTATACTTAGAGTATATCTGCATTTGGACTGGGACATTTTACATGCCCAATAGCTGCACTGTAGCTTGTGGCTACTCTATTAGACAATGAAGCTCTTCCTCCCAAGTTATAGCCCTAACTGATGTTATGTTCCTAATTGGGACTCTGAGGTACTCATCATAGTCTCTCCTGAAGATTTCTGACTTCCAATTTTTATCTTCTCAATTTAATGAGACTTCCTTAATCTCTGTTTGAATTCCTGGACTATTAACTGCTACTTCTTATTTGACTTATCTTCTTAGTTTAGAATCAGCAATTGCCTTAATAGGAAATATGGAGGAGAATAAAAAGCTCACCTAAACATAGATAATTCTTTCTGGCATCTTGGTCTCTCAAGTCCTGGCTGCCTGGGTAGCATGGAACTCCAAGATTCTCTCTCCCTTATCCTATGCAACTGCCAAATCTCAGCTCAGAGTCCTCATTTCTTCCTGCCACTTGCCATTTCACTTTGTAGTCCCTTGGACCTATGTCACTTATTAATAGCCATATGACTTAAGTGGAAAAGCAACACAAAATGTCAGGCTCACTGTTATGCATTCCCATCTTTGACTACATCCTGGCATCCAAGTGCTGCCTCCTTTGGTAGCTCTCCAATGCTTCAACAGATTTTTGTTTGTTTGTTTTGTATTTTGTTCATCTCTTCTAGTTATATTTGGTATCAGGTTTGGACTGCACCAAGGTAATGCTCCACCACATCCCAATTTTCTAATCTATGCTGCTGATTTTTAAAATGGATCCAAATATGTCATGGTTAGTAGAGAAAAAAAAATTACACTGTATTTGGGAATGCCATAGGTATTACTTATATCAGTTTTTACAACGTGAAAGATTGTCATGTTCCTCATTTTTTTCCTTATAAAACATGGACACCCTGGTGTAAAATATACAGCTATCAGAGTACATGCCACAGAACCAATATTTATCAAAACACATGCTTACGGAGGAGGGGCAAGATGGCGGAAGAGTAGGGTCCCCAAGTCACCTGTCCCCACCAAATTACCCGGATAACCTTCAAATCATCCTGAAAATCTACGAATTCAGCCTGAGATTTAAAGAGAGAACAGCTGGAATGCTACAGTGAGAAGAGTTCACACTTCTATCAAGGTAGGAAGACGGGGAAAAAAGACATAAAGAAACAAAAGGCCTCCAAGGAGGAGGGGCCCCACAAGGAGCCGGGCTGAGGCTGGGGCGAGTGTCCCCAGGACAGGAAAGCTCCATCCGGAGAAGCAGGAGCTTCACCAATCTTCCCCGGCAGAAAGGCGCTGTCAAGGAGTTAGAGCAGGACCCCAGGAGGGTGGGGGTGTCCTTAGGCTCCCTGGGACACTAACAGACACCTGCGCGCCCAGGAGAGTGCCCGGAGCTCCCTAAGGGCTGCAACGCGCACGGCGGGACCCGGAGCAGCTCAGAGGGGCTCGGGCGGCGGCTCGGCGGAGGGGGCTGCGGGCTGGGAGCCAAATCCAACAGCGCAGGCCCCGGAGCACAGGGGGCCGGGGACACAGCCCAGGATCTGGCCTCCCCCGGGACAGGCAGAGGCCGAGAGGGCCCAGGACAGCAAGGACGCTCCTGCCCGGAGCTGAGCAGATCAGCGGCCCCGCCCTGGAGCATCCAGGCCCTGCAGACCGAGAGCTCTGGAGTTACTGCGGGAGCTGACTCCAGAGCTAAGAGCTGGCCCCGCCACTGCAGTTGTTCCTCCTGGGGCCTCACGGGGTAAACAGCCCCCACTGAGCCCTGCACCAGGCAGGGGGCAGAGCAGCTCCCCCAAGTGCTAACACCTGAAAATGAGCACAGCAGGCCCCTCCCCCAGAAGACCAGCTAGACGGACAAGTTCCAGGGGAAGTCAAGGGACTTAAAGTATACAGAATCAGAAGATACTCCCCCGTGGGTTTTTTTTTTTTTTTTTTTTTTTTGCTTTTTGATTTCTGTTTGCTTCCCCCACCCTTTTTTTCCTTTCTTTCTTTTTCTTTTTTTTCTCTTTTTCTTCCTTTTTTCTTTTTTTCTTTTTCTCTTTTCTTTCCTTCTTTCTCTCCTCTCTTTTTCTCCTTTTCCCAATACAACTTGTTTGTGGCCACTCTGCACTGAGCAAAATGACTAGAAGGAAAACCTCACCTCAAAAGAAAGAATCAGAAACAGTCCTCTCTCCCAAAGAGTTACAAAATCTGGATTACAATTCAATGTCAGAAAGCCAATTCAGAAGCACTATTATACAGCTACTGGTGGCCCTAGAAAAATAGCATGAAGGACTCAAGAGACTTCATGACTGCAGAATTTAGATCCAATCAGGCAGAAATTAAAAATCAATTGAATGAGATGCAATCCAAACTAGAAGTCCTAACGACGAGGGTTAACAAGGTGGAAGAACAAGTGAGTGACATAGAAGACAAGTTGATGGCAAAGAGGGAAACTGAGGATAAAAGAGACAGACAATTAAAAGACCATGAAGACAGATTAAGGGAAATAAACGACAGCCTGAGGAAGAAAAACCTACGTTTAATTCAGCCCGAGGGCGCTGAAAGGGACAGAGGGCCAGAATATGTATTTGAACAAATCCTAGCTGAAAACTTTCCTAATCTGGGAAGGGAAACAGGCATTCAGATCCAGGAAATAGAGAGATCCCCCCCTAAAATCAATAAAAACCATTCAACACCTTGACATTTAATGGTTAAGCTTGCAAATTCCAAAGATAAAGAGAAGATCCTTAAAGCAGCAAGAGACAAGAAATCCCTGACTTTTATGGAGAGGAGTATTAGGGTAACAGCAGACCTCTCCACAGAGACCCGGCAGGCCAGAAAGGGCTGGCAGGATATATTCAGGGTCCTAAATGAGAAGAACATGAAACCAAGAATACTTTATCCAGCAAGGCTCTCATTCAAAATGGAAGGAGAGATAAAGAGCTTCCAAGAAGGCAGGCAGGAACTGAAAGAATATGTGACCTCCAAACCAGCTCTACAATAAATGTTAAGGGGGACTCTTAAAATTCCCCTTTAAGAAGAAGTGGAACAATCCACAAAAACAAGGACTGAATAGATATCATGATGACACTAAACTCATATCTTTCAATAGTAACTCTGAATGTGAACGGGCTTAATGACCCCATCAAAAGGCGCAGGGTTTCAGACTGGATAAAAAAAGCAGGACCCATCTATTTGCTGTCTACAAGAGACTCATTTTAGACAGAAGGACACCTACGGCCTGAAAATAAAAGGTTGGAGAACCATTTACCATTCAAATGGTCCTCAAAAGAAAGCAGGGGTAGCCATCCTTATATCAGATAAACTAAAATTTACCCCAAAGACTGTAGTGAGAGATGAAGAGGGACACTATATCATACTTAAAGGATCTATCCAACAAGAGGACTTAACAATCCTCAATATATATGCCCTGAATGTGGGAGCTGCCAAATATTTAAATCAATTAATAACCAAAGTGAAGAAATACCTAGATAATAATACACTTATACTTGGTGACTTCAATCTAGCTCTTTCTACCCTTGATAGGTCTTCTAAGCAAATATCTCCAAAGAAACAAGAGCTTTAAATGATACACTGGACCAGATGGATTTCACGGATATCTACAGAACTTTACATCCAAACTCAAATGAATACACATTCTTCTCAAGTGCACATGGAACTTTCTCCAGAATAGACCACATACTGGGTCACAAATTGGGTCTGAACCGATACCAAAGGATTGGGATCATCCCCTGCATATTCTCAGAACATAATGCCTTGAAATTAGAACTAAATCACAACAAGAAGTTTGGAAGGACCTCAAAAACTTGGAGGTTAAGGACCATCCTGCTAAAAAATGGAAAGGTCAACCAGGAAATTAAGGAAGAATTAAAAAGATTCATGGAAACTAATGAGAATGAAGATACAACCGTTCAAAACCTTTGGGATACAGCAAAAGCTGTCCTAAGGGGGAAATACATCGCAATACAAGCATCCATACAAAAACTGGAAAGAACTCAAATACAAAAGTAACCTTACACATAAAGCAGCTAGAGAAAAAACAGCAAATAGATCCTACACCCAGCAGAAGAAGAGAGTTAATTAAGATTTGAGCAGAACTCAACGAAATCGAGACCAGAAGAACCGTGGAACAGATCAACAAAACCAGGAGTTGGTTCTTTGAAAGAATTAATAAGATAGATAAACCATTAGCCAGCCTTATTAAAAAGAAGAGAGAGAAGACTCAAATTAATAAAGTCATGAATGAGAAAGGAGAGATCACTACCAACACCAAGGAAATACAAATGATTTTAAAAACATATTATGAACAGCTATATGCCAATAAATTAGGCAATCTAGAAGAAATGGATGCATTCCTGGAAAGCCACAAACTACCAAAACTGGAACAGGAAGAAATAGAAAACCTGAACAGGCCAATAACCAGGGAGAAAATTGAAGCAGTCATCAAAAACCTCCCAAGACACAAAAGTCCAGGGCCAGATGGCTTCCCAGGGGAATTCTATCAAACGTTTAAAGAAGAAACCATACCTATTCTCCTAAAGCTGTTTGGAAAGATAGAAAGAGATGGAGTACTTCCAAATTCGTTCTATGAGGCCAGCATCACCTTAATTCCAAAACCAGACAAAGACCTCACCAAAAAGGAGAATTACAGACCAATATCCCTGATGAACATGGATGCAAAAATTCTCAACAAGATACTCGCCAATAGGATCCAACAGTACATCAAGAAAATTATTCACCATGACCAAGTAGGATTTATCCCTGGGACACAAGGCTGGTTCAACACTTGTAAAACAATCAATGTGATTCACCATATCAGCAAGAGAAAAACCAAGAACCATATGATCCTCTCATTAGATGCAGAGAAAGCATTTGACAAAATACAGCATCCATTCCTGATCAAAACTCTTCAGAGTGTAGAGATAGAGGGAACATTCCTCAACATCTTAAAAGCCATCTACGAAAAGCCCACAGCAAATATCATTCTCAATGGGGAAGCACTGGGAGCCTTTCCCCTAAGATCAGGAACAAGACAGGGATGTCCACTCTCACCACTGCTGTTCAACATAGTACTGGAAGTCCTAGCCTCAGCAATCAGACAACAAAAAGACATTAAAGGCATTCAAATTGGCAAAGAAGTCAAACTATCCCTCTTTGCCGATGACATGATACTCTACATAGAAAACCCAAAAGCCTCCACCCCAAGATTGCTAGAACTCATACAGCAATTTGGCAGTGTGGCAGGATACAAAATCAATGCCCAGAAATCAATGGCATTTCTATACACTGACAATGAGACTGAAAAAAGAGAAATTAAGGAGTCAATCCCATTTACAATTGCACCCAAAAGCATAAGATACCTAGGAATAAACCTAACCAAAGAGGTAAAGGATCTATACCCTAAAAACTATAGAACACTTCTGAAAGAAATTGAGGAAGACACAAAGAGATGGAAAAATATTCCATGCTCATGGGATTGGCAGAATTAATATTGTGAAAATGTCAATGTTACCCAGGGCAATATACACGTTTAATGCAATCTCTATCAAAATACCATGGACTTTCTTCAGAGAGTTAGAACAAATTATTTTAAGATTTATGTGGAATCAGAAAAGACCCCGAATACCCAGGGGAATTTTAAAAAAGAAAACCATAGCTGGGGGCATCACAATGCCAGATTTCAGGTTGTACTACAAAGCTGTGGTCATCAAGACAGTGTGGTACTGGCACAAAAACAGACACATTCATCAATGGAACAGAATAGAGAACCCAGAAGTGGACCCTGAACTTTATGGTAACTAATATTTGATAAAGGATGAAAGACTATCCATTGGAAGAAAGACAGTCTCTTCAATAAATGGTGCTGGTAAAATTGGACATTCACATGTAGGATGAAACTAGGCCACTCTCTTGCACCATACACAAAGATAAACTCAAAATGGATGAAAGATCTAAATGTGAGACAAGATTCCATCAAAATCCTAGAGGAGAACACAGGCAACACCCTTTTTGAACTTGGCCACAGTAACTTCTTGCAAGATAGATCCACAAAGGCAAAAGAAACAAAAGCAAAAATGAACTATTGGGACTTCATCAACATAAGAAGCTTTTGCACAGCAAAGGATACAGTCAACAAAACT
The DNA here is from genome assembly GCF_053574225.1 of Canis aureus. Taxonomy (NCBI): domain Eukaryota; kingdom Metazoa; phylum Chordata; class Mammalia; order Carnivora; family Canidae; genus Canis; species Canis aureus. Next base: position 44,402,659 of record NC_135612.1, read on the forward strand.
AAAAGACAACCTACAGAATGGGAGGAGATATTTGCAAATGACGTATCAGATAAAGGGCTAGTTTCCAAGATCTATAAAAAGCTTATTAAACTCAACACCAAAGAAACAAACAATCCAATCATGAAATGGGCAAAAGACATGAACAGAAATCTCACAGAGGAAGACATAGACATGGCCAACATGCACATGAGAAAATGCTCTGCATCACTTGCCATCAGGGAAATACAAATCAAAACCACAATGAGATACCACCTCACATCAGTGAGAATGGGGAAAATTAACAAGGCAGGAAACCACAAATGTTGGAGAGGATGTGGAGAAAGGGGAACCCTCCTGCACTGTTGGTGGAAATGTGAACTGGTGCAGCCACTCTGGAAAACTGTGTGGAGGTTCCTCAAAGAGTTAAAAATAGACCTGCCCTATGACCTAGCATTTGCACTGTTGGGGATTTACCCCAGAGATTCAGATGAAATGAAACTGCAGGACCCCTGCACCCCGTTGTTTCTAGCAGCAATGTCCACAATAGCCAAACTGTGGAAGGAGCCTCGGTGTCCATCGAAAGATGAATGAATAAAGATGTGGTTTATGTATACAATGGAATATTATTCAGCCATTAGAAACGACAAATACCCACCATTTGCTTCAACGTGGATGGAACTGGAGGGTATTATGCTGAGTGAAGTAAGTCAATTGGAGAAGGACAAACATTGTATGTTCTTGTTCTTTTGGGGAATATAAATAATAGTGAAAGGAAATATAAGGAAAGGGAGAAGAAATGAGTGGGAAATATCAGAAAGGGAGACAGAACATAAAGACTCCTAACTCTGGGAAATGAACTAGGGGTGGTGGAAGGGGAGGAGGGCGGGAGGTGGGGGTGAATGGGCGATGGGCACTTGATGGGATGAGCACTGGGTGTTATTCTGTATGTTGGCAAATTGAACACCAATAAAACATAATTTTATTATAAAAAAATGCTTACACTTATTGAGGGAAATATATCACACTCAATGATTCACTCATCAAATGAAAAGTGAATTCCAAGGCTGGAATCATAGATGCTTTATACTAAGAATATAAATACCTAATATCCAGAATTCCTAAAGAAAATCTTAAGAAAAAAATAATTAAAAAAAGAAAAAAATAATAATCTCTAAAATAAAAATAAATTATGTATAGGAACTATCTCTTAGTAAGAAAAGAACATTAGAGTCTTGTTAAGACTTGATTTCTGAATGCTATAAAATATAAGAAATTATGTTTTACCCATATAAAAGTCGATGCATTGTGTTATTAGATGGATCTATATTCAAATCCAATGAGGTCTCATCTGGGATAATAATAAGTCAACATTAGTATATGAAAGCTGCAATTTGAATGTTCTTATTGATTGCACTGATTCCAATTCCTAAAACAGGCAATGACTGCTTAGTATGAGTGTGAGTAGTTATTTAAACTTATTAACAGTCTTCAAGTGTGTTAAAAGCCTATATATCAGTATACTACTCCCTCATCCAATCAACTTTGCTTATTCCATCTGGTAGTCTCATCATTACCACACTAAAAGCAGTTGATGGGCACTCAGTTGCTTAGAAAATATTTATCTAGACTACTCTTTATTTAACTTTGATTTCTTCTGCCAAAATAGTGAACCTCATATGTAATGTCACCTAGCCCTGGAAATGCAGGTCTTGACAATGCAGATTTCACAAAGACAGAGTATGCCCAGAGAGTAGTTGAATCATGTTTGGAGTAGAGAGAAAAGCAGGTATGTCTGGAAAAATGAAAGCACGGATCCCTCCAATTTTGTCTTTTATATCCCAATTACCATTGTCTTTGTGATGAAGTTACATGATTTTTAAGTGTTCTATGACCAGTCCCTGCTTTCCCATCCAGTTTCATCTTACACATGTCTCCCCATGGTCCCAACTCCATTGGAATCCCTTCTGTTTCTCGAATGTATTCAGCTGTCACTTTACACTGTACATTCACCCATGCTTTCCCCTCTCTAAATCCCCAAGCGCCTCAAATGGGTAAGTCCTATGTATTCCTAAAGCCCAGCTTCAAGTTAATCTCTCTGGGCATGTATTCTTAGACTCTCTAGATTCCAGTGAATGTTCATATTGGTAGTTAGGTTTAAATGATTCTCTTACATTGATTAGTGAAGGCTTGGATCACATATCTGCTGTCTTAGTGTTTTATTATCAGTACCTGGTTCCATGCTTCTGTCAAAGTACATAACTTTTCATCTCAGAGAAAGAAAAAGAAATTAGTGGAAAAAATCTTCCCTGGGTTTTAGGAACTTTTATAAATTACTTCTTACAAGAAACACCATCTGATTTTAAAATAAATCAACCAGATAAAAATGTAGAACTAGAAGGGATTTTTTAAGAAACTAAATTATATAATCACTTCACCTTGCTGATAAGAAAACTGAGGTCCAGGGAGCACCAGCGATTCTCACTGGAGCTTATATTAATGATGATGATAATAATAATGACAATATCCAAGCCATCTCCATCCATGGCAGACTACACTGCAATGTGCAATTTCCCTTATCCACTCCAGCATGTTCTCTGTGATTCTCAGGAGCGGTGTAAGAACACACCAATAATAAAGTACTCAAGTTTGTAGAGGATTTGCTTTCCTAATAGAATCTAATCAATGCTATCCCTATAACTGTGTCACTCTAACTTACATATACTTGAATAGCAATTTTAGTCTTCTTTTGATAATAAAGGTATTTATTAAATCAGGATGCTTTAGTGGCAAGTACAGAAAACCTAACAGAAAGTGGTTTACATAATGATGACTTTCAAATGTCACATAATAATAAGCCCAAGGGTAGGGCAGTTTGAGCGATAATTCACTGGCTTAATGATGTAATCCATGAACCAGGTTCTTTTTGTCTTCCTGTTCTGCAAATCTTGACACACTGGCCTTTGCCCTCGTGGCTTATTTTTGTTAGCTTAATATGTCTGCAACAGTTCCAAGCACTGTATTCTCACAAAGATACTTCCAAAGGTAGTAGAGGAGAAAAGCGTCTTCCCATTTTAATGGCAAGAGAAAGTTTCTTAAAATCTCTACTATGTCCCACTGGCTACAGCTGTGTCACAAGCTCATTTCTGAATGAATTGCTGACAAAAGGGTCATTGTATCACCATGGCTAACATACTAATCAGCATTTTCTTACTTGCTTTGCAGAAGGGCCCAGTTTCTCTTGAAGTAGATGACTTACAGGAAAAAAAGGCAACTAAACTATGAAGGAGTTAACATCTGTGGGCAACGAACAGTGCCCACATTTCTTTTAGATTTTTTTTTTTTTTTACAAAGATCAGGTAATTGTCTAATTGGCATTTAACAGGGATAATATTAATTATTTCTCACTTTTGTCAAGTTTTACACAAAGCTTTAGTGATAATATTCAACTTCCTTTTGAAGTCTTAAATTGCTGGGACAATACATTCAACAGCTAAACATTTTCTAATATCAACCCAAACTCTATCTGTTAAACAATGTGAGAATGAATGCAGTTTTTTTGTTATTCGTCCAACAGCTATTTCTAGGATCACGTCTTAAAAGGAACAAAGACCAACTATTTATATGAAACTGATCAATACGAAGACACATCCGGAGGATCTGACTGTATTGTGTCAGATAAAATTAGTATGCCAAGAGCTCAAATGTCATAAAGACAGAAGACTCAACTTCATGAGGGACTTATTAGCAGTCAGACATAGCACATTGTCCTGCACAGACATATGCTGTCTATGCCAAGCATTCATGATGCTATCTTAATGAATAGAGGAAGAACTCATTTTGAATCTGTAAAGTTTACCACCAAGTTGAATACTTACACTGACTACTGGTGAAAAAAAAAGCCCTCAAATTTTTCATGTTTCTTTCTCATGTAAAAATATTATTTCTCTCCCAAATCTTCCTCCTGATGCCCATTGTACTCCATATCAAATAAATAGATAAAAATATTAATTTCCCCCATGTCTGTCCTGGTCTATGGATGTTCATGTTTATTTATAATCACACTGGTTCTCTTGGGCTGCAGGCTCCCTTGGGAAGGAGGTCACCATGGCTGTCCATTCAGTCTACATCGTACTTAACACAGTGTCACGTGCAAAGAGGTGCTTTGTGATCAATATCAGGAATCTAATTGTAAAAGGTAGAATTAAAATGAATTTTATACTTGTTTAAGTGAAATAAACAGTAGCTCCTCATTCAGGGAAAGAATACTGTTACAGGAAAAATATCTTGCCATTATCTTCTCATGAATATCAATAGTGAATGCCAGGTTAAAGAATGGAAAGAAAAATGAAAAAATATTATGATGACTTAGCAATAAGTTGATATTTAGTTATGTAGAATATGTACATATAAATCTATATATATAGCTCTACATATATGTAACTACACAGACATACAAACACACACATATTACAAGACTATACAAGCAGCAGGCATGGCTGGCTCAGTCAGTGGGGCATGCTCGGGTTGTAAGTTTGAGCCTCACACTGGGTGTAGAAATTACTTAAAAATAAAATCTTTAAAAATAAATAAATAAATAAATAAATAAATAAATAAATAAATAAATATAAAACTATGCAAATATTAACAAAATAGTAGTATTGTAGTAGCTGGAGTCAGAGGGCACATAAACCAATTCTATTAACTCAGCCACAAAAGACATCAGAGAACTTCAGGTCTTGGTGTCATGTACGGACTGCTGGCAGTGAGAAACAGGCACAAGGACAGGGCACAGGAAGGCTCTGAATATGAATATAACCTGGCTCCACTGTCCTTGCCCCCTCTGGCAGTCAGCGTCTGGAACTGCAACACCCCACCATGGGTATCAACATCTATAAAGCCAAATTAAATTATTTCTAAAACGCTCTCATATCTCAGCATTACTCTTTCAACACAGAGTCCCTAGGACAAAAATCTCATTCCAGAGACACCTGGGTGGCTCAGTCACTTAAGCAGCTGGTTCTTGATTTTGGCTCAGGTCATGATCTCAGGGTCCTGGGATTAAGCCCCACATTGGGTTCTGTGCTCAATGGGGAGTCTGCTGGAGGATTGTCTCCCCCTTCTCTCTGCTCTTCCTCACACACTCTCTCTCTCAAATAAAAAATAAATCTTTAAAAAAAAATATCATCTCAGCTACTATGAAAAGAGAAAACATGGTCCTTCTCATTTTTGAAATGGAATCCCACCAAAACTGACACCGTGGGGAAATTGCCTACACTACAAAAGGCATGCAGATGCTAAGAAGGCAAGAGTACAGGAAGGGACCACTACTTGCTACCTCTGTAAATCTTTCTTCCTCTCTCACACTTCCAGAAGGGAAACAGAAAATGGATAGCACATCAGACAGCCATGCCACAATAAACATGCTCACTCTTTCCACAAAGGGAGACAACTCAAAGTCTTACCAATTAATTTGAAAATGTTCAAAATCCAGGATTCCTAGGAGATGCTTATTCCTCATATGCAGACACCATCAATGCACATTGAAAGTCAGTATTGCTGAAGCCAATGGTAAGCAGCATAGTCCAAATACAATGCTGAAGGAGGAAGAAAATAAATCAGAAATTGAGGTGTGTTATGCAACAAAATAGGTTCGTGGGGTAATTACTTTCATTTGGACAACTGTGTATGAAACAGAGCTGCTATTTACGACTTCTCTCCCTCATTGCCTTTTCTGCGTCTGCCTACAAAGTAGCACCCCAGCTGACCAGGGAGGTTGTTGCTATTTTTAACCTAACAGATTACCAAAACTTTTATTGTTGTTGGAGACAGGCCTTTCACAGTCTTTTCAGTGTATGGTTTTTGTTTTTTTGTTTTTTTTGTTTTTTTTTCATTGAATTTTACTATTATAAGTGGTAAGATAAAAAGGTGCCTTGAGAGGCCGCTTGAGTTTCCCCCATAATCTTCCTTCTCCATTATGAAGTAGTAATCTTATTTTCCTTTACAGTCAGGATCAATCACACCAACCAATGCTGAAATGTCTATTGTTTCCGTTTTTCTGAGAGTTCTGCTGAAAATGACCAGGTGGCATTATTAGTTTCCAGTGAAATAGGAACATTGTTGTATGTCCTGGTGGAAGTATTCTTCCTTGGTAGACTAATATCTCTAAGCCAGCAGACCCAAAACTTATGGAAATAAGAAGTTAAAATTGTTTAAAGCAGAGCTATAATGGAGACTTCAGTTGACCATTCAAAGGTCTTATAATGACAGATACTTCTGGGTTATGGCAAATATGGTAAGGCTAATGAATCAAAATATAGCAATTCTTTGTTTTTCATGTTTTCTTTCAAGATCCCCTCCCTCTTAGAAGTGATGTTATGCAGAAATCCATAACAATGTTAGAGCAATAAATAAGTCGCTTTATATTACTCCTTGCTGATGCTTGATGGACAAAGACAACCAATCTAAATCCATATTAAATATGTCTTCCAGTGAGGAAAAGTGGCAACCTATCTTAGAAAGGTTTCAATGTTATTATCTTGTTACAAAACATCTGGTTGGTCTTCCTAAGATATAATATATGCCTTGTGTTAATGTTACTTACGTGGATGGTAAATTGGACATCCTTTAGTGAGAGTAGCCTAAATGATCTTGGTCAAGGGGAAGTCCATGTTTTCAAGCCACCCAGAGCCTTTAACTTTGTTTTATGGCCACTTGAAATATGTAACTTGCACAAAGGAAAGATTCTTCAAGAAAATCAGTACTGATTATTCAGATGCTCCTCTGAAGTGGGTGTGATGCTTTGGTAAACATCCCCAAATAACTTCACAATCTGTGGTTTCCGGGAAGATACATTCCTCCTCTGTAAATCTCTTTCTTACAGTTTTTCAAACTTGCCCCTCCAATCTCCTGACCACATGAACAAACAAATTGCCAAATCAGTAGATCACAAGAAAATCACTGAGGCAGTAAGACTTTGCACTTTTCTGTGGGATCTACCTCTAAACCAATGGCCTGTGGATGTCCTGCTAAAGGCAGTTAAATGCCTGCTAATCCTTTCTTGCCTCCTGTCATCAATGTAGTATTAGCCACGTAGAAGAGCAAGCAACAAAATGTCCTGGGAAGACAGGAGAGGGCATGTTACTCCTCTTATTTGTTCAAGCAAACTTCTGCTAGTATTTTCTATTTACTAAAAGAGAAGAAAAGCATTCCCAAATCTACATGCGGGCCACATGCACCAGTTCCTCCAGCAGAGAAATCACATCTAGAAGAGCAGCTACAGTTGGAGCTAAATCTGTTCCACTTAAGATAATTCATGCTCATTCAGTAAGGCTCCTCATTTCCCGCACCTCCACAATTTGAGAGATAAGTAGAGTCACTTTGAGAATCCCCACTCCTGGGACGCCTGGGTGGTGCAGTCTGTTAAGCAACCAACTCTTGATTTCAACTCAGGTCATGATCTCAGGATCCTGGGATCCAACTCCTGTAGGACTCCACACTCAGCAGGAGTCTGTTTGAGGCTTCTTTCTCCCTCTCTCTGCTCCTCCTCTGCTCTTTCTTTCTAAAATAAATAAATAAACCTTAAAAAAATCATCTTTCCTGTGTGTCTCAAGTCTTTGATGGCAGCACTAATCTCTTTCTGGAGAAAAATATTCCCCTAGAGATGCGATATTACTTTTAATTTACTATTTCATTTAGAGAAAAAAAAATCCCAAGGGACACAATGATACCATAATAACCTTTATTTATGGGTCACAAAAGCTTGTGAGTATTTTCCCAGTGTGTGTGTGTTTTGTGTGTGCTGTATTTCGAATATAATTTCAAATATATACTATGTAACTAGGAAAGGGAAACAGAATGACTTTGAAGTCCCTTAAGCCAAATATCTGCTTAACGAATAAATAGATATATAAATAAGGACAACTGAGTCTTGGAATCTATTCAGGTGTTGGGATTAGGTTTAAGATGGCAAATACATATCATGATTTCTCACAATTAGCCTAAGCTTACCAGACATGAAGCTGTATCTTCTCCCAACATATACAACCTATTGTTGCATTTAGAAATTTGGAAAACTTCTACCAACTCTGAATCTACTTTGTCCTAGAGGACCTCATAATCATTAACCATGGTCAAAGACCCTTGAAAAGTCTGTTTACCATGCTGGCTTCTTTATCCTGGAGATTAAAGGCAACCACCTGGCTTCTTCTTCTCTGCAATCCTCCTGCCCAGCAAAACCAGAAACCTATTTCAAGTCTCTCAAAAGCATCTTGAATCCTAAACAAATCACTAACAAGCACATTTCATAGATGTTGGTGTTCTTGTGACACCATATTTTTCTTAAAGTCTCAGGAAGAGGGTGTTTTTGTCATTTCTTGGGGAATACAGTTAAGAAATGATCTGGAATAGCCCATGACTGATGCACGACAATCTTCTAATATCAAAGTCTTAGGGGCATCCTCTATGTTTTATGACAAGGCTTTTCTGGTTTTTCATCACCTTCGAGTTTCAGATTTCAGATTTTAGGCATCCAGTCAAGAAAACAATTAAAATCATTTCCAGGGAATCTAACATATTGGAATCGTATTAATTTGATCAAATCAAAAGTAATGATCTCTCATTTTAAAAACAAGCTCAGATCCATCCCTATACACATTTCCCAGATTTTGGGCAACATGAATCAGTAAGTAATTCATTAGTACATTTTTTAATATGAAAGCATTTTTATGAAGGTTTGATTTTGTAATTTTTTCCAGAAGTATTCTGGAATATAGTGTTTTTGACATTTGAGGAGGAAAGCAGGTTTAGGAATGCTCAGAATAGGAGGCTAAAAAGAATGATCTGCTTTTAAAGAAAATAGTTTCAGCAAGAGTGGTACTTAAGACACTTTCATGGAATAGTGAAACAGTCTCATCAACAAGGAAAGAGGGATATTCTAGCTTCCAAGGGAATGACAAGATCTCTGAATTTCTCTATACATGCTTCTTTAAATTCTATGTTTTCTCAGTGACTGTCCTATTGATCTAAAATCTGGTGAAGCTTTGCATTTAACTGATATTACTATTCAGTGGAGGTTCTTCTGGCCCCGAAGAGAAGCTTAATATCTCTGTATCTTCTCATATATCCTCAATTTAATTATTAGGGTTCTAATATTTTTCAATCAAATTTTCTAACTTTGACATGAAAGATACAGAGAAACTTCTAATGCAGTAGATATTGTAATTTAAGGGATGCCTGGGTGGCTCAGCTGTTGAAACTCGGCCTTTGGCTCAGGGCGTGATCCTGGTCCAGGATGGAGTACCACATTGGGCTCCCTGCAAGGAACTTGCTTCTCCCTTTATGTCTCTGCTTCTCTCTGTGTCTCTCATGAATAAATAAATAAAATCTTAAAAAAAAAAAGATATTGTAATTTAAGTCAATCATTAAGCATAGACTTTGGCTGCTTCCACCTTTTTGAAGTATAAGATGAGATCAGTAAAGTATCTGCACCTGGGATTCTGAAGCCATTACCAGTTTCAACACCATTGGCTCTTAGCATGAATATTTTCTTTTTTAAAAAAAAGATTTATGTATTTATTTTAGAGAGAAAGAGAAAGAGAGCAGGGGGAGAGGCAGAGAGAGAGGGAAAGGGATTCCACACTGAGCCCAGAGCCTGACATGGGGCTCGATCTCACCATTCGGAGATCGTGACCTGAGCCAAAATAAAGAGTCAGACACTTAACCAACTGAGCCACCCAGGTGCCCTGCCATGGATATTTTCTAAATGATGTCTGTTTTACATTTTTTTTGTATTGGTTTTCTATTTTTTGTCATAATAAATGATCACAAGCTCAGCAGTTTAAAATATCACAGTTCTATTATAGGTAAGAAATCTAGGCACAGCATGTCTGAGCTGGTTCTCTGTTCTGGATTTCACAAAATGGATATCAAGATGTCAGTACGGCTTCATTCCTTTCTGGAGATTTTAAGGATGGATCTGCTTTCAGATCCAGTTTATTCGGGCTGTTGGCAGAAATCAGGTCCATTTGATCATAGAACTTAGGTTCCCATTTTCATGTTTGCCAGTGATATGGCTCCTTCTCACTTTCTTAGAGGCCACCCCTAGTTTATGGTCCTCTTCCTCCATCATTAAAGCCAATAATGAAAAGTTGAGTCCTTCTCATGCATAGGATCTCTCTGACTTCCCCTTCTACCTCAACATGTCTCTGCCTCTCTTTTAATACCTCATCCCTCTAGTTTTCCTGCCTTCTCCTATTTTTATGGATTCCTATGATTACATTGAGGTAATCTATAATCTAGAATAATCTCTATGCTTTATAATCAGCTGATTTGTAACCTTAATTTCATCTGGGCATTCTTCACGGTAGTATCTAGATTAGTGTTTGGTTAAATAATCATGGCGTGGGAATCTTGAAGAACATCTTTGGAAGTCTGCCTACCATGCTTCCATTAAGATACAAAACCCTCATCAGAGCATTCAATCTAACAAAACAAGACCTCACATGCTTTACTTAACTTTATCTTCCAGGGAATGGACAGAAACAGAATCTAGCAGTGTAAAACTCTGTGGAGTTGAGGCCTTCTATTTTACTTATTCTGGTATGGTGGATTTATCAATCAAAAGAACAAATGGGTTCAAATACTTAGTGTTCCTTCCACCAGTGAAGTAATGTCCACTATTGGAAGCAAATTCCTTTTGTTCTTTGAATTGATGTATTTGTTATTTTAACCACATTAATGAAATTAAACCATTAAATTTATATCATTCAAATATGCTTCTATTAATGCTAATCAACTAATGGAGAAAAAATTTGCAACATTTTTCTTAATTAGAATTTAGCTCCCCAAATATCCATTTACAATAAATAATGTATAACTTAAATGTATCCTAAAGAAAAATAAATGCCTGAAACATAAAAATCTAATGGTTCTTCTACATTTACTATTGACTTAATACTGCATAAGCACATGATGAAATTGTAGTGCACTCTAGGAAAATAATTATTAGAACACATTGCAATTTATTTGGTATAAGATTCTCATCAAATACACTGAGTTAAACAGATAAATTCATAAGCCATTCAAAGTACAACAAATGTAAAAACATTATTTTTCTTTATTAGAATAATTATACTTGATTGGTTAATAAAAATAATATACTTAATGTCTGTCTTTCTATTTGAAGATAAAGAGAGTTTGGAGTTCTTCTAAGCCTGCTTCTAAGTCAGATTCCTTTTGCTGTCAGGAGCAGTCCTTGCCTAATTTATTCACTCCATGCAAATGAATCTTGTCAAATGTCTGGTGCAGGCTTTTTTTATTAACAAAATAACCCAGAAAGGATTCTTCCACTCACTTCCACTTTAATTTTTTAAAACAGCCAAAAAATAATAAAACATTCATTGAAATATCAGCAAAGAACAGTGGAGTAGAGAACTGCAAAAGTCTGTACCTTCACAAAGGCAACAAATAACCTGGTAACAACTGTCAGAATCTATTGAGAGGGGAAGGAAACTTTGAAATCCAGTCAAAAGCTTAAAACAACAATCAAGGAAACATTTAATCAAGAAGAAGAAAGAACAAAAGAAAGGAAGGAAGGAAGAAGAAAGAAAAAGAAAGAAAAAGTCAACCAAGTCTTGTTCTTAGAGTTTCTGACATTTTAATTTACCTCAGTACCATCCCCCAGTGAGCACCTCAGTGTCAGCCTTGAAGACAATAATACACAATTTCTCGATAGAGGTTCCTAGGATGTGAGAAAGCAGTATTGACCTTATTCTCAAAGAATTATGGTTGTTTTGACCTATCTGGTGGCTCCCTGAAGAACTAGGTCAAAGGGCTTGCCTTCATTATGCCTAACTCAGAACTCTCTCAGGCCTAGGGCAATTATCAAGGATTATTTGTTGAGGAAAAACTGCAGGCAGATACATTAAACACTATCACCTGGAACACGGGAGAACAGTTGGGCAAACAGTGGACAAACCAAAAAGATTGGGAAGAAAGACTAGGTAATGAAATGCTTTGTAGAATAAGGACTTTGAAAAGCTTTTACATATTCCTAGGAATCCAAATGATTTTGTGTATGTTCCGGGCTGTGTGCATGTTCTGAAAAGTCCTAAGAAGGTTCTAAACTCTCATCTCTGGCTAAACTTTGGAATGATCAGGAAGTGAAGGTTAAGGGAAAGTGGTAAACTGCCTGGCTGAGCATTGAAGGATGCTTCAACACACACACACACACACACACACACACACACACCTTATCTAAAAAGAGCTTTTGTATGTTTAGTTTTATTTGCAGGATTTTTCAGTTCCAGATATTTAAGGAAATTTCTGTCAAATTACTAGCTGACCACTAGACAGAGATATCAGTGGCACAAGAAAAATAGATTTCACAAAATTAGTTCAAAATATCACTAAACAAATAACAACTATAATAAACAGTAACAACAAACCTTGGAAGAAGGAGAGACTCTAATTTCCAGAGTTGCCATGTTATAATTTTCCAAATATCTAATTTTCAACAAGAACAAAAAATGAGGAGGCATGGAAAGAAAGAAGAAATCATGGTGCATGCACAGCAGGGAAAAAACAACTAATAGAAACAGTCTCAGGATCCCAGGGTGGCTCAGCGGTTTAGCACCTGCCTTCTTGGGGCGTGATCCTGGAGTCCCAGGTTAGAGTCCCATGTCAGGCTCCCTGCATGGAGCCTGTTTCTCCCTCTGCCTGTGTCTCTGCCTCTCTCTCTCTCTCTCTCTCTCTCTCTCTGTCTCTCATGAATAAATAAATAAAATCTTTTTTTAAAAAAAGAAACAATCTCTAAGGAAGCTCTGTCATTGGATTTACTGAACAAAACTTCAATTCAATAATTTACAATATATGCAAAGAGCTAAAAGAAATCATAAACAAAGAACTAAATGAAATCATGGGAATAATGTCTTATCATTACAGAGACAAATCCTGAAATGGTAGAAGTAAGTTCTTCCTTATTTGTTTATTAAATGGAAATGGACAAAACTATTTAATTAAAAGGAAGAGATTAGCAGAATCAATTTTTGAAACATGATCTAACTATGTGTTATCTATAAGAAACTCACTTTAGATCCAAAACTATGAAGAGAAAAAGGCAGGTGAACAGCAAAAGGGCAAAAAAAGGTTTTTCATGCAAATAAAGGAAAGAGAACCTGAGTAGCTGTAATGATAGGAAAAAAAAATTCAAGATAAACACCATTACAAGAGAAAGAAAAGGACATCACATAAAATGATCAATCTATCAAGAATATATAACAATTACAAGCCTATATGCACACAACAATATATGAACAAAAAAGTTACAATTATTTTTTTGTTTTTATTCAAGTTCAATTTGCCAACATATAGTATAACACACCGTGCTCATCCCTGTCATCCAGTTACCGCAACCACCCGCCCACCTCTGCTTCTTGCAACCCTTTTTTTGTTTGCCAGAGTTAGGTGTCTCTCATGGTTTGTCTCCTTCTCTAATTTTTCCCACTCAGTTCCCCTCCTTTCCCTTATAATTCTTTTCATTATTTCTTATAATTAAAGGGAGAAATAGACAATAATAGCTGAAGATTTTATTTACCAGTTTGATAATGGGCAGAAAAACCACATAGAAAATCAACAAGAAAATAGAAAGTTTGGGGGGAAAAAGGAAAATAGAAGGTTTGAACAATCCTATAATCAATTAGACCTAACAGACATATACAGGATGCTACACCCAATACTAGCAGTATATACATTTTTCTTAAGTGTTCATGGAGTGATCTCCAAGATAGGCTATATTTAGGCCACAAAATAAGCCTTAATAAATTTTAAGTGATCAAAATAATACAAAATATCTTCTCCAACCACAATGGAATAAAGTTAAAAATCAATAACAAAAAGAAAACTAAAAAAGGAAATTCACAAATTTGCGAAGGTTAAATAACATACTCTTAAAAGGTAATGAGTCAAAAAGAAAACACAAAGAAAATTTGAAAATATTTTAAGATGAATAAAGAGGAAAGGACAACATAGCAAAACTTATGAACTGCATAGAAGGCAGTATTAAGAAGGAAATTTACAGCTGTAAACACAATACGGAAAATAAGTTATCATACCAATAACCTTACACTTTAAGAAATGAGAAAAATGATCATAAATTAACACAAATCAAGTTGAAGTAAGGAAATAACAAAGATTAGAATGGAGAAAAATGAAGTAGAGAGTAGAAAAGTAATAGAATCAATGAAACCAAAAGTTGGTTCTTTGAAAGATCAACAAGTTGACACACCTTTAGCTAAATTGACTAAATTATTAAAATCAGGACGAAAGTGGAGACATCACTAACCTTATAGAAATAAAAAAATATATTATAAGGAAGTACTATAGACAAATATACACCAAAACTTTATACATAACCTACATAAAATTTCCAAATTCCTAGATACAATCTATCAAAACTGAATTACCAATTGCACCTGAAATTGCATGGGAACTGCTGATGATTGTGAACTTCCTAGGTTGTTAAATAAAACAAATTATAATAAACTGTTAACTTTTTTCAATATTAAAAAAATGAGAACCTGAATAGATTTACAGCAAGTAAAGACATTGAACCAAAATCAAAACACCCAACAAAGAAAAGTCCAAGACCATATGTTTTCACTGGTGATTTCTACCAAAGACTTTTTAAGTAATTTGTATAAATATTTTCCAAACTTCCAAAAAATACAAAAGAAGGGAATACTTCATAATTCATCCTATGAGGTCAATATTACTCAGATAATAAAGCCAAATAAAAAAAATCACAAGAAAAGAAGCTACATACCAATATCTTTTGCAATACACGTGCAAAAATCCTTAATGAAATAAATACCAGAAAAATGAACTCAACAATACATTAAAAACATTATACACCATGACCAAGGAGGGATTTATTCCAGGGATGCAACGGTAGTATATAAAGTTTATTCAATGTAATAATCACATTAATAGGAAGAAGAGGGAAAATCACACATTTGTCTCCAATTGATGCAGGAAAAGCATTTGAAAACCACTTCCATTATTAAAAAAAACTGAAAAACTTAGAAATAGGGAAAAAATTTGATCAATCTTATGAAAAGTTTTGGTGAAAAACTGACTCTTAACATTATACTTTATGGTGACACATTGAAACATTTCCACCTAAAATCTAGATCAAGACAAGAATGTATGTTTTCACCATTTTTATTAAACAACATGCTGTAAGTTATAGCCTGAATAACCAGATGAGAAAAAGAAATAAAAGATGCCCAAATTCAAGGAAAATAAAACTGCTTTTATTTGCAGATGACATAATGTTATATATAGAAATTCTCAAAGAATGCATAAGAAAGCTACTAGAACTAATAAGTGAATTGAGCTAAGTCTCAGGGTGCAAGGAAAACACACAAAAGCCAGTTGTGTTTCAATATAGTGTCAATGGACAATCTGAGGGGGATTTTAAAAAACCATTTACAATAGCATCAAAAGAATGAAATACCTGGGGTAAAAAAAAAATACTTGGGTATAAATTCAACCAAGGGTGTGAAAGACTTGTACCCTGGAAAATTCCAAACATTTCTGAAAGAAATGAAAAAAGACCTAAATAAGAGAAATATACCAGAGATTGAAAGACATAATATGGTTAAGATGACAAGACTCCCTGGGGTACCTAGGTGGCTCAGTAAGTTAAGCACCTGACTCTTGATTTCTGCTCAGGTCATGATCTCAGAGTTGTGAGATTGAGCCCTACATTGGGCTCATGATGATTTCCATTTTGAGAAGGAATGACATCAGTAGAGATATTGATGTAAATCATTCCCCACTTAAAAAATCCGTTACAGGTTTAATAAAATATTTTAAGTTTAAAAATGATTGGATTTACCTAAAAGAAAGTAAGGAAAATCTGAGGTCATGAGTGCAAAAGAAACATAAACCAAGGAGAAAAGCTAAGAATTAAGCAGCTTCTTTTCCTGAGGATATACAAAGGTCCTGGAGCACCTGTTACGGGGTAACTGCAAAAATATCCTGAAATTATAGATGGAAATATTCTACATAAAGGTGGAACTCCAGGTAGGAGTGAGACCTACAGAAAAGACTAAATCAGAGAACACAACCATTTAGAAGCATCAACAATGCAATGTGTTTTGCCTCTGGTTGGAAGATTTTTTTATAAAAAACAGCAACATCAGCAACATGACCAATAACCTTCTTACAGGATTGGAGACTAGGTTTACAATTTTTTTCATGGCTTTAGAAATTACAAAGAACTATAATGTAAAATGAACCAGATCTCTAGTTCCCTTGCAGATATGGCAGAAATAAATATGCATCTTCCCCAGAGGAATGCATCCTTAGAGTAAGGATCAAAAAACTCATAGTGGCTTCAACCAAGCTCAAACTCGTGATAAAATCCCAATGTACAAAAAGAAAATAAGACACTGTTAGTGGGAGTCAGCAGAAACGACTAAGAACAAAGTGAGATCTCTAATAACTTCAATTATTGGAATTATCAAATTTAACACATTTTAAAAACAAGAATAAAAGTAACAAGACACGAATTTGGAGCCAATGACTATCAAAGCAAGACCAAGCAGAAAAAAAAAGAATATTTCCAGAGCTGACAAGTGTAATTAATGAATTTAGAAAATCAATGATTGGCTTACATATTGGTTAGATACAATAAAGGAGAGAATAAAGACTGAAATATAGATCTAAAGAAATTATCAGGATTACTTTCCAAAGAGACATAAAATATAAAAGTGATGTTAAAGAGATATGGTGGCTAGAGTCTAAGCAAACACATGTCTACTTATATTTCTCAAAGGAGAAAATACAGCAAATGAGAAGGCAATATTTGAAGACATTACGTGTGAGGGTTCTCCACAGTAACTTAACACATGAATTCTCAGATTTTGAATCTCAGAGAATCCCAAGCAAGATAAATAAAATTTCATACCCAGATACACTGTAGTAAAACTGCAGAAGCCCTCAGAAAAAGGAGTGAATTTAATATCTGTCAGAGAAAGAAAAAAAATAATAGATTTTTTTTAAAAGTGATATTTTTGCTGGCAATTTTCCTACATAAAAATAAAAGCCTGAAGAATGTAGAATGACATTTTAGAGGTCAGAGAGTAAATAAAGATAATTTGGAATTATTCAATCTAGTGAAATAATCTTCCATAAAGACAAAAAAACTGGAAGTGTTTACGACCAAAGATATAATTCCCATGAAGCAAAGTAAACCCGAAAGGACATTCAGAGATATAAAAGGGAATAGCATAGCATATGTGTGAATATATTATATTATATATTGTATATAATATTATATATTATAAATAATTATATATTACATATAATTATATTTATATTAATGTGTGTGAATTTAAAATTGGTATTTAGCTAATAATGGTAATAATTGCTAATGTGTATATTAAAGAATAAAAATTATGAATGGCTATTTAAGTAAAGAGAGATGGTTACTGAATTTAAAATATTCTGAGGCATTTGTTGAGGAGGCTGATAATATTATTTGGCCTTTGTTAATGACATCTACAGGTTAAAAATTAAAGGAGGACCATAAAGACAAAAAGGGGGGGGGGGATTTATATTATCTAAACCACTGGAAGGGGAGATAAAAGATTATACACTCATTTAGAAAAGCGTAAGTAAAAGAGGGGAAAGTAGAACACTGAAAAGGTAAGATAAATACAAGGCACAAAATAAATCCACGTAATCAATAATCATAATAAATGTAAATTGATGGACTTTTGTTTTAAAAATTATATATTACCCATCTAGATTTAAAAATAAAAATAAGAAGGACAATGATAGAATAAAAGTAACGGACTAAGAGAAATATACCAGGCAAATGAAAGCCAAAAATTCAGCTGATAGGAATATATTAAAATCAGAAAATTGAACTTCATCTTATTTAATTTTTCTAGGGGGAAGGGCAGAGGGAGAGAGAGAGTCTCCCAAATTCAGCGTGGAGCATCACATGCGGCTCAATCTCACAACCCTGAGATTATGACCCGAGCCGAAATCAAAAGTCAGATACTTGGGATGCCTGGGTGGCTCAGCAGTTGAGTGGCTGCCTTTGGTTCAGGCTTGATCCCAGTTCTGGGATCGATTCCTGCATCAGGCTCCCTGTGAGGAGCCTGCTTCTCCCTCTGTCTGTGTCTCTGTCTCTCTCTCTCTGTGTCTTTCATGAATAAATAAGTAAAATCTTAAAAAAAAAAAAAAAAACTCAGATGCTTAACCAACAGAGCTACCCAGGCACCCCATAAAACTGAATCTTAAAAGGAAGGGATGACTAGAGATTAAGAGAGAAATAAGAAGAATACTAATATAATAATATTTTCAACAAGAGAATATAACATAAGCACCCAGCAATATAACTTCAGGATATGAAGAGGGGAATGACTGAATCATAAGGAGAATTGGAAAATTCACCGAAGTATAATACCACCCTTAATAAATGATAGTTTAAATAGATTTAAAAAAATCAGTAAGAAGATAAAAGATGTAATAGAATCATAATCTAATTAACATATTAAATGTGTTTCAAAATGTTGAAAATGAACAGTATTTTCCATCATACCTAAAACATAGGAAATATTACCAGGTGATAAGATACTAAAAACTATGAACAAATCTGAAATGAATAACATCATATACAGTATAATGTGTAATTTAAATATATAAATAAATATATTTAATACATTAATATATTTATTTAATACATGTTGCATAATTTATTACATGTATTATACATATTACATCTATTTTAATTACATAGTATACTATATATGGTTATTTATAGATAGAGATATATCTGAAAATCTCAAAAGCAAAGGGCAAAAGATATGAACAGATATATCTCACTCTGCTTCATCTATAATCAGAAAAGAAAATTAAGGTCATAACAAAAAATATTGAAATAGCACTTTGCTTTCTTGGCATAAGATTAAAAATCTGAAAGTTCCAAATTTTTGCAAGGATGCCAAAAAATGGTAGCTGTTACACCCTGCCTGTGGGAGCATAAAGTATACCATCATTTTGATAAAGAGTTTGCACTCTTCTCTTAAAAGTTGGACATTTACACGGCTTGTGGACCAGATTCTGAACCTAGATATATATCCTAAGCACTTGTGAATTCATAATCTCACCTTAACAAGTCCTTCCATTCAATGAAATGTCTACCTGCTGAAAAGCATGAAAAAAAGTACCTGCTTACATTGACTTTCTCTGCAGATGAAAGGAGAAAGCTGGCCTAATTACAGATATGTTGGTGTTTTTGTTTGTTTGCTTTGGTGGGTGGGTATGGGAACCAGAGACAGACTTAGCTGATCTAGAACCAGAGAACATGGCCAGTCACCATGTTCTCTCCATTCATTGGTGAGCATTGTGTTTTCTCGTGTTCATAGCGCTGGGGAACCTGACAATTCCAGGTTGTAATGGCAGGTGAACAGCATTTTCCTCTGATAACGAGGTGTGAATCTCCATCAGATCAGTGGGGATCATCCTAGTGGAGGATTTTTATGGCTCTCTAAGCTGAGCAGCAGACTAACTACCTACCTTCTGTTTAACGGAGTGGGCTCACTCCATTTCCACTGGTGGGAAAGAAGCTGTGAAAAAGTCACCCATAACTTTTACCACCATAACTGGTGGCAATGTTGCAATTGGGTCTTTGAAAGAAAAGGTGAAAAGGTAGATTATAGGAATTAGTCTTTTTGAGGAGAACCTAAGAATAACCAGTTAGCTCCTCAGTTTCTTAAAAATTGAAAGACACTTTCACCTTCTCATACCTATTGAAAAAGAGACCACAATTAAACATTGTGTTTAATACATTTGTTTTACACCCATTCCCATCTGTTAGACCCATTTCTTTGCTTCGGTCACTGTGTCAATGCCAGCCCAGTTTTGGTCAAATCCAATAAATTTCCTGATAATTGGACAGTTCATTATACCAAATTCTTCCACACAGAGGAAGAAAGCATAAACATAAAAATAAAATATCACTTTTTAAAAAATGATGTTGACTTTAACCAGCCCTCCAGCTGGGTAAAGGGTCTCATTTCTGAACCATTCAACAAACATCCCTGGGAATGGGACTGTCCCAGCTACCAGGAGAATCTAAAACCGAGTAAGATATTAATATCTTTCACAGCATTTGCTTTGTAAAGAGGAAACTGCAAGCCAGTAACTAAAACAGAAGTAACATAAAATTTGCCTCCAAAGAGATCACACATCTTAACAGTGGAAGCAGAATAAGAGAGAGCTGACTGTGACCCCAGCAGTCAGAAGACTATAAATCAGTGGCATTTGCATATGGGGATTTTATGAACACCGTGAGGATAGGCATGGAGTTATAAGTGTGCACGCCCGAAGAGTGTAAGTGGTTAGATAAAATTTGGTGGGAGATGAGGCCACGAGAGCTTGGGACAAGACTGCAGAAGGTCTCAAATGTCATTTTAAAGCATTTCAGCCTTATTCTTTAGGCTGCCCCTGAAGACTGTGATGAACGGGAGAAAGGTCAACTTACTTAGGTTTTAGAAAGATAACTAGGGCAGCCATGTGAATGACAGATTTGAAGATCTGGTTAATGAGGAATAGTTAATAAGACACTTAAGGAATCCAGGTTTATTCATGCGATCGATTGGATAAGGAGTTCCTCATAGGAAGCTTTTAAATTGTTTTTTCTCATTTCATTTCACCAAGTTTTGCTCAGAAACCTATTCAAATTCAAACATCCACAGAGTTTTCTTTAGAACTGTAATGACATTTTCAGATACATAAAGACAACATTTCAACCAGAACTCTGAGGAAGATATTAAACTGATATCATCTGGTTCCTTAATATTGGATTCTGAGGGAGTTAAAAATATGCTCCTTGTGATGAAAATTTACGTTATAATGAACATTTGATTTTTTTTATTGGTGTATAATTGACATGTAACATTATATTCGTTTGGGGTGTACAACATAATGATTTGATATTGTATATGCTGTAAGGCGATCACCACAATAAGCCTAGTTGCCAACTATCACATCCAAAGTTACAAATACTTTTTTTTCTTCTGCTGAGAACTTTTAAAATTTATTCTCTTGGCAACTTTCAAGTATGTGCTACAATGTTATTGATTATAGTCACCATGCTGTGCGTTATACTTCATAGTCTCTTGATTTTATAAATGGAAGTTTACTTTCTGACACCTTTTACCATTTTTCCCACCCCTCCCCAGCCCTCTCCGCTCCAGCAACCACTGCTCTGCTCTTTGTTATCTATAATTTTTGAACAGGGGAGAGTGGTTACAGAGAGTCCGGACTGCAAGTACTGGTGCAAAACACCAAACCAACAAAAACAACAAGAACATAAGATAAAGGGACACTTATAGGATTTAAGTAATGTGCTTATCTTAGATATTAGCCTCTGTCATTTTTACAAAGTATTTCATAGATTGCAAAGATCTAAAGAAATTGCCCGCATTGAGTATAAGAAGTCATAACAATGCCTTTTTATATCTAGAACCAGTGTTAATTAGATATGACTTTGAGAAGTCTTTTAAAGAGCAGGTGAGATGGAGTGCATTACCAGGATAGAAACCAGCCAGTCACGAACAACCCATTGAACACATCAGTAGGAAAAGTCTTTCCCCAGAGACTCGTTATTTGATGATTGAAAAAGAATGTCTAGACATCAAATGGATTTTGGACAGTTTAAGGTACTAAAGTATTTTCCTGGGGAAAAAATTTATATTAGAGACAGATCATAGAGCTATACAATAGTGGAACAGAATGAAAGATGAGCAATGCCCTGCTTGTAAGATATTATCTGTCCCTGTAGCAATGTATATTTGCATTTACCCCAATAGTCTTGTTAATGAAATATGGTGGTGTGTTTGTTCAAGATGGTTTCTGGGGAGGGGGATTATTCAGTGGAATTATTAGTGAATTGTCCTTACTGTCCATGCAGAGTAAGATTTTCTGCAATCAAATCTTAGTGAAAAAGTTAAGGAAAATTTTCTCATGATTGTACCCAGGCATGCTTCTCTATAATTTTCTCTATTGCCCACCTCATCCTCCTAAAGGAAGGAGCCATTTTAGGTCCTGCAGGAGGTGAATGCAGGCAGGAAAAATACCAATGGATATTTTTGTATTGCTCTATATAGGAAGTTATATCTGGTGAATAGGAATTTACTATTTATGATTATATTCTATCTAATGAACAGTGAAATTTTATACTTGCTCTAACAATCTGTAGAGTCTGTTGGTTTTTCTGTGTAGTCAATTTACATCTAGACGTAATGTAGTTTTATCTCTTCTTGATTTTTATCTCATTCTTTCTCTTATCATTGGTTAAAGCATCTAATTTCTAGTTTTGACAGACATATTGATAATGGACAGTCTTTTCTTATTACTGAATTTAATGATAGTGCTTTGAAATTTCTATGACCAAGTTTAATGTTTTCTATAGATTTCTGAACTGTATCCTTTATCAGGTTAAGGAAATTACCGTCTCTCTGAAACTTACTGTCAGTTTTTTTTTTTTATTTATTTTTTATTGGTGTTCAATTTACTAACATACAGAATAACCCCCAGTGCCCGTCACCCATTCCCTCCCACCCCCCGCCCTCCTCCCCTTCTACCACCCCTAGTTCGTTTCCCAGAGTTAGCAGTCTTTACGTTCTGTCTCCCTTTCTGATATTTCCCACACATTTCTTCTCCCTTCCCTTCTATTCCCTTTCACTATTATTTATATTCCCCAAATGAATGAGAACATATAATGTTTGTCCTTCTCCGACTGGCTTACTTCACTCAGCATAATACCCTCCAGTTCCATCCACGTTGAAGCAAATGGTGGGTATTTGTCATTTCTAATAGCTGAGTAATATTCCATTGTATACATAAACCACATCTTCAGTTTTTTAACATGAAGAAGTGTTGAACTCTATTAAATGCCTTTTCCTCATTTATTGACTTGATCCCATGGAATTTTGCATTCATTCTGTTAATCCAAGATCAGGGCTGCCATGTTTGGCTATGCAAACCATACTCCACTCAAATTTAAAATGGCATCATCCCCATAAACTCCATCCTCAGAAACCCCAGTGTGGATGGGGTGTCTTGGAGATTTGTCATGTATCCTGTCCTATGGAAGGTATATTCATAGACTTTCTAATGTTAGAGCATCATTGAACTCCTGGCTGGAGAGCAGCTACTGGTCTATCAGGACAAATCTGGCTACTTTTACAAGAAATCCTATTTTCCATTCTTCTATAGTAATAGAATATAAGCCAATACATGCTTTCACATTAGATAATTCGTTCCTCGGTTTCAGTTGCACTAGATATGTCTATGTGACTAAATTTAGGTCAACAAAAGAGAAGCATGAGTGATATATGCAACATGCAAATCAATTTAAAGCCAAGGCATTTTCTTGAAGTTCCTTCCTTTTTCAACAAGCAGGAACAAATCCCACTTTTGACAGAGTAGCTGAGGGCAATGCCCAAGGGCAGACTCAGTAAACTGTGGTGAGGGCCAAAATTGGCCCTCCAACTATTTTTATGAATAAAGTTTTATTGGAATACAATAGTTTCCCTTTGCTTATGCATTGTCTATGTCTATTTTCATTCTGGAACAGCAGTGTTAGGTAGTTGTGACAAAGAACATCTACCACACAAAGACTGAAATATTTACTATTTGGCCTTTGACAAAAGAAGATTGTTGGCTTCCACCTGCCCTACAGCCTGAATTCTCAAACTTTACCGGGTGGCAGAATCATGAGGAAAAAATTTTTGAGTGAATTCTGGCCCACCAATACATGTAATTCAGTACATCTGGGGTGGGGCCTGAGATTTTATATTTCTGACAAGTTCCTAGAGGACGTAGATGCTAATCTATGATAGTCCATAGACCATAGTTTGAGAACCACTGGCCTATGGGATAGTTGAACAAGAAGGGGGAAAACCAGTTCCCTAAATGATGGATGGATTTTACCCACCTGCCTGAAAACACCACTCCTACTTTGACTGTCTTATAAGATTCAAATCTCCATATTTAAACCCCATATTTTGGGGGGTTTTTCTTATACTAGTTTAAACTCTAAATTACCCAAATACCCTTATGATGTTTTGATAGGTAGTTTGATAGATTGACAGGTAATAGATAGATGCATTTTGTCATTACATACATGGATACATACATGGATATATTCCATTGGCTAGTATTTATTTAGAATATTTACTATTTATGCTCGTATATGAAATTGGTTTGTGATATTTTTCTCTTATGCACTACTTAGCAATTTTTGTGTATGTTAACTTCATAATTATTGTAACCTCCACTTTACTCTTTTAGTGGTTTGGTAGGCTAAAAATTATGTTTGGGTGATACAATAAAATGATACCTGTAAGGGAGATATTACCAACATAGTGGAGTAGGAAAGCCCAGACTCAGTCCTCCCACTAATATCAACAAATAGGCATTGACCCACAAACAAACAAACAAACAAACAAACAAACAAACAAAAAACAGCTCTGGGCAAGCTATGAAGTCCACTTTAAAAACTTTGGCAACATAGTAGTAGAAAAAACTTGAAAGGGATGAACAACCAGCTTCTATCATCTTTGGCAGCACAGCACAAAGGTCTCACTTTTAGTTCCACCAAAAATCACTAGGTGGAACCATACAGAGGTGGCTAGAAACAAGGGAGGAATCAGGGCTACCAGTTTCAGTGTGCGGTAGGAGTGACGGCAGTTTCCAGTGACCCATGTCCTGCAGATGACCACCCCTAGAAGTTTTCACCACTGAAAAAACCAATGGCCAGCGCAGCTGCTATGCACAGTGTGTAGATTTCACTGGTTTTTGTCCCACAGGTATTTGCTTTCCCTGATACCAGCTGCCTGAGTCCTTCCTTCCTTCTTTCCTCTGCCCCCACCTCATCCCCTGTCCCTGAAGGAAATTGTGACCTGCATGAGCAGCCAGTCCAGGCAGCTTTGCAACTACAAGATGCCAAGGCTCTCACAGCTGTTGATAGGCCTGATTTTGACCGTATCTCCTGTCACTGGTCAGTACCACTGGGCTCCCTTGCAACTAGCCTCTCCCAGCTATCCAGTAGCATACCCCAAGCCTGCCAGTCAAAACTGGTTTCCATTGAAATGCACTCATCTGAGAGGAAACTGTACCCTCAGGAGTCATAGAAGGGTATGCAGACAGCCAGGACTCACACCACTGCTCATGCAAGGAAATGCAGCCCTATTTACTGTTGTTGATTTCCACCACTGGGATCAGCAGCTAGGCCCTCTAGCTGTACATCTACATGCCCTCAACTTGACTCCCAATACCAGTCTCCACTGCTATGTGACCATGACAAGAAACAGTGATCACCAACACCAACTGTCAGGGCCCCCAGAGTTGGGGTGTGTCTGCAGTCAGCTTCAGGACTTAGAGCCTATTCTGGCCCCCAACACTATGATTTGCAGCTGGCCCCTGCCACTACGCAGACACTTGCAGCTGACCCCCACAGCCACAGTGTGTGTATATCACTGATTCCAGCCTCCACTACTGCCTGCCCTGGTCCCTAGCCACTGAACCTGGAAGTACTGAGGACCCCAACAGCCTTTGCAGTCTCTACAGATCCCCACAGTGCTCCCCAAGGGCCATGAAGTTGTCAGTGCCACGTACCTCTGTGGTGTGAGCTGGTGAGTCATGACACCCCCCGGGATCTAGAGCTAATGCACATCCCCTCTCAGCACTTGCACAGATAGACCTGAGGTCACTGCATACTTTAGCATGCCCCTACCTGCAGGTGAAGATTTTTCCTTACTGTAGTCAATCCATAAAGTCTGGAAGAGATGACAACTTCTTCAAATGCACTTATACATGGCTATAGAGATGATGAAGAAGCAGGGAAACATGGCATGATTCCACCAAAAGAACACAGAAAACCTTCAGAAACAGATCTAAAAGAAATGGAGATACAGGAATTGCTCAACAGAGAATTTTAAATAAGTCTCAGAGAGTTACAAAAGAGCACATAAAACAATTTAGCAAAATAAGGAAAACAATACAAAAAAAAAAAAAAAAGAGGTTCAACAAGAGAGAGAAGACATACAAAAGAACCAAATGGATTTTTCAGCTGAAGAATACAATGACTAAACAGAAGAATTCAGTAGGGATCTCCCAAAGCTGGCTGGAGCAAGCAGAAGAAAGAATAAGCTCAAAGACAGATAATTTGACATTATCCAGGGAGAACAGCAAAAGAAAAAAGAATGAGAAGGAATGAAGGAATCCTACAATACTTATGAGACACGTTACAAAAAACAATCTATATATCACTGAAGTCCCAAAAAGAGAAGAGGGAAGTCATAGAAAGCTTACTTAAAGAAAAAATGGCTAAGAACTTTCCGAATGTGTAGAGAGATTTGGGCATCAAGTATATGGAGCTAACAGGTTACTCCAAAATTTTAATCAAAAACAATCTTCTTCAAGACACATTATAATAATATTTTAAATGCAGCAAAAATTTTTTAAAGTGTCCCTAATCCAAGCAAATCCTCATAAGGCTGACAGCAGATTTCTCAGCAGAAATCTCGTAGACCAAGAGAAAATACGATGATATACTCAAAGTGTTAAGAGAAAAGACTGCCAACCAAGAATACTTTATCTGGCAAAGTTGTCCTCCATAAGTGAAGGTGGGTTAAAGACTTTCCCCAAAGAAACAAAAATTGAGGCAATTCATCATCACTAGACAAAGAAAACAACTCCATTTATATTAGCTTCAAAAACAATAAAGTACTTAGGAATAAACTTAACCAAGAAAGTAAAAGATCTATCCACCAAAACTCTCTAAGACATTGAGGAAAGAAATTGAAGCACAGGTAAATGGAAGGATATCTTGTATTCATGGATTGGAAGAGTTAATATCGTTAAAATATCCATGGTTCCCAAAGCCATCTGTAGATTCAATAAAATCTCTATCAATATTCTAATGGAATGTTTCATAGAGATGGAAAAAATATCCTAAAAATTCCACGGAACCTCAAAAGATCCCGAATACTCAAAGAAGTCCAGAGAAAAGAACAAAGCTAGAGGTATCACACTTCCTAATTTCAAGCTATATTTTACAGCTGTACTTCTCAAAACAGTGTGGTACAGGACTAAAACAGACACAAAGACCAATGAAACAAAACCAAGAGCTAATATTTGACAAGAGAGCTAAGAATACTAACAGGAAAAGAATGGTCTCTTCAATTAATAGTGCTGGGAAAATCCAAAGAATAAAACTGACCTATCCTACATCACTTGCAAAAGCTAGCTCAAAATGAGTCTTAAAACTAAGGGACTTAAAACTAAGATCTGAAATCATGGAACTCCTAGAAGAAAACATAGGGGAAAAGCTCCTTGACATTGGCACGGGGAATGCTTTTTTGTATATGACACCAAAGGTATAAATAAAAAAAGCAGACATCAACAAGTGGGACTGCATTCAACTTAAAAGCTTCTTCTGCAAAGCAAGAAAACAATCAACAAAGTGGAAAAAAAAAAAAAACAGCTACAGAATAGGAGAAAATATTTTCAAATTATGTATCTGATAAGGGGTTAAAATCCAAACAATGTAAGGAACTCATACAATGCAATAGAAATAATTAATTAGTTAATTGATTAATAATAATGAGATTGAAGAATGGACAGAGGACCTAAATAAACATTTTATTTCCAAAAAAAAAGATATATAAATAACCATCAGGTATATGGAAAGGTGCTCAACATCACTAATCATCAGGGAAATGTAAATCAAAACCACAATGAGATAGCTCCTCACAACTGCTAGAAGGGTTGTCATCAAAAAGACAAGATGTAACAAATGTTGGGGAGGCTGTGGAGAAAAGGGAACTCTCATGCACTATTTGTGGGAATGCAAAGTGATACAGAAACTATCGAAAATTTTTTTAAAATTTGAAAATGGCACTTCTATAGATCCAGCAAATCCACTATTGGGTGTGTATCCAAAGGAGGTGAAATCAGTATCGAGAATAGATGAATATGTGGTATACAAGTATCCCCAGCTTTCTGAAAGTTCTCATTATGCCACCTTTTGTTAATGACTCATATTACTATGATAGCAGCTTTTCTTATAAAATCAAAAATCCTCTTCACATTTTTTCAGTTAGCAGAAATAGGCAGTAACGTGGGTCTTCATTAAAGTGAAGTGGTATAATGCAAACTTTCTGAAAGCTGGGGATGCTTATACAATTTTGGCTTACTAAAGATTTTATAGGAATGCTCTACTTTCAGACAGCAAGGATAAGCTGATAGATAGCTGATAGATTAGATAGATAGATAGATAGATAGATAGATAGATAGATAGATAGATGATAGATAGATAATAGATGTAGATATACATATATACATAAATGTGGGATATATAACATAACTGGAATGGAACACTAAGCCATTAAAAAGAAAGACAATTCTGCTATTTGCAGCAATAGTGGGACAACCATGAGGGCATTTTCAGTAAGTCAGATAGTAAGTCAATAAGTCAGATAGACAAAGATAAATGTCATATTATCTCATTTATATGTGGAATCTAAAATCAAACCTATTGAAACAGAGAAGAGAGTGGTATTTTCCATGGGCTGAGTTGTCGGGAAAATGAGGAGAAATTAGTCAAAAGGTACAAACTTTCAGTCAGAAAACAAATAAGTTCCTGGGTTTTAATGCACATTAGGGTAACTATATCAACAATATTGTAATCGTATATATGAAAGTTGCTATGAGAGTAGAGCTTTAATGTTCTTACCATACGCGCAGCAACAACAAAATGGTAATTATGTGAGGTGAAGGACGTGTTGATTAACCTTATTGTGATAAACATTTCACAATACATATGTTTACCAAATTATCAATGTACATCTTAAACTTATGCAATTTCATATGTCAATTACATCTCAATATAGCCAGGGGAAATTACCTATACATCAATCTGAACCTAGAGGCTTTCAATTACCGGCTTAGTTTCTTCAATGGTTAATGAGTTATTAAAGTTTGTACTATTTTAATATAATTGCAGATGTGATAAGAACCCAAAAGAGAGTAGTGGGATGTTTATTTTTGATAGAATATTCCAGAAATCAGTCTCTTTGGTATGATGTGTAGAGAGAGGGGGTACAAAACAAACTTCTAAAGCCAAAAAGAGGTTAGTGATGCTAGAGAAACCCAAGAGTTTGATGGTCAATGGGGGGGAAGAACTGGAAAGGAAGGTAGTATAAAGGAAGATCATGCGAAGCTCTAAATGCAATAAGGGGTTTAGATCTCATTAAAAAGCAATGAAAAATCATTTGAAGTTTTTGTCTGCAAGTGAAAAATATCTAATTTCCATTTAAAAGATCTTCCACTTCTCAGAGGGAAGTAATACTGTAGGAAAGGAAGAGTGAAAATATGAAGCCAAAGTGGAAGACACTTCTAGTCTGGAGGGATATTGTCCATGCTGCTGGTGAGAAGTGGGTAGATTTGGGATGTATGTTGAGGAAAGTCTTGATGGAACTAACTTGCTGATAAATTTGATGTGGGATGCACATTAAAAATACATGTCTGTAATTTTCTAAAAACTCAGGCTACGTGGAAATCAAGTAGTGTGCCATACTTAGAAATGACATAACTAGGGAAGGGAAAACTTGATTCCACATAAATAACCTAACAGGCTAAGAGATTATTCCTTTTTATATTTTCCTAATTTACAACTGAAGATTCTAATTTAGGGGCTGGATCCTGGAAGCTATTGATTTTACAGATTAGTGCTGTCTAGAAATGTCTCAGGAAGCTACATAACTCTCTTAGGTTCCCAACTGTTGAGAGAGTCCACAGTGTGATCTGGCTTTTTCCTTTTTAAAATTCTGTTTGGCACAAAAGTTGCAAATCATCAAAGCAGAAACAAGAAAGGATTTGCACCACATCTAAGTACTCTAGGTTATTCTTCATAGAGTTTTTCTGAAGAAAAAGATCATCTCCAAATACTTGTCTAAAGGTACAAAGTGATCTCCAATATAGAAACTTAGAAATGGGGCTATAGGCAAAAGCCATCACAAGAAAGGTGATTTCGGGGATAAGCGATATGGTAACCATAACTATTATTACTGAAAGCTTCATATGTATTTATTTCATTATGTCTTGTTCTTGCCATGCCAGCTCTATGAACTTGGTACAATTACCCTTGTTTATAGCTAAAGAAATTGAAGCAGAGAAAAACTGAGTAACCTACCTAAGGCCACAGAGCTTGTAGTGGTGCTAAGAGGACCTGGACCCAGGTCTCCATGATGCCAAGGTCAATGCCATTTAAGATATCTGCCAAACCTCATATATGTCATATTTATGGTTCCACAATGAACACCACATGGTCATCAACACATTGGAGGGTTTGCTCCACTCATTGCTGAATATTACACACTTGTACTAGTAAGATTCGTCTTCCAGCTTTTCTTGGGACATAAAGATGAGGCAGGAAGAAACCAAGCTTCTTGCTTTTAAACATCAATTTTTAAGAAAAATTTTTTTAAGAAAAGACACTTCAAGGTTCCTGAGTGGCTCAGTTGGTTGGGCGTCTGGGATCAAGTCCCGCATGGGGCTCCCTGCCTGCTTCTCCCTCTGCCTATGTATCTCTCTCTCTCTCTCTCTCTCTCTCTCTCTGTCTCTCTCATAAATAAAATTTTGAAAAAAGAAAAGAAGAGATATTTCCTACACTACCTCTAAACTTGCTAGGACTTCGTTTTAATTTTTACTTTTGCTTCTTGACTGGAAGAGGCATTCCCTTGGCATAAGGGTGGGTGGAGTTTTAACAGATCCATCAGGCACACACAACCCCATGAAACACAGGTTAAGATTTCTCATTTGAGGGGCATCGGGGTGGCTTGAGCGTCTGCCTTTGGCTCAGGTCATGATCTCGGGGTCCTGGGATCGAGTCCCAGATCTGGCTCCCCTAAGGGAGCCTGCTTCTCCCTCTGCTTATGTCTCTGACTCTCTCTGTGTGTCTCTCATGAATAAATAAATAAAATCTTTAATTAAAAAAAAATTTCTCATTTGAGATTATCTATATCTGCTAAACTCCTCTACCCCACAACCAATCAGAGATGATTTTCTGCCACAAAAAAATAGTTTCTAAGTCCTCCCTCTTCTACTTCAGGTCAAGAGAAACCACAAACTAGCCAGACCTATGGCCTCTGCAACCAGTTGTCCCCTGCAACTTAGGACTTTGCCGATATGCAATATTCCATCATGTAATATTTCTATCATGTGTCTCCCTCTGACATGATTTTGCCTGCCCACATAAAACAGAAGTAACTTACAATGAGCTTTGAATAGAACTATCAAAAAAACAGGCCACCAATTTCTACTTCCTACGTAATAATCAGACAACCAGGAGCAAAAGATGGCTTGCCACCCTCATTCTGCTACATACTATGATTAACCATCCACCTTGCAAGATACAATGGACCATAATGAGAAACTTCATAAATCTTCATTAACTTCACAGTTTTACCCAAATAAAAATAGCAGTTAGTTCTAACAAGCTGCTGTTTATCAGCCCTACTCTGCCTCCAGTTGTTAATGCTCCTCTCAGTATTTCAGAAGAAGGCTGCTCTTCTGTTTGGTTCCCTCTGCCACGAAGAGAAGGGTTCAAAGAAGAGATACTGTATAGTCTACTACATTTGGCAACATTCTTAGATTTGGTGCTATTTTCATTTTTAGAACGCTTAAAAAAATCTAATCCATTTGTTCCATATCTTTATCAAGTTAGTATCTATCATCACAATGTTATCAATGGTAGAGTCCTAAATGAACACTAGTAGTATTGACTATCCAACAGAGCCATCTGCCTATGGAACTCAAGTGCCACTAATATGATTCACTGGTACATTCAAGGAGTATAAAGAAAATAGACAAATTAAAAAATGTGGACCCATAACTAAAACCTTCAGCACCAAACATTCCTATGTCTAAATGGACTGAAAAATATAAACTCTTGGGGTGCCTGGGTGGCTCAGTCAGTTAAGCGTCTGCCTTTGGCTCAAGTCATGATCCTGAGGTCCTGGGATAGAGCCCCACATCCAGCTCCCTGTTTAGCAGGGAGCCTGCTTCTCTCTCTCCCTCTTTCCCTCCCCCTGCTAGTGCTCTCTCTCACTCTTTCTTTCCTTCTTTCTTCTTTCTTTCTTTCTTTCTTTCTTTCTTTCTTTCTTTCTTTTTCTTTCTTTCTTTCTTTCTTAAATAAATAAATAAATAAATAAATAAATAAATAAATAAATAATAAATAAATTTAAAAGTAAACTCTTCTCAAAGTTGCATCCTGCAGCCAGGTTTTCTATTTTCCCTATTTAATCCTTTTTTTTTTTTTTTTTGCCCATACTAAAAGGAAAGGCATAATTGACAGTGTCAGGAGATCTGACTTCTAGACTCAGCTTTATCTAATATTTGTCGTTTTACCCTCGCTCTGTGGCTTCATCCCTTGAACCCTCAGTTTCCCAAGAAAAATTAGGAGATTATGAGAGATCAGTCATTCTCATACTATTATCAACAGAACTGTACATATAGTTCTATTCCTGTCCCTCCGGGGTTGCCAAAAAGAAGGGGTTGGGTCAAGGGGGAGCCTGGATAAGTGTAGGTTCAAAAATCCCTCATTGACCTTCTTTTATCAGCATTTATTTTGAGGTTCAGTGTCAGATTCTATTTGAAAACTGGATTCCAGCACTAAAAAAAAAAAAAAAAATGTGTTACCCTGAGTTAGATGATTCTTAAGGACAAAATCCCTATGGTCCCAGGATATAGGCACAAGTGGGCATGTTCCTGTAGACATGATTATGGAAGATGAAACACAGTCTGCTCTTTGAGAAAAAAATCAATTAATCAGAAAGATCTGTGAAAAACAGGACCATGAGTGTGAGCACCAGGCATCAGAACTACCTTTTGGTGTTGACAGATCTTGACCCAAAATGGAAGAGACCAAGGAATAAATGATGTAAGATGGTGAAGCTTTTTAAAGACTCCAGCTGTGAATTAAGTGTTAAACATACTCAACAGGATATGTTTTCCTTAGAATCACAATCATTCTGTATTCCAATTTTTAATTTAAATTTTTATGAGGCCATGTCCTTCTTCCCAATATCAAGATTCCCTTACAACTTAGAATGGGTTTCCCCACATATTTCTCATTATGTCCAGTGCTTTCAAAAATGCCATAATACTAACTTTGAGCTTCTTAGAAAATCATTGGTCGTATCAGGCTGATGTAAATAGTCTAAGATAATAGATGTGTTTGGAAATATTGTGAACTAATCACCTTCTTTTAATCGTACATCTCAATTGTTAGTGAAATTTCAGTAGTGTGCTGGCTTCAACTTTGATTCTTCTTCAACTGGCTGATGTTGAGGTAACTCTGCCAATCTATCTTCCCAACACAAATACTTCCTTTTTGTTTGTTTGTTTGTTTTAAGTTTTTATTTAAATTCTAGTTAGTTAACATACAGAGTAATATTGATTTGGGGAGTAGAATTTAGTGATTCATCACTTACATATAACACCCAGTGCTCACCCCAGTGAGTGCCCTCCTTAATGCCCATCACCCATTTAGCCCATCCCCTCACTTGCCTCCCCTCCAGCAATCCTCAATTTGTTCTCTATAGTTAAGAGTCTCTTATGCCTTACATCCTCTCTTTTTCCCTCTCTCCTTATGTTCATCAGTTTTGTTTCTTAAACTCCACATATGAGTGAAATCATGTGGTATTTGTCCTTCTCTGACTGACTTATTTTGCTTAGCATAATATATTCTAGCTCCATTCACATTGTTGCAAATGGTTAGATTTCATTCTTTTTGATGGCTGAGTAATATTCATATATATATGAATATATATATATATATATATATATTCATCAGTAGATGGACATTTGGGCTCTTGCCATAATTTGGCTATTGTTGATATGGCTGCTTTAAATATCAGGGTGCATGTACCCCTTCAAATCAGTATTTTTGTCTCTTTTGGGTAAATACCTAGTAGTGCAACTGCTGGGTCATAGGATAGCTTTATTTTTAACTTTTTGAGGAAACTCCATACTGCTTTCTGGAATGGTTGCACCAGTTTGCATTCCCATCATAAGTGTCAGAGCGTTCCTCTTTCTCTGCATCCTCTCCAACATCTATTGTTTCCTGAATTATTAATTTCAGTCATTCTTACAGGTGTTAGGTGGTATCTCATTATGGTTTTGATTTGTAGTTCCCTGATGATGAATGATGTTAAACATCTTTTCACCAACATAAATACTTCCTAATAAAGGATTATTGAAAGCTAAGGAGAGTGTAGAACAAGAATTTAATATAGGGAGGAGTGGTATAGGAAATCTGTGTGGGCTAAGAGACCATTGGAAAGGTCAATGGGAATAGAAAGCAACTTTCTAGAAAGGATGAGAAGATCTAAAGAGAGAATAGAGTGCTAAAGGTAGTGGGTAGTAAAGTAAATAAAGGTCCTCCTGTCCAGGGACATAACAGTGGGCTCCTAAGATGACTGTATGACTTGATTGGGAGGAAAGACTGGATAAGTTACCACTGCTATGGATGTAGCACCTGTTCTCTGAAGTCTGAGAAGTGAGAACATTGAAGTGTGTGCCTTCAGAACTGGCAGCAGGGGGCAGGGAAGGGCAAGGGGAAGTGGGGTTAGACTACAGTTCAGAAAAAACAGTTTCTTCCTCATCTCTGAGATTTGGTTTCTTTTCAAAAAAGATTTTATTTATTTATTTATTTATTTATTTATTATTTATTTATTTATTCATAAGAGACACACAGAGAGAGGCAGAGACATAGGCAGAGGGACAAGCAGGCTCCCTGTGGGAAGCCCGATTCGGGACTCGATCCCAAGACCCTGGGATCACACTCTGAGCTGAAGGCACATGCTCAACCACTGAACCATCTAGGTGTCCCTGAGATTCAATTTCTTTTGGAGTCCCATGAAAACCTAGGAGAAATCGTAGCTCTTGTCTCAGGTGGCTCCATGGCCAAAGGTGTCAAATAACTTCAGGTAAGGAAAAAGTTTTGTAAACTGAGTCTGAAATTATTGATATATAATTTTGTTATAAGAATGAATTTTCCATATTCAAGATATGCTTAAATATGCTGCAAAAGAGAAATAATCCCCTCAATAATAGTCCATGAACATAATTACATAGCTGGATTTATGCAAGATTGCATGGATTATGGTGCTACATGTAAATAAACATTTAAATGCACAAGATGAACTCTTACTTATAGGAGATCAGCAATGAAGTGAATCCTGTTGTGAGATTGTTTGAAAATAATTGGGAGAATACATAATGATGTGGGGAAATACTCAAAATATATTGTTACATGGGAAAAACAAGTTATGAAACAGTACCATAGAATGAACCCAAATCTGCCAAAATGTCAGTTGTACAACACACACACATATACACACACACGCAATAATATAGTTACTGACATTTGTTAACTGCAGATTCACAATAGGATATCCACACTAGTGGTGGTTCTCCCTGTGTGGTGAGATTTTCTATCCTGGACATGTATTATTATAATTAGAAAACATAATGTGGCATTTATAGTTTATAGATTCACTAGCTATCTTCAAAAAGAAGTGGATTAAAAATAGTTTCCCATCTCACTTCTTGGAAGATTTTTCTGGATACCTGAAGTTCATATATTCAAATATTCCTTCAATCCTATCTTCCTTCCACATAGGACTAGAAATAGAAAAACAAAATGACCCACATAGACATTAAAATCCCCCCAAACACACATTATCATTTATTGAGTTGTCTAAAAAATATATGAGAAATGGCATAAAACTTACTGCAGAGTTTCCTAACTGCCACATCAAATAAATAAATGAGATGTGTCAGAAAACTCATGTCAAGAAACATACCAATTCAGGGGCGCCTGGGTGGCTCAGCGGTTGAGCACCTGCCCCTGGCTCAGGGCGTGATCCACGGTCTCAGGATCAAGTCCCACATCGGGCTCCCTGCCCGGAGCCTGCTTCTTCCTCTGCCTACGTCTCTGCCTTTCTCTCTCTGTGTGTCTTTCATGAATAAAAAAATAAAATCTTAAAAAAAGAAATGTACCAATTCGAAGAAACATGAACTATACCTTGCCCTGACTATCATGGAGTGGGTGGGGGAAGGGATTAAGACAGTGTGAAAATGTGAATAAAATCTTTCAGTGAGTGTAGGACATAGGGAGGGAAGAGGATAATTCTGGAACATTATCTATTTGAATTGATCTCATGACAATTCAACAATTTTCCTGACAATTCACTGAATACATAGTTCTCTTTGCTAATCATCCACAATAAAAATTTATCTCTGTTTTTCTAACAAAAAGAGAATCTCTGTGTAGTGATTAAGCATTTGTCTTTAGATCAGACTCCCTGGGTTTGAATCCCACCACCATCATTTACTCATTAGGGGATACTTATCCAATGTCTCTAATTTTTATGCCCTCCTCTATGAAATAGCAATAGTAATAGAATCTATCACAAGTGGTGGAGAGGATGAAATCTGTGATGGTTAATTTTATATGTCAACTTGACTGGCCATGGGGTGTCCAGATTAAACATTATTTTAGGGTATGTCTTAGAGAGTGTTTTCAGATGAGATTAGCATTTGAATCGGTGGACTCCGTAAAGTAGATTGCCCTCCCCAGTGTGGGTGGGCATCATCAAATCCAATGAGGGCTTGAATAGAACAAAAGGTAGAAGGAGGGATTTGCCCTTTTTGCTTCCTGCTGCATGCTTGAGCTGGGACATCTCTTCTCATCTTCTCTGACCCTTTGGACTTGTACTGAATTACACCACCAGCTGGGTCTTCAGTTTGTAGTCAGTAAATTGTGGGACTTCTCAGTGTCCATAATCACATGAGCCAATTCCTCATAATAAATCTCTTTTTATCTCCTACCGGTTCTGTTTCTTTAAAGAAGCTTGTCTAATACAAATGATAAAGTGCTCAGAACATAACAAGCACTGTATAAATGCTATCATCTTCGTCATCACCATCACCATCATCACCAAGCAGAGCTATGGAGAAACACCGAAGTAATATGAATATGTAAATTTGACTGCAAATGAATGACATTTTAGTGAAATCCATTTGTTTTTTGAACCATGGGTTCACCTAGCCTGCCAAAGCAGCCCAAGATAAACAGAAGTTTCCGTCTTTCAATTGCTCTTGGGAATACACGTAACTTGAACTCAATCCCAATCTCTCAGGTATTTTGATCCTGATTCCTATCTAAGATTGACCCTACACCAATTTAAGGATAGTTAACCTTGAACATGGTGGGGGTTAGGCACACCAACCCCCTGCACAGTTGAAAATTCATTTATAACTTTGGACTCCCCAGAGACTTAACTGTTAGTAACCTATTGTTGACCAGAAGTCTTACAGATAACATGAACAGCTGATTAACACATATTTTGTATGTTATATGTGTTTTTATGCTGTATTCTTAAAATAAAGCAAGCTGGAGAAAATTATATTAAGAAAATCATAAAAGAAAATACATTACAATATTGTACTGTATTTATTGAAAAAACGTGCATACAGGAGAACCCAGGGAGTTCAACCCGTGTTGTTCAAGGGTCAATGTTATTTTAAAAAACTATGTCAAAATACCTTACATTTCCTCCCATTGTGTGTCACCTCCTTGCTGGCTCCTTTCTCAAGTGCCAGATAACCACACTAGCTACCCTCCTCTCCCAAAATGCACAAACATTTGCTTGCACATACATGCACGTGCACGCACATGAATGCACACCACACACGCACTGTCTGATTCTCTGGACAGGTTCAAATATCTTGAGAATTCATCAAGGACAGTTTTGGGTCACTACAATTCAGAAGTTGAGAAGGGAAATATAGACTTTAATTTCTTCCCAAGGGGAGATTGACCCTTATGCCCCAAACTCTGCTCCCATTCAATGAAATTCAAAATAGTTACATGGCAGAAGGATTTCTCTAAGAATCCACATGCTTGTGTGTGTGTGTGTGTGTGTGTGTGTTCATAGAAGAGATAGTGGGCCATAACTCCCCCATAACTTTGCAAAGGTATATTCTAGGATGCTCATCGCCATGGTCAACCTGCATTCCCACCTTGTATTTCCTACCAATGAATGAAAGAATCAACATTTGTCATAAATGATATCACATTTGTTCTTCTCTAATTTCCTCTCCATTAATTCAATGTTCAGTTACATTTTTAAAGCCTTTTTTTAATGTTCAGAACAGAGCACTTGTCACCATTTTAGAGATGGTAAAAACCGAGGCTCGATGGCAAGCTTTCTTTACTCACTGTAGCCCCTATAATTGTACAGCCACCGGAACTGTCTCCAGCATGCTGTTGTGGGAACCAACCCAGTCTGGGAGTCCACACACTTGGATCCTGGCCACTGATTTGACATAAACTATCCATGAGAACTTGGGACCTCATTTTATCTTTCTGGGTTTTAGCTTCCTACCCTGTAAAAGTTGTGGCGAAGGTAGAACCATAGCATCACCCAGGTTTAACACTTTAAATGTATATGATTTTTACTCTGGGAAATTCCACATTTTTTTTTACTTGTTCTCTGATTTAGCATTTGACCTCAATCTTAGTTTCCATAAATGCTCATTTATATTAATATATTAACATTCTTTTCTATTAATTAATTTAATTCATTATTTGAAATAACATGACTAGGAGAAACATTTCATTTAGGCTAAAAATATCGTGTTAATAAAAAATTAACATAGTCCAACATGCCACTGTCCAAAAATGCCCACACAATTACGTGGACATATTTTTTTTAGAGGAGAATGTATTAAGGGGAATCTATGTTAAAAATTACTGGGTATTCAGCCACGTTTAAAAGATAAAGCCTGTTTTGGGGGTTTTTTGTTTTGTTTTGTTTTTTTTCTGGGTGATCCCACACGGGAGGCCTGCAAATGCCATATTTCAAATCATAGGAAATTACAGTTTAGCCAGCGCTCTCTCCCCATGGGCTCAAATAAAATTTCCTGAAGACTCTAGATTGACCACAGGTGGGAAAGGAACTGTAAATGTTCTGAAAAGGTGATCTCTCCGTTATATTAGGATGGTATCCATGATCCTTTCCTCCTCCCCAGACCTCTATGCAATGTTTCAGAACTGAGACTCTGGCCATGAAATCTGCATGGTCTGTCCAGGAGCCATGAATCCCGTCTGCTTGAGAACTAAGCAGAGTGCTCACTCTTACACTTCCAAACCAGCTTCCTTCTGCAGCTTCACCAGTCTGTTTTGAATTCCCCCTTTCTATAGTGAATAAAGGATAGAGGGAAGGAACATATTTCTAGTGGAATAAAATAAAGTCCCTCTTTTTCCTAATATTTCAATTTTTAAACTTTTTTATATTTGCCCATTGCCCTTCTTATATTTCAACTATTTTGATCACTTATTTTTCTCTTTCTCCTGAGCCAAATGATCTGTTACAGGACTTTTTAAAATTTATTTATTTTTAATTTTTCATATCTGAAATTTCTTTTTAAGTATGGTATACCAAAGAAAATAATCTCCCTATTCAAACTCAAGATAAGACTTCATATTCCACATAAAATAAAGCAACCATTTTTATTTCTGTCAAATATAATTTAGGCTCAATCAGCACTCAGAATCTATGTTGCCAATTAAACAACGGTATGCTTTAAAATGCGAAAAAAAAATCGCAGGGACAGATAGACACAACATAGAAAGAATCTGGGAAATAAAAGAAACATAATTGATGCACCCTTCAGTCTCCAGCATTGATTTCTATTTATTATTACAAACTCTTCAAAACACAAAGATTGGATGTCAACATGTTATCCTGGAAGCATACAATTGAAGAAAGAATTACCTGCATGACTTACTTCATAAAATTTGTTTACCAGAATTGGAGTTCCTCGTTCATTTCAAAGGACTTTGAAGTAAGAGGGATAAAGATGATTTAAGCTCTTTTTTTTCCCTTAACATTTTACTTTTGAGATTTACCAGACTTCAGTTACATAGATGCCTACTTGACAACCAGGAATCTCAGTAATACGAGTGAAGTGGTAAAATGGAGTTTGCCTAAACTTCCCTGTAGGCAGAGTGGAGCTCTGTACAGGGCCACTTTTATCAAGCACAGCTAGCTGACTTTGAAAATTCCTCCTGAGGAACAATGATCAGCGGACCCTTCTTACATTCATCTAATTTCCAAGCCTTGATGTGACATATGAAATAAGAAGAAAGTGACAACAAAAATCAATGTGTCTAAATAGTCTTGCTTGGAAACATACCTGTCACTGGCTTAACTCAGAAATTGGGTGGGATATTAGATCTGATATCTTTGTGTTTTTTGTTTTTGTTTTGTTTTGTTTTGTTTTTTACTTCAGAATTTCTTTTGGTGCCTGCAGAGAGAAAAAGGCAGAAAATCTCTCCTCAGCTTCCACAGAAGGGAATGTGTCTTATTAAAAAGAATTCAAAATTGCAGACACATAAAATAAGCGGTGCCTGTCCATTTTGCATTGGGTTTTTATTCTCTTTTATATCAACGTGCTTCTGATTAAAATGAGCCTGGCCATAGCCTAGTGGGATCGCATGGGCTTTTAAAAATATTAACTAAAATAAATCTCTAGGAAGTAAACTTACATATTTGAAGTTATAAAAGTATAACACACCGGAGACTGTGTCTGCGTAACTCCGATAATTTTACCACTGGAATTTAGAAATAGGGTGAAACTAACATTAGACTGAATTTTGAACACAATTATCTCCCAGTAGATTCCCTCTAGAAATATGGTATAAAATCACATGTTTCTGTAAGCCGGCTATCAATTATTCCTCTATTTTACATAAGATTTCTCTTGTCATTAAGTCTCTAAATAGAAAGACATTATGTAATGTGATATTTACTAGTCCTCAGAAAAGAAAA
The DNA here is from genome assembly GCF_053574225.1 of Canis aureus. Taxonomy (NCBI): domain Eukaryota; kingdom Metazoa; phylum Chordata; class Mammalia; order Carnivora; family Canidae; genus Canis; species Canis aureus. The sequence continues at coordinate 44,443,626 of NC_135612.1, forward strand.
CACCTTGCTTCAGTCTAAAGAAACAATTCAGGTTTACTGAGTATATTATGAAGTTTAAAAACTACTTAAATCCTTATCTGGCTAAAAGATATCCTTTTGATAAAACAGTCACCACATCGAGAAAAATTAGCAATCTGAAATTAAACTTACCATGATATTTTATGTCTTTTTTAAAAAAATATACAACTTGCCAAAAAATTACAAAGATGATTGTCTACTTTTAAACAAAGCAGCGAGAGCCATTCAACCTCCTATTCACACATAAATGCATTTTCTTTTCAAAGGATATTTACCCTTTAAGGAGACATTTTTAACCTTGTGACACCATAAAATTCCATGCATGCAAAGTTATTTGTTTTTATTTTTCTGACATTCATTCCTGATCAGATATTTTCCATAGGCTTTCTTGTGTTATTCAACTTAAAGGCACAGTTTTAATAGTTCATTTTAATACCTTGATGAATAGGAGACAATTTGTTTAAAAAATATTAGTGTTGGCATTCTGCAATGAATTACAGAAGCTGAGCAGACATGCTCTTTTGTGCCTTTTTGAATTTCCTTTCAAAACATGTTGAACTACCCAGTATTTGTTCAAATCTACCAAGTTTTAACATTAGCTAAGCATTAAATGAACTTTCAGATCCTAGAAGGGTGTTTGCTTACAACGTGCCGATATGGGGAGGAAGAGTTCAGGTCAAGAGCGGAGAATTTCAGCCCTCTTGATTATAGGCGCTGGCAAGTGAGACCCAAAAGCCTGCTGTCTGGGAGGCACGGGGCACAGCCAGTGCTTCTAACAGTCTCCAACCAGCTGATTTTAAAAGACCAAAGACTAGGCTCTTTCTCAAGTGGCAATAGTTGCGGATTTCCTATCTAACAGTGGCATAAGCCCAATAAAGGGGCACTATCCTGACGACTTACCATGCAATGTTCCTGTTATACCAGACCTAGAGGAGGAAAACAAAATTGACTGTTGAAGATTTTTCTCCTCCAAAACTAATAACATAAATGGCTGACTTATAAGATAAAATGTTCCCTTGAAAGAGAAAAATAAACAACTGTACTAATACTCCATCTTCCGAAGTACTTTGTGAACTCGTTTTTTAAATTCGCAAATACGTTCAAAATGTACAAAAACAAAACTCTGGAAGAACAAGAAGGATAGGGGAGGTTGATATGAGATTCACACGATTTGTTTTCGCCTACGTTGTAAACAGCTAGAGCAGCTACCATCCAAGACCAAAGATAAAAAAGAAAAGGTGGGTATTGGGGGGGTTAGATGCGCACCTTCAAACAAGGACATATCAGGGGCCCCCGAACCTTGAAAGAATACATTTCAACCATCAACAATCAAACAACAATTAATATTTGTGAAATATTGTCTTGAAAACAATTTTGTTCATTGTTTATTTTGCAAAGCTGACAGAATAACATTCTAAATCATGCTCTAAGTGGTACTTTAAGACACACTGGGACGGGGCACTGTTTTTGACACATTGAGGTCAATTGTATGAAGAACCAAGGCAACAAGCCCATCAAACAGCAGTAAATGGAGCTCTTTGTCTTTAAGTTGGGAAGAAGGCGGATGTATTTGATCCTGACAGCCAGCAGCCCTGCAGATTTCTGAGCATAAGACAGATGGCAGTGCAACCAAGCTAGAATCCAGACCTTCCCTCTTTCCCTCTGGGTCTAACTCCTATTATCCACTTGTAAATTAACCTGTCAATTTATCAATCAACACCATCTTGATTCTCCCCTGTTCCGAAGCCCAGCCTTGCCGTGAATTTGCCTCGTAAATAACTGGGAGCCCCGTGTTTGTTAGTATTGTGAATGAGTTTATTATCACTTTGATGGCTGCTATGAATCACAAATGCTGCTGAGAGGCTGATAAGAAAAAGTACATGCACACATTAACAGGGTTGAAACTATTTTGGAGATAAAAGATGGACTAACTGTGATAGCAAATCATTTAAATTGAAAAAAAAATGACTAAAAATTGTATTTGTGTGTGTATGTGTGTGCGCACGCGCATGTGTGTGTTGGACACCTCCACTCCCTAGCTTAAAGTCAAAGTGAAAGAGAGAAATGAATCGACTTTCATTTGGACTGTTCAAAAAAAAGTATCTGCAAGACGACATTGGGGGACAGGGTGACTCTCAGGTCTTTGGGGACGACTGTTTTATTTTGTGGTCTAGGTGCAAAGTTCAGAAAATACCAGGCTCTATTCTAAATGACTAGTCCGCCAGTTTTGTTGTTGTTGTTGTTGTTTTTTTTTTAATAGATGCTGCTTGGGAACTTTATAAAGAAGACAAAAATCTAAAGTATGTGGGTAGGTGTTTATTTATATGCATATTAAATTTTCTCTGAGTCCTATATAAAACTACCTAGAAGTAAATGGGGCAGTTTGGAAAATTTAACACATTAATAAACAATTAATATCTAAGTGCTAATTATTTTGCTTTCCCTTGTTGCTCCTGAAATAGTTTATTATTTGATACTTGAAATTACATTTAAGTCATTTTATGTTAGAAATTCTTCAACAAAAGCTACACATATTAAAATCTACATTCAATTACCAAATCCTATGTTGCCTACAATTTCTAATAGTTTTTCTAAACATGATTATTCTGTGTTGTAAAATATCCTATGAATATAAATCAATGTTTTTATAGAATACACAGTATCATAATTTGACAAGTAAGACCTATATTATTAGGCTAATTCAGCTTATACTTGGAAGGACTATACCAAATAGCTAAAATATAAGTTTAATCACATATATAACTCTTCTTTACAGAAATTTTCAGAGTTTGTAGCAAGTAAGTATAAAAGTAAGACTAAACTTTTTAGGTTCATACACATACATGCTTTCTTTAAAAATTGTATTTCATATCTTATTAAATGTATTTTTCATTTTAAAACCCCATTAGAATATTTCTTGCAATATTTCCAATTTGGTGCATGGGTTTTGTTGGAAGTTTCTATACATGAATCTTAAATACAAGCAACAATGACATTATTTTTTAAAAAACATAGAAACTCACATGTGATATAATTACTGTTTTTATCATGCAATACTTCTATCATTTGTAGGTGATTTTAAAACAGGAAGATTTCTTGGTAATTTTATTGAGGCAGAACACCGTGAAAAACATTGCGAGGCATGACATATGGTTCAAGTTCTCAAACTTGTAAGTCAGAAACAAACTATTAGTTGTCACATGGGAAATACTTTGTCCCAATTAAGGCACTGCATAAAAACAGAATATTCCCTGAACATTATTATACCCAATATGTCATCGGTAGAAATGTGATAAAAAATGAAACTATTTGTTCGAATGCAATTTAGAGAACCCGATAGGTTGTCCATTTTATTCAGCTTATAATTAAGATAGTGTTTAAATCTGAAATGAATTCTATATATGCATGTTCAATAGGCTATAGCACAACAATAAGAATGGAATCACATCTCATTTTATCGTAAATTGTGTAATAAGCGATAAGGTAAAAACTAGGGCTAAAATCCTTCCAGCAAAAAATGAAACAGAGCGACCTCAATTGCCCTAATTCATTCTGCTTTTTTCCTTTTTTTTTTTTTTAAGTCTCTTCATTTTCCCTCTGTTCACATTATTAGCTTACACATGAGTGCATTATTAGAAAATAACAAAGCGAAGCAGGGAGACTTCGAAGGAACGGGAGATAGTTTCCTTCGACAGCTGAAAGGTATTCTCATTTCATTTGTTAGGAGTTGCAAAAATAGTTTTATAGCCAGGGAGGGACAATGACCTCTCTCTTTCAACAAGCTTGGTGGTTGGTCTTTTGATGGAAAAACTCTGGGATACAACATCTGGTAATTTGTGTTACTGAGCTTAGCTGAGGTCTTAACGATGTAAGCAGATTATTCTTGAAGAAGAACAAAAAAAATTCCGGAAGACCCAATGGACTATTTAAAGTTATTAGGCATTGCATTCTAGCACTTCAGAGCTCTTTTCTGATTCATTTTCCCTTTAAAGCTATGCCTTTGGATCAATTTTTTTTTTTTTTAGGTCCACCTCCTTGCAATTCCAGTTGACTTTTTTGGTGGTCCACAGCTGCTTTGTCATTCACACTGGCCTCCTTTTTTTCCATCACAACAGAAATGATTACTTTGCTGATTAAATTTTCTCCTTCAGAACTTTAGGAAGCTCTCCTCCACCCTCGGGAGTCGTTTGCAGACCAGAAGGGTCGAGCAACCCCAAATAGCAAGAGCCAAGCTTCGGCAATTTTAAAGAAAGGGGGAAAATTGTGAACAGGAGCAATGCATGAAGAAAATGGCCCACCCCATCCAGGATCCCAGGCTAAAAAAAAAAAAAAAAAAAGTAAGTAAGAGATGGTACTAATTCATCCACTGTGGGAGCTTATTCCCACAGGCATCATATTGAAATCACATCCAAAGTTTGTGTTTCTACTTTGATAACAGTGGTGTGGGGTCCATGTAATACTGTATTTGTGTTACTTCATGGAGGAAAAAAATACAAATGAGATTAATTGTATAAGGCTTGGAAAGATTGTGGGCACTCCTTAGAGAAAGAAGTACGGTATATCAAAGTAAGACAGTAGAGAAACTTTCATGTGAAAATCTTGTCTGACTTAACTCTGGCTATAAAAATATTACTACGACTTGAACCTTTTTCTCACACCATTACCAAATCAAGGTATAGAACACAAAAGACTGACTCACAGGCTGTTACCCACCTAGAAAGCCAGGGGATCTGGGACCAATTGAGCTACCACCCAGACAGGGAGCTCATGTGTGCACACAGGCTTGCTCGATTAGCACGTGGCTTTGCAGTTATGAACCGAAAAAAGCAATAACATTACACACCAATTTCAATCTCCCCTATGTACACAATCCTTTTGGATGGCAGGACCTTGTCTTCGATCACTGGTGCTTTGAGTCAAAGGGCTTCATGCAGTAGCTTAAAAAAAAAAAAGGAAAGAAAATATTCAATTTCAAAATATCACAAATATTCAGATTAAGGGTTCATATTGGAAAAGAATACCAAACAATTTTTAACCTTAGAATATTCCCTTAAGAAAAACTAGTAAACATTATTTTTGTTAGCATGTAGCAAACTGATGTACAGTGATCCATAGCCTATTTAATACCAGGTATACTTTCCCACTTTATCATATTTTTCCACATGTTGTCTGTACTTTATAGAATTGAGGGTAGGACAGATCTATGACACATTGAACAGGATTCCAGCTCAGATTACTTTTGAATAATGTAAGAGGGTAGATACATTTACATTTTATATTACATTACCTTTAGTTTTGCTTTGCTATATTCTAATTTTATCATATATGAACTGTTCCCAATTAAGGATCCCATTAGGTAAGAAAGCAATCATCTTCTTTCCAACATGCTTTTAGAGGTTTTCTGTTTTAATAAGATGGACATTGAGATAAATATTTTTCAAATTGAGCTAAAAGCTACACTGGTCATTTCAATTTTTTTCAATTTTTGCCCAACATTGGATTTGAATGACACTGTTGGTGGTAACAGAAAGGGTTGGCAACATTATATACTCAATTTACCTCTATATTCAAAAGATTTTTAAAAGATTTTATTTATTTGTTCATGAGAGACACAGAGAGAAAGGCAGAGACACAGGCAGAGAGAGAAGCAGTCTCCATTCAGGGAGCCCGATGTGGGACCTGATCCCGGGACTCCAGGATCATGCCCTGGGCTGAAGGCAGGCACTCAACCGCTGAGCCACCCAGAGTTTTTTTGTTTTTTTTTTTAAGATTTTATTTATTTACTAATGAGAGACAGAGAGAGAGAGAGAGAGAGAGAGGCGGAGACACAGGCAGAGGGAGAAGCAGACTCCATGCAGGGAGCCCAATGTGGCACTCGACCCCAGGACTCCGGGATCACGCCCTAGGCGGTAGGCAGAGGCTCAACCACTGACCCAGCCAAGCGTCCCACTAGATTTTTTAAATTAATAGTAATTGATTTACCTCTATATTCAATAGATTTTTTTAAATTAATGGTAATTTACACTGTGGTGAGCACGTACACCTGAAACTAATGTAACATTGTATGCTAACTAAAAAATTTTTTAATTAGTAGTAATTTACTGAAGTTTACCATTTTCTCATTTCGTTACTAAGATATATAATGCTTCCGATTAGCCACATCAGATGTACCTTGAGCATTTAGTACTTGTCTTTCCATCAGATCTTCCAGTTTCAAATTCGAAGCTGCATTTGTGAAGTTCCACTGCAGGAGGAAAAAAAAGGTATCCATTTGTGGTTATAAGGGCAACTGTATAATCAGGGTATTGGCAGATAAGCAATTGCAAAGAGCCCATTAAAACAGAGAAACTGATGAGATCACACACAAAAAAATAGTTTCTCCTTCAGACTAATCTAGCGAAGTCCTTCACACAAAGTTATGTTCACTTACCAAACCAAAATGTTCTCTGCATTTGGACTGGTTTTTTGGTTTTTGATATTAAAATTTGAAGCCTCACTCCATCTTAATAGCTGATACATTTCTGAATCAGCACATCTCTGCTTGGATTATTGATGCAGACAATGGAACATTCTGGAACCGGTTTGTGATCAGGTGAATTGTGCTACATGAACATAGATTCCATCATGAGACTTCAGTTTTTTTTTTTCCTTGAATCACTCATAGTTTCAACTACTTTCTGTATATGTCAGTTCCTTCCAGTAGGCCAGGGAGGATGGGGAAAGACCTCACTAGCACAAGAACACATTACCTTTGATTGATTCCTCTCCTCAGCTCTGTCAATATCCAGTCATCCATTTTTCACATCCCATTTCCATTCTACCTCCCTACTTCAATCCTTAGAACACTACCCTTAAACTGTACTCTCTTCCCCATGACCCTACATCTCTCACAGACACAAAGTACCCCTTTGATTCTTTTATTGCCTGCTGAGAGTCTTCAGCTGATCACTAAACACCATCTGAATCCTGGGACAGATGTTTAAGGCCATTTACAATCTGAGTACTACCTATCATTTCAGGTTTCCTTTCCAATGTTTCTGGTAAGAAGATCATGTAGTGAAAAAAACCACCAGACTTAGATTCAGGATATTCAAATTTGAATCTAGGCTTATGATATAGCCACTGTGTTTCACTGGGTGAGTTACTTAAACTCTCTGAATTTCAGTTTTCACATACCAAAAGCTGACAAGAGTGCTTTATGGGCCATATGTGAACCCAGATGTGCCTTTTGCTCCAGACAATGAATTTAAATATTTTGCATTATCCATGTGGCTCTGTGGTCATCTGTAAGTGTACCCACATAGCATCTGCACAAGAGGGCAAATGATACCCATATCACACCATATTGCTGGCAGGTTAAATTAGGTAACATATGTGAAAGACCCATGCTGGTGCTTGTTAAGGAAACATTCTCAAAAAAGCTTAACTTAAATTTAATGGGGCAACCGAGTGGCCAGTCAGTTAAGTGTCTGCCTTTGGCTCAGGTCATGATTTCAGGGTCCTGGGCTGGAGACCCAAGTCAGACTCCCTGCTCAGGAAGGAGTCTACTCATCCCTCTCCTTCTGCTCCTCCCCCTCTCAAATAAATAAAATAAAATAAAAACTTACTTAAATCTGAGACTGAATTACTTTACTAAACCCACCCTCTGAGTCCAGTTTCATAGACAAATCCAAAAAAGTCCTGTCACTGTCTATCTCTGGATTTTTGCTCCTACATTTTCTAAGACTATCCTCCTTCCTTCTCTGCTCAGACAAATCCTACTCATCCTTCAGAATCAGGCCAAAATATACTCACTCCATATAAATCATTCCCCAAGTTCCTGAAGAGTCAACCTCCAGCATTGGTCCAAATGGCAGCAATAACCCTCTTGGGCTTGGAATTCTCAGGCCCAGCAGCACTCTTGAGATCTGAGAAACCAACATTCTCACATTCCAGGTGAGAAAGCCAAAGGCCAGAAAATTAATAAGACTAACCCAAGCCCAGAAACCTGGTTCTCTGATCTCTTCTATCAGAGACTTTTTTTTCTGCTTCTCAGTTTATTATATGCAGGTTTGTTTTCTTTTTTTTTTCTTTTTTAAGTTTCATTGTTTTATGTATGTGTCTTATCTTTATTCATTTGCAAGACACTGAAACTTAGGGATGGCTTCATATACCTAATGGATTTGTGTCTCTCATAGACACTAGCCCAGTGCTTTGCAATGTTCAATAAATATTTTGAATAAATAGAGAAAGAAAGGCAACTTTTCATGATTAAGTTCCCATGAGCAGGTGTCCAAGGGCTCAAGGTATAATGACTTCATCCTGTTCTTGCAAAGTTTTCAATGTTTCCAATGCACAAAAATTAAGCATTTGTTGTTCTCCACTATGACCAGGCAATATCTATGTGCTTTAAATGGATCATTTTATTCAAACCTCAGAGCTCTTTGAGGGACTTCCCTTTATTGTCAATTCCATTTTAAAATTAGAAAAACAAATCTGAGGATGTTTAAGTAAAGAGAGCGTCTTAAGCCACCCAGCTAGAGACGATCATCAAGGCCCAAACAAGATCATCCCAACCCACAGCTCTGCTGCTTAACCAGCAGGGTGAGCCAGTCTCTGAAGCCACCATTGTTGCCCTGCTAGATTCATAATGTCCCACATCACACTTGTGCCTGCTGTTATTACCCAGGATAGGAATGTATATTAAACAGCATAAATCATCTTGTCCTATGAAACTTCTCAAGTCAAAATTTCAAATCAGCATTGGAAACCAGCTTGGTATTGACTTGGCCACCTTAGCCGTTTTGACCTGCCCACCACTACTTATCCACAACCCAGCTATCTTGAGGTCACACAACACATATTTTTTTCTATACCAACTCCAAAACCTGCTTTTACAGCTCTCTTCAGCTAACTTAGCACAATTAGCTGAGTTGAGCTAATCCTTTGCTCACCCTTCTTACTGTGGATTCCTCATTTTGTTTTTGTTTCCTTCATTCATTTAACCAGTTAGCCTCAATAAGTCTACCAAATGCTATGCACTGATGCAGTCTTGTCCTAAAGGACAAATTTGATAAAGCAAACTAAGAATGGAAGCCAAGTGGTTCACTGAATTACTGGGTGAGGTATGAGAGACATCTCTGCATCGCACATGATGGGCACACAAAGTCAGCAGTGGGCACCTCAACTGCCTACTGAAGGGAGGGTTAGAAAAACTTCTTAGAGAATGGGTCACTTGAGCTGAGTGTTGAAAGGTAGGCAGATCTCTCCCAGCTGGACAATGGAACAACCATAAAAATTATTTCCTTAAGAATCTTCTTTACTGAAGTTGATCCCCATTGCCATAGCACTACCACATCTCCTGATGGCCTTATTACCTGGGCCTTATGGAGTTTTACCCTCATAGATGAGAATCTCTGCAGGATGAAAACAGGAAGCAGAATACTCACCGGAATAAAACAAAAATGCCTAGAATTCCAGTTACACATCAGTCTTATTTGTTTATTTACTATGCAAATCCTTTGTTTCTTTTTGTATAAATTAAACTATTTAATAACATACAAATAGATAATTCAATGGATAGTACATGATTTCTCATTTATACAAATCAGGGAATTGGGGCTGGAAATAAGATATTTAAATCTGAAAGAAATCTTGGAGACCAGGTTAAGCATTGATGAAACAAATAAGTTCTGGGGCAGCATGGGGGTCAGGGTGGTGCCCGACTTAGGATTTCAGATCCCCACCAGAGAATCAGCTGGAACACTGAAATTCAATATTTTGCCACTATAATATATAATTCTAATTATACTTTGGATTTCTACTGTACAGTATGTCCTATATATAGGACATATTTTTTCACACATATATTTTCCTCCTTGATTGCCATGATAACTCTATATCTAGTGTTAGTATCTTCTGATACTCTCATTTTATAGGCTAAAAAAAAAAGATGAAGCTGAAGATAAAGTGATTTACTCAAGATCACAATAAGCAGCAAAGATAGAATCTGAACAATGGTTGCCAGACTATTATTTCTACTTTTCTTTCCACTCATATAGGCATCTTCTCATGTCTAATCACCACCAGAAGCAAGGATGTGGATTCAGTTCAGCAAAGCTTTATTGAAATTTTCTACAGCAGATTACTATGCTCAATCATGGAGAAAGAATAAAAAGCTAGGAAAGTGGGATTGCTTCCTACCTTCCTGAAGCTTACTATCTTTTGGGAAGCTTTACAGAACAAAAAGATAAGTTTCCCTGGGAGATGCTGCAAGGCTACAGTGTTCTTTTAGCAATAATAACAAGTTTCCACATTAAACAAAGAAGTATTACAAATCTAATTCAATTAGACCAAAAATTTAAAGCTGCAAGGCTACAATGGTCCTTCAGTGTTAAGACCAAGAGTTTTTACATGAAACAAAGAAGTATTACAAATCTAAATCAATTAGTCCAAAAATTTCAGACCATTAGCTGCAAAACCTGAGGCTGTTGTGCTCTCAAGAGAACAATTTGGCAGTGAGATACCACCCACCATGAACCAAGATAATTATCCATTTCCCTGGATTGGGAAAAAAGTACCAGTGGGTGCCAAAACTTATGAAGCAGCTCTCATCAAGGGTATCGGAGCTTTTGCATGTCTATATTCTACCCCAGGGATTTCTATTACAAACATCAAGGCGTAGAAGAAATTCTCACTCACTACGCCAACTAGCAAAACCAAGAATTGAGGCCATGACTCTGTAGAGGACTAGATTCTTTCTTCCTTCTCTTTCTCTTGTCAACTCATTCATCTCAGGGCAACAGGTCAACATTCAGAGGCCAGGAAGGATCGTGAAATTGGCCTCTAAAGGATGCTGTCCCTGCAGTGATTTTGGACTCTGATTCATTAGCAGACGGAGATCTTGAATTTTCCACAATTCAACAGAAACCAGGACTGTGTAAATAGCAAATGATTATAAAATGGTTATGAAAATTTATATTTTTATGTATTTTTGGGTATTTTTAGAAAATCAAGATTGAATTATAAAACCTACCTTTTTTAATGTTGACTAGATATGATATAATACCTGGACAATATTAACTTATTAAATATTATACCAGTCTCTAACGTTAAAGATGGAAGAGCTGTCAGATTGAAAACTTACTGATTGGTTTTCATTTGTCTTGAATCAAAATACCCTTCATCTAGTCTTTAAAAGGAAACTGCTAATTTAGGACAGGAACTAGATCATCTGTTCAGGGGATGGAAAGTATTTCTTAAATAATTCATGGCAAAAATTTACCCTACTTTTGTGATATGAAAATGCCTTGTTGCTTTTCTTGGCTTGTAAGTAGATTCATCTACTTGCCTGTTTTGGTTTCTTGATATTCAGAAGTAGGAAAACCTTCTGAAATTTGAATCATACTTTAGATCCCTCCTGAGTAGTTAAGTGCACACCCACACACACAACTTTTCCCATAAACACCACATGCCAAAGCACACATTAAAATTAGATTTTTCCTACCAAGAGAGCGGGGGTGTAGAATATGCATCACCAGAGAGAAGTACTCCTTTCTGCAAGATGTAGTATAACATGGGCCTTCTTCAGTAGGTGTTAGAAATATAACTCAAACTCCTAACTGCATAATTTCTCTTTCTTCATTAATAGCTCCTCATTCTTCATATACTATGAAATCTAAATCTTCCATTTTAATAAGAAAACATGGATCCTAAATTTTAATTTGATGTTTGAATTGAATGCACATTAAGGACTTGGCCTTTTTTTCTGTCTAGCACTGGATGGTTTTTATATTGGTTGATTTTCATTCATCTTCTTTAATGCCAATATGTGTGGTCTTGGGTTGGACTGGATATACTGCTGAGTGTAGTGAGCTGAGTTTCTTTCATCCCAAAATTATACAATAAATAAGTCACAGGGCTGAAAAGTACAGCATGGGAATATAGTCAATAATATTGTGATAACTTTGGATAGTGACAGGTGGTGATGTCATTTATTGTGTCAAGCATTGTGTGATGCATTAGATTGTCAAATCACTACATCATACACTTGAAATGAATATAATACTGCAGGTCAACTATACTAAAAAAATCCCTTTCTTATACAAATCAGAAAAATTCTAAAATTATCAAAAATACTGCATTCATATTTCTTTAATGTTTGCAAATATTTAGTCTTATAATGAGTACAGGTCCTCTTTTTGGCATTTTCTATGTTCAATTCTAAAAAGACCCAAAGTTTCAGGTCCTACAGAAATAATGAGGTAGGAGTTAACTCAATCATATTCAATCACCTCTCTGTTCTAATGACAATATAATTGGTTCTGCTAAGGAGAGAAGGTATATAAAAAACCCATGATGAAACTAGGAGGGAATGTTTTAAAGGTTTTCCCCATGATAAAGATTAGTAGGGGAAATCCATATAAGTTTGCGGGGTGGAAATAGAACTTTCTATGGAATCTTCACTAGGCCCCAGGGCAGATGTTATTCATCAGCAAATCATTTTACTGTTAGATTTGTGAGGCCTGTTAAGAACAGCTTTGGGAATTTCATGTGAGGAGCAGCCAGTACTCAAGTTTAAGTCCATTCAGCTATGTCTGCCAAAGCCATTCTCCACACTTACTGCCAAATCCTGCTTGTGAATAAGCAACCTTCATATCTGCAAAACAGGGATAATGTGCATTTTCTTTAACAAACAACAACAAAAACAACTTGGTTTTGATTTAAACAATAAAAAGATATTTTGCTTGAAAATCAGGCATAAAAAAAAAAGAAAATCAGGCATATGCCTTAATGAATTTAACTTAATTTAACTAATTTAACTTCATGTTCCGTAAGTGATCACTTACTTGAGTTTGAGAACAGGTCAGTGGAGAGTAAACAGAGACATGAAGATTTGCATTAATGGCTTAATTGCTAGGTGGCAAACAATTTTGAAAAATAATGGGCCTGCAACCAATAGGCTAGGATTGCATCATCATCATCAATACCAATGTTGCATTTCTATGGTATTTTATACTTTTCAAAAGATTTTCATGTATATTATCTCATTATGTGTTCTATGTCCCTACTTTTCATATTCCACTAGCCAGCCAGGAGTATGCAATAAATACAAACGGAAGGAAGGAAGGAAGGAAGGAAGGAAGGAAGGAAGGAAGGAAGGAAGGAAGGAAGAAAAAAAAGAAAAGAAAAGAAAAGAAAGAAGAAAAGAAAAGAAAAGAAAAGAAAAGAAAGAAAAGAAAAGAAAAAAAGAAAAGAAAAGAAAAGAAAGAAAAGAAAAGAAAAGAAAAGAAAAGAAAAGAAAAGAAAAGAAAAGAAAAGAAAAGAAAAGAAAGAAAAGAAAAGAGAGGAGGATGGAGGGAGGGAAAGGGGGGGGAAATAATAGGCCTACAAAATTTTTCTATCTGGCCCAGGAAAACAAAATTAGTTGAATATTTGTTTCCGTATCATAGACTTTAAGTACAAAGTTATAACCATTCTTGATTGAATCTTTTGACTAAGAGCATACTTATTTATTCAACAATCACTTATTGAGCATCAACTGTGTGTGCCAGGCACCAGTGTGGATGCTCAGCAATGCATGGCTGCTGTCTCTGAGAGGCCTACTGCCTAGGATGGGGGAGACACAGGAAGATCATTAGTTCAGTGAAGAGGATGCAGATCATGAAGGGCCTTGTGTGTTCGGTATAGAAGATCTTGAGTTAATGGGAACCACTGAACACATTTCAACAGCAGGGAATGTAGACAGAATCATCTTTAGACAAATCTCAAAGAAAGCAGGAGAGCTGGAGCTGGGATTATATCTGGGCTTCACACTCGAGAAGTTAAATGGAAGATGTCATTTTAATAAAATAAAGAAGGATGTTTGGGACGAAGATGACAACTTCAAAATTGAGCATAAGTAGAGATGTCTACTCATGTGTATAGATAATATGATCATCCTAAACAGAGCATTGTAGGCAATGACATGCATGGCATGTCATCAGTACATTTTAGGGAGAGCTAAAGCCAGGGTGTGGATGAGCTCATTCAGGGATCCTACGTAGAGTATACGATGGGTATACCAATGAAGGATCGAGGTTCAGTATCAGACCACCAATAGTTTATGTTTATGTGTTTTCTCTGATGTTGGTCTGCTGCAAAACTGTAAGAAGCCATTTGACATTCCTGAACCTCAGTTTTCCTCTCCTGTAGGATGTATAATAATATCATATACTCATACAGTACTGAGTGAAATAAATAAACTAATCCATATAACTTGCCAGTGCATAGTGAGTGGTTAATGGATATTAACCACTTATTATTATCATCATTGTTGTTGCTATTATTATCATAATGAAGTGACCAGAGAACAGAGTGGAGACTATATGACATCAATATTTGGAGTACAAGTAATGACCAATGTTGAAGCTCAAAACCAACCTAGATTGTATTAAATGCAAAGTAGATAGAATATATAATCAATCCTTCTTACAGATTCTATTCTTTCTAGCTCTGTAAACATGATTGAAAAAAAAAACAAACAAAAGAAAACCATGATTGATCTCATTGTGCTCCAGGTTCCCTACTATAAATTTTGGACAATAGCAGCTTCCTAGCAGGGCAGTCATTAATAGTAAATTAAATCACACACATACCTGAATATGAAATTAGATAACACCCGTGTTACTAGGTCCTCTTCTTTCCAATAGCCAAACTTCAAGCATTGATCAAAACCAACATTGTATGTGAAAGTATGTTGTAATCTAGACATCTGTGAACAAGTTTCTCTGGGCTGCAGAAAGAAGATCAAACAATGTTAGACAGATGAAAACTTCTTTGGTTTAGAATTTCCTAGAGGTGTGAACTCTATTCTGCCAAGGGGAGTTAATTCAACCACCCTCTTTCTGCCAATAAACAGTTGTTCTTGCAAAAAAAAGAAAACTTCTTTATTCTCTCCTTTTGGAAATGGCCAGAGTAGCCCCAAATAATGCAAGATTATAAATCTGGCACCAGGACGCATTGGCAAGACTTGATTAAATATGCCACTATTTGTCTCAACAAATGTTACCAGGTAAGTGGCAAAGGAGTTTGGCATACCTGTGCCAAGGGATCGCAGAAAAAGCAGCTGTCTTATTGAATATGTTGACTAAGAGGAAGCAGAGCTCTATCATGGGAAATAGATTGTTTGCAGAATAATAAAAGGTGTTTTTGTTGTGAAAGCAATTATACAAAACCGGTTCTTTAAGAGAAATCGTCAACTTCTTTCCAAAAATGCCAGAAAGTTAGAGTAAGTGGAATAAAATGATGATAACAGGAAGAAGAAAATGCATTTCAAAAGCATGCAATTGTTCACTCAGAAATCAAAATCCCTCTGCAACATCCAGAGTAGAGTGATCTAATGGGCACACCTCAAAAATAACTACCAGTGAATTGTCTCACTGCTTCATGACCTGCATTTCCAAAGAGCTGGGCCTAAAGACTTAGAAGCTTTAGGAGATGATTTTTCTTCACAAAGAACATTCATTCAAAAAATGCCCACATGACAGACACATATTGAATGGCAAGTGTTTGATAGATGTGGCCACAGGTTACAAATAAGATGGTGTGCTTGTCTTCACGGATCACAATCTACCAAGAGAGACAGACATGCAAACAATCCTTAATTAAATAAAATTTAATTAAACATGCTCCATGATTATGTGGTTTATCTCAGTGTTTTCCTCCTGGCCCATAAAGATCAGCCTCCCAACAAAAGTGTATCTGATTAAGTCTTCAGCAAATGTTTCATGTCCTCCTGTGTGAAATGTATTACAGGAGGTCTCAGCAGTTCCTTTTCTTTATTGTTAGGGTTAGCAAACATTTTCTGTAAAAAGGCCAGATTGTGCGTATTTTAGGATTTGAGGGCCAGACTGTCTCTGTTGACACTGCTCAACTCCTAAGTGAATGTAGCCAGAGACAATATATATACACTTAGGGGCATGGCTATATTCCTGGAGTGTTTTATTTATATTAAAAAAAAAAAAAAAAAAAAAAAAAAACAAGCCCAGATTTGGAACTTTGGTCATGGTCTGCTGACCTTGCTACACTTAGGTACTGTCCTGAGGCTTTCTGTGCTAAGATGTATCTTATCCACGTTCCCCTATTTACGGGCTTTGGTTGGGGAGGCGGAAGCAGGTGAGTAAGAAATTGCCAATGTTGCTTTCCTCTCTTTCACGAGTTTGCTGCATAAGAAGTTGATATTGGTATTAAAGTCATCACAAGTTCTAATGAAGTGCATCATACATACATCCTAGACCATAAGAAGGTTGGATAGATGGTTACAGAATAAAGTCATTTGTTGGAAACTTTTTTGCAGGACAACCTGGTGAGTTACAGAGAAAAGAAGTGAGCCAAATGAGCAAGCAAAAACAAAAACAAAAAAGGAAGCCAAAAGGAAGAGCAGAAAGAAATAGAATTAAAGAAATACCTTGTGTGAAAATCATTCTTACTATTTATAGGTCATATATATGATATGATATAAGACATGATAGTAGGGGAATATTTCTTGGAAAATGAGGTCTAGGGGCTCTGGGATGAGCCTTGCTGCTTAAAGACACTTGAATATGCTTCCATATCTTGGCTCTTGTAAATAATGCTACAGTAAACATAGGGGTGAGTGTATCTTTTTGAATTCATCTTTTCATTTCCCTTAGGTAAATACATAGAAGTGGAATTCCTGGATCATATGATGTTTCTATTTTTAATATTTTGAGGACCCGCCATATTGTTTTCCATAGTGGCTGCACCAGTTTGCATTGCCACTGACAGTGCACAAGGGTTCCTTTTTCTCCACGTGCTTGCCAACACTTGTTATTTCTTGTCTTTTTGATTCTAGCCATTCCGACAAGTGTAGGGTGATATCTCATTGTGGTTTTGATATGCATTTCCCTGGTGACTAGTAATTTGACCATCCTTTCATGTATCTGTTGGCCATTTGTATGTCTCCTTTGGAAAAATGTCTATGCAATGTATAGAATTGTTAAATCACTATGTTATACATCTGAGATGAATAGAATCCTTTAAGTTAATTAAATAATTTAAAATTAATTTTTAAAATTCCTTGGATAAGGATGGACAACTAGGGTGCATCCCCCACTTCAAAAATGTATCTTTCATTGCCCTGGGTTCTACACCCTTGCAAGTCTGAAGCATGGCACAGTTACTGGATATTGCGGGCCGTGAGCAGCACAATTAAAGACTTATCAGGACAGCAAGGGGGATATCCTGGTGATTTTGCCACAGAAGTCCAAAACCAAGCTTGGACCAATACTTTGACAAGAGGTGGCAGGTACGAGTCTCAGGACAATCCCAATGCAGACATAGGGACTAATAAAGAAAACAGAAGAATTGTCCTACCCAGGGAAGGCTCATTCGGTAGAATGAAGTTCATTTATTCAAAGGAAGTTTGCTCATGATGAGAAAGACAGATTATCCATCAACACAGAGTAATGGTTTGGCTCAAAATAGAAACACATTTTTACATGTCTTAATAGAATAAAGTCACATTTCCTCCTCCTCTTAACTTCACTCTCCACTTCGTTCTTTTCAGGGAGGAAAGCGCTAAACTCTGCAAGGAACCTCAGATCAAAAGTAACAGATTACATGGCCCCCTTTTGGAAGCAGAGGAACACAGTTGCATTTAAACACACTCACACACACACACACAGGCACACACACACACTGCAACCTAGACACCAGAAGACATGCTTACATGTTACTCACACTCCTCCAGAATCAAGCCCTTGGTTTTCAAAGTGCGAGCAGAACAATGGGAGTCCAGGTACTAAAAAGAACACACCTTTAATTAATCTTGATGACTTGCCACCCTGCATCCACCATCAGGCTCGTTGGATCTCTGATTGCGTCATATTTTATTAATCTGTCTCCCTCATGTGGACAGTTTCACTCCCCCCACTCCTTGGAGTGACAAATATTGACAGCAAGCAATGCATTTCTCCATGAACATTTCATTCATTTCTCAGATGCTTACCAGGTGTGGTTCTTCATCAAATCGATTGCTAATTGTGGCAAAGACTTGGGGTAGGGGCTGCAGGGAGGCCTCCAAAAGAACCAAGTCATTGGAAAATCAATTTCCGCAGCTGCAACTTGGAAAAAGCTCTCCAGTGAATAAGCATTCAGGGCCATTGTATTCAAGGTGAGCATTCTTTTCTTGTGGAATATCTTATTGTGAGTTTCTTTGGACCTCAAGGATAGAGCCTCTTAACTTTGAGAATCTGCACACACTCTAATTTTTTCAGCCTAATGAAAAACCACAACCAAAACCAAAGGGCTACTCAATTTTGATAGGCACGCCATTCTAGGTGTTTCCCGTCCTATCCCAGGCCCCTCCCCGGCCCCCGGGGTTCGACAACCAGCACTACAAAATGCATATGTGAAGATCTTTTTCTTGGGTATGTCTGGTACGTCTTTATTTTTATCTTACTTTGAAAAAAGAACACAAGGAAAATTGCATCTTTCATTTTCAAATAATGCTAGGAGGTTTCCGTGCATACCTCCAATGGGAGCCAATCATGGCCTGTTAACAACAAGAAAACCAGTGATCTGGGGATATTTAATGCCGCATGGGCCCTGGAAGAAGGAGGACTCTTTCATTTCGCATACTTTGTCTCCGCCATGGAGCTGGCTGACATAATGGACTTTTACAAGGAGCTCTGAAGCAATTGGCAATTAAGTGGTTTGAAGGGGTGCTTCTGGGCTGCTGTGAAAGGCTTCAGGTGTGAAACGCTTGTTTTCAAGAGCACTGAACAAAATGTATGGTTGCTTTCAGCACCCCCCTTGTCCTTCCCGAGGAAGGGGGGGAGCCGGGGGAAGCAAGGACACTCAAGAGCAATTTGCTATTCAGCATCTGAATGCTAGACGCTTTCTTCCCCCCACAATCCTTGTGCGGCTGGTGAGGGGGGCAGATCGAGATGGCACAAACAGCTCTCGGCACAATGGTGGATCAAGAGAGAGGCAGGGAAAATGAGGCCAGGGAGAATGGATGCCTGAATGAAGGGAAGACGGCTTGATTGTTAATTGTGGGTAAATGTGTTGCAAGAGTGAAAAGGGTTCATGGGCTACTTTAAAGCTATACCCAAGCAATAAGTACAGAGAGTGGGGAAATAAGGAGATGGTCTTGACCCTTTTAAGGACTATAGTAGTACATCTGGCCCACTTGAAAAAGTACATTGAGAACTGTTCAAAACGGTAGGCAAATGCATATGTGTGTTCGAATCCCATTGCCTACAAGGAAAAAAAAAATCTGGCAACTCCAATTCACATGCAATGTGCACTTTCAAGTGTACTCTATTCTTTTTGAGTATTAGTCAATAGGACAAAGATAATATGCAATAAAGATGCTGTCAAATAGATAAATATTTAAAATATGACTTTTCCTCAAGAATACAGCCTTCTGTTCTAGGATAAAATATATTTGCACTGAAGCTAGCACAAGGGTAAAGGAAACTTCAAACAGGCTTCATGAAGGATATTGTTTCCTTAGTTCTGTTTCATGTCACTTTTCCTAGTCTGACCTTTACTTCCAACATATTGATTTTTTCCTAACCCAGCCTTGCTTTGCAGAAAAAAGGGGTATTGAGTCTTTGAGCTGCTTACATATCACTATTGTACATGCATTCTTAAAGGTGAAGGAACCCCTTTCAGCAGATGACTGGCTGACTGACAATGTGATTAGGATGGTCTGAGTACTTTTCATTTTAAATGTAGGAGGCCACATGTATCAGTCTGGGAAAAGAGACTGGAGCAGACTCAAATCGAGTTGTCTTTTCAAGGTTTCTCAAAGAGTTCTGATTTCTGTCTGAGCAACAGCTTCTCAGATGAAGTATATACCACATCAAACTTTATCAACCCAGACTGGAGCTCTCTAATTTTCTGATGGTTTCTTTCCTGCACATATACATTTTATCCAAAATATAATTAATATCAAAGTACTCTGGGCGAGGTAGGCTCTTTTTTTCCAACATTCTGGTTTCCGGTGGGAACATTTGTAAAATATAATCATCTAACCACATGCCGTGCTAATGAGGCTGAATTTTTGACTCATCCCATTACGCCATATAATCAAAAATACAGAAGGACAGTAAGCAATTAAACATTGGTTCTCCCCCTCACCTCATTCAAAGGAGGCTATTGAAATCATTTGAGATGTTACAGAATTTTGAAAATTACTTGGCAACTGCTCCCCAGTCCTTTCTGTGGCCAGATAAGAACCATGAGAAGAAGAAGGAAATGGCTCATCTTTCCTTTATCCTATTTCATTCCAGAATGATGTTATGACCATGTTAGTACCAGAGCCACCTTGTACAGTGAATAGGTCATAAAAGGTGCCCTTAGGGTCATGCAATAAACATGTTTATCTGAGGCCTTGTAAAAAACCCAAGTCAAGGATTCAACACAGCATCCCTTCATCCCATGTAGCATGCCTAGTTAAGTTAGATGAATTGCATGTTTGTGTCTAAATTGTCAAACACATCCTGCAGTCTACTTCTGTGGTATGGTCTGGTCTAGTGTCGGAGAAGAAGAGAAAGCTAAAACCCATCATGTCAATTCCAGACTCCAGCATAGAAGATAGCTCATGAATCAAAAGTCTGCTAGCTCCCACCTACACTATGGGTCCAATCACTTAGTGAGATTGTAAAGGTCTTATTTATCTCCTGTTCCACCCCCTCCAAAAATCCACAATGAGAACTAACACAAGCTTGACTCTGATGTTCCTTTCTCAGTAGAGAATGAGACAGTCTTCTTCATTTTCTCTGAAACACTTAACATATCAATGTATCAATGTTCTGAAAGTACCTAATCTATTAGCTAGATGTTTCCTTGCATCTACTTTCCTCACTGATATAGCGCATCTCCAAATACTATGCAAAATCTCTAGAAGCAGCATGTCTTCAGCCCCATCCCTATAACCAATTTCTTCACCTATGAGTTGGTCTCATAGCAACCTAGTTAGCATTTGCTTTTTTTCAAGGACATAAAGTGCATGCCATACACTGAGGTTAGAGTGGCATCCCACTGTAATCAAAGGTCTCTAGGGTCACTGAACTAAACTCACAGTCACCATCCTCAGAACTCCTCGGTCTACTCCAAAGCAAGAGTTAGAAGAGTAGACTCTCTCAACAGTTGTGGCTCTCTCAACAGTTGGTTTTGAGCAATCATTTCTACTCCTTAAGCTTCAGTATTCTCCTCTATATAATGGAGACAATAGAACCTGATCCATAAAAATAATAAAGATAAAATGAGATAATCAACATACACAACAATGTCCCACACATATTAAGAGCTCAAGAAATGTTACCTATCAACAGTATTAGTATTATATCAAGTTTTTAATACCCGTGTTGGCAGCCTTCATCTAAATGCCATCAGAAACACAGAGCTGAAACTCACCAACAAACTCTCCTACTCATGCAGCACAAACTTTCTTTGATGCCTTGGATGAACAGAGAGCCCACTCTCACAGTTCCTAGCCAAGTTCAAAACACAGTGCTGTCTTCCATCTTTCGAAAACCTGATAGATCACACTCTACCACTGGTGATATATCAGATTTCCCAAGGGGCGTCATCACCATTGCTTTCACAGTGGGTAGGACTTAGTGCCTTTTTTCAGTCTTTTGGGCCACAGAAATGCTTAAAAGCCTGAGAAACATCTTCACATTTCAAGGTCATCAGCTGCAGAGACACCTTATAATTACAAAAGTGCTCTGTCATTTCATATGCAATGTACCTTATATTTAAGTCTTGCGATGCCTTTTGCATAGGAGAACCACCTAGTATTGAAAATGAATAACTCTTTATGTTACTTCACCCCACTCTTAATTCCCTCTACTCTAGCAAGAAAATGTTGTCAACTTTCCCACACACACCATGTAGTTTTGTTTGGTCTGTTTCCCAAATGGATGATTTCTCAATTCATCATTTTGTTGTTGTTGTAGAAATTAATTCTTAATTTTCCCTTCCCTAAGACATCTCAAAATGTGTTTCTGAAAGTATGTTGAGAAAGACTTGTCTCAATAGCTGATTTAAGGAGTAAAAAAAAATGTATTCCATTGTTGGATAAATTTGGAAAATAGGATTTGACAATATTAGTAGATTTTTCTCCTTCAATGGTTTCTCAGAGTCTTCAATTTGCTAATCTGAAATGTGTTCTACATTTGCATCATTTCCCAAAGTTACTTTAGCATGGAGTGCTTTGTTTTTCTTACTGTCTCAGAGTCTAGTGTTTCATTGAACACACTTTTGAAAATTCTGTTTTAATATTATCCAATACATGGCATGTGCCTTGTTCAGCCTCTCTCCTTCTCATTTCTTCTGAGAATCATTCACTCCTTCTCCATCCCAAGCGCAACTCCCTCTATTCCTCTTTAAACCTTTTGTGCAGTTGTTCTCTTTTTTGATCTATGACAACAGAGCTTCTTAATTAGAACGTATGAACATCGTCAACACAACACCTGTCTCAAAATGCTGCCTTTTGGTCAGACAATACAATTTACTTTAATGACTTTTATTAAAAATCATTGATCATTTTATCAAAATCATTTTGTTAATCAAAATATTGCAGTTTCCTCGGGTAGAGAGTATTTCTAATTACATTAAATCATTTTTCCTATCACCTAGAGAACCACATTCTCATCATTTGAGAATCAATTTGAAGTCTGGAAAAAAAATGTGAAAGTGATTTTGTATGCCAAAGTCATGAATATCCCAGACAATACTGGATGTTAAAGAATTTCTAATCAGGTTTTCTATGAATGGGTTTAGAACTCCACAAGTTCCTGCAATTATGTGCAAAATTGTGTGTGTGTGTCTCTGTGTGTGTGGATTTACCTCATGCATTTTCCTGGGAAGTGGGTCTACAGTCTTTCAATAGATTCCAAAAGATATCCATGATGCCAAGAGTTCATCCACCTAATTCAAACCTCTTATTTTACAGAGGAGGAAAATTAAGTCCCCAAATAGCTTATCTGAGGACATAGCTAGTGAGTATTAGAAGTAAAATCTAGATCTATATTCTTACCTTTAATTCCTCTGTATTGTAAGTTAGTGAACTAACAGAACATGGAAAGAGCAATAATGTTGGTGGCATACAGGATCCACCTTGCTTCAAGTAGAATAGTCCAACCCACAAAGACTTCAACTCCAGATGAAACCAAGACGTCACAAGATTGACATTTGTCTTTTCTTCCTTTTGTCTTTTTTTTAATCTGCCCAAAGTTTTGGGCAGATAAGTTTCAATCTACTTATGGTAAATAATAGATCTTATAGAAGCATCCTTAATGATGCCTAGTTGTCAAAAAGCTATAGAAAACACATTTCCCCTCATGGGATCTGGAAGGTAGGCCATATGGTCTTGGGAAGTATTATAAGTGTTGTGAGGAGGAAAGGGAAATTGAGTTTTCCTCAAGCAAACCCAAACCAGTGAAGAAATTATGAAAGACATGTACTAACTTCATGAGGGAACAGCCGAGTCCATTTTGGTCATGAGAATGTTTCCAATGCTCAGCATGGGGCTTGGAACATAAGTAGTTACTCTGGATAGTTGATGATGATCATTCACATTGGCAATTTCTATCTCTTGGCAATTTCTGAATCCAATCCCCTCCCCCACATATTCCATTGAGGAGTCCTCTACTGTATCATTTTCCCCAAGGATAGGAAAGATGTGCGTGAGGTAGTTTAAATACAAATCCTCAGTGAATTTTGGCTTTGTGACTTGTGGATAATTATTGAACACCAGTAAGAAGAATGCTAGAACTGAAAGCATTAGCTTCAATGAGCTTTCACTCGTTCTTTCCATTAGTCTGGACCTCTTCATTTTAAACAACATTTAAGGGAGTTTGCTGACATGATTAGAAACCTGGTTAGTCAGCACTTGAAATGTGTAGCCAAAGAGCTCTGAAGAAGAAAGGAAACTTACAGGGAAAGCAAACAGGAGAATTTCATCCAGGATACTTTAGAACAAGGCTACAGATCAGTCTGGGAAATCTGCATGCCACCATGTCTTCAGGTAGAATGTATGACACCTTTCTTGTTGGTTCTACTTTAGCCCCATTAAAAAAAATTATATATATATATATATATATATATATATATATATATATATATATTTGAGAGAGAGATTATGAGTGGGGAAAGGGGCAGAGGAGAGGGAGAGAGAGAGAATTCCAAGCAGACTCCCGACTGAGCACAGAGCCTAATGCAGGGCTTGATCTCCTGACCCTGAGATCACGACCTGAAGATGCTTAGCCAACTGAGCCACCCAGGTGCCCCTTTTAGCCTCATTTATCCACCTCCAGCTCCTCACGTTTTTCCTCTCCTTCATTCCATCTCCAGGGTCTTGCAAAAGACAGCACATAATAAGGTCTCAATAAAAGATGGCTGACAGAAATGTTGGACCAGAAATATTAGGACCTCAGTGAACCTGAAGTCCCTGCTTTTTGAGAGGTTTCTATTAGCCCAAAAAGGGGGCTCAAATTCCCAGGATATATAGATGTAAATCCAATCAGTTATTCACAGCTATTCCAGATTTAGCCTTTTTTGAGTCAAAATTAAAGAGAAAAAAAAATGAAGATTTTGTCTTTTTCTTTTTTTTTCTTTTTCATGTGCCACCTTCACTTTAGACTGTAATCCCCTCCAACTCACCCTAGGGGAAACAAAAACTGTAAATCCATTCTGGAAATTCTTGTTTAGAAAAATTACACAAAACATGAGGCCTAAAATATTGCCCTCAGTTGAAGCAGAATCTCTGTGTAGAGAATTCCTCCAAGGATGTTAAAGCACTTTCCAGATAGTTTCCTTATTTCAATGGCACACCTGTTTTTCTATCATAATATAGCTCATGTATCTTTTACTTGTCTTTGTATAGGTAATTACTAGAGTTTACAAATATGCCTTAAGATATAATTACTGTAGATTTGCCAAGGAAGTTCCACAAGCTCTATGCAACAGTTTTTGTACTGTGTTATATATACATGGAACTGTGTTAGTTTTAAATAATTATTACTTGCTCCCATTGGAACTCCATCATAAAACTGGAAATGTTAGAAAGTATGTAAAAAAAAAAAAAAAAACTTTTCCGAATTTACAATGACTTTCCACTTCCAACCCTCAACCCAAAATCTTTTTAATAGTGCTTCCTCATAGATAACTGGAACCAACCATGGCCCAATTAGATTACAGAAATGCAACTTAAGCATTGCTACCTAGCTGATGGGTCTTGGTGTCTGTGTCAAGTTGCCATTTATCCATCCTGTCAGTGAAGTCTCATTTCTCTTGTTATTACCTTTGGAAGTTCTATGTCAACACCTACCTATCAAATCAAAGTAGATTGTTATTTATTACTGTTTTAGCACACCTAGCACAACTGTTAGTGTATCTATGAGGAAGTTTTCTCACATGTGAAACGGGCATTATAAGAATATCTGCTATGGAGGACTTCTGGGGGGGTTGCAGGAGGTAATTCATATGAAGTGCTTAGCACAAAAGTAGACACTCATACCTGTAAGCAATTTATATTATTAAAGTCCCACCATAGCTGATAATTTCAACACTTCCTCCACAGCATTCAGAATTTAGCAAAAGCAAATTTCCCATTTTAATATTCATGTAAATAGAGTTTTCCATTTCCATTCTGAATAAGAGATTATGAAACGGAAAATCCATTCAGAAGAGTGCATTACCAGAACCAACATTTTTAAACACCAACTCAACTATCAAAGTACTTTTACACTCGAGTTTCAGTAAAAAGGAGGAAGATGCCACCACTCCCCCAGGCCTTTGAGCTCCAGCATTATGACTTTGAAGCCCAGTACAAAGGCTTGGCAGAGGGCGACCGCATATACCTTCACATGTGCGGCCACACAGGAACAGACACTTTACATATCACTTACTGCTGCATATTCTTATCCCTCAAGGCAGTTAAATGTGTCAGGGAATTCTTTTTTATTATCCTTTTATTTAAATGCATAATCAGAATAGTTACCAGGGAAGAGCTGGTGAGAGAGAAAAACTAGTTCTAGAGAGTGGAGTCTTCTATTGATCTAAGAGCTGCTTCATAAGCTCTGAAAGTTTTATCCTCAGTGCAAAAGTGCCTGAGTCTATTATTTGCAAATTAATAAGCTGTAAAAAGTGATACAATGCTGAAAAAAATGTAGCCTTACAGTTTGAAATCTGGTGTCCAATTCTGATAATTTAATTCAAGAAACTTAAGAGATATAAAATAAGTTTCCAAAACTTTCTTCATATATTGTCCTTGATCCCCTGCCATTTCCCTTCACCCTACTCTCTGGTCTCAAACCTAATGACTCCCATTTTATTTATTCTTTGAATCTCACCCTCTCCTCCAAATTCAGATTTCATATGTCCAGTTGCCTCGCATGTGGAAGTGCATCAACCTATTTCTCCACTTACATTTCCTGACATAACCAAATGCACCCACTTACCCATGCTGAAAACCTTTGTCTTAGAGGTGCCCATTTCTCTTCACTATGTATCCTACACTCACTCAACCAATAGCAAACTTTTAATTAGGTGTACTCAGAGGACATCATGTTTCGAATCCTAGAAAGTCCTTGCATTCTATCTATAGGCTTCTTTTCTTCCTTTCTTCTGCTAGAACGAAGATGTGATGGCTGGATTTGCAGCAACAAACTTTTTTCCATGAGTCAAAAAGCAGGAGAAGAAGGCCAATATCACTGCAGCTATACTAATCTTGATATTATTTAGCCTCTGAAATAACTCTGGTCTTCTTATGGGACAGGTTGACTTCTATTGGTTTAAGTTTCCCAGATTCTATATTTACATTGTTATAGGTAATCTCAATTCTCCAACAAAAGGATAAAAAAAAGTTTTTTTTTTCCCCTGAATTACTTTAGAAGTGTCCTAACACAATTTTCCTTCAGTTTTCTCCCTTTTCCTTCCATAGTTTTTTCCAAAGTCCATCCTCCTCCACCCTACAAATTAAATGTTGCAGTGTCTCTTCCTGCCTTCATAAACTCTTTGGGGCAACTCCACAGGAAAATAGGCATGGGATATTAACAGAAAATATGCATAAAAAGATGGCTTATGATATACATTTTCAAAAAATGCCAACCTCATTAGTAATCAAGAATTACAATGTGAAATAGTGAAATACCATATTTCTGCCTACCAGATGGCCAGAAATGTTAAAGGTCCATGATATTCACTGTTTCTAGTGAGACAGGGAAATAGACACTTTCACAAATCAGAAGTGATGGCTCAAGAGCCTAAAATCGGGCATCACTACTTCATAGGCTATTTACCCTGTGCCAATACAACACTCCAGTTCCGGTCATTGGAAACTCTTTATGGACTTCTTCCTCTCTTTTTATCCAATGGTTTCCCAACCGCCAATGGAGAGAGTATAAAGAAGATCCATTGGATGGAGAGAGGATGAAAGGAAGGAAAATGAGAGCTACAGCAGAGGATATAGTTGGTGGATATAGTTGAGGATATAGCTGGTGGATAGCTTTGGGAAAATATCTTATTCCTTTAGGTTCAGATCATGGGGGGTCCTGGTAATCTTGATGGAATACCAGGATGGTAGAAGCTAGAGAAATCCTTTACTCAGGAACTATGTGTAATGACCCAAAAAATGAAATACAGCACAGTATTTTAACAACTAATGCAGCTATACTGGTGGCTAATAGTTAAATATAGTCCTGGTTTCCACACCTTTTTGGGGATCCTTTATGTTCCTGTTCCTCTTCAGAATAAATTGAGTGAAAAAGTGAATAAAAGAATTAAGCAAGCTAGTCAGGGGATAATGAAATCAAAAAATGTAGAAAACAAATAAAACTGTATGTTGATATCAATTGTCAATCCTTGCCTCAACTCCTATATTTTTCTTAAAGAATATACCCTTCTCAGAGAATAAACTTCCCTGCTTTCCCATAGGGTCCTTTTGCCCAGCTGACCCAGGAGGAGCTAATCCCCAGGTCAAGTTGGACCAATCACATTTGCTCCATCAAGACTTGAAGCTAAGAGGGGCACCTGGGTGGCTCCTTCGGTTGGGCATTGGACTCTTAATTTCTGTTCAGGTCATGACCTCAGGGCTGTGGGATTAAGCCCCACATTAGGCTCCACGCTCAGTGGAGAGTCTGCTTGGGATTCTCTCTCTCTCTCCCTTCCCCCTCCCGCCACTTGTGCACTAACTCGCTCTCTCTTTCTCTCTCTAAAATAAATAAATTAAATCTTTAAAAGAAAGAGTTGACACTAAGAGACAGAGACTACATGAGTTGAATAAAATTTATAATTTATAATTCTTGTAAATTATCTCATTTGAACCTAGGAATTAGGTACTATGACCATCTCCTTTTTACAAGTAAGGAACGTGAGTGCTATCCAAGTTAAGGAACTTACTTGCTCAAGGTTACACAGCTGCTAAGTGACAGAAGTAAGACAAACACAGGCAGGTTGCCTCTAGAGCCTGTGCTCTTAACAATAAACCAGACTGGACAGAAGAGGTTCTCGAGCGGAGAAAATAGACATAACCAGCCAAAGCTCCATGCAGACCACTGTCAGGAGGAATAGAAGAAAAGCATGAGAATGGAGAACTGGGGAACACTGGTCCAAAGGGTGCTGCAGCCTTGTAGGAGAGAAGGGAGGGGCCCAGGGCCCCACATTCCAGTCCTCATAAGGCCAAAATGGAATTATAATCTACCCAAAGATTGTTGAGGGAAACTTTACAACCAAATTCCCTCTGCTTAAGCCAGCATGATGGGTCTTATTTTCAAAAATGACACTTGATTCAGGAGTGACCAATCTCAGAAAATGAATTTGAACCCGGATCTGCAGAATACTGCCTCTGATAGATTTTGACAGAAGCCCCAATATAGCTCCAATTCTTCTCAGGAAATCTGAAAGAACTTCAGACATTCTCGGAATGCTTCAGAGCACCATCTTTCCCAGATGGCTGGAAACAAAATGAAAGAAATGGAGGGAAAGGCAGGAGAGAGGGAGGAAGGGAGGGGGAAAATGCAAGAGGTCGAAAAGGAAGGAAGAAGGAAGGGAGGCAAGCATCAGAAATATTTTCTGTACCCTGAAAGCCAAGTATGAAATGAAAACAGCACCACTGCAACAGAAGCACGATTCCAGTTCCTGGAGCCTTCTGCTGTCAGTTCCCAGGGAGGCTACAAGATGCTGTTTACAGCGGTGTCCCGTGCTTAATTAGCGTTTTTGGATCTACTGCAATTCAGCTGGATGGGCATTCCCTTACAATTGATAGTCGCCTGGAAATGGCTTTCACAGCTGGGCCACAGATCCCTCACCCAGGGAGCCTGGAATCGGGCTGCTCAGCAGCCTTGTTCAGCCATAATTAATATTTCTGGAACTGCCGCTTGGAGGCCCCTGAAACTGTGTCACACCAGCGGCGAGCCAGTTGGAAGATATTTTATTGTTGGAAAATGAGTGACCCAGCTGTGCAGACCCCAGGCCTGGGTGACAAGAGACTTCAGAGGCTCTAATCCTTTACCACCTGTATTGTTAAAGTGATGGAAAAGAGAAGACATAGAAAGGAGAGGAGGAGGCAGTCTTGTCTTCAGCTCCTGGCTCTGACCATCACAGCCTAAGGCTGCCAAGGGCAAGAGGGTAAGAAGTGAGGGCAGGAGGGTGTCTGGTGTTTCTGAAGGGGCTTTGCTTTTCCTCCCTAGCCATGTGCACATGCTGAGCACCAGCTTTTCCTCTTGTAAGCTGGAGCTCCCACCGGGGCAACATGGAATAGTGTACAATTTGAAGGACCTTGCAATGTATTTGGCTTAATGACTCTGACTTACAGAGGAACAGAGCAAGGCCCAGAGAAGCTAAATGGCTAGAGCTCAGGCTAGTGGGTGGTTGGTCACCCAGACACAATGGAAGGAGAAGGGTCTCTTCAACTTTAGTCCCTCGCATATTTTTCCAGCACTATAGGGTTGGAGTCGGAGAGGAGGTGTATGTATGTGACAGCTTTACAAGGACACAGGCTGGGGTTGGAATCCCTTCTGTGCACCCAGGGGTTGTGAGATTTTTAGGGAAGGGGAACTAACTCTCTGCCATCATTTTTCTCAAAGAGAGACACACACAAATACAAGCACACACAAACACACACGTGCTAATAGATATTGATATAGATATACCCATAATTGGGAGCTGTCATAATTATTTGCTGTTCTTCTTATGTGCATCATTACTATTACTACCTCCTATGCCCATGAGCTATGTGAACTTGGCTAAATTATGAAATCTCTTTAAGCTTCAGTCTCACAACTATAAAACAAATACTAGAGAATCACTATTCTCCAGCTATAATAGTGCCTAATACTGTAGGTAAGCTCTTGGTAAGTGTCTGCCACTTTGTTATCCTTATTAATATCATTTCCAAAGCAAAGTTGTTTATAATTCTGACCCTACTACTTGCATATTTAAACTGTTACAAAGGCCTCTTACCTTCAGACTCAAGTCTGAGTGCCTTAAATGGACATCTGTGGTTCTTCACTATTCAGCTTTCATGCCCACTGGCAGCCACGTATTTTGACAGTCTTTTGGAAGACTCTCATTGCCCCACTCACCTTCTCCTGCCTAGCCCATTGGTGCTTTACCCCAGTGCCCTCACATGTAGATCCCTTTGCCTGAAATTCCTTTCCTCTCTTTCTTTCCTCAGTGAACACTTACATACCTATTAAGACTCCACTTGCTTGTCACCAGCTTCCAACTTGTGGATGCCTCCACACCCTTCCTAGGCTATGCCCCTCATCTATGGCTCCGTCACAGTTCTTACAAGCCAATGAGAATTCTGGATTACCTGCCAGCTATCTGCCTACGCTGGGACCATTTCAGGACTGGAGTGTGACATTTATCTTTGTTTCCCTAGTCCCTACCACAGCTTAGTGCTCAATAAACATCTGTAGACTGAATAATTCAAATCTAATAATAGAAATAGGAATATATGCATTGAGCACAAAGCCTTGCACATTTAAGGACTTGACAAACATATGTTAAATGAGTGAATAAATGAGTGAATAATGAGAGAATATTTAGTCTCTATAATAAGGAAAGATTTTCATCTCTACAAACCAGCATTTCAAATTGAAAAAAAAAAAAAAAAGAAAGAAAGAAAGAAAAGAAAAAAGAAACTACCTGACTGCAAAATTAGGGAAGTGGTCAACAATTAAAAATCTTAGTTCAACAATGTCACAGGGGAAAGCTTGGTGAATCCCTGAGTTAATGAAACAATGATTGAGTTAATTTAGTTTAGGGGGAAAAAAGCAAATGATTTGGTACCTTATAAAACGGAAACAATATGGAACTTTTACTTTTGGTGTCAACTATATTCAATTTAAGGGAAAGCAGGAAGTTCGTTAATCCTATGTGTGGCAAAACTGACTAGAGAGTTCATTTCTGCTTCCCTGGCAAAGGATTGAGCTGTATTTCCCAGACTCCCCTAGGTTTAGGTAGAGACCATGTGACAGAGTTCTGGCCAATGACAAGAGAGCAGAAGTGATGTCCATCACTTTCAGGCCTGAGGTCATTCCACCTGAAATCTTCCATGATGAATTTTCCTCTCCCATGGGTTTCTTGGAAGCCATGAGTTAACAATGGCAGAATCATAAGATGGAAGGAGAGTTGGGTTTCCCAATAACCACATGGGGAAGCTTCCCCACCCCACCCCACCTACCAACACATTGGACTCTAAAAGGAGAAAGCACCATTTATTTGCTATATATTTATCCATGAAGCCTTCAAAACAATTTGGGGGGTGGGGAATGGGATATGGCCCACACTAGTACAGAACATGGTAATTTGAACTCCAGAGCTGCCAAATTAAAAAAAAAAATCAATTTTATTTCATTCGTTTAGCAGTAAGTTGGTGATGAAAGGGATATAATTGGCTAGATGGCTAGAAATCCATATTAGGTGGTGCCAAATATTTTGTGGAAACTTAGGTGCTATAACTTGGAAGGCACACCATGTGTTTGCTGAGCTTATAGCACTAATGGAAGAAGCTGGAAAATAGAATGTTAGTGTTCTTTGTTGTTCCTTATGGCTACACTTGGTAAGGAATTTGATAGAGGAAGCCAACTCTGGAAAGTGTTGACTGCTTTGTAGGCATAAGTGAAGAGGAATCGAACCCACATATAAAGTGACTTGTAGGGTCAGAAAGGCCAATTGTTTCTAGACCCTCAAGAGTAAATTCAGAGATTAAGAAAGGCTTACAGGTTCCACACAAATCTTAAGATGATTTGTTCCAACTCTCTGAAGAAGGTCCATGGTATTTTGATAGGGATTGCATTGAATGTGTAAATTGCCCTGGGTAACATTGACATTTTCACAATATTAATTCTCCCAATCCATGAGCATGGAATATTTTTCCATTTCTTTGTGTCTTCCTCAATTTCTTTCAGAATGGTTCTGCAGTTTTTAGGGTTTAGATCCTTTACCTCTTTGGTTAGGTTTATTCCTAGATTCCTTATGCTTTGGGTGCAATTGTAAATGGGATTGACTCCTTAATTTCTCTTTCTTCAGTCTCATTGTTAGTGTATAGAAATGCCACTGATTCCTGGGCATTGATTTTGTATCCTGCCACACTGCCGAATTGCTGTATGAGTTCTAGCAATCTTGGGGTGGAGCCTTTTGGGTTTTCTATGTACAGTATCATGTCATCTGCGAAGAGGGAGAGTTTGACTTCTTCTTTGCCAATTTGAACGCCTTTTATTTGTTTTCATTGTCCAATTGCTGAAGATAGGACTTCTAGTACTATGATGAATAACAGTGGTGAGAGTAGACATCCCTGTCCTGTTCCTGATCTTAGGGGAAAGGTTCTCAGTTTTTCCCCATTGAGAATGATATTTAACCATTCTTGCATCCCGGGGATAAATCCCACCTGGTCATGGTGAATAATCTTCTTAATGTACTATTGGATCCTATTGGCTAGTATCTTGCTGAGAATTTTTGCATCCGTGTTCATCAGGGATATTGGTCTGTAATTCTCCTTTTTGGTGGGGTCTTTGTCTGGTTTTGGAATTAGAGTGATGCTGGCCTCACAAAATGAGTTTGGAAGTATTCTGTCCCTTTCTATCCTTTGGAACAGCTTTAGTAGAATAGGTATTATTTCTTCTTTAAACATTTGATAGAATTCCCCTGGGAAGCCATCTGGCCCTGGACTTTTGTGTCCTGGGAGGTTTTTGATGACTGCTTCAATTTCCTCACTGGTTATTGGCGTGTTCAGGTTTTCTATCTCTTCCTCTCCCAATTTTGGTAATTTGTGGTTTTCCATAAATGCATCCATTTCTTCTAGATTGGCTAATTTATTGGTATATAACTGCTCATAACATGTTTTTCAAATCATTTGTATTTCCTTGGTATTGGTTGTAATCTCTCCTCTTTCATTCATGACTTTATTAATTTGAGTCTTTTCTCTTTTGTTTTTAATAAGGCTGGCTAATGGTTTATCTATCTTATTAATTCTTTCAAAGAACCAACTCCTGGTTTTGTTTATCTGTTCTACAGTTCTTCTGGTGTCTATTTCATTGAATTCTGCTCGAATCTTTATTGTCTCTCTCCTTCAACGTGGATGGAACTGGAAGGTATTATGCTGGGTGAAGTAAGTCAATCGGAGAAGGACAATCATTATATGGTTTCACTCATATGGGCAATATAAAAAATAGTGAAAGGGATTATAGGGGAAAGGAGAGAAAATGAGTGGGAAAAATTAGAGAGGATGACAAAACATGAGAGACTCCTAACTCTGGGAAATGAACAAAGAGTAGTGGAAGGGGAGGTGAGCGGGGGATGGGGTGACTGGGTGGTGGGCACTGAGAGGGGCACTTGACGGGATGAGCACAGGGTGTTATAATATATGTTGGCAAATCGAACTTAAATAAATAAATAAATATGTATATATGTATTGAATAAATTTAAATATGTAAATTAATATATTTAAATACTTATATGTGTTAAATATATTTATATATTAATATATTTTATATATTTTAATGTATATACTTATATATTAATATATGAGTATATTAATATATATTTAATATATATATTTAAAAAAGACAGGGCCCCAGTGGGATTTCCCAAGTGACAATGTCTAAGCCCCAAAGGACATGTCTGATGAAGAGTGTGGTCTTCCCAATCAGGGTAGCCAACAGTAAATTAAGAAAGTCATGTGAAAGCTAGTGCAAAGAAAGAAAATATACATGAGACACAATCTAGAAGGAACATCAACAACCAGCATCAGCAACCAATGTGGCTGCTGATGCACAGAACTGATGACAAATGAATACATCAGCACCTACTAAGTTTCTGCAGGAAATGTCTTGCCAAAGAAACCACAAGTCTGGACTAGGAACGCTAGAGTCATTTGAAAGAGGTTTAAAACAACACTTGGGCTAGAAGTGGGCTAATAAAAAGCTGTATTGCTCCTAAATGAGGCCAATTTTCTTAACACCCATTTCAGATATAGCTTAGGAGGACAGACCAGGAGAAAATTCTTGTAGAGTGGATCAGGGACCACAGAGACCAATACATAAGGGAGATGCTCACGGACAACAGGGTCAGGCCTAGACAAGGAAGCCCCTTGCCCCTGGGTAGGAGGGTGATTTTCATAATGTCTGTCCAGTGGGATTTCAGGGGTGCTGTAGACTAGTGATTACTTACTATCCTTTCTCTGCTCTGTATTTTATAATAGGTGTATGGGGGAAGGGAGCGGGTCACATTTTTTTTTTTTAATTCATGCATCACTAGACCATGGGAGTCCTTTCTAGATAGGATGGAGAGGGCTGCATATCAGAAGAATATCTTGGACTTTGAGCAGGTTGCAGACTGGGTGAGACTTTGGGTCGACTTTCTTGGCATCAGGATGAGTATGATCTCTATAGGGAAAGAAGAGAAAATTTGGTGAACAGAGGGTGAATTGTGATAGAGATGAGCTAGACACTTAACCAGAAAATGGGGGAGGAGGAGAGAGAGTGATATTTCAAGAACCTTCATAAAACAACGTCACCTACTCTTCCCACCTCATGCCCTGCTTTTCCTTTAAGTGAACACAGCACTCCAGACAAACTGGGCTCCATAGTGAGCCCTGAGAAATGTTTAACTACCCCTGAATATTTGTTGCACCTCTTAAGAGCCTCCCTACAAGGCACCTAACTTTCCATCTGAATTCTATTCATCTTTCAAAGCCAAATCACCAGCAAGGCTATCTTGGAGGGGGATTCCCACTGGTCCCTACTTTTCTTGGCCTTAGTCAAGGCTTCACAAGAATTGTCTATCTTCTTCAAAGAAACACTTTCTCCACCTTGTATAATCTCCTTCACTATGTATTCAATCTTCAGATTGGAGCAGTGTTATTTTTTGTTTTTGTTATCTGAATAGTGCACAGGACAGTAAATGACATAGGGAACTATACTGTGAAGGAAATAAATTCCTTGAATTGTCTCCGTCACATAGATACAACATGAATCACCCTGCTCTGCCATGGATACCAGGTTCCCTCCTCTCCTCTTCCCCACAGGCTCAGCCCTGAAAATGTTTTTATTTAGCCTTTGGGGAACATGTTTTGATAAGAGTCTATTTCAATGTCACAAACTTTCAGGAATCAGATAGCTTATTAAATGGTAAGCAGATGATTAATTGTGTCAAAAATGATGTTTGATACTGAGAATTGGACACACTGGGTGAAGTACCCCCATTTCTAGTGAACACAACACTACCTTCAAGGGAGAATGTGACCTCCTCCCTTGCCAGCCGGATATTGCTTTTATGCAATCAAGCAATCAGTGCTTATAGGAGAGAATGAAAGGCGAACATGGGGTCTTTTAAAACTTGCACTGTCTTGCTCTACACATTAAGGTTTAAAGAGTTATGAAGTGATGCAAAGAACCTGCTTGAGGAAAGAGTCCAGAATTCTGAAAAATGACTTGTTGCCTGCTGGAAAAGTCCTATAATTCATGAGCACATTTCGGCAGCTAATGCAGTTTGTGAAGCTTTATAATCCTTCCACATTCCAGAGCCCCAGATCTCTGAAGGTTAGACCTAAGGGATACACTTCAGAAAAGTTACATAAACAACAGTGAACCTTAGGCAGGGAAAATGTACACTTGGAACATGTTGAAACTCTCCATATTAAGTCAGTTTAGCACTTTGATTAAAGAGTTTAATCAATCACCATCCTAAGCTGTATATTAATCACTTTATCAAGCAGTTGATGCATTGCCGGTTTTAATAGAATCCATTTATTTTGATTTCTACCTACTTCGTCTTTCCAAAGGGCTTTGCGAATCAGCTGTGATAAAAAAAGGAGAGGGAGAGGGAGGAGAGAAAAAGAGAGTGGGAGAGGGTGGTTGCATTGAAAACCTGGCAAGAAATCTCTAACTGCACCTAAACATACTTTATTATCAACGCCCTACGACGACTTGGCCAATTTATTACAGGCAAAAAAAACGCTCTGGGAAGTGACTGTTTGGGTGAGCCACACGGTTTAGCTCAGATAAACACAGGCCATTCGTTTGCTTTCACACCTGACACCCTCATGATATACGATCCTAATAAGATTAATCTCCACCCCCCCACCCCCCACCCCCAGCCCCTCTTTGTTCCAACCTATTTGAGATCTTCCACTTTTCTTCCTGGACATTTTTCCCCACCTTGGGTTACAATTTGTGGTTCGAGCTAAAGCCCTTGTTTCCTCAC
The DNA here is from genome assembly GCF_053574225.1 of Canis aureus. NCBI lineage: Eukaryota > Metazoa > Chordata > Mammalia > Carnivora > Canidae > Canis > Canis aureus. The sequence goes on from NC_135612.1 coordinate 44,480,352, forward strand.
TACAAGGAAAACAAGATTTGTGGGAAGAAAACATTTGTTATGTGGCTTAAATTTTACTCTGAGGCTTTTCCATTCCTTATGCCTTTAACATGAAAGGAATGGGTCTTGGAAGACGTCCATGCAGCCAGACACATCAGGTCTGAGCGCGGGTCCTCCCCGCCATGCAGGCCTTACAGCGTGCAGAACGCCATTCCGATTTGCAAATAGTTTTTCTTCTCCACCAACACCAGGAATTTAGGAGGGATAGTAGTTATCTGCCTTGCTTTTTATTCTTTTTTTTTTTATTCAATTCATAGAGATGACAAATATTGTGCAGATAAACATTTTAACCATTTATTTCCTTTTTCCCCCAGTTTAAAAATTCTTTAAATGGCTTCCTCCATTATGTCTTCCTCCTCCATAATGTCAGAGGGGAACATTACTTTTTTTAACATTACTGTCACAAACACAGAGAAGTAAGCAAATGTTTAGTGCCTCTTTATATATTAGTGCCTGTGTTTAGGATTTCCCATATACTGTTCCATATCGTTTTGATAACAGTCCTAAGCATTCTAAACAGCTTTGGAACTGTGTGATCCAATATAGTAGCCACTAGACACTAGTGGCTGTTGAGCACTCAAAATGAGGCAGATTCAAATTGATACGTGATGGTACAGAGGATAAAGAATGTTGATGGAATTTAAAGCCCCATGAATGACTTCGATCACAGAGACACTTTTCACTGAGGAGACTGAATGCATTGTGTAAACATTTTTATATCATTGTCGTCAAAAACTATGGGGACATTATATCCTCCTGACATTTATTGAGCAGCTGTTAGGTGGTAGGGGTACAGAGATGGACAGAACGGTTGCTGCTCTTAAGGGGGCTACATATCAGCTAAGGAGAAAGACCCAATGAGGGAGAGGTAAAGAGGAAGTGCCATGTGGTGCATAAAATGATAAAGCAATGCACAAGGCATTCTGGGGCAGAGAACAGGAAACCAGACATTCTGGAGATGGAGGGTAAGAAGTTGGAGAGAGAGCTCAGGGATTTTCTAGTGGAGAGTATGCCTCAGCAAGAAGAAAAACACCCATTGTAAGGATGTTTTCACCTGGTAGGCCTGGGGAGAGAACTGGGAGCTGGCTGCAGATCCGTGTGGAAGGAGAGCCACCCCAGCTGGAAGCACAGCTGAGGCAGACATATGCAGTTTGGAAGGCAGCATGGAGTGTGCAGGGATTGTAAGCATTCAGCATGAACTAAAGCGAATGACAGAAAACAGAGCTGGAAATTCAGAAAGGCCTTCCTCTTAGGAAGTTTTGAGTCTGAGTGCCATGTATAGGATTTATCCTTTATCCTGTAGTCTGGGAGAAACCATTGACAGATTATAAATAAAAAGATGTGGTCAGGCTTGCATTGAAGACCATCACTCTGGTAGGGATAAATGCGGGATGAATTTGAGGTGGGCAGACCAGACACTCATAAAGCCTCTGGCAGCAGTCCATGGGACGAATGATAAGGAATAAATTCCTTATATATTGTAAATTCAAGGCATAGCGGCAAAGTGAGATCAGCAGAAACTGGTCATTGACTGGGTGTAGGGATACGCATGAGAACAGCTGGCTCAGACGCCCAAGATTGTGACCAGATAAAGAAAAGGAGACTTAAGGGAAAGAGTGTAAGTTCAATTCTTCTGCACAGAGTGTGAAATGTCTGTGGACAATCAGGTTGGTTGAGCCAATTTGTGGATGGATATTTCAGTCTCCAGATGGAGGGCCAGTCTTAGGCTGGAATTGGACATGTACTAAAGGTTTCTGAGGCCCTGAGATGTGTGGGAGTATTACCCCATGTGAGAAGGAGCCAAGAGCCACACCCTGGAGGAAGCTGATTAACAGTGTCCAGAGCAGTAAAATTCTGGCCAGATGACAACTAAGGTGGGTTTGCTGGCTTTGACAGGAAGGAGATCATTAGGTATTAGAAGATAAGCCAGAACACAGAGGGTAGGTGGTGGACAGCTTGAAGGAAGTTCATTTGTGAAGGGGAGAAAAACATTTGACAGCAGCTAGAAAGGGGTCCAGGGAGATTTTTTGAAATGTACTCATTTTTAATGAGGCTGAGGTTTGAGAGAGTCCTTAGGAAAAAGAGGAGGAGCCAGGAAGTGACTTCTCACAGACTTAGTCCTGGAAGAGAGAGAAAGTGTTGAGGTCAAAGGCACAGGTTAGAGGTTGGGCATTAAACAGACCGGGTCCCTATTGCTGCCTCTGAGACAGAGCAAAAGGAGGCAGAGGTGGATGTGGCTATAGTTGTGTTTGTAGGCAGGACAGGAGTTCAAAGATGGTTGACATAGGAGGTATGGTTGTCCTCTGTGAAGCCTGATGACTCAATGATACTAGGAAAGGTTTGTGCTGATCAATATGGGTAAGGGGTAGTAATTGATCCAAAATAAGTTTAAGAATTGGTGGGAAGGGCAGGCGCGGTGGCCCAGCGGTTTAGTATTACCTTCAGCCCAGGGTGTGATCCTGGAGACCTGGGATCGAGTCCCATGTCATGCTCCCTGCATGGAGCCTGCTTCTCCCTCTGCCTGTGTCTCTGCTCCTCTCTCTCTCTATGTCTGTCATAAATAAATACAATCTTTAAAAAAAAAAAAAAGAATTGGTGGGAAATGTTGAGAGAATAGCTGAGTGGTTGGTCAAAGCTTAGGCACTTGGCTATAGGCACAATGAGGGCAGAACTTGACCAAAGGTTGGCAGTTGGTTTGAAGGTCAGGGTTGCTGAAAAATAAAATGGGCTGGCGAATGAGTTATTTAGACAGGTATCATGGAGTCCTAGCTGGGCTGGGAAAGAAGAGAAGCCAAGCAGTGACTAACGGATTTTTAAAAAGTTGGAAGGTTAGGGGGTCAGAGCATTCCAATAATTTTAGGGAAAGAATACTGCTGATTTATTCCACTTTAAATTCTCATGATCAGTTCCTCCTATTCTAATTTTCCAAAGGATAAACTGAGACACAAAGAGCTACCTCTAAAAGAGAGTGGCATTAAGTTGTGGCTATCTTGAATTTAGGGATCGTGGCATTTGTATTTTTGTATACCTAGTGAAACAAATAGGTGTTAAATAAATATGAATGAGGCAAAACTTAGACCTGCATCTTTGGCAGCCTAGCCTGTGAGTTCATGCAGGTCATACTATTATAGACAGAAGTGAGGAGAAATCTATATAGAAATATGAAAATGCTATGATAATTAATTTTATTATTTAAATGCCATGTGAATCAATTATTTTGTGCTAATACCTGAGATATGACCTCTGCTGCTTCTAGGACTTGGCAAGGCAATTTACCTCTGCGAGCCTTTCCAGTACCTTCAGAAGGAAGGGGACAATTTTTTTGTGTGTGGTCCCAAAGTGTATGGAAATGGCTACCACAGCTCCTATTGGCTTGGTGCACTGGTTAGTGTAGATAGCAGTGACTGTTTCTTACTGAATTTTGTACACCAGTAGCTACCTCTTGCTACTTTGCTCAGAGATGTTCAATAAATGTTTATCAAATGAATGAATCAAGGAGTATGGAATGAAATAAATAAGTAATTTATGAGAGCCATTCTAGCTCAGGTGTCTAGCTCTGGTGGGCTGTCATGGAATCCTCAAATGGCTCTCTAATGGATCACAAAGATCACAATAGTTCTCCTCAATCTGACCATCCTAGCCTGTGGATCCCCAAGGAATTCCAAACACCCTTAGGGATGTCCCAGAACAGTGGGTTAGGCTGCTTAATGGTTAGAACATTATGCTAGAACCAGAATGCCTAGGCTTGGATCCAAGCTCTGTCACTTAAAGTCTCCATGACCTTGGACATGGACTTAGACAGGTAAGCTAGATGAGCCTTGGTTTCCTCATTTTTAATTGTGGATAGTAAGAGTACCTACTTCATGGAGTTGTGGTGATGTTTTGATTATTTAAATCATATAAATCTCTCAGAATCGTGTCTACTAGTAAGTAGTCAATAATGCCAGCAATGATTCTCATTGCTATTTCCAATACAAGCCCTCTAGAATTAGAGACACACTCTAGCAAACTTAAAATTGTGGGCATTTTTAAAGACCATTCAGGGAGAGGAGATACAGGAGGTGGGCAAATCTGTTTGGATAGTATCTCAGGAGCCTCAAAGACATATGGAAAGGACTTTTCTTTTGGGGACATCAGGATGGCAGAAGGAGAGACAGATGGGAGAGAAGTTGAGGAAAGAGGCAACAAAGGACAAGATGAGTCAAAGATGACTCCTAAGTTGTTGTTACTACATTTTATGTTTTGGGATAAGGTAAGATGTAAGAAATTGCTGGATATGATAAGCTTCCCACAGAATATTTAAGTAGAAACATTTCTAGTCTCTGTAGAGATACAATGATTTGGGGACCACCCATCTATTTAGAGCTAGTGTTCTAAAACCTGATAGGTGGAGAAAAGACAAATCTGAGAAGAAACCCTGGAGGAATGCCTAAACTTAGGATGTGGAAAGAGAGAAGGTGGAGAATCAATAGTCAGATAGGACATGAAAATCTGAAGGGCAGGGATGTTTTAAAACTGAGAGTCAAAGAGCAAGAGTCAAACATCAAGTCAGTTTTAAAAAGGATAATGCACTGGTCCTGATCCATTCATTGTGATACAAACACTAACCAAAATCTACATCTAGTCTAGTAGGTGATTTGATTCTTCTACTGCCAAATTCAAGCTTCATACCTAATACCACGGGCTAAGATGCAAGGGATTTTTTCCTTTGATAAACCAAAAACATGGTCAAATGAAAAAGAATATGAAATCGTCTGCCATCATGTGCTAGCTAGCAATCAGGAGTACTTCAGAATTCAACAACAGATTCACTGAGTGATTCATTCATTCATAAACATGGAGTGATTAGTTGTCATATGCCTGCTCTATGCCAGGCCATGTGGGAGGCTGTGGGAATATGGCAGTGAGGATGAACATGGTCTCTGCACTCAGGAAACTTAGAGTGGGGCAAGGGGGATTCCATGAAGAAGAAAAGCTGGGTGCTATGAGTATATAGGACAGAGGTCTAGCTCTGTCTGGAGGGCCCAAGACATTTTTCCTGAGGAAGAGATGTTCAGGCTGAGATTTAAAAATATACAGCAGAACAAAGCTGTTGGAAGAAGTCAAGGGACAAAAGCCTTGATACAAGAAGAAATCTTTCTCCTTAGAAGTTAGAAATAAGGTCAATGTGGCTGACTCACAGAAAGACAGACAAGACAGACAACACTGAAAAGACATGCAAGGACCACAGCAGGCAGAGTTTGGGGCTCTGGTTAGGATTCACACTTCAGTCTAACAGCAGTGGGGAGCCATTGACAAATTTTAAACATCGATGAGATTTTACTGCAGGGTGAAGAGTGAACAAAAAGATTATCATGATAAGGCTATTACACTGTCCCTGGCAAGAGATGACAGTTGCTGGAAATACCCAACTGTGAGAGATATTTAGGCAGCCAAAACAATAGGAATTGTGACTAGGCACAGGGGGCCAGAAAGTGGAGACAGCAATGCTGAAGTTCAAATTTCCAGTTTAAAGTGAAGTTTGTCCTCTCTCCCTCTTCCCTTTTTAAAATGTTTTCCATTGTGCTTATTTTTTGTTGGGGTTCAATTTGCCAACATATAGCATATCACCCAGTGCTCATCCCATCAAGTGCCCCCCCTCAGTGCCCATCACCCAGTCACCCCCAACCCTCCACCCACCTCCCCTTCCACTATCCCTTGTTTGTTTCCCAGAGTGTGGGGTCTCTCATGTTCTGTCACCATCTCTGATATTTCCCACTCATTTTCTCTCCTTTCCCCTTTATTCCCTTTCACTATTTTTTTATATTCCCCAAATGAATGAGACCATATAATATTTGTCCTTCTCCAACTGACTTACTTCACTCAGCATAATACCCTCCAGTTCCATCCAGTTGAAGCAAATGGTGGGTATTCATCATTTCTAATGACTGAGTAATATTCCATTGTATACATAGACCACATCTTCTTTTTCCATTGTGCTTAAAGTAAAATCTAGAATCCCTAACAATGGCCTTCTACCCCTTCTACATCCTGGCTCTTGTCTGCCTCTCCAATTGTATTCATACCCTTCTCATCCACTCTGCATATTCACCACTGTGAGCCCCCTTCCTGTCCCTGAAATTGCTAGTATATATTTGGCAATTCTATTTTTATTTTTTTTAAACTGTCATATCATTTCTCATAGTGGCTGCATCATTTTACTTTCCCACCAAAAGTGTACAAGGATTCCAATTTTTCCACATCCTAATCAACACTCAGTTTTTTGTGGTTTTTATTTTTTACAGTAGTCATCCTATTGAACATGAGGTGATACCTTGTTGTATATTTGATTTTCACTTCCCTAATACTTAGCGATGATGAGCATCTTTTCATGTATGGGGACACCTTTATGTTGCCTGTTGAAGTGAGGCTCTAAATTACCAGCACCCTCCCTCCATTTTCCCTGAGATGGAGAACTATGATCCTGAGCAGTCATTCATTCAAAGCTCTCCAACTTTCTCCATCTCTCTCTTTTCTGCTCCCTCAAAGTTTCCATGTTCTCTGGGATATCAGATAGAGTTCTTTTCTTTTTGCATTCCCTACACTCCCTCACCTCTTGTACTTTGTACATAGTTTTCTGGGACTGGAATGCTTTTCTCCTTCTTTTCCACTGGTCAAAAATCTTATTCTACCTGCAGGGCTAATTACAAATCCTCTCCATACCCCATGTTGGTCCTGATCCAACTTCTTTGAAGAGATGAATCACTTCTACTTTCCATAGCACTTATTCTGCTTTAGTGATGTCAGTGTTGAGTCATTTTCCCATAAGACTGTGAGTTCTTTGAAGACTGGCTTCATCATCTTTGCAACCTCAGCAGTCAGCCCTGGGCCTGATGAGTGTTTGGAGCTCTAAGAAATGTCTGCCTTGTGAATAAAGGGAGAAAGCTTTGCAGACAAGAAGGCGATGAGTCAAGGTTTGGGGTCAGGAGTAAGACTCAGTGTCAGAAAGTAGAATTTATATTTTCACAGAAGTGATGAGGCTTTGCAAAAGTTTAAGAAACTGCACATAGCTGGACTTCTGAATTCTTCAGAGGCTAGAAATCTCACCAATGGGACCAGGCTTCACATAAGAAATTTTCAATAGCTCGATCAAAGCCGAGGAGTGAAGAGCAGAGGGACCGGTGGCTTACAGAAAGAGCTTACAGCTTGCCTAGCAGTGTCTTAGAAGAGTCGATAAAACTTTAAAATCAATATGCTGATGAAGTGCCAGCTAGAAAACATCACAGAATAGGTTGATGTTGTCATAGGGATCTAAGAATACCGCAGAGTGCTGTCCCTGTCCTATCCCTCATAGTTGTCCCTAGGTATCTATATAGTATAAAATCTTTGGAACCTCAGCAGTTCTTTATAAGAAAGACAACAAAAATCCTATTTTTACAAATTTTATTTGACAATAAAGGATAATTATGGGAAAAATTTAGAAAACACAAAAAAGGCTTAGAAATATCAGAAGCTTTTTAGAAGTGACCACAATTAACACTTAAGTGTGATCCAATTGCTTATGATTTATTAAACATTCTTATATTATTGGACATTGGAATTGTTTCCAATATTTACCTGAACATCTATGTAGATGAAACTTCTAGAAATGTTTTGTTATTTCCTTAAATACTGTGAAATGAAGATAATCAATACCCACCTAACAGCACTGTTTTGAGGATTATAAGACAGTATTTGCAAAAATTACCTACTAGGCACTTTTGTGTATCCTGAAATCTAAGGATAAAAAGTATTTTTGTTTTAATATTGACGTATCAAGGGAAAAGTTAGTAATAACGGGGTTGAAATCAGGGGATCGAAGTCCACGCTCCCAAGTATACATGACTAAATTGTCATAAATCTTATTTCAATGAAGTATGTTCTTTGCCACAAACCTTCTTTTATAACTTTCTCCTTCTATAAGGATATTATAATTCTCATTATATGAGTTACATGTACATATGTAGATGCACACACACGTGTATTATTTATTATACAAAACTATACTGTAAGTATTTCAATTAAAATATTTCTATACTGTCCTGGCTGCAAAATAATAATGTAGCATATCATTAATAATCTGAAAAAACAAATCCAAATGACAATCAGCTAGTTATGCAAACACAGAAATCATTTAGTGATTCAAGTATAGTCCTTTGGTTAGATTAAAAATGAGTTATCAAAAATGTACTGACAACTGAGATTTAATAAATTATCCTTAAATCATTTTTATATATAATTTTATCATTTGTGAAATTACATTACTCAAATCTCCGCCTGAATTTGGATGTTTCCTGCCAGTGTCTGCAAATAGGGTGTTTTTTAAAGCTATCTTAACCCTTTCATTCATGGTTTGGAGAACATACTTTTTTTTTCTTTACTTAAATTCAACTTGCTAACATGTAGTAGAACACCCAGTGCTCATCACATCACGTGACCTCCTTCATGCCTGTCACCCAGTCACCCCAACCCCCTGCCCACCACCCTTCCTGTGACCCTCTATGTGGAGAACCCAAAAGAACTTATATTTTTAACTTTCTCCATTCTTGACTCTATCAATCCATCAATATTTTCCTCTGTGCTACACAATGGATGGAGCGTGGAAATTATCTATTAGGCAGCTAGGACACCAGTGATAGAAAATGTCTAGTGGAAAAGAATATTGTCTGTCTAATTGAAATTTAACAGCAACTAACAGCACAACATTCAAGTGGACCTTAAGCATTCACTGCAGATCCCCAACGCTCAGAGGTGAGGAGCTGTTCTGAATATAGAGTCATTCAGAAATTGTGTAGCCAAAGAAAGTGCCTTAAGAGACTTCTGCTTTAGGTTGAGGTTATCAGAATGGAATTACCTTTACTGGAAATAAATCACATTGTTTTCTTCACAGGTGGCTCGATTTAGGTGTTTAATCTGAGAGAAATGACAGATTTAAGAGCAGAGGAAAAAAAACTCTTGGCTCATCAGGTTTGAAAGAGTTTGAAAGATATTTTATCTCTGTTTCAGCGTTTCCATCTGATAATCAGTTGTGTAAACTATAATTTCAGAGTAATTTGGAGCATAGAAAATAGAAAGTCTTACAAATAGGTGTGTCTTGGAGTGGCATATAGATGGTAGTGGGCTAAGGTATTTGTTTAGAAATAATAACTTTTTTTACTGTCAGGTTTAATAACTTGCTCAAAATATATGTGTACATATTTTGTTAGACAGTTTCCAAAGGAAAAGGTCATGCAATTTCGATGACTGGCCACATAACGTACTGTATTTGGTCAAGACAGGAAACTAGCTGAGGTAGGAAAATAAATAGTTTAGAAAACCATGCATGCTTTCAACTAAGAATACCTGAAAGTAATACAAATATAAACCTTTATTTTGCTGAACTCTGTTATAGTTCTATAAACTGCAAATATAAATGGGACATACACAATTCAAAAAAGAAATCTAAGAACAGAAATATATTGAATTTAACACAGAAATAACCATAATACTTAACAGAGAACAGCAAATCCATGCCTATGCTTAGAAAATCTAATAACATATTTTAAAAACATACAAGAGAAAAAAATTATCATCACTGCCCATAGTGATATGTTGTGGGTACAATACTATGATTTGAACTAGCAAAGCACCAAAATGTATTATTTTAACTGGTGTCTCTAATTCTGTGCCATAAAGTCTAGGAGTTGACATACAAGAAAAATCTAATGGAGGAGAAATGCAGTTTGAAAAGACTAAACAGCCAGGAAATATTTTCAGAAAACACTACACTCAAGAAATAAATTTTTAGGGGCGCCTGACTGGTTTGGTCAGTAGATCATGTGATTCTTGATCTCAGGATCATGAGTTCAAGCCCCACATTGGATATGGAGCCTACTTAATTGAAAAAATGGGGAAGGAAAGAAGAAAGGAGGAAGGAAGGAAGGAAGGAAGGAAGGAAGGAAGGAAGGAAGGAAGGAAGGAAGGAAGAAAGAAAGAAGAAGAAAAAGAAAGAAAGAAAGAAAGAAAGAAAGAAAGAAAGAAAGAAAGAAAGAAGAAAAGAAAGAAAGAAAGAAAGAAAGAAAGAAAGAAAGAAAGAAAGAAAATTTTAAAATAAAAGAAAGAACAAAAAGGAATACTAAAGTGAAAAAAAAAACTATCTATTAACAATTCTTCTAGTCCATGACACTGAGGTAAATCAGCATTGGATGGAATGAATCTAATGAATCTAGAATCTAATGGATCTAATGAATTAGAACTTCAGGTAAAATGTGCTCAATAGTTGTTTTAACTTTACATTCCTGTCTCTGAATATACTTTCTTAATTTTTAAAGCTATTCCATGTTATGGAAAAAGGGAACCAAGGAAACACTTACAGAACTGAATGGGAACTGCGTTGTTTTCAACTGCGTTGAAAGTGTGTGGACCACTTTCCACCTGTTCCTTCAAATGTAGATGCAGTTTCCCTTCAACAGCGTTGGGAATGTAGTGAAAGTGACAAAAATCCAGAGAAAGGTGAGATAATCTTAGGAACACCAAGGAACACCTCTGTCTCCAAGGAACACCTCTGTCAGCCACCATCTTGATAAGAACTCTATGAGTTCATTGAAACTTCTAGGTGATGAGGACCTTGCTGGCTTGCCCACTGCATTGCAAAAAGGCAAGTGACAACCTTTTACCAAGTTAATGAATATTAATAGATTCACATGGGTTAGGGGGAAATAGTGATTTCCACACAGAAGAGTATTACAGAAACAAACAAACAAACAAAGACTCCTTGTTCAATAGGATGTTTGGGGAATTAAAAATAAGTCTTTAATCCACGCCCCTTTATACATGGGTGCACATTTATGTAAATATATCCTATTAAGTAGGAAGAATTCATGTTTAGCATGATCCTCTTCATCCTACTTCTACAGTAGTGGATAAAATTAGATCTTCTCAGAGGAAGCTATTAACACTCATCTGAACTATGGGTACAGAAATGTAGATAGTGTAAACGACCAGAGGTCTTGTGAACCTTAAAACACTACAGACTTGAGTTGCAGTAATAAGATGGTGGCACTGTCCTGGAAGCCTTGCCCCTTCAACCACAAGAAAGGTGATTTGAAAGGTTCTGAATTTTTTTGAGTCAGGTGGAAAAGCTCAGGGATTCCTGTAAGGCTCTCTGTCCCAGATCCCTCAGCAAGGGAGGCTGGTCCTGTGAGTCCCCAGGGCAATGGACCAGACACTACGTATCAAAAAAAGTGTTAACATAATTTTCTGAACACCAAATAAATCTGGATGAACTCTAATAAAGCATGATTCTATCTTCGGTAGAAATAGAATATGCTGATAATGAGAATTCAAAGAAGTGTATTAATTTAATAATACTACTATGTTATTTGCATGTAGCACTTTACCTATGTTACTTTATCAACATATTATTGTTATAAGGTAGGTAAATATAGGTTTGCTTGCCAGAATAGAATTATTGGCAGTGATTTTGTTTTCATTTTTATTTTCTTCCTCTGTCTCCCCTTCCTTTCCTTCTTCCTTTTTTTTAAAATTTTATTTTATTTTTATTATTATTATTTGGTCTCTCACTATCCAACACCTATGTACCAATTTAAATCAGCTTTGTTGGAATAATGTGGTATGGATTCTCATTTCCTGACAAGATGCTGACTAACCAGTACTTGGGACTCTCAGAGGAGGTATTCCAGGATTGACTTGGTCATTCCTTCGGCCGGGAGCACATTCCTGAGCTAACTGCCAATGCAAAACAGAATCTGGTAACTCATTTTACACAGCAGCATCAAGATAATTAAATTATCAGCTTTGGTTGCTTGGAATGAAGTACCTTTCAAAGCAGGTGCCTTGAAGAACTAAGTAGCTTATGCCCCAGCTATAACTAAAAGTAATGATGACCACAGGATTATATGTTGATTTGGCTGCTTTCTAATGCATGGATATACTTACAGAAAGAAACCTAGAGCTCAGTGCTATGATCTACCAGCTGAGGTAAGAGCCAATCAGCAAGGTTATTACAGTAAAAATAACCAACAGAAAATCCTTGGAATCCGTTTCTTCCTCAGAATGGTAAAGGCAAAATCTTACTGCTGAGAGAACTACAGGAATCAGTATTATTACCAAAGATTTGAAAAATGTAGGCAAATTCCTGCCACATCTCTACTTCACTTGACTATTGGGCTGGTGCAAAAGACGATAGATCTTGGAGAATGACTATAGATTTTCATAAACTTTATAAAGCAACCGAATTACAGAGGGTGTTCTAGATATGAATTATTTACTGGAACAAGTCATCATGTCTCCTAGCATCTGACACATAACGATTTATCTAGCACCTTTTTTCCTGTCTATACTGATTTGCGAGGTCCACTGGAAGCTGTTTGTTTTCACCTGTCAGGAACAACAGCATACCTTCACTGTCTTGTCTCAAGGGTATATCAGGTCCCGTGCTCTCTGACAGAACCTTGTTCCCAGAGGTCTTGACTGTAAGAACATTCCACAAAATGTCATACTGCTCCTCTTTACTGATGGCAACATTGCTGATTGACCCTAATGAGTAAATAGAAGCAAGTATTCTAAATAACTTATTAAGACATGTATATGCCAGAGAATAAGAAGGATAAATTAAAATAAAAAATAAAGATAAATTAAAATAAAATAAATAAATAAAATAAAATTCACAAGCCTGCCACCTTGATGAAGTTTCTGGATATCCAGTGATTTCAAGTATGATGGAATGTCCTTCTAAGTGAAAAAATAGTTGCTATTCTTCATGCTACATGGTAGGTGTTTTTGGATTTTAGAGGCAAGGTATATACCACAGTGAGTGTGCTAATACAATACATTGATTAAGTAACCTCTAAAGTGACCTGTTCTTAGAGAAAAGCCTTTAAAATGGCCAGTAGTGTATGAAGATTAAAGTAACCTACAAAGTGGCTTGTTTTTAAGGAAAAAGTAAGCACTTTGTCACCTATTCTATAACACAGTTCACTCTGTGACTTCATCCTTGTTACTTAAAAGAGACTTCAGTTATCTATGTATTTGAGGCAAACAGACATGTTATATGGAGCATCTTATTGACTACAGTATAGGAATCACAATGGAGGCTTATTTTAAAATAGAAAAGAAAAAAAGTATGCCTTCTTGGGAAGATAACTTTTTTTTTAGAAGTCCCACATATTGTTCCTGAGTTCTGGTAGTATCTGAAAGCCCAATCATGAGACCTCAGTGACTATAGCTAAGTTCTCTGTCATAAAGTGTATGTTATGGGGTCCATTAAGCCATGAAGTTGGATGTGCAAAACAATTACTCCACCGTCAGCAGAGAATGGTATAGAAGCAATTATTTTTGAGCAGATTTTGACGTCAAGTATAAGTATCTGAGACTCATAGGTCACCTACACCTGTTTCATTGTCTCCTCTCGCTCAGTCTATACCTGTGACGTCAGTAGACATTCAGCATTACTGAGGAGGAAAAACAAACTCTGACCTTCATTATGAATGTTCCTTCACAATATATTGGTACCAACTCCAATTATTTGTAGTACCACCACCCACCATCTACAGGTACCAATTTCCAAGATTCCCAGTGAATATCTAAAATTGCAGATAGTATGGAGCCCTGTATATACTGTCTTTTCCCATATGCACATACAGATAGTAATGTTTAATTTCTAAATTAGGCACAGGAAAATATTGTCAACAACAATTATTTTACTGGTAGTAAAATAGAACTTAAATTATAACAATAAAAGTTATGCGAATCTGGTCTGTGTCTCTTTCTCCCTCTCTCCTAAAAATATGCAACTGTAGTTACTTCTTGTGTTGAAATGAGATGATAAAGTGCCCATCTGATGAGATGAAGTGAAATGACCTGATATATCAGAAGGAAGATCATCTTCTCTGGACAGTGATTGACCACAGGGAATTGAAAACATGGAAAGCAAAACCATGGATGAGGGCACTACTGTATTACAGGCACAAACAGAAAAGTTCCTAAAAGGTAGTAGTGAAGGAAAATCTTCACAGTGCAGACAATTTCAAACAATGCATTTGGTGGTCCATCTTTTTAAAAAGATTTTATTTATTTATTCATGAGAAACACAAGCACACAGAGAGACAGAGAGAGAGAGACAGAGAGAGAGAGAGAGAGAGAGGCAGAGACACAGGCAGAGGGAGAAGCAGGCTCCATGAAGGGAGCTTGATGCGGAGCTCGATCCCAGGACTCCTGGATCATGCCCCAAGCCAAAGGCAGATGCTCAACCACTGAGCCACCCAGGCATCCCTTGGTGCTCCATTTTAACTGTACTGAAATATGGCCGAGAATATTGGTTTATATTGATTCATGGGCATCAATGTAACTAAAGGGACAAAGACTTGAAAAGATTCGTAATAAGGAGGTCTTGGAGGAAGATGAAAGTCTACAAATTGACACAGAGATATTTTTGTCTCAGGGAATGTTCAACAAATAACATCCATTGCACTCTCTCACCCATCAAATAGCAAAGATGACAAATTCTATGGGTGAAGGTCAACCCTTCAGACCAGGAATGCCTTATTAGCTATCACAGCATCCCACCTACCATTGCTTCTGAGCAAGAAACTCATTTGTCAAACAACAACAAATATAGCTGTAGTAGACTTACGAGCATAGAATTAACCATAGAATTAACCTCAGCTTCAAATCTACTGTTTTCCACTTTGTGGTATTAGAGCACAGACTGAGAATATGACATTTTACAGACCTCCCTGAAACTAACTGCCTCTTACTTTCTGACAACAGGAAGCTCTAGAAGGAGAATGAAAAGCAAGATAAGAGGAAAAAGGATTTTTTTCAGCAGAAGCAGAGAGTCATAAATCCTTCAGAGTTTTGAGCACCCTCTTCTTGGGTCACCTCCTAAGTCCTTTTGGCTCTATAATTATCATGTCTGATATACTAAAGTATTATCCTTTTTTCTCTTTCAACTCTCAAATACTTCCTATATGAAATCAATTCACTACATTAAATTAAAATCCCTGGAGTGGTTTCCTCTTTCTGATTCAATCCTGATTCATAAAATAACAAATAAAACATGTTATTGTTTGGATTTTTGGATTATTTATGGAAGTATTCAATGGTATTTTTAAATTGCCTTTAGAAGGCCCTTTCTTGTCCTAGTAAATCACTCATAATAAGTGCTTGAGGTCAAAGTCATAGACTCAAATTCTTAGGTGATAAAATTTAGAACACTTGAAGTAGGAAGATGTTCTTCCAATAGACCCAAATAGAATATCTTATTGTATGTGGTTGGAGATATCAGTGGTTTTCAAGCTGTGGTCTGTGAACTTCTGATAGCCCCAGAGACACCTTCAGATAGTCTGTGAGTTTAAAACTATTTTCATATTAGTATTAAGAAACTATTTATTATATTCACAGTGTTAGCATTTATACCAGTGGTGCAAGAAAACATAGAGATAAAAGTACTGATACCAATACTTGAATCAAGGCAAGTAACATTAGACTGGACTATACTGTACTTTTTACCACCATACACTCTCTGGTGAAAAAGAAACATCAATTTAATTTAAGACAGTGTTGATAAGGCAGTAAAAATGATACATTTTATTAAATTTTGACCCTTGAATGCAGGTCTTTATGCTGCTTTTTAAATATTCTGTTTATTAAATGAAAATGTGCATAAATCACTTCTTATGAATATTACATGGGTATCACCAGGAAAAGCATTAGTGTTTGAGTTGTGAGCTTAACTGGCCACTTTTTTTCATGGAACATTATTTTTAATTAAAATAAATACTGATAGATAAAATATAGCTATTTAGTTTTAGCTTATTTGGCAGAAAATGTCTCAGAAATGAATTGGGTGAATTTATCCCTTCAAGAGAACCACTGACCATTTGTATTAACACAGACAAATTGAGCTCTTAGGCAAATATAAGAGTCTTGGAAAATTTGTATCCGCCTCTATAAGTATAGTAGCTTCCCAAAATATAAGGGCATTTCTGATATCCATCCAACAGTAATCTTAATGATCATGTGGTGTATTCTTTTTTGTATGATAAATTATGTCAACATTTGGAATACCTACGTAATTTAGCAAGGTAACATTTTGCAAATGGCCAATGCATGATGATATAAGATCATGTATGGTTAAAATATCCAAACAATGTACAAGATATAACAAATAAGTTTAATGTAACAGAGTTTACTAATATGATTTAAGAATCTACTTTCAATTAATCTTTTAATAGATTTAAAAGGCAAACTGCCATTTGTTGAGTTTTGGTGTAATATCAAAGAATACCTACAATGATCTAAAAGGGCTGTTAAAACATCTCTTCTTTTTCCAACTAAAAGGTCAATATAAAAGCTAGCTGTTCTTTGAATACTTCAATGAAAAGAACATCACAACAGACTGATTTCAAAAACAGATATGATCAGGCACTTGATAGGATGAGCGCTGGGTGTTATGCTATATGTTGGCAAATCGAACTCTAATAAAATCTATACCAAAAAAGGGAAAAAAAAAACAGATATGAAATCCAGTTGTGTTTTATTAAGCCAGACATTTAAAAGATTTGCAGAAATGAAAATCACTGCTACCCTTTTTGCATTTTTTATTTTCCCATTAAAAAGTATTACGTATGTTAGCATGTAATGGGTTTGTGATAGTTATTTTTAAAATATCTAATAAACATTTTAAAATCAGAAAGGGAGACAGAACGTAAAGACTGCTAACTCTGGGAAACGAACTAGGGGTGGTAGAAGGGGAGGAGGGCGGGGGGTGGGAGTGAATGGGTGACGGGCACTGGGTGTTATTCTGTATGTTAGTAAATTGAACACCAATAAAAAATAAATTAAAAAAACAAACAAACAAAAAAAAAAAAGAATAATGAGTTTTCATTTCTAATGCAGTAGATAGGAATAGACACAATCCTCACAAACAAAAGTCTTCTAGAAGGCTCATTTTAAGAATGAAAGGGATAGGGAGCCCCAAAGTTTGAGAACTACTGAGATGTGTCATTGTTTCTCCATGAAAATGTATATATAGATAATTATTTAAATTGAGTAGCAGTACTCCTAATCGATAGGAATCATTTTTCATTTATCTCTGTACCAAGTTTAGAAGTCCATATTTGACTTGAAGGTGAAGTGATATAAATGACTCAAGCTAAGTTATTGAATTGTGAAGATCGTGACGTTTTCTGACAAGAACTTGTTACCCGTTGATATGCATTTTCAAATGCATGTGGTTTGCTTTCAGAGATTCTTTTTATAGGCTTTTGTTTTATTACCCACTTTTTTGGCTCACATACACACATATTTTCATCTGTACATTATTGCCACAAGTGAGAAGATCATACATAGCAGCACCAGCTCAACACTCCTTGATTTGCCTTTTGAGTTATTTAAAAATCAGGCCTACTGCATTATAGACATATTATAATCCACTGTTTAAAAGATAGCTATGCAAAGGAAAATGTCCTTCCGAGTATCATGAAGTCACTCTATAGCCAAGGGTTCAAAAAAGTACTTCGTCTATCTTTAAAGAAATTCAACTAATTATTGCAATCCAACCAAACTGTGAATTCACCTCTAAAAATAGCCTTTTTGGTGGCTGTATTAGTTAAGATAAAACAATCCTTGCACATGTATATGTTCAAGGCTAACGAGAAGTGCCATCTGCAGAACTGGAATATTTTCACACTCCTCTCTATTATACAAAACAATAAACCCTCTCCAGCTGATTTCTCTCATTGTGAAATGCAAATTGCCAATAAAAGTCCTGAGGGTGTGAGAAGACACTTATCAAACAGACATTACACATGCATTCATAGATACTATGCAGCCTCAGACTCTATTTTAGATGCATTAAGGACCAAAAAACATAGGTGTGAACCTCTTCTGCGTAGCTATAATAATTATGGCCTGAAGTAGCTATATTGGTTAAGATATGTAGATTACTCCACTGCTCTCACTAACTTTTGATCTACTATACAACTGCCTCCTACCAAGAGAAGGAAAATCTTTAGAAGAGAAAAAAAAAAAAACATTACATGTGCTGTTTAAAAGACTACTCTAAGTTATTAATCTGGTCTTTACCAGGCAGCTACATTTTACATGTCATGTGCTTAATATTATACACTCTTTGCTTATTCCTTGCTGGATATTTGCACATTTGCTTGTGTGACAAATTGACTGTTGGTAACAAGTAATGCAGGTTCCATTGGGGTTAATGAACTTGAAGAATCCACCTAAACTTTGATCCTGAAATTCACTCTTGCCCATGGCATATGAATACCCAAACAGAAAAACAAAACAAAACAAAAAAAAAACATGTTTCAGAGAAAAGTTTTCAGGCCTCAATTCGTATAGAAAGAGAAAAAACTGCAAAGACATTAGAATAAAGTTTAAACTGAAAACACAAGGAAAATATAAAAGTTTTGAAATAAAATTAACAGGCTATTCTAAATAAAGAAAAATCTTAGAAACCAATAACTTAACATGTGACTTTTTTATTTCCCATGATGCTTAGGTCTTAAATATTATACATAATAAAAATACATACTTTGGTATATTTCTACTAAGTAATAAAAGAATACCTTAAAATACATACATGATTATCTTTTTAAAGAAACAAAATAGAGATGCCATATAAGCGTTAACTAGAAAAAAAAGGTCTGGTTTAGATAAAACCTTTAAATTCTGCTTTCTGAGGGAAATATTATGCATAATTATATCTCATCATGAGATTTCATTTGTTTTCAAAGGACCATTTCTAAAATTTGAATTTACATACCAACAAGCTAAATTTTTTACAAATCTTACACTGAAATTCAAGTCCCTTGTTCTACCAGAGAAGCAATTAAGGACCAATCATTTTTAATGCATCATAAATAATCTTCACACTTGCTGTTAAGTTAATTAATATAATCAGTAAAGCCAAATGCATCAAAATGAAGCTTATTTTGCAAACATGCAAAACGTTCTGCCTCATTGCCCCACCACCAAGATTAAATGACATTTTACTAACAACTTTTTCCAAGTTGTGTCCAAATTTCATCTTTTGAAAAAGATCACCAGAAGCAACACAATGTATGTTCCAAATGATTAGCCATTGGAAACGGTGACAAAGTGTATAGCTACCTAGCTAATACTCAAATGCACTGCTACTAACCTGAAGTTAAAAGATTTGATTCCTACAAATATATTATAGAAAATGACATCATTAAGATATTATAATGCATGTGCATTTATACTTTGCTCCTGCCAGTAAGGATTTGACGCTATTCCTAGGTTTCATCTAGGAAAAAAAATTATATAAGTATAAATATATATATATATATATATATATATATATATATATATGATTTTCTAGTAAAGTCATATGATTTTACTAGAAAATCAGAAGACAGTTGGAAAATGTCCCACTACAGTCAGGCTTATTAAACATCTGCACATCTGCAGACCCACTGACACATTACAATTTGGGGCTTCAATATAATGTCTCCCAACCTGGTAGCATTTGCACCGATCATCTTCCTAATAGTTTTGTCCTCCAGGCTCATTCATTTTTTAGTGCTTTCAGAGGGAGATGAACAACCTGGAACATTTTGGCCTCATAAGGTATCCATCATATCCAGTCCTTCAAAGTGCATGTCCTCTCATCATTCTAGGCTCTCCTTTCTGATGTCCCAGACCTACATTCCGGCCCCAATGCATGTCAATCTCAGGCCTATTCATTGTAAATCATGATAATTTCTCAGGTGCAGAGTCTTTTCCCAGGGTATATCTTATTCAGATAATTTGACCAGAGAAGCCAATATATTACCCCAGAACTATTGGGCTAGTCTGTACTTCATTCTTCAGTTTATCCATCCATTTCTGTGGGATCTGCAAATTAGTAACCAAGGAACTATTTTGCAGTAATCATAAATGCTTCCATTGTCTCCAACCCTGAGACATGTTGAAACATGTCCTCCCACAAGATCAATTTCCTTTCCATTGAGTAAAGGCAGAGATAGAATTTCCAAGAACAGATAGCAACACTAAGAAGGATGACTGCTTTTTTCCATCTTAATTATTATTATTATTATTATTATTATTATTATTATTATTACCAAAAGAAACCATAGCAGGAAAGGAGCATATATTGATATCAAAATCTCAAAAGGTGATGAGAAGCAGCAGAAGATTCTAGTGCAATTTGAGAAAGATGGGTGTGGCATACTACCTCCAACCTGTCTCTTGGAAGCACTAACAAAATATAGTATTTTTGACTTTTGTAATTCTAGACATAAACTAAAATCAAAGAGACTATGGACTGTGAGCATGTCCTTCCCCTCCCATTCCATTTGCTTGCAAAGAGAAAACAGCTTCTTGGGAAGGATGAGTCAACTGGAGCAAGTGAACAGCTGAGACCAACTCTAACAAATCCATAGGTGCAAGGCTCCACACTGTCCTGGGAAAGATACCTGGGTCTTAGTCCACCTTTCCTGGCACGGGAAGAGCACGAAAATTCAGAAGGAGTGCAGAGCCTCTTTCCAAAAATAAAGCCAGGACTCTGCTTTAGTTAAGAGGAGGTAGCCTCTCCATTTTCCTGAGCCCATTTTCATTAGCCTCTGGAAAAATTAGCTCAGAGAAAATAAACATGACTCAGAGAAAGTTAGGTGTGAGTCAAGGAAAATTTATCCACACTATATCAGAGCAAGCAGAAATCCAGACAGAGAGTCATCCAAAGATATGATAAAAATAAATCCCATAGAAAATATGAAAGCTTTCTATCCTCAAAAAAGAAAAGAGAAATTATACTTAAAAGACAAGAACTTGGTCTATTAAAAATGTTGGCAGAAGGCACCGTGAACAATTCTCCATTACTGCTTCATGCAATAAAAAGATGACAATGATAAAAATTCAATCAAATTAGAGCTCAAACCTTAAATAATATAAAACTCTTAATAAAAAAATAGTTTATTAACCAAGAGTAACTGATGACTAAAATCACACCATTAATAAATATGTTTTAGAAAGAAAGGTGGAGAACAGACAATGGTGAATGAAGGACATAACAGGATGTTTGAGAAAACAAGCAATTAACACAGAAGGTAAAAGGATACAAAGAAAGGGGACATCTGGGTGGCTCAGTCAGTTAAGCATCTGACTTTTGATTTTGGCCCAGGTTATGATCTCAGGGTTGTAAGACTGAGCCCCAGATGGGCTCTTCACTGGTGTGGTATCTGCTTGAGATTCTCTCTCTCCCTCTCCCTCTTCCCCCCCCCCCATCCAGCTCACACACATGCTCTCTCTCTTTCGCTCTCTCTCTCAAAAGAATAATGATAATGATTAAAAAGTAAATTTTAAAAATATATAAAGAAAGAAGACAATCCTTAAAGAAGATGGGAAAAAATGCAGTGTAACGTAGGTTGATTATGGTCCCCAACCTAGGAAAAGAAAACTAATAAAATAGAACATAAAAATTATAAAAAGTCATAAGCCAAGAATCCCAAACTGGGAAGATGTAAGTTTTGATCTGTGCTTTCTGTGTTTTTAAAAATTGTGTCTAGATGTTTTAATACAAATCATCCATGATCTGGTTCCCCATGGACACCATCATTGCTCTTGAAGTAACCATGCCCACTTTAGGTATTCCTGCTATGCAGTAGCCCTTTGTAATCCTCTAAGGATATGACTCCTGACATGAAATAAGATTTCCATGAACCTAAGGAAAAAATTAGTATAAACCTAAGGAAAAAATGGTACAAAATTACTAGCTCAGAGACAGAGCCTGATTAAATATTGAACTTGAATGATTAAGAAAGAAATATTCAAACACTCAGGCAAAGAAAGCAAATAACTTACAAAAGGAGAAAAATGATCAGAATAGTTCCATATATTTTATACACATACATAACCCAACATATGTATACATTTATGTGAATTTATATGCATGTACATTTACATACACATGTGTATATATGTGTACATATGTATATAAGCATATATATTCAATGCCAGCAAATAATGGCACAATGTCTACAAAATCTTGAAAGAGGGAAATTTGGGCCTCCAAATTTTATATCCAAGAATGAATCAAATATAAAACATAATTGTCTTCCAAAAGTAAAAGTATCAGTCAGGTGAACAAGCTACAGAAATATCATACCATTAATTCTTCTAAAAAAATTACTTGACATTGAAACCAAGGAATAAATTAAAAAGTACTGATAGTCGTGATCAAGGGACTGATGCCATTCTTAGGCCCAGATAGTGAACAATGCCTAAAAGAACCCTGATAAAAGAAAAATTACCTTTAAAAAAGTATATTTGGCTAAATTGTCCTCTGAGCATAAGGACGTGTAATTATGTAAAAGCTCAAGTAAGCAGCCCCTATGAGACTTCACTAACACCCAAACCAAATCTACATGGTGATAAAACACAACAGCTAAACACAACATAAAATTCGTCATCATAAGTGAACTTGAACCCATTCATGTTTAGAATTATGTGAATAGTATGGCTATCACACAGAATCTAAATATTGCACATCTTGAAAATAGAAGAATTCTTGAACTTGTAAAAGTGGGAGAAGAAGAATGAAAATTTTTAAAAATATATATTAAGGTACATTTTTTCTTTCTTTCAAAGTAGGGAGTCAATTTCCTTCATCTAAAATTGAAACATGTTATCAAAGGATGGCTTCAACTTCTTTATGTTTCCTTTTTTTTTCTATGTTTTTCTTTTCTCTATATGTTTCTTTTCTTCCCTTAGAGATTTCATATAGAAAGTAATGAAAAAAAATGAAATATATATATACATATGAAGTCCAGCAATTTCTCTAGTTTTTTTCTTATTTTGTTAAGTTTAAGAAAAAAAATGAATTTTATTATAATATTGTACAAGTAGTGTGAACTCATTTTTATATAATGGTTTCCATCTATATATTATTATATTTGAGCATTGATATATAAATGTATATGAAAAAATATTCATCAAATTGATGCAATTTCTAAAAAATTACTTTGGAGAAATTTTTTCTTTTTTAAACTTTTTTGGCACGTTGAAATATTACTTACATCATTAAAATGAGCTTGAGTTGCTTTTTACAAAAAAAAGCAATAGAATAATTTTTTAAAAATTACAATCAAGGCAAAAGTTTGCATTATGCCTTTATGCTGTTGGTATTCAGAGGTTTAAAAAAAAAACACCCTGAATTTCAGCTATAGCATATCCAGATATCAAAGCTTTGCATTCTTTTTTATAGCCTCAAAGTAATAATATTCGGGAGAAAAGTTTCAGGTGGCAGCCACTCTTTTCTCAGGCATGATCACATATACACACACACAAAAATGACAGACTCTAGCTGTCAAAATCCTCTGAGAGCTTGAAATTGTTTATTACACCATAAAAGCCTAACCTAGCCTGACTAATAAAGGGTAAGAGAATTTTGTCAGATGCTGGAAAGTAAGGGTGGTAAGGAAACCAGTGTGAACTGATGATCCATGTTAGCAGCAAAATACACAGTAAGCCTATGGATACTTAGAAAGCAGGCCACTCGCCTACGGGTCTTGTTGCTCTAAGGGGAAGAAATTGAAAGGTATACCTGAGTTGCTGGTGTTAGCAGTATGTAGCTACATTTGGCAAGGTTACAAGAAAGAGGTGAGTTTAGAAAAGAATTGGCAAGTTTGGAAGCAGTAATAAGAATAGAGAGATCCCATAAATTGAGAGATTTTCAATATTGTG
This sequence comes from Canis aureus, assembly GCF_053574225.1. NCBI lineage: Eukaryota > Metazoa > Chordata > Mammalia > Carnivora > Canidae > Canis > Canis aureus. The sequence continues at coordinate 44,504,133 of NC_135612.1, forward strand.
AAGTCATTTATATCTAGATACCAAACAGTAAGAGATAAATTTTAAAAGATTTTGAGGAAAAAATAAAAATAAAAATAAAAATAAATAAATAAATAAATAAATAAATAAATAAATAAATAAATAAATAAAGATTTTGAGGGACAAAAGCAGATTAAAAAGAAAAAAAAATTTATACAATGCCAAAATATCTCAATTGACCAAAATAACTCAGATTAATGATGTGGCTTTCTCACAGAAGCCTAACTGCCATAAGGAGATAGCCCCACATAACGTGGAAGTGGGAGGTAATGGGATGTAGCAACCAAGGAATTTTATTGATGGGGTCAGTAATTCCTATGTTTAGCCAATAAAAGTGTACAGTCAGTACAGAATTTAAAAATAATTGTAAGACCAACCAAAAATTAGCCTACCTTTTTATCATCCACGTGTCAGCAATTTTATGGTACATCAGTAATATCCTTTTATGTTATATGTTATATGAGACAACTCATGCCTTCCCTTTGATAATATTAGTATAAAGATGAGGGTAAGAGTAAGAAAGCAAATCAGTTAACTCCAAATCAAGTTAGAGAACCCTGTCTGTAATCAAATAGATGGGAGCTACTAAGTTGTGCTGGTTGAGAACCAACAGGTCTGGGATAAAAGAACCTGCAGAGTGTCTGAGACTCAATCCTCAGGAATTCAACAGTCAAGAACTCAACTTATAAAGGTTGTCAGTCCCCAAGAAGGACATATTCCTAACATCCACTTTTGTTGCAACCAAGGGAAGTAATAGTCAAGGAAGAACCCTTCCAGAGGGCAAAACATCTGCTACATAAATAGAATTATGCTTGCATTACCAAAAGGAGAAATATGAGGTCATAGAATGTGCCTGTATGATTGAAAATGATAACATTTTAGGTTTAATATACACCTGTTGGACCTATTATCTAAATAATAGACATTGTACATGTTATATTAACACATAATATGTAAATTGGCTGCATTTGTGAAATTGTACTATACATATTCTTTGGCTTTACTCTTTTTTTTTTTACCCACTTGTTCTATCAGATATTGAAGTGTGTTAAATTCTTTTATTACTATGGATTTGTGTATTTCTCATAATTGTCAGTTTTACTCTATGTATTTTGAAACTATATTATTGTATGTACATATATTTTACGTTATTGTATTTTCTTTCTTAAAGATTTTATTTGTTTATTTGAGCAAGAGAACATGAGCAGGAGGATGGGCATAGGGAGAGGGAGAGAGAAGCAGACTCTCCATTGAGTGGAAAGCCTGACATAGTGCTCCATTTCAGGACCTTGGGATCATGACCTGAGTGAAAGGTAGACACTTCACAACTGAGCCACCAAGGCACCCCTAAATTATTATATTTTCTTGGCTCTGTTTTCATTATAAAAACTTCTGGTTTGTTTCTAGTAAGTTTCCTGCCTTAGAATCTACTTGGTCTGGTAGTAGCATAACTATATTTTCAATTAATGTGCATATGGCAGTTTTTTTCTATTCCTTTGATTTCAACTTTTCTGTGTCCTTATATTTAGGATGTTTTTCTTGAGAAGTTGCATCTATGTGGCCTTTGGTTTTTGTGCCTTCTGACAGGAGTATGTAGTCCATTTACATTTAATGTAAGTACTGCTATATTTGCATTTATAGCTATCAACTTACTACTTTTTTATTTGATCTGCTTCTTTTATTCTCTCTCTTTTTGGGGGGAATTAATCATTTATTATTATTATTCTCTTTCTTAACCTCTCTTTGCTTATTAAATATACGTTATTTTATTCCACTTCTAGTAGTTATCCAAATCTTACCATGTAAATCTTTGATTCATTTGAATCAAATAGAAATTATTTCTTGTATCACTTTTCTTGTGATTCTAGAATCATAGAACATTTTAACTGGGAACCTACAGATAAACTGGTAGACCTTAGAGATTGGCTATGGAGATTTGTTAGACAGAATTTGACCATTCCAATACAACTAAGAAGAGATGAAAAAGAAGAAACCGGTGTTTCCTTATTCTACCAGGACATGCTGATTGCATCCTCCTATACCCAAAGTAAAAACGACTTGTGAATGACCCCTCCCAGGCCACTGTTGTGCCTCATTATACACAGAGTCCTTCAAGTACCATTCTCTGGGTAGTGTGCAACATTTAGCCCACTGAAGAACACAAAAGGGAGGAAAAGTAATTGGGACCTATTAGCAGGATTTAAGAACTTTGGCAATATAAGCCCACTGTCTTCATGCATTTGTGTCTGTGTGACTGCTGCAATATTAAGCTTTCCATATGAAGGATTATTGTTGCTTGAATGTATCAGTTACCAAATAAGTTGCAAGTATAAATAACAAAGTAAAAGACTTCAAACTGTGTTTTCAAAATTGTATTCTTAGCGTGAAATTATCTTTGAGAAAAACTGCATTGAAATGGATCAAATTTTCAGTGTTTCCTGCTTTGGTGCATCTCAAGTAAAAACTGTTTAAAATATTTTAAAGATCACAACTTGGTTTCAAATAGATACCAAAGATGTTTTTAAAAAATAGGAGGAACTCAATGCTCTACAGTGCTTTATCTTAATATGATCAGGCATATTAGCCATTTTCCTATTCAATCTAGAATTACAATGCTAACTGGAGAAAATAGTTCTATCATCTGAACTACCTAACATGTCACTAGTGAAAGCTTTTGAAAAACTGTAATGTAGCATTTGTAAATATGACCAGTAAAATTAGCACATGACTGTTTACTAAATTCTGAGAGCATAGCTTTCTACCATACAGCAATATAATAAATACCATGGAAGACTTTGGTATTTATTTGTCTACATCTCTGCAAACTTTTGATGTAAAGGGCTAAATAATAACTGTTTTAGACTTTGTAGTCTTTGTCGCTATCCCTAAACTCTATTTGTTCTGGCATAAAAGTAACAGCAGACATATAAGTGAATGGGCATGGCTATAAGCCAATAAAGCTTTATTAACAAAAACTTTATTATGGGCAATATATGGGATGTGTTTCCTTGTTTGCCAGTCTGCGATCCAGTTCAGACTTCTCACTGAACATACAACAAAGATGAGCCACAAAGCCATCGTGACTTGTCCAAGAACACCCAAACACCAAGTTGTCCTATTATCCACTCCTCATTAGAAAACTTTCTCATCCTTAAAAAAAATATATAATTTCAGAAAATCTCTCACCAATTTCTTCATTCAAAAATGAAAATAATGATAATAATAGAATATACTTTGCTTTTCATGCAATATTTGGCCCAGTGGAAATTTTCAATGAATATATACCAAGTGCTCTTGGTAAAGTTCTGATGTGGTATTTATGTAAAGAAAAACCAAGCCACAACCATAGTTGTGCTACACAACCAGAGACATGAGGGTATACACATCAGCATGGTTGTTCATGGAAACCTGGGTCAGTGGTACTTGGACCCACAGCACCTAAGTGAAAAGGGCAGAGAGATTCTGAAACAGTATTTTTATGTTTTGTTGACAACTACTAACTGCCTTACCTTTACAGATTTTGGCCATATTTGAATAAAAAAGAATAAAAACTTAAGGGACCATTCAATAGACAAATCTAAAAATTTAAAGTTTCCTGGACAAATTTGTTGACAAACCCAATAGCTCCCAGGTGGAGACCCTTTGGATGACATCTTCCTCCCTGATGGCTGAGATTTCTGGATCCCTGCTGTGTGCCAACTACCATTGTAAGAACTTTATGTGCATGAGCTCACTAGATGCTCACACCACACCAGGAGGTCTTCCTTCAGCTCTTAAACCCTCTCCTAGGCACCAGGTTACATCAGGGAAAAAAATGACAAGGTCCTCATTCTTGGGCATTACATTCCTGTACAACTCATATTTAATTCTGGTTGGTGATAAGTATTATTAAGAACAATAAAGTGAGGTAAGGAGATAGAGAGTAATAGGAGGATCTTTGGGAGGATGACCAGGGAAATTGTCTCATTCAAACAGAAGTCTGAATGAAGTGGGCCTCTCCCAACTCCTGCAGTTTTCTTGCCAGTGTCTCTCCTCATTAGCTGTTGTCTATGCTAGTGGCTCCTCTGTCATGTTTCCCCTCGAGGAATACAGCATTCCTGGGTTCTCATAGAACACCACTCTCCCTTACCCTCAGAACTTCTCTGAATATCTATCCAGAGGGATATTTCCCTATCTCAGGAAGAGGGGGTTCTCATGATTTGCTCAGTTGCCATAACAATTACCACAGATAGGGGTTAAAACAAGACATTTCCTCCCAGAAAGGGAAATCCAAGACCAAGTTATCAGCAGGGTTGGTTTCTCCTGAGGCCTCCCTTCTTGGCCTACAAACGGCCATTTTCTCACTGTCTCCTCACATGGTCTTTACTCTACTTCCGCAGGTACATATTTGGAATCTGTGTGTCCAAATTTCTTCTTATAACACCAGTCAAGTTGAATTAGGGCCCACCCTAGCAGCCATGTTTTAACTTAATTACCTCTGTGAAGGCCTTATCTCCAAACAAAATCACATTCTGAGGTATGAGGGATTAGGACTTCACTATATGAATTTTGAAGGGACTCAGGGGCTTCCTGGTCCACAACCCAAACTTTCTGGAGTAGAGCTTGGCTGCTTTTTTCTGATGATTGGATATGCTATCCTTGTGTGGAGGATGACCAGATCCCCCTCGCCCCCGTTTTTCTACACATCTGGCACAGAGAGCTCCATCCACAGTATGTGTATCAAGGGGTAGCCAGCCCCCTTCCAAGGAAAGTCAATCAACCTATACTTTTCCCAAAGGAAAGACCAAGGAGATCTGCTGGACAGAGTCATCTGCTGGACTCTATACTTTAGGAGGGGCTTGTGTTCTTCTGGCTCTGTCACCTGTACTGAATGTATCACCTGACTTGTAGCAGGTCCTCAATGCATCTGTGTCAAATGAAAGGAAGCTCTCAACTCTATTCAGAGAAGAAACTGGGCAAGTAACTGCTCAAAATTTATTTCAGCAACCTAGAAGAACATGTATTTTGTCCCATGTATATAAATTTGCATCCATGGTTAAGGTTGCATCAGTGAACATGCTTTGACCTCTAATGTTACCTAACAAATTGTTTATGTTCTGAGACTCACTTGCCTCAACTTGAAATGAGGTGATAGAAGATTGAAGGAGGAAGGTGGAGCAGATTCTGTTTTGGAGTACAATCTTTTTGCATGTCAGTTCTGAGATGTATGATTTGAACAGAAACTGTGGTGTATTCTTTCAAAAAAAAAAATCAGACTCCAGTTGATACTCTGATGGCACTCCTACTCCTCATGAGAAAAGCCACAGTTACCTGAGCAGAAAATAATAAATTATCACAAAGGAAAAAAATTAGTATTTTAGAAAGAATTTTTTAATGAAAGCATGTTGTCCATTTTACAGAATTTAATTCAAACAGCAGGCAGTACATCTCTCAACTGGAACATTAGTTCTGTGTCCCAGCTGCCTTATCATTATGTCTTTATTATGCCTCATCCTAAAGTTGCTTCCACCACATCAGAAATAATTTACCCCTAGCCAGGTTTTAAATCAAGGATATCTATCAACACACGCTGGTTTCCAGCGATTATGTTATTTTAAATACAGGGGACCGGAAATAAATGAGTTGAAAATGTTAAATGCAGTTCAAGTTCTTGTCACACCAAAAGGAAAACATATTCCAAACCAAATTAATTTAGGTAGTAAGACATTCCGAAGCATCCTCCAATCAACGGCAGTTTGACATATTGTGATTGTCTTGATGAATAATGAAGCAAGACAACAACTTCTCCAGTGCATTCTTCAGGACATGGGAGAAAGAGAAGATGATGTTCGAAGCCCATAGCTCTTCAGACTTTACCAAAAGGGACACTCCTTGTGACAAGGTTCCAAAGGGACAGCAAGTCTGAGCTAAGCCATGGTGGGATCCTTGCGGGTCATTCCAAGCGGAATGTAGGTTTGACTCTACTGATGCTGGCAGCCAGAGCCCAGCCCCTGAGTGGAATTCTTCTGTACTCCAGTTCTCCTTTTGTTCCGATGGCACTTCTCCCAACAGTGCTTGACAATGAGTGATGCTCTAAAACCCTGCTCTTTCACACCCTGTGGGTGACCTATAACTTTTCATGGGTCACCTTTGACCTGCGAACTGACAGTTTGATTTATTGTCCGGTGTTATGATTTATGAGTATCTTCTCAGAATAATTAACAGACAACAGGTGGCGGCATAATAATTTTGATTACCCAGCGGTTCATGAAACCACCACAAAGGTGACTTCATTTTCTGAATAAGAGAGGGACAACAATTAAAAATTAAACAAAGAAATGCTTTTATGCCACAGTTTTTCAGTCTTTTGTCCCACACAGAAGACTTATTTAGGGGGCCTGCATTCCTCTTAGGCACCAGGAAAAAAAATAAGGAACTTCGATTCTGTGAATATAAGAAGACCGCCGTATGGGTAGAATTATTTTTCTTTCTTCCGTGAAGTCTTGATTAATTGAGTTATGTCAAACCTGTCAACCAGATCATCTTTTAACATCCCGTTTTTGACAATGGCCATAGCCCAGGAAAGAATCAGTGGTCAAAGACAGTTTGGGAATGCATTTAACTTTTTTGTAAGTCATTCTAACCTAATTCAACTGACTGCTTCTAAATATTTCTTCTTAAGTATGTAAGCAGAAACCAAGAATACTCCCCCGCACAAAGCCTTTTTTTTTTCTTTTAAAGTGTATGAATAGGAATCTATTTTTTTAAGTACTATTTTATTATGGTCTACATTAGCTTTAACTTTCTTCCCCCTCTTCAGATTTGTGTGCTATTTTTCTCCAGCAGACATCACATCACTTTTATTCAAGTCAAGGGTGGCATCCTCATTAGAGATTTTATATTACAGGCATCTCAGTCTCCTAGGGATTGACATTTATTTCCAAATGAATCCGCAGTGCATTTAGGTAAGCACCTACCTTTAAGAATGCCTAATGCCGTTTTTTTGTAATACTAAATAAAAATCAAGTCAGGTAAGATTTATCCCCCATAGCTCTCCATTTAATCTCTGCCGAAAATGGACCTAAGTGTTACTAATGTAATTGAAGTACACAGGCCTCTGAATATGTAACAGTCCTGCCTCCCACCCAAATGCTAGGTGGTTGAGAACCTCCCGTGCATATGAAATGCAGTTTTGTACAGCGCCACAATAGTGATATTACAGGCTTATCATTTTAATTGACTTTTTGACATATAAAAATATTCCTACAATCCTACTTTACATTATAGTTTAATAACAGCTTAACACACATCTATGAAATATTCATTCCCGTTACATTCAAATTTTAAAATATCTGATGGAGAGCCTGGTTAATAGATAAAGGAGAATCCCTGGAATATTAAAGACAGTTAGGTGTGCAGGTAGTGTCCTCCGCTGAAAAGTAAAGCACAATTACCACGAGGATCGCAGGTTTTTATTTATATTTTTAATTCATAAAGATTCCCCTGAACCAAAATACAGCCAAGGTAAAGGTGATTTTGTAGTGGGGTATTTTTTCTTCTACTATAGATACAAGCTCCAGGTTTCTCTGCTCCATGAGCCTCACTGAACACAATCCTATTCTGAAGAAAAATATCAGAAATACCAGATCTGTATATTTATGTATGATAGTGCTCAAGCCTGCAGATTCAGCTCACACCTCAGAAAATTAAGTGCCACCTAAATGCCCACTCTGGTTGACATCTGTCTCAGAACTCCACCCGCCCCTCAGCTTTGAAGAACAAGTTGGGAAGAGAGTTTACTTTGAAAACATGATACATGTGCGAATCATGAGGTAATTTGGGTACTTCGTTCCCCATCAATTTTTAAATTAATTATCTGGAAGCAAGCAGCGGTTAATTTTGGCCATAGACTTTTTGATTAGAAGCTTTGACCCCTTTTGCCTTTTGGCATCTCCTATACAATCCCGATGACATGCGGGGTAACCCTTGACACCTGATTCAACACAAAGTCACACCCCGGCCGGCCGATCTTCCACATTCAGCAATCCTTTTGTTACAATGGGACAATTTCACCCACTTGCATCCACCTCCGAGAAACGTGGCCATCCCCTTAAGCCAGCCTGCCTCTGCATAAAACTTATTTCCCAGGGAAAAGGAGCGCACCCCCCCCCCTTTCTGCCATTACTTCTGTTTTACAAACTTTACACCACAGCATCGTCCCATATGTTTGTGCAGCGTACAAGAAGGTTTCTTTAGAAAGCGCTGATGCTAATTATAAATTTAATTTGCATTTTAATTAGAATGGTAGCAAATTAAAAGCGTGGCAGCTGGAGAATTTTGAACGCTTTGCAGAGATTTGGTGTCAGTATCTCCCCGTTTTTGACTTTGCAGCCTTTCCCTTTTTCTCCCTCACTATCTTTCATTCACACAAGCATATTGGCAATGTTTCTCCCCGCATTCCTCACATTTGTGTATTTATTTTCCCCATTCTGCCCGCCCTCCCACCGCCCCTACCCCAGCCCCCCAAGGATCAAGTTGTGAATTCTTTCTTCTTTGTGCTGATAAACGGTGTGCACTTGTCCAGTGCCAGCGGACGGTGTACAGTAGTGACAGGGTGGCTCTTTAGAGGGTTTTTTTTTTTTTTTTGAAGCCCCTTCTTGTATCACTCCGTGTTGCAATCTGTGCCTGTCATACAGGTAAGAATCTAATGCTCCCTCTCCCTGAAGAAAGGGGGCTGCTTGGACTCTGTCGGCCTCTGTTTACCACAAATTTGGGTCTGCATAATAGCATCTTTATATTCCTGGAAATCTTGGCCACAGGTCTTTGGCACGTTAATAAAATATTCAGCAGGCATTCCGCCTGGCTCCTGCATGCCTAAGGAAAGGCATTGTTCCGAGTATACCTTTGGGCAAAAGCCCTGCGCTGTCAGCCCTTGAGCCTTTGGAGTGGCAGAGATGGTAGTCCTTGCGTTTCTCGGAGCTGTCTCTCACTTGGGATGTGAGCATGTCTGTTTTCAGCACTCACGTGAGCACGTTTATCAGTTCTGTCGTTTCCCCTATGTTGTGTCTCCATGGTCATTTTCCTTCCTTCTGTTCACTTCCCCCACAGTGTCCTTGCTCAATAATTTTCATTAATTGATTGACAGCTCTGATAGACCCAACTAACCTCTATCTCACTCTCGTGTCTGTTTTTAAATAAGTACTTGTGCGTCCAATGACCTTGTCGCCTCATCAGCGATCAGAAAATGAGCATGCAGATATGGAAGGAGCTGATTAGCAAAATAAGCAATAGATCTCATTTCTGGCTGAAGTCCATCGTGAGCAGTGACGACGATACTTTGCCATTTTACATTTCGAAGAGCAGCGGCTCAAAATAAAGAATAAGCAATAAACAGGCGATGCTGAATCTCCTGAGCATCCGTTCAAGTGTATTAAGAAATGAGCCTTTACCCATCATTTTGTCACCCTGGAGGAAGAGGGATGAGAAGGTGTGGGATGTGTCCCTCGACAACACAAGAGAGGAAGGTGCTTTCCCATCACTCACATCACTGGCTTCATTAAACCTCGAAAGCCAACAGTTAAGTTTGGGGAAATTATTTGTCCTAAGAGGAAGACACGGGCAGCGTCTTTCTACTGCATTCTCTGTGTGAGTGTGTGTGTGTGTGTGTGTGTGTGTTTATGTGTGTTTGTGTGTGTTTACCTTTTTTCCCCCGCATATTCTTCATGTTGAGGTATGCTAGATATGTCAGCTTTTAAGACCTACTGTTACCATGTAACTGGCTTTATACTCATCCATATAATAAGCAGGAAGATAGGTGTGCCTGGGTGGCTCAGTGGTTGAGCATCTGCCTTCCACCCAGGTCGTGATCCTAGGGTCCTGGGATCAAGTTCTGCATTGGGCTCCTCTCAGGGAGCCTGTTTCTCCCTCTGCCTATGTCTCTGCCTCTCTCTCTATGTCTCTCATGAATAAATAAGATCTTAAAAAAATAATAAGCAAGAAAATGTACTTCAGCATCATCTAAATACAACATGTTAGTTATTGTAGTTAGTTAGTAATAACTAAAATGAGCTATAGGAAGGAAAGCAATCCACATCTCATATTAGTAAAATACCTATTTTGGTCCGTTTTTAAGATGCTGATTTTTACCTAAAGCATTAATCATATCCCATGAATGAGACTGAACTGGAAAGTGACTTATTACTTACTTAACAAGAAATCACATTTTAAACATTATAAAAGCCACACATACATACAAATAATTACATTTATACTTTAATTCCAAATAATGTTCAGTTGATGTTACTACTCACTTTACTTGTTAAATTACAAATATTGATTTTATACCTTTCATTTGAAGGGTTTTTTTAAAAAAGGTTTCATTTATTTATTCATGAGAGGCACAGAGAGAGAGGCAGAGACATAGGAGGAGAAGCAGGTTGCTTGAGGGGAGCCGGTTGTAGGACTTGATCCCCAGGACCCTGGGATCATGCCCTGAGGCAGAGGAAGAGGCTCAACTGCTGAGCCACCTAGGTGCTCCCACTTAAAGGGCTTTCATGATGATTTAAAAGTAACTTATGTCAGGGATGTTGATAAAGATAGAATTTCCTGAAGGAAAAGTATATAAATACCATCTCTACTTTATGCCAAGTTTTGGAAGCTGGAGGGAGAGCTACATCACCAAATAAACTATTTTATTCATTATTATAAGCTTGATTAAGATAACTTCAGAGATAAGAATGGGGTTCCACAAAACTAAGTACTTTAAATTTGGATCCCAAGAGAGCTAGAAAAGAAGACAGAATTAACGCTTTCGTTAAGCAGAAGAGGGAATTGATAAGGTGTGCCAGAAGTAACATATTAATGATGGCAAAGGTGTCTGAGATATTCACAGTTGGTTTTCTGATAATTCAAACCTCATTGTAAAGAATGCATTATATCTCCAAGTTAAACAGCTTTGGTTAAAAGTAAATTTGCTTCTTTAAGTTGTAATTCTCATATGTCTGAGAATTCAATCTCCAACTTTGAAAAGCAGGAGTATCTGCGTGATACTGGCATTTAAAAAATGTTAATAAGCATATTGCCATCGAAGAGTAATTGTCTAAAATAGTAGATAATGGTATGCAAAAAGTTGGCCATGACTTACCCTAATTAAGTAACACGATTACAAGGCAAAATAGTGAAAATAAAAGTTCTAATTTCCCTGCCACTGTAGCACCCACCACTTGCCTTATTCTACACCTAAATGTACCCACCATGGCTTAAAACTGTACACATCAATTCCATGGCTTTCAAAGGAAACACATTTTCGGTGGCATTTTGAAATGGACAATACACTTTACCGAGATAAATCTTTTTCATTGCCACTTTGGAAAGGTTTAGTTTTTCTTCATGTAATTTTTTGCAGCTGTACAAAACACTTTCATTAACCCAAGAATGGATTATTTGGAGTGCTAATTAATTGATTCTTCAAAATGCCAATTGACACACTCCCAGGGAAAACCTGATCTAAGCAACTATGTTAATCAAGCTATTGTACTTATGGTTCTGTCTGAATATCAGACCATCTGAAATGAGGAGAACTTTGCCATTACTCGCCTGGCCCTCTCGTGGGCAGCTAATTAATATGAGCTGAATATGACAGTTGTACTTGTACGCTCACCGTACCGCCTGACAATAACTCTATAAAATTACATTTCAGCTAAAGAATGGAAACAGTGTTAAATACCATTATTTGCCTCCCTTTGATGTCTCAGAGTCATTATGAAAGCAATTACAGCAGTTTCTCTGTCTGTATGTCTACAGGGTATTTATTATCTGTATCTGTCTGAATCCTTTGCCAGGTGGAGAATATATGGCATATTAAAGACAAGGGAATTCAGCCACAATTATCAGGATGGGAACAGAGAAAGAAACAAAATCAGAGTTTTGCAGATGATCCTGCCAGAAAACAGTAATTTAATATTAAAGCCTGGTGGTCTGGGAAAACTTGCAGGATCTTTTTATTTATTTAAATTAAAAAAAAATTCTCCAGGTTCACAAAGCTCATGAATCTAGGGCAGAATTAATTAAAACCAATAGGGAAATGGAAAACACAAAAACAAAAGGAAAGGAAAAAAAAAAGCAACTCAAGGCAGCAGCAGGAAACATATTTTGCTTCTTAATTATAAGTGGATATTCTCCCTTTCAACCAGCCCTTTCCTAACCAACTGGTATAATCCACAAGACGGATTCCCTCTCTCCCCTCCCCCCTCCCCCAGATAAAATTACCTATGGTTTTTTCACACATGGACTAACAGACATCAAGAAAACCTCAGTTTTCAGGTCCCCTCTAAGACTTTCCCCATGCTGTTGGAACCTGGCATGATTCAGACACAACCATGTCTATCAGGAGTTGTAACTCCTCCCTATCAAAGTGCATCTGGATTCAAAGGACACTTTTGATTGACAAGCAAGGTGTGGATGCTGACTGCCCCCATGGAGGAGTTTTGTTTTTTGTTTTTGTTTTTGTTTTTTTTCTCCATGGCAGTGTCTGTGGACAGGCCTCTATATGATTCAATTCAAAGATTACTGATCGTGTGCTCCCTATGTGATCAGTGTTCTGTGGATGTTGGGGAGAACGAAAGACGAAAAAAGTCATATGGGATGAGGTCTCTGCTTCATGGGACTGTAGGAAGAAGAGAGAGAGGCCCGTTGGTTTTGAGCCTCCCATTGGGCATTAGGACGTTTCATCTGGGTAACAACCATGTGAGTAGAATCTCTGATCTCCAGTTATAGATGAACAAACCGCAGGGCAGGAAGGTGAAACAACGTGTCCAAAGGAACACAGTTGAGGGCCAGTGCTTTAAACTCCGCTTCTGTCTGGCTCCAAAGTCTGTCTCTCTCCACGAGTTCACACTCTTCCAAAGGCCCAAAAGAATGCTGGGACCAACAGTGGATGAAGAAGGTACCAAGTGCTGCCAGCTGGGAGGAGTGGAAGGACAATGTAGAGGGAGGAGCTGGAGAGAAGATTCTGGGAGGAGTTTTGACTTGCACTAGATCTTGCAGATGTGCAAGCACTTTAGTGAGGAAGAGGTAGGGATCCCAAATTTCCTATCCTCCGGGATTCTCAATTAAGACAGAAAAATGATCTCTTGTATGATGAAGATGGAAGACAAACTTTGTGATTTGGAAAATACTGCACGGAGATGTGTGCTTATTAGTATTTCTGATTTGAGAAAGAGTGATGCGAGACAGATGGAGATAGACTTAACCAAGATGTATTGAGAGGACGTTGAAGAGATTGGTTGCTTAGAATTAAGGGTTGGTATGCTTGATGTGCTGTGTCCATAAAGTTTTGGCCACACGTGTCATGGAGGAATACCTTTGGGTGGAGAAGAGCAGATGCCAGGTTGCTAGGCAAAGAGTACCAAAAGCACTCCCTGTTCTACAACAAAGAGTTTCCTCACTCAGCTACAATGATTCTCTTTTTCTCTTTCTCCTCCTTTGGCTGCTTCTTTTCCAAAAGTACATCGGAGAGGTTAAACCACCATTCAGAGCAGGAAGGATGCCCTAACAGTGCTGCTTCCAGGAGCACATTCCCCATGCTGACTGCTATCTCTGCTTGCAAATATAACATTGTTTCGACTATTGCAAAAACAAAGTCAATCCTTGAGATCTTTAACAAAGGGCTTAACTGGATAAGGAGCTGAATATAAACTTGAGATGGTATCACCTGAAGTCAAAGAAAATACAGATACTTTTTTTTTTTACAAAGAAGACCCTTGGAAACATTTCATTTTTGTGCCATGTAACTTCACCTCAAAAAGGTTCATGGTGTTGGCAATCTCAATATATTCAAAGTCTCTGGATACAAATTGAACCAAGTTTCTCTTTTGTCACCAGAACAACATCAAAAAAGTTTACATATTGATCAAGTATGTGAGTAATGGTCTATTTTGTATATCTGGATTAATATGTAAACAATCTTGGGACACATGGGTGGCTCAGCGGTTGAGCATCTGCCTTTGACTCAGGGTGTGATCCCAGGGTCCGGGATCGAGTCGCACATCAGGCTCCTGCACGGAGCCTGCTTCTTTCTCTGCTTATGTCTCTGCATCTCTCTGTGTCTCTTATGAATAAATAAATAAAATCTTTAAAAACTATATGTGAACAATCAAAGTAGAAAACCATTTGCATGCAGGGAAAAATGACAAAGAGCAGCAGAAGGGGAACAAGCTGGGTTCAAAGCCAAACCTTTCAATTTCTGACATCTCCATTTTCCTCTCTTAAATAGAAATGTCATTTACCTTCCATGGTTACTATTATGCCTTAAGTAAAATAAAACATGTACATTACCTAGCACTGTTTCTGGCACCTAGCAGGTGCTCAATACATGTTATCACTTTTTCTCTTTCATTTTTGAATTGGTGTACCAAATTTTACTTTGGGTAGAAGAGGAGATGGGTATAAAAGCTGCTAGTAACAATAAAAGCTGGGAACTGCCTCAACAATTTTAGCTTTTAAAAATGACTTTTTATGTTTCTTTAATCAAAAATTCAATTCTCCCTGCAATCAATGATGACTTTTATTTTTATAAGGTTTATAGCCATCATTAAATCGTTAAATTATTCAACATAGAGCAGTCAGGACCAGTTAGGTTATGCTGCAGTAACAAACCATTGTTAAAAATGATTACCCCCAAAAAATAAATAAAATAAAATAAATTTTAAAAAAATGATTACCCCCAAATCTCAGCATCCCAGAGCAACGCAAGTTGATTTCTGATCTCTGCTGCACTTATTGCGGCTGTCTGCAGGCTCTGCTCCTCCTCATCCCCCGCTGGGGACTTGCAGTGTTTCTTGTCCCTGTGGCAGAGGGGAGGAAAGCTGGAAGGTCACACCCAGACAATTAGATGCTCCAGCCTGGAGGTAGTTTGTGTCATCTCTTCACTCCCCATTCGCAGTGAATGGGCCAATGGTCACACAACCCCTATCCAACCCAAAATCCCAACTTCAATCCTACCATTTTCCCAGAAGGAGAAGATCTGAACAAATGTGGGGAATTGCATTACTGGTACTACAAGGGATTTAGAGAATGCGTGTTTCCAGTACATTCTAGTAAATGTTGTCTGTTGCACTTAAAAATTAACAGAACAGGCTGAAAAAAAATCAAACCACTCCTTTATGATGCAAATGGGCCTCATAATACTTTTCCTAATTCATTAAGCACCAGATGATCCTGATTTTCCAGCTGAGTTTTTCCTTTGAGACCAGGTATACCCAGACTGCTTCAACAATGACTGCAAGCTCAGGTAGAAATACCTCTCCTGGCCGTGGCTAGCACTTCTTTCTGCTCCCCTGATCAATAATTCCAGCTACAAAAAGCATCAAACATCTCAAAGACATCCCAAAGGCATAGGTTGCCAAAGGGAATAAAAAGCAAACGCCGCATAGATTAATGTTCTCCTTAGGCTGCCCAGACACCCTTGTAGGGCCTGAGGCCTACAAGAGGCCAGTGGTGATTGGGATGCTTGAAATTATAGAGCTTGAACAACATTTCTTTATGAAATAGCTTTTTGAGCCTCTAGAGAAAGGAATTCTAGTTCAAAGAGTGACAGTTTCCAGTTTCACAGGTTCCCAAGCAGGTGAGAAAAGACAAAAGGGGGAAAAAAAAAAAGAAAAAAGAGGAACGAAGGAGAGGAGAGTGATACTGGGGATACTGAAAAATACCTAATAATAACAATGATGTCTTATTAAGATTGAAAATAATGCAAATATCTGGTGTTGACAAGAGTTTGGAGGGAGTCGGCACACTCCTCCATTGCTGGTGATAGTGTAAATTGGAAAAATCTTTCTTGAGGGCAATTTGGAAATACACAGTAAAATTCTAAAAAAAAAAAAAAAAGGAAAGGAAAGGAAGAAAGAAAGAAAGAAAGAAAAAGAAGAAGAAGAAAGAAAAGAAAAGGAAAGAAAGAAGAAAGAAAGAAGAAAGAAAGAAAGAAAGAAAGAAAGAAAGAAAGAAAGAAAGAAAGAAGAAAAAGAAACCCATGCCCTTTCTCTCAGCTGCTTCACTTTTAGGACTCTATCTTACTTAAGGGAATAATCAGAGATGTGTCTAGAGGTATATTCACACAAATCATCATTGTATCCTTACTTATAACAGTGAAATTAACTGTATATATATATACTAGGGATTCAATTAAGTAAATTTGATAGGTGAAATATGAACCATCGAAAGCCACACATCTGAATGTATACCTATATAAGCAGAGAGAATAGACTGTAGGGAAACCCAAAATGCTTAAGATATGTGATATGAGACAAGATACAACATGAAGATACGGCTAATTTGTACTTTTTTGCTAATTTTCCCTTGCTGCTCTTCTGCTTTGCCCATGTACATCATTTGAGGAAAAAAAGATACAAACAAAACAAAAATAAACCTCTAGTATGACCCCTTAGAGTCACCAAATTAGCTCTAACTACACATGCTTTTTCATCTGCTGTGTCCAGAAACATGTAAGGCAGGGATAAAGAAATACAGTTATACTTATTTTCCCAAAGATAAAGATTAGGTCCAGAGATTTTACACAATATCTTGAACTAGTTTTGTAACCACAACTGATCTGTGTAAAAACTTGCAATTAGAATCAGTCTCTAATGATAAAATCTCAGTAAATTAATAGTCTGTAAATTAATGACAATGTACATCTGAAAGTGAACCAAAGCTGTAAGATACTTCCATTTCTTATGTATAGGTTATACATACTTTAATTTAAAAACATCAAATTTTAGTTAACATAAATCTGTGAAGATGTAAAATATGACTTTTTTTTTCTTTAAGGGTTAAGATGCTGTTAGACCCAGGAGATAGGAATAAATTGTTAATATATCACTTTTTTAGAAGAAACACATTCTGACATTTGTTAATTAAACTTTTCTTAAGGTTTAATGCATTGTCAAGATAGGATATGTTTTCAGGAAAGCCTTGTGATCTTACCAAGCTTTAAAATAATCCAAAAGCTAGTTCTGACATTCTACCTAATGTAGATAAAAGAGTATTTTAAGCTCATGCAAATCTAAAGAAATAGGGAAATTTGATTCATCCCATTAATTAGTAGGTAACAACATAACGAGAAATAAATCTTGCTTATTTTCTTCAAAAAGGATGATTAATGAAGGTTTAAAAGCCTTTTTGGTTTTGCAAAATTAATACAGTTTAATTATATGAGATTAAATTTATATCATACCCTATATTTTCTTTGGTGTAGATGGGGTCAAAAAATTTGCAATGTTTAGTGAAGATCACCTTGTGAACTTTTCCAGTATTGAATAAACATGGCAATAATAAATTATAAATGCTGGCAATATTTAAGAGCTTCCTTGTGTCTTTTAATTTTATCTTAATAATTTCTCCCTGGAGACCATTCATTTTCTTGGGGTCATCATTCTGTTTGATGAAATGAACTGAGACCAAAGTTAAGGGTAAAACCCATGTACCGGTCATTATTGGATTACATGATCAAAACAAAAGCTTCCTACAGTATGGTAAATGTAATTTATGTGAATGGTTTGGTGGAGAAGTGGATAAAACCCTCTTTGCTCAGGGTTACAAAGAATCTGAGAAGCCTCCTCCCTTGGTCATTTTCCTGAAGGCAGCAGGGCAGAGTAGATAGCTGTGGAGGGCAGGACCCTACAATCTTCAGCCAGTATCTCAAACTTCCTGTCCCCACTTTCATCCATAAAACAGGCCATACCACAGGCTGCACCAGGCCTTTGCAGTGAGTAAAGGTGATAATGTGCCTAAACGAGATGGCACATGACAGGCGGCTCAGAAATGTTAGTTTCCTTCCCCATTCCTGCTCCCTTAGCAAAATATTAGACTATTAAGATTCTGATATCAAACATAATAATATATACATCTGATGATAAAGCACTTTTTCTTTTTTCTTTTTTTTTTTTTTTTCTTTCATGAGAGAAGCAGAGACAGAAGCAGAGAGAGAAGGAGGCTCCATGCAGGAGCCCGATGTGGGACTTGATCCCTGAACTCCAGGATCACGCCCTGAGCCGAAGGGAGACGCTCAACCGCTCAACCACCCAGGTGTTTCAGATAAAGTACATCTTAAAGCTGGCTAAACTGGAATTACATTTTGGTCTGAACTGATCATCGTGAATAGATGGAGCAAATGTTGCAAAATATCTAGGCATTTTGTGTAATGATGGCTTTCTTACGGAGGAGAATGGAAATGCGGGGCGGGGAAGAGACAAACTAATAATGAATATCTGTAAACTACTAATTAGAGGTCTGACTTGGGGTTAGTCCCTTCAAAGAGTTATAGAAATAAAACTATTTCTCTGGATTCAAATCTGATTCTACAACAATGGAAAACTAAGAAAAGTAGCACTAACCTCCAAATTCTAAATGAAATTACCCAGTTGGGATCTTCATTTTATAATTAGGTAAATGCTGCAAATGCTGCACAGTGTTACTGAAGCAAGTGAATTCTAATCCTGGAGTCTTCGTGGGAAGTTGTCTTGCTGGCAGATTCAAGATATCTAGTCATTCAGCCACCAAAGTGACTTCAGCACTGGAAATGATGGAGAAACTTGAACCTCACCTTCAACTCTCTACATAAAAATTAGAATAGCAGGTGTGCCTGGGTGGCTTAGTTGGTTAAACGTCTGCCTTTGGCTCAGGTCATGATCTCAGGGTCCTAGAATCGTGCCCCATATCAGGCTCACTGTTCATCAGGGAAGTCTGCTTCTCCCCCTCTCTCTCTGTCCTCCCCCCTCACTCGTGCTCTCTCACTCTCTCTCTCTCAAATAAATAAATAAAATATTTAAAAAAAACATTAGAATAGTAGCTGTTCACACTTTCTTCACAGTGTCTCAAATACTTTCATGTGTTTTCTGTTTGTCAACAATCCTGTACAACAGTTGTTAAGTGTCACAAATTCTCATTGTAAGAAATGTGGGACAAAGGCTCAAAGATCTAAGGCCATTTTTTCAAGAACTACTTACTTACTGGTTGACAGAAACTCAAGATGTAGGCGATTTGTGATCCTGTGATCTAAAGCAAACATGCTAAAAAAATAAAAAATAATAAAAATAAAAAAATAAAGCAAACATGCTGAGAAGAAAGTGAGAGCATAGAGAGTTTTGCAGCCAATGGATTGTGAGTTCCAGAGGTAGGGTGGAAGGGTTCAGGCTGTTGGAAATGGCCAGAGAAGGGGCAGAGGAGGGGATGTGTCCGGATTCATGATGATCAGACCTTGAGTGATGAGGAGAAGACAACCTATGGATCAGAGACTTCTGGGGTGAAAGGGCAGTACCAAGGATAAAGAGCAGAGTGAGAGAGATCCTCATGGACTCAAAACAGACACAGTGGGTAGGCTGCAAATACAATAATGACGTTATTCGGACATTTGGGGGTATGACAACATGGACTACATATTAGACATTATTTAGAAAGAGAAAGAGCACATACAAATTAAGGAAAATGTTAATAATCCATACATCTCAGTGAAGACTATCTAGGTATCAATTGTCCTATCATTGTAACTTTTATGTTGGCTTGAAATGTTTTTAAAATAAAAACTCAGGGGACAAAGAGAGAACCAAGCAAGAATTCCACTTGGCATAAAGCAGAGCTTGTATTCAATACCAGAATTGACCAGGAGTAAACCTCTCTACACAACTTTAGTGCCCAAAGCTGCCTCTTTCTCTATAAGACCCAATTTAAAAACATTGTCTTGCCTGCAAGCTGGGCTGCTCTGAATTCCAGCCCTCCCCCCAACTATCCTGTCCAGAGAGATATCTGTGGGACTCAGTGCCCTCAGTCTAAGCCTGAAGCAGTTCTCAACATTCTTGGACCTTACCCTTTTGGCATCTAGTGAAGACCATGCATTTCTCTGCATGATCTTCTAAGTACAAAAGAAATAAATAAAATAGATGGGATTATAGAGGAAATCGGTTTTATTCAAATATATTTTCATAAATATAATTCTAAAGTGTGGTAGAGCAAATATGTGTTTCTTTATTGATGCATTAATTAATAAGAGTTAGCCATGGGTTTAATAACTACCATGATTGGAAATAGTGATGAGCATAAACTGTTTGTTAAGATATGTACAACTATAAAGTGATATAAATTTATCAGTGGTTCCTACTGATGACAAAGTACAGCTAGTGCTAATACTATCATGGTTTATCACAATCATTCAGAATTGAAAGAAATGCTATATTTCAGGTAGTCATTAGTACTTGTCTAAAATGACAGACAGATCTCAGGCTAAGAGTCTTGGTAAGGAGATAAACATGCACCATGCTCTGTGTTGAATTTACTAAGACCTCTTACAATTATTTTCTGTGACTCTGAGAGTTTTGCTAACTATAAACCAATAACTAATCAGTTTTTATGGTCCCCTGGTGTTTCGTATCCACTGCTAAAGACTATTATACAATATCGTGGTATATTTTCATGACCTTATCCAAAAAACCTAAGAGTGGAGTTGTGTAATTATCCATCTTCGGATCATCTATAGTCTGCCCTCTAGTATAACATTTATAAGTTTTTGAAGATGAATGCTGCATTTTTAGATCTTGTCTGTATTTCATGTTCATTTATGTTTTTGAAGTTGAATGCTATATTTTTAGCATACAAGATTTCATGTATTTCATGTTCAAATTAAGAACTCAGTTAATAGTTGCTCTCCAAAACCTATTTCAACTAAATCAATTAAACAAATTAAGCTTAACTTAGTACACACTTCAATGATTTTTTCCAAAATATTATAAAGTCTTTTTAAAAATTTAAATTCAATTAACCAACATAAAGTACATACTTTGTTTCAGATGTAGTGTTTAATGATTTATCAGTTGCATATAATACCCAGTGCTCAACACATCATGTGCCCCCCCTTAATGCCTGTCATCCGTTTACCCCATCCCCTCACCCATCTCTCCTTCTTCAACTCTCAATTTCCCATAGTTAAGAATCTCTCATGGTTTTTCTCCATCTCTGATGACTTCCCATTCAGTTTTCCCTTCCTTACCCTGTGATGCTCTGTGCTGTTTCTTATATTCCACTTATGAGTGAAACCATATGATAACTGACTTTCTCTGATTGACTTATTTCTCAGCATAATACCTTCAGTTCCATCCACATCGATTTAATGGCCTTTGTCCTTTTTGATGGCTGAGTAATATTCCACCACCTCTTCTTTACCACCCATTCATTTGTTGATGAACATCTTGGATCTTTCCACAGTTTGGTTATGGTGTACATTGCTGCTATGCACATTGAGTTGCAGGTGACCCATCGGATCACTACATTTAAAAGCTTTTCTGTTAAGATACTCATTGGTAATAAAAGAATACATAAAATATAGAACATTCAGATATCTTATTCAGTGGACAGTGAGAAGTTCAGGAATTCGATTCTGTCATGTTTTGACCAAGCTAAACCTTGAGATAGAAGGCTATCCAAACTCTGCCCTCCTTATTTAAACTCCACCTCTTTTGGGTGACTTCTAATAAGAATGTACAGAATGACACAGCTAGAAAAAAAAGTTGTATAAGAAAAATGTAGCCCAGGTAAGGAAACAAATATAAAAAATATAAATATAAGAGGTAATCATTACAGGTAAGCCACTAGGAGATCTTGTGAAAAATGATCAATTGTCATTAATTTGAGAAGAAAAAATTTCTGGTTTACACAAGAAGTTGGGTTCTTTAAGACATAAATGTCAAAGTAGTTATCCCATGGAACCTAAGAAAGGAGCACTGAATGGTTATAAAGGCAATATTTTCAGCAACATTCTCATAGCAGAAAAAGCAAATGGGGTAAGCATAGCCGATCTTACCATATCCTGATGACTTGGTTGTGATCAGAGTACAAATTCTTATGAACTCTTTTTGACCATGACAGGTGAATTTCAGATCCATCCCTTTGGGTACTGTGGCTGATAGATTCTTAGACAGTTTTCAATGATCCCACCTTATGGCATGCATGCCCTTGTGTAATCCTCACCCCTTAAGTATGGACAGGATCTGTGGCTTGTTTCTAACCGATAGAGTACAGGGCATGTGATAAGATGTTAACTCTCCAGTAACACTACATAGGATTGAAACGTCCACCCTGCTTACAGACTATTAACTCTTTTCCTTGTGGGTTTTCATGGAATAAGACTTCTTATGGAGAGGTCTATCAGGTGAGAAACTGAGGGCAGCCTCCAGCCAACAGCAGTGAGCAAGAAACTGAATCCTTCTCATAATGAGCTTGAGGGTGGATCTTTTTATAGGAGAGCCTCAAAAGGTATCTGAGCTCTGGCCAACACCTTCTCCAGTAGCCATGTCTGGCCAACACCATCACTACAATCCTGTGATACCTTGAACCATGTCCAGATTCCCAACCCACAGAGATGGTGAGGTAATAAATGCAGGTCGTCTTAATTTGGTAAGATTGTGGTAACTGTGTGTGCAGCAATAGATAAATAATATTCAATACACAATAAATAAGACACACATCTTCAAGATATGTAAAGCAGAGTATGTGCTTATGCTAGGCTGAATGTGCCACTCAGGCAGTGCTTTGGACTATCAGGTGGTGTTTTGTTTTAGGTTGTGGTCAGACATCTTCATCTCTCACTGGTACAGATGTCAAATCATAAGTACATGGTTTAGATGTAATTTTTCCATGGACTCAGAATTATAGAGATAAAATGTGTGTATTGTTGGGCTCATGACATGTCGTATGGGAAAATCCTACTAGCTTCTTCAAGCCTCTCCATGTAGTTTGTCACACAATTCAAGAAGAATGAGAGTGTTTAAAAGAAATATGCATAAATATTCACACAGAAGGTCCTGTGGTCCTCATTCAGTTATTAATTCAACAAATAACTTTTAGTTTGTCTTCCTACAAGAACCAGGCCTTTACTGATGATACAATCTTGCATGGATAAGAGCTCTGATACTGTCTTAAAGAAGTAGATACTAGCATCTACCAAGAACTTTACATGCATTGGCTTATTTGGTTCAGAAAACAAAAGTTTGATTGAGGTTTGGGAGTCATAGAGCAAGCAAATTGCAAAGCTAGAATTTGATCCTGAGTCTTTTTTCTGACTTTAGAAACCCTTTGGCCATGTCATGGTCTTCTGGCTTAATAAGAGTCTCTCGATTTATGAAAGTTATCATGTTATTATAAAACATTTAGAAAATATGAGCGAATAAATGAACAAAAACATTCATTTGATCTCATTGCCATTTCTCTACAGCTAGTATTCTAGAAAGTTACATTTTAGTGGACAGATGGACAGATAATTATGTGAGAATAGTTGGTTAAACAAGTTGTGTTTGATTTTCTGGGCCCTTTGAGGTTTTTTGCTTTGAGGGATTTTTGCAGGGAGCTACTTAAAATTGGCAGCTCTTCTGACTCTCTTAAAAGCCTAACCACATAGAAAAGATGTCTCCTTATTCCACAGAAAGAAAGAGAGGGGTTATCTTAACTGATCAAAAGGAGAAAGATGCTCTTTCTAGACAGTTAAGAGATAAAAAGCAATGGATCTTACTTGGGGGGGGGGGGGTGAAACACAGTGATGGGGATGGATAGCCCTTTGAGAAGGGAGGCTGTGGGGTTCACCAGTGAGGCTGGAGCCCAGGCACAGGGCCAGCCCCAAACATGGCACAAAACCAGCAGCACCCATGGGGCCATGTGCATTGGAATACAGACATGGAAGAAAGAATATTTGCCCGAGCTAATGACCTGTGACAAATGACCTGAGGGTTCCTCCCAATAGTCTGGGGCTCCTTAAAACCCAGGGATTCCTGCACAACTCTGAAAAGGAGAAAACTCCAGTTATGAATGAGAAAAAATATTCTAAAAAACAATTCTGCATTCTAGCACTGGGAGTGCTGGGAGGCAGATGGAAAGAAAATGTGATACTTCTTTCACCCCTGACTTCATGGACTAATAGCCACAAAATCCATGCTTGTTATGCCATCCCTGCAAATATTTAGAGAATATGATCTAGCAGACACTTTTAGGGGATACTAAGACAAATAAGGTAGGATCTCCTCACTTATAGTCTATTGAAAAAAATTAAAAATAAGTCTTTTAAGAATTTTATATATCAAGTGTCCAGTGAATCCAGGTGATGCCTTTCTCAATTTTGCAAGGGATAATTAGTTTGGCTTCTCCAGAGAAGTAGAAACAGTAAGATGACAGATAGATAGATAGATGATAGATAGATAGATAGATAGATAGATAGATAGATAGATAGATAGATAAGGAGAATTATTTCAGGGAATTGGCTTATGTGATTGCAGAGTCTGGCTGGGAAAATCTTAAATTTTAGGTCAGGCCAGCAGATTGAACAGTCTTGAGCAGGAGTAGATGCTGTAGACTTGAGGCAGAATTTTGTCTTCCTCTAGAAGACCTCAATTTTATTCTTAAGGCCATTCACTTGATTGGGCCAAGCACACCCAGATTACCAGAGATAATCTTTATTTAAAGTCAACCAATGAGGGCACCTGGGTGGCTCAGTAGTTGAGCGTCTGCCTTTGGCTCAGGGCATGATCCTGGGGTCCTGGGATCAAGTCCTGAATCAGGCTCCCCACAGGAAACCTGCTTCTCCCTTTACCTATGTCTCTGCCTCTCTCTCAATCTCTTTCTCTCTCTCATGAAAAAATAAAATATTTTTAAAAAGTCAACCATTGATAGCTGTTAGCCACATCTCCAAAATACTGCCACAGAAATACCTAGGTTAGTGTTTGAGTAACTAGGTACTGTAGCTTACCAAGTTGATACATAAAACTAGCCAAGCTGATACATAAGACTAACCATTCTACACAGGAGGTATGAGACTGGAAGCAGAACTAGAAGCTGATTAAGAGCTCACTGGGTGGAGGAGAAGGAACAGCAGAGTGCACGTCAGGGCAGGGAAGCGGAAGGTATGCTTTGAGGAAGTCTGAGTGGTGCTGTGCAGTTGGGACCAAAGAGGAGGGGAGAGGAGTGAGAGAAAACCTGGATTTGCAGGCCAATAAGCTGGGGTCAATGGAAAGTCTTATGGGGCTTTTTGTGAGTAATTTGATTATATTTGAGTTCCAGAAAGACCAGTCTGGGGTTAGTGTGGGCAGTGGTAGGGATGTCGGCTTGGAAGGTTTAGAGAAAGGGTGAGTGTCTGACTTCCAGTACAGTGGGGGCAGAAAAGAGGGACTTGGTATTGGGAAGATAGAGAAGAGCTGACCCCACAGACCTTGTGGGCCTCCATGCCAGTCACCATTCATCCATCACTGTGCTCTCTCCTTCTCTGCTTAGATGCGCTATTTACTCTTTGCCGACACCCTCCTCTGTGGAGCCGTATCAATAAAGCAAAGTCCTGAGCAATCTCCAGGAGTGGAGACAAGAGATGTAATGATATAATTGTGACACTTGTCTAGAGAGCGCTGGACCCAACACATCGATGTATAACAACAAACCGCACCCGTGAATGCACGCACGCACACACACATCCTTCAGTATGATCCTTCACTGCAGACATAATTTTCCCCACAGTTTAATTGCACCCAGGAGCTTGTGCAGTTGGAGATCCAGAAAGAGTTGAGATTCCAGCTTTTAAAGCCATGAACTAGAAACCCAGCCTAGATATTCTCTTTAGAAAATGGAATAAGAGAGGATGAGGGTGCATAGTGAAAGTGTGTTGATAAATGTCTTAAATCCTGGTTGCATCTCCACTACAATGCCTTGAGCCTTGCTTAGGCAGAGCGAGGAATTCGTTTGATCAGAGCCTGATGGGATTTTTTCCAGTGTTTTGGCAACAACTGCTACTCAGAGTAAGTAGTTTGCCTCAGTATCTATTTAATAGCCCCTGAATCTGAATCCACAAAGTGCCCTCAAGATCGGCCTTGTGTAGAACTGAGTGTCACCACCACCACCCCAGTAGGCAAATCTAGTCCATAAGTCCCGACCTGAATGCACATCCACCTGCCCCACTATCTCCTCAACCCCTTTATCATTCTTCCTGAGCACATTGGATTACATCAAGATTTATTCTGCTTCCCTTATCTCTGCCTTCAGAGAAGAAATTCAACATTCATGTATGCCATTTTGAAATCATTTTATTTAAAATAGTATGTGCTGAGCATGCATGCCAAGTTCTGAGCTAAGCACCAGGGATCCAGAAATGTATGAGAAACAGTGTCTTGCCCTCTAGGAGCAGAGAAAGAGCTATCAAGACATTGAAGAGAATGTAGCCTTAGCCTGGAATTAAAAACCAAGTATATATGGAATGGAGTTGGCCATGAGCACACATCATGGAGAAAACATTCCAGGGCTCACATCTCACACCAAAAGTCTGGTGAGAAAGGGGCTTTCTTGGGACTTCTTCAAAAGTAGGGGAGGAGGATGTGGCATTGGCAGGGGCTGAAACCTTCCCTGGGGACCAAGTGATGATCTCCCATCTGGAGAATTCTTATCATTTCCAATTGAAGGCCAGATGGCAAAGGGGAAGGGAAATGGGACCGCTATGCTACACTCTTCACCTCCTTTGTGATGACTGATGGAGGAGCTTTGGTGTGGGGGTACTGTCAGGTCAGGGATCCCTGACACCAAGGGACAATAGTTAGGGGAAGCAAGGTGTTCCTCTTCATTGTCACCTGAATCAGTAGCCCTCCCCTTTGAGTTGCATGGCTCCTTCCTTGACCTGGGGTCCAACCGTTCTCTGTGAACAGAAGAAAAGGAGGAGGATAAGAGGCAGAAAAGGACACAAAACATCCAGATGTTGGAGGGGAAGAAAATAAGTTGGTGGAACAATGCTTCCTGAACTTTCTTGCTTCTGGCACACGTGGTAAAGAGTATGCGAAGAGCACATTGGGATATAGAAATGTTTGGCCAAGGCCCACTTGGCCATCCCATGGACACTGCACTCCATCATCTTCACAACCCTGTGACCCATACTGGTGGAAAAGCTATCGAGAGATGGCTTCTACCAAAGAGACAAAGGAACAGGAGAAATATTCAGAGGCAGAAATAAAAACCAAAGTCAAGGAGATCACCTAGGACAAGGGAGGGCCAGGGCAAGCTTCCAGAAGGCAGAGGCTGGAGAGAAAGGAAGGTCAAGCAGGGAATGGCTGACCATACTTTGTGGCCTCACCCAAAAAGTCTCCTCTCACTCTCAGTTCCTCAGAGCAGCAGGAAACAAGTCAGGCCGTCCCTCTGTCCCTACTCTGTCCTGGCCCTGCTCTATTCCTCCCTTTGCCCCAGGCAACAGCCTTCCAGATTTAGGAAATGGAGAGGAAAGGAAGAAAAGAAACTCAAGTTTGGCTTTTAAGATGCTGACTCAACTCTCTACCTACCTTCCTTCCTCCATGGGCAATACTGGGCTTAGGAGGCCTCTGTGACCCTCCCTAAAAGGCCCCCAGCTGCAGGGACATGTCATGGCTTCTGGGAACTGTTGCTTGGAGGGTCTACGGGGGAGAAAATAGAGGCATCAGGATGTCCCTGCAGTATCAGGAGCCTGCCTAGAGCCAGGGACCTTGGGGGCCAACTTCATGCAAGGGGAGCTTTACTGTTAGAAGAGGCTCTTTGGGGACCCCTGGGTGGCTCAGCAGTTTAGCGCCTGCCTTTGGCCCAGGGCATGATCCTGGAGTCCCCGGATCGAGTCCTGTGTCGAGCTCCCTGCATGGAGCCTGCTTCTCCCTCTGCTTGTGTCTGCCTCCCTCATTCTCTCTCTCTCTCCCTGTGTGTGTGTGTGTGTGTGTGTGTGTGTGTGTGTGTCTGTGTCTCATGAATAAATAAAATCTTAAAAAAAAAAAAAAAGAGGCTCTTTGCCAACCTGGGGAGGTAACACCTTCAGGCGAGTATCCCGCCAAGCCCATTTAGGCAATCTGGGGTGTGTTTTCAGATGCTTTCTCCTGCTCTTCCAACCTGCTCAGATGCACTGGGTGTATTCCTCTGCCTTTACCTGCTCCCTCCCCCACTCCCCAGTGCTCCAACTTTACCCCAGCTGCTGGTCTGAAGGGGGTCTTGACAGGTTGTCTTAAAGGACAAAAGAATGCTGGCAGCTTGGAGTACATCTTCCCCACAAAGAAGTGGTAGTTCAATAGAAGCCTTCATTCAGGGAAGGAATCCTTAATGGTAGAGCATTGTATATCTGAGATGCGGCAGCACCTGGAAGGATAAGAGAGGTTCTTGGCAAGGGCTGGAGCCTGCCCAGGCCCCCTGAAATCCCTGCCAGGGCAGCTCCACAGGCCCTTCCTTCACCAATACCCAGGCTGCCACACGGAGCTAGGGATCCAGCAAGTTTCAGATATGTTTCCATGGGCTCAGTAGGAGCAGAGCAGCCTGGTCTTAACAGAAAGTCTGGGTTGAGTCATTTTAGAAGTCCCTGCTTCTAGAGAGTTCTGCACTCAGGAACTGCATGGGAGAAGTGGATGTTCTACAGGCCAACTGCCAAAGTACCTGTAGAGCTCTTTAGGGTTGCCCTGGAAACCCCAACTGGAGCAACTGTCACTGGGTGTGGGGGAGGGGCTGGCAGTTTGAGAGGCCACAGGTTCCTTCCTCACTCACTGTCCCACCCTCCTGAGGAAAGCAGAGGCTTCTTGACCTGAAGGGAGGATATTCATGATTCCCACCTTTCTTAGGGGAAAGACAGGGTCCAGAGAGCCTATTGGATGGCCTGGGAATCAGCACAAATATACCTTCTCAATGAATAGGTCCTTAAAAAACTGCTCCTAGATTCTAATATATACAGCTATATAGAGATATTGTACCAGGTGGCTGCCATCTACCAGAGCAGGTTTGCAAGTGCTAGGAGGTGGGCGAGGGTGATGGCCCTGGAGATGCCCCACAGTAGGACACTGAGCTCAGGCCTTGGGCATAGTGACAAAGGGAGCAGAGCTGGGACAGCAAAGACATTGGGGCTGTTCTGCCGAATTGTGCTTGCCCGCTGTCCCTGCCCTCCCTCCACCCGCCCCAGTTCTTGTGAAAGAGAGCCTTCAAGAGATGGAAAAGTCTCCAGGGCAAAGTTTCCAGAGTGTGTGGAGGGTCAGAGAAAGTTAGAGATAAAGCAGAAACCCTTGGCAAGTTGGGGCAGTGACACCCAAAGGGAAGGAAAGGATAGGAAGTCAAAGAGCAGGGTGGGCAGGGGAGGGAAGGAAAGGAAGTTGGAGGACTGGGGGAGGTCAGGGACAGCACAGGGGGGCTGAAGTGCAGATGCAGCACCCTGAGCAGGGCCGGCAGGGGGTGCGGAGGGAGTCAGTGGCACCTGCGGGGGTCCTCTTCCTTCCCAGGTTATTGCTGAGAAGAAGACAGGCAGAAGCAGGGAGCAAAAGGGCCAGCGGGAGCTGCACAGGGGAGAACAGAAAGCCCAAAAGTTCCCTTCTGTTGTCTTATGTCCCCTCACCAACTCTTCCCAACTCTCCCTCATGGAAGCCCAGTCCCAAAAACAAGGGAAAGGAAAAGAATCAGGTAAGGTGGGGTGGAAAGATGGGAACTGGGAATCCTTTCCAGAAAGAAATTAACAGCTTAACAGTAATCAGTGACCAGGAAACACCCCTCTAATGGTGGACAGTTAAGCATCCAGTATGGAACCATGGGGGAGGGGGCAAGGCAGGCTAGGTAGGGGGCCTTCTGAACCCCTCACACCCCAGCCTGAGTTATCCCTCCAGGGCACACAACGGGAATCCAGGTCTGAGAAAGACCTGGAAATGGCTCGTAGGCTGAGGAGGATGGTGAGCCGCCTCTTCCTGGAAGGCTATCTGAAGATTTGTGGGTCCAGCCAGACATGTTAGGGAATAGGCAAGAGAGAGGGGCACCAAGGCATGCTCCCTCCCCACAAGAGCCCCTTCCAGGCTGCTCAGGGAAACCCCAAAGGGAACAACTGCCACTTTTTCTTCCCTCCACCCTGGTAGTGGGAGAGGTACTTTTGAGCACCTCGAGTGGTGCTCCTATCCACCGGCTCTGCTGCCTCAAAGGCCTGGCGCCCTGGGTTGAGACAGGCCATAAACAGGCATGCAAACTGGAAGCAAGTCTGGGGAAGAGTTGTGATCTCAGAGAAGATATGAAATTGCTCTCTACATAGCTTAGTGAGCACCAGCTGAGCAGAAAGATTTAGAATCGGATTTCTCTTCAGGCAAGGGTTTGGGGGCTTTGACTCTGGTGTTATTGTTGGAGCATGCTCACATGTGCTCGCCTGCAGATTGAGACCTAGGATTCTTGTGGAAAAGTCCCTTCAGAAGATTGTCCCAGTAAAATAAACCAGCTTCCAATGCCCCACAACCACACATCTTGGAAAGGGGTGAAGTCCTGGCCAGGGTGAGGTGTCACTTACTCCCTTTTTGATTTCCCTGTTGCCAGTATCCTCTGGAATTTGTCCAGGGTTTCACTCATGCATAAGGTCATTGCTTTATCAAATATTTGTTGAGCTTTACTAGGCAGTGGAGATACAAAGATGAATGAGACAAAGTTCCTGTATTCAAGTACTTTTGTCCATAGTGAGAAAAGGACATGCTGACGTGCTGGAAACGGAAACAGAAATGCAAGACCGGGCTGATTGCTTGGGTTTATACGCCCTGTAGTTGCGACCTACACACATACACACATCCAGAAAAAATGAACATTAGAAAAATGCTCTGGTGAATCCTCTGAATCAAAAAAGATGGAGTGTTCACTATGACCAGCAAAGAAGTTGCAAGCTAGAATGTTCTTTGCCCACTCAGAAGTTGACTCTAAAAAAACCAATGAACAAACCCATGCACTCACCCATGTTAACAGGGTCTTGATCTTGAGCAGCACTGTTGTTGGGGAAAGGAAACTACTTGGAACCTTGATGGTCCTGTGAGAGTGGTGAACCAAGGAAGCCATTGAACATGCCCCAAATGCTAGAGACCCAAAATTTGTAAGGAGTTCTGAGGGTGACATGTGCTTATCGTGGACAAGAGTCAGATACTTCCTGAGACCACCATAGGACTGGGGAAGGGAAGCCCCCCAAATCAAGACGTTGTGTGTGAGTGCTCACAGGGGATGGGATGCCTGGAAGTTGCCTCTTTAGTATCTTCAGTCAAAGGGCAGAAGCCATGGGCTGGTCCCCAGAAGGTGGTGATGGCCCAACTGATGGCCAGTGGAGAGGAGTCTTGGAGACTCACAGAAGGGACCAGGGAAAGGTGGGGTGACATTGTAGTATCACCAGGCTGGTGCTTTCTTGCCATCAGAAACAGGGCCTGGTGGGAAAGGAATTTGTTCTTCCCTCAGCTGGGAAGATAGAAGGACAGAGCACAGCCAGGGGGAGAGGGGGCCCACTCCCTCCCTGCCATTCCTGCCTTCATCTATCTATCCCTTCTGATTCTGAGAAAGAGGTCCAAACAGAGGGCTGTTTGACCAGTCTGAAGCCCTGGCGAACCTGGGACTCTGGGCAGAGGTGGGCAAGAAAAAGGAGCTCGAATGACTGAGGTCTCAATTGCAGAAAGAATTGAGAGAGTCCACAGTCAAGACGGGGACCAAAGAGAAGAGAATTGTACTTAAAATATCATTGCATACAAAAGAAGAGATCGGAGAGGGAGAAGGGAGAGTTGCTTAGGGGGACCAGGGTCAGGGAGATAAGGGAAAGGAGAGAGGTGACCAAGGAACCAACTGGCTGGAACTTGCCCAAGGAAAGGAGCCATCAGGGAGCAGAGCCTTCGAGGTGGAGGCAGCAGCTGGGAGGTGGCTAGGGTGCCAGGGCTGACCAGACACTGAGTTGGCAAGAAAAGCTTTCCTATTGGGAGCAGAAGTGTTCCATGCTATGTGTGCAGACATGTGGTCTGCCCTTGCCCCACCCTCTGCTCCTAACTCAAGGCGAGCCTCTCCTGGAGTAAACATAGATGGAGAGAAACAGAGGCTGAAGTGAGCAGTCCATGAGCCGACGGTGGCATTGTGCAGGCATCCTTTGGAGAAAAGCTCCTCTCCAGCCTCCTACCCGTACCTCCAGGACCTACTGGGACCCCTATTCTGGTCCGGCCTGAAGGAAAGCAGCCAGTGTCTTTCCAGAGCCTGCCTCCCTCCTAACCCTGTCCAGTGGCCCCTGATGGGGAGAGCCAAATTTCTCATCCCATAGTAGAGGCGCCCCTCCCCCCCCCCGCAGCTTCTCTGCCCGAGGGGTGGCTGCCAACTCTGAGGAGGGCTGGCAGCCCCAATGCCTTTCTGTTCAAGCCCAGAAAAATCCCATCTTGATGCTAGCCTATTTCCCATTGACAGAGGGGACAACTTTGGATAGTCCAAGGAGAGAAGCAGGTTTGGGGGACATAAGATGATTTGCACAGAAGCAAGGTCTTGGATCCCTCCACCCTTCTGGAAGTTTCTCGAAACTCTGTCCTTCCCTGATACTCAGGAAGCCCTGAGAATCCAAGGACCAAGGAGGTTCAAATGGAGGTTGGCACAGTCTGGGGCCTGGGGTTGGAGAGAGAAGCTACCCTCCCCAGGGGAAGTGTTGGAAGTTGGGTGCCCAGGAACTGCCTGGAATAGGCAGTTGTGGCTGGCATATGCACTTGAGGCAGGTCCCTGGGGCCCCAGGAGCCACTCCCTCCCTCCCCCCGCCCAGGGTCTTTGACCCTGGCTGACCCTGTTTCTTACTTCCAGTCCACTCACCCCAGGGAGGAGAGCTGCTGTGGGCTCAGGAGACCCCACGAGTGCTCCCATGAGGCTCCCCTGCTCCTTGTGCCACAGAGCTTACTGACTCCAGGGCACTCAGTAGAGACCAGAACTAAGAGAAGGCCCAAGCTGCCCTCTGGCATGGTGGCCTGGAAGAGTCAGGGGCTTAGAAAGTGATGAAATTACAGTTCATTCAAGGAACCACCAGCAGCCTGGGTCAGGGGTTAGGTTTAGGATTTCTCTTTCATCAGGTTCCCCAGGCGAATTTCTCTGGATCAGCTGCTTTGACTATTCAACCTGCAACATTGGGATCTCCACTATTTCTACTTCCTTGACATGGCAGCCACTTATACATTTCCCCATGGAAAGGGTTCCCCAGAATATGCCCCATGTAACCCTACCAAGTAGGCGGTGGTGAAACCATCCCTCTTCTCTGCTCTCTCTTCTTTCCTCATTCCACCACACCCCTCTGTGATTTCTTCACGTATTTTTCATCAAACAGCTATGGACTTGACCTTGGTGTCAAGGATACAGCAACAAGTGGGCCACATGAGCCCCTGCTCTCAAGTTGCTCACCACATCCCAGGGAAAGCTATGGTCCTAAACATCACAAGGAGAGGATGATGGATACAAATCATCACTAGGAGAGGACAATGGTCACAAATGTTCACCATGGCCTTTGTTAGGCTTAGATGTCAATGTGCCATAGTCTTTCTCCCACATCACACCTCACAGAGAGCTAAAAACACTTTAGATGGTGAAGATCACAAAAATGTCACCAGAAGACTGCTTTTGCTCAGAGTGGCACACAGTGAGCTAGACCTGTGCTCATCAAGATCTCATTGTCTGAAAGAAGCTGCCACTTTGAGTGTCCAAATTCCCATAATTTCTCTTTATGCTCTACAAACAATTTTACGGATCAGGAAAAATCCTGGAGGCTACATTTCCAAAGTAGGGAACCTTTAAAATGCTAAAGACTCCAGGTCTGTGAGGGGTCATGAGGGGTCAAATGCCTCCTGAGACTAGGGTAAGGGGAAGCAGGGAACCCCCAAGATACAGGCCCTGGGGTACTCTCCGAGGCTGGGACTGTGTCTCAAAGCTGCCTCCTTGGTATCCCCAGTTGGAGGGCAGAGGACCAGGGGTTGATCCCAAGAAGAAGGTGACAACACAGATGATGGTCAATGAGGAAGTCTGGGGGGCTCATGGAGTGCCCAGGAAGAGGAGGTGGGGGTTACATTAGGTATCATCAAGATGGGCTTCCTCAAAACCAGAAACAGGACTGGGAAACAGGTTAATGGAAAAGCTTATGTATATTTTAACATAATTAAAAAACAAAAAAACAAAAACAGGACACTGAGAGGAAAGACGAAAGGTGTCCCTGTCCTAGCTCAGATAACGGATCAGGAGTATGAGGCAGGGCCTGAACTCTTCCCCTGTGGCCTCTTCCATTATTGGCCTCCAATATGCCTGAGGAGGAGAGCAAAAGGAAGCAGTCTAAATCCAACTCAGATGCCTAGAGGACACAGGACATTGGAGAGATAGAAATTCTGTGGTTGCATCTGCAGATAGGGAGTAAGAGTGACCTTCTCTCTGCATCTCAAAGATATACAGAGAGAAGAGACAGAAGGAACCCAGGCAAGGATGGGAGATCTGCAGAGACCAGAGTCAAGACAGTGCAGGTGTGAACACAGCCTACCCCTCCCCCAATACTGCCAAGTGCCAGAGTACCCCAGTTCCAGAGGGAGGAAAAGGAGGGACAGGTGGGTGGAGAGGAAGCAGCTGGCCAGACTCTGCCCCGGGCTGCTGGCTCTCGAGAATAATCAGATTCTTTTGGATTTCATGGTTCAAAACATACAAAACAAGAAATCAGAAATTTTCAGAGGCAGAGAAAAATGCTGGGGAAAATGTGCCCAAGACAAGATGAGCAAGATACTGTGTGATTCCGAAGGCGCTTGCCTTCTATATAGTGACTCTCTCCTCAGCTCTGGATTGCCCTGCTACCTGGAAATTTGGCAGTGGAGGGTCCAAATGAACTGAACTAAGAAGGATTGAAGAGGAGAAAGAAAACAATGCAGGACTGGAGGCCTGGCTGGATGGGAAACAGCCAGTTCCCTTTTTGAGTCCAGCTATGCATCAATTTCTAGATTAGCTGACCCTCTTGCTCCCACGTACAAAGATCCTTTGCAGGGAGCGGGGGGTAGCGTGCAGAGGAAAGTGGCACACAGAGCACATGAGAGATGTCCTTGGCCTTAGAAGGCCCTGCTCTTACTGCTGCTCTCAGAAGCTGTCCCTCTGGAGCCGGGAATACAACAGCCCTGCCCCCAGGCTCTGCACAGCCTCTGGTAGAGCTCATTTCCAGGACAGGTGCACCTGCTGCCACCCAAGATCCATGGCCCAGGCCCTCCTCAGTCATTCGGGAAATTTCTCTCCTCCTTTCCTACAGTCCTGCCTTAGAGTCTCTCCTCTCCAAAAATCCCTAAGGAAGTATGTTTGCTTTCTTTTTCTCATCCCCAAACTTCTATCTCAGTATTACTGTGTCAACAGTGATAAGCATCCTCCTTTTCAGAAGCAGAAAAATGATACTACTGGGCTAGATGTCTTCCCTGGAGAAAGTTTACTAGCTTAACACAAAATGGGAGAGTACAGGGTCAGGGACCAGATACTGTTCAGTAAGTATCCGGCTGTTGCAAAAAAGTCAGGTGCTCTTCTGGTTTCTGTGAAAGTTCAGACTAGGAACTTTATTTTACTCCCTCTTGAGACTCTGGCAGCCTTGAGAAGTCAAGAGCCAACAAAGCCTTCAAAGTGTGCCTGGCACATCTCTCCTAGAGAAAAGCAGTGGACTGTTCAGGAAATGATCAAATTACAATTTAATCAAGATATCTGGACCTGAGGTCTTGGGCCTGGGATGCTCCTTGTACTGATTCGAATGGGGTATTTCTTAATCTGTGGCCTTTGAATGCTTACTAACTTCATGACTAGTCTCTCTGGAATATCCTACAGACTTCATCAATATATCCACTGAAAGTGAGAGAAGGATCCAAGTCCTTACCTTACAAGAGCTTCCTACTTTCAATCAGCTCACAGTCCGAGTGGGAGAGGAAGATAGATCCTTGAGTGTATAATCTTACAACCATATGTTAAATGCAGAATAGTATCCTGAGGTACTCTAATACTCAGAGGACCCCAGAATCATTCAGTCAACCATAGTAAAAGATTGCATGGGCTGGCAACTCTTTCAAAGAAAATGCTTTTCGGTGGTCATTAGTCTGTCTTCAGACCAGTGCAGGGTAAATGAGACAGGATCTCACTTCACAGAGTGGGAGGAGTTTTCCTAGGGTCCAGGTATAGGGGATTGAAGTGCAATGATTAGATCAGGAACTCTTGCTATTTCTAGTTGCAGCGGGAAATGAAGTGGGATGGGTTAGGGACTTGTTCCTTATGGACTGCCCCCCTCTCCAGACAGTAGACACTTGAGGCATCTAAGAAAGAAAGAAAGGGGAAATGGGGACCACTTGACTCATGAATTTCCACTCTCAAAAAGGAGACCAGGAAAGGAAGGTGGTTTTGTCCTTTCTGGAGGGTCCATGACCCTTTCTTGCCTCATAGTCTTTATTTTGTCTCCCCAGAGACAGTCCTCTTATTTTTTTTAAGTAGACCAATACAGATACAGAATATATACCCTAAAACAAAACAAAGTAAAAAAGAAATAGCAAAGAAGAGCAGCAGAATGGGTGGAGACATAGATCCTCAGAGTCAAGAAACAGAGCAGAGCCCTGGAGAGAGAACTAAGGATGCTGTAGACATGAAGGCACTGAGGGAGGGCTCCCAGCCAGAGAAGCCAGAGCTGACTGGGTACCGGGGCAATGGGGAGCCAAGGTGCTTCTTACTATGCATACATACCGTGTTCCAATCAGGGAAATGAAAGGGAGCAATGGCCGGGCACTCCAGAGCAAATTGCTGTCTGACTTACCCATTTCTCTTCCTAACTCTCAGCATAAATTTCTGAGGAAGAGGAAGAAATCTATAAAGCATGAGCCTTGTAAGTTTGCCAGAGAGGGGGAAAAATAGAAACCAGGAATTTCACCAAGAGGTGGGGCTGGGGCTGGCTCCTGTCTGTAGGACACACTGGGAAGTGTCTGTAGGTTGGAGGGGAGGGTGTGGGGCAGAGAGGGAGGACTTGATAGTCAGGGAGAAGTTAATGGAGTACATCAAGCTCTTGTGAATCCCCCTGATAGGACTCCTTCCTCTGTCCCCTGAGTCTTTCATCCTGATTTGGTTCTCAGCCAGGCCATAGTTCAGATGGAATACTGAAGAAAATTAAGTTGACTGAGACCACAGATTCTCCCTTCAAAATAGGCATTCCCAAAACAAATGGACTTGGGCCTGGGCCCTATCATCCCCAAGAACTATAGTTCTCAAGGGCCAGTCTTGATTTACCTTTACCTCCTGGAAGGGACATATATCCAGCCAGGAAGTAGGGTGAGCTGTCTGCTCCAGATGGGACTAAGAATGGCTTTCCAACTATAGTTTGGGCATACTCTTATTCATGTGCCATAGGTTGGTATAGTTCCTTTAAGAAAGACAAGGCAAAAGAGGGATCAGAATGCATTGCTCTGATCCCTCTTTCACCTCATCCTTCTCTTTGCTTGGTATTGCTTCCCCCACCCCCACCCCCAACCTTGGCTTGGACCGTCCCTGGCTGACTCCTTTGGATTGGCTCTTCTGACAAGACTTTGCTCCCACTGGACCTCAGAGCACCATCCTGCTGCTTTGTGGGCCTCAGGGAATCTTGCATCTTTGACAGATGTGACCTTGTGGTGCAGAGGAGAGAGGATGCCTATTTTGAAGGGAGCATTTGTGGACTCTGTTCTTTTCCATGATCATTTATTAAGCCTCTAAATTTAATGTATACATTTTTTTTGGCCAAGGGCTGAAGGAGTTTGTTTTGATCTGTAGTTTTGGTTACACCTGCTTGGGAAGGCAAGATCTTCTGGCAACTCCTGCCATCCCTAAGTCTCTGACTGACTTCAGATTGTCTAGGATCTATTAGGACTCTTCAGCTACAAGTACTCTGACATAGAGAAGCTATGCCTTACCTGGAAGTCCTTTCTAAAACTCATGGATTCATATTCCTGTCTTTTCCTCCTGGCTCCTTTGCCATATCTGCCTCCCAAATTGCTACATATTTTCTTGCCTCTGGTATACATAAAAGACTGAGAGTTAGGCATCTATTCTGATATCTTTCAAAACACATCATGAAAATTCATATATCATTCAGATTCTCTAACAAGTCAGTCTTGGGGATACAGTAATGAATGAGAAACAGTGTCTTTTCCTCTAAAAGCATTTAATCTTATAAAATAACTTCTAGTACCTTCTAAGACACAAAAGGTGAGAAGTTGAATTTGTAAATTAACAGAAGTACTCAACTCTTGGATGGTAAATGGAAAAAACCCATGAAGACCCTAGTCCATGAATGGCTGGGTTGGGTATAAGGATCTCCTGGGAAGTGGCTTGCAGTCCAAGTAGAGAATCTCTAAACTCCTAGGAATCAGACATCTCAAAAGACTTAGCCTTTCTGGATGTGGGATCTATAGCTGACACAGGGAGTTGTCTTATCAGAGTTCCCAGTGAAAGGCAGAGAGCCCGGCGGGCAGAAGGCAAGATGTGGTTTTGTGAAGACATTACCTCACCAAATGATCGCCACTGCAAGAAAGGAGAATAAGTAAGGAAAAGGCAAGCCCAGAAGGAGATAGAAACCATAAAGAACAATGGAACAGGACCTGAAGACAGTACATTGTTCCATACTTCTCTGTTTATAAGCTGGTTTGCCAGAACACACTCCAGGAATAGTCAGGGGGTATCCCACTCCACCTCTGCTATCCTTGCGCCCTGCCTTCCTATGAGGAAAAAAGTACAAATGAATAAGCTAGAATGTCTCAATCAGAGAAAGAGAATCTCATAGATACAGAGAGAGAGTTATACAAAGAGAGACGCAGAAAAAGAACAAAATGCAGAGATAAAATAAGAGAGCTGTAATAAAAGAAATATAGCAAATGAATTGTAAACATCCCCTGGGGGACAATCCAGGACAAAGAGCAGTGAGTTGATATATAAATGAATAAATGAATAACTGATAGAGTGTCATCAGAAGGCAGAAAC
This sequence comes from Canis aureus, assembly GCF_053574225.1. NCBI lineage: Eukaryota > Metazoa > Chordata > Mammalia > Carnivora > Canidae > Canis > Canis aureus. The sequence continues at coordinate 44,542,890 of NC_135612.1, forward strand.
AAAAATATCTCTATACAACCTAACTCTGGCAAGGTTCAGGGCATGCAAAAGAGCAGAAGCTGAGTTCTCATCTATAATACCTTGTCCCACTGAGGCCAATACCTTTAGCACCCTAGAATCTCTCACATACTCAGAGCTTCAATGTAAAAGTAAAGGAGCAGAGAAAAGTCCTGAGAAGAAGGAGGAGGGAATGGAAATAAAGGGCAGATGTAGGATGAGTTTGAAGAAATTAGGGAAGGGAAAAAAAATTCTGGCCAGCAGTGCTGGGCACAAGGTACCTGTAAGGCTGAAAATGTACCCCACAATCATCACATTCCCCCACCCCCATATAAACCTCTGGTACAGATGGAAGCAAAGGGAGAAAATGTTGTGGTAGGATGCGGGTCAGACAGTTTGGGACTACCAAAAAACCCTCAGTTCATTTAATCTCTTCTACCTTTGAAATTAATTATTCAGACTCAGGGCTGATTCTCTATCAGATGTGTTTGGATTCTACCCAGGATTCAAGATCTCTTTACCCTAAGTGAGGGCAAGAGGAGGTGTCCCCTGATGGGCTCTTGGGTGGATAATCAGGGTACTTGTCCCACTAGGGTATAGTGAGGGAAGACTGTGCCATTATTTGCGATCTCTGGCCTTTGACCTCATATGTGCTCCCAACCCTATGTTCTAGCTGGTACTGACAGTCAGTCCTCTGTGCTCACTCCATCTGATCAGCCTCTGATGGCAGGAGAAGAAGGAGGAGTCAGCTGAAGTTGGCAGATGCCTTTGAGTTTTAATCAAGTCTTTGAAACAAGAGCACTGAACAAGACCATTTCTTTTCTACTTCTTAGCTTTGATACAATGGCTACATAAGATGTCTCAGGGCAGAGGCTGGTCGTGTTTGTTTTGTCATCATCCACAGTAGGGCTTGGAATATAATCTACCCATTTCAACAAACGTCTATTGAGTACTTAGTAAATCATACTGGGACGTCTGCTTTCTCAAGAATTTTATCAAAAGATTGTTTGAGATTAAACCAATTTCCAGAGACCTTCAACCGTAGCCTGACTCAGCTTCCCTTATGGCAAGCTATGGGCAGGGGAAGGGGAAGGCACAAAAGGTCTCACATGGTTTAAAAAATTGTCCCATTGCATTTCAGATCAATAATCACAAACCCAACCTAAAAGCTGAGACCAGAGTTTCCATCAGCTGAGATATGGAATCAGTCTTAATCCTTTACTACAGGAGACACGCACCTTTGTTGAAGCTCTTTGCAGTGCAGACATAGAGCTCTCAAGAGCCCACAGTAGTCTCAGACTATTCAGAAAAACTGCTCTAGTTTTAGGGTTTACACGCTAAAAGTACAGTGCAATCAATATTCACTCACCCTTTTTCTCTCCTTTCTCCTCAAATCTTCTTATTCTACCTTCATGCTTTAGTTGGCCTTTCCCTCTGATTTACTTAATAGATACATAAGAAGACTTTGGAAGTCTAGTATCACTGATGAATATCACTTTAATTAACACTTATTGACCTTTGGCCAGGCTTCTGTTGGTGTAGGGAACTGAAAATTAATGGAGAGTTGGTTTTTCCCATTGTGATAAAGTCAATATTGACAAGGGGCAGAGGGACTGCAAGGAAAGGGAGGCTGGGCCAGGTGGACAGGGTATCCTTTGAGGAGTTATCCAATGGGATACAGACAACATTGGGATACAGTGTGATTTCTTACTGTTTCCAGTTGGAGAAGAAAGAGCCAGATAGTGAGGGTGATTAATAAGAAGCTTGATCTCTTCAGTTATTTTTTTATAGTTAATAATTGCAGGAGGGTGGGGAGAGAAAGGCTGGGCAGCTAAGAGTGTGGGAATGGGCTATTCAGAGAGTTCTCCAGGGCAGGGTGATCTGGCTGCATCAACTGTTCCTTGGGGAGTAACATGGCAACCTGTCTGTTTCCTTCCATACCCTTATTGCCCTTGCGGCCAATTGAGGCTCCTGCCATCCCTGCTTGTCTGAGGAAATATTAGATGAGCAAGACAAAAGATGAACACTCACATCCTGATGCTGGCAAATGAGAAAGAAAGAAATGGAGAAACAAATAATTTTCTAAAAAGTTTTCTCTAGAAAGAGAAAATCAGATATAATGGCAAAAATGCAGAGATTTGGAGGATGACCACTGAATAGGGAGTAGGGGGGAAATGCATTACAGGGAAATCTAATCAGATGGGAACACACAAGAAGGGGTGGAATCCTAGGTAGAGAGAAGAGGAAGAACAGAGAATGGAGGCAGTGGAAACTCTCAATCATACCAGGAAGGGCACTCTCTTCTCCCATCTGGGCTGTGGTCCAAGCCACTTGATTTCTTGGTTCCTAAAAAAAGGTGAAAGAGGTGGTTTCAGGGAAGAGGCGCAACTAGAGATCCATATAGGGAGAATCTGAGGAAGCTGTGTCAAGAACATGGAAGAGAGTCTCAGGGTCCAAAGAGTGCCCATTCCTCCATAATTTACCCAACCTATTCACACATACCCCAGCTATCTGTCAAGTGTCTGATCCAATTTAGCCTAAGGGAATAAAGAGAATAAAGAAATTGGATAGAGTGGAGGATCCAGGCTATATGGCAGCCTCCATCTACTTGCTTATCTGAATCTAATTTGAATCAATACCACCCCTTATTCTTGGGCAGCTTTGAGGAATCTGACAACAGGAAACCATCCATTCTTTTTTCTTAACGAGTGGTTGCTGGGCAGGACCACAGTGTGGGGAAAAGCAGAAGATATCAAGAATATGCCTTATAAATGTCAGGATTCATGTCCTTGGTACCACATTTAAGGCTATTAAATTTACGGATCTCTTCTTTGCCAAGATAAAGCACAAACTATATAAACACAAATACAGTATATATTTGTATATACTGTATATATATATATATATATATATATATATATATATATATAAAACAAGGTGTTAAAAGAGGGCTCATACTTTATTTTCACTGATATTCTAAAAGGCCAAGAAAAAAATGGTGGAAATTTTTGGCTATTTTTTTTTAATAAGGAGCTTTAAAAGGGTCAAAGAAGGAGATCAAAAACTGATACCAGACCTTAGTCCCACACGAAGGGTATAAAATATTTGAGGCCTGGGAAAGAGAAGGATCTTCTTTGTAGAAAGTTCTTGAAGTGATGTGGCATTTTTACCTCCCCCATATCACTAGCGAAAGAAAACTGAAGGTACCACACAGGGCCCTTAACATGCATTTCTTGGATTTTGCAAAGCACAATGCACTGGTGCTTGACCCACAGATGACTGCTCTAAGGAAAGGGAGTGAGACAGCAGAGCAGAGACTCAACTTCCCTGGGAAGTGGCTGCATTGCCAAGGATAGGAAGTGGAGCCAAGGTGGATCACTGTGTTGCATTGACCAGATGTGTTGCTCCAGGAGAAAAGCTGACTAGGAAGCTAAATTATATCATGTCCATAATAGCTGCTAGGAGGGATATGGTAGTGGTTGGGAGGAGTGTTTGGCTGAGAAGGAGGAGGTCATTGCTGAATTGAAGACATGCTTTGCCCATGGCTGGGAAGCAGTTAAATGTGCTCCATGGGGAAGTACACTCGATAGTACTTCACAGAAAAGTCAGCCCTGAACATGCACAACCAGATCCCATGAAAACCAACCCACTGCCCCATTCCTGAATGCTGAGGTGGAAATCAAAGATGGGTGAGCAGAAGGAAAGCTCAAGCCTGGGAACTGGGGAGAAGTTAACTACACCCACTAATGAAGGAGGGAAAAGGCTTGAAATGAAATTCTCTGTTTTGACCATTACACAGGGCTGGGCATTTTAGTTACTAAATGGATCTGTCTTACGACTAAACTTGACTGAAAGGCTGATTATAAACTGAGAGTTCCTGGAAAAATTATGGAACCAGCCTGAGCTTCCACTCAAATAAAGGAGGGCAAGAAATAGCTTCACAGAACAGATTTTCAATAATTGGTTGTTCTTGAAATGTGGAGCTTTTGGGTGTTGTAAGTCATTAGGGGAACTTTGCTCACTCCTTCCCCTGCTCTTTGATTATGCAGGCTTCCCTCCAGCCACCTCTGACCTGACAGGACATGTTCCAGCCAGAGTGAAGCACTTTGAGTTTCAGGAAAGAATACTTTTTCTCTAGTTCCTTGATCTTGACACATGTTCTTGACTCTGCTAGAAAGCACTCTTCCTGCCATCCTTCTTATGGCATGATTCTTTGGGTGCCTCTCAGACTTAACTCCTTTCTGAAGATCTTTGGAATTTCTCCCAATGAGGAGAGAGCCCCCACCCCCACCCAAAGACTCCACCAGCATCACCACCCCCTGCTCCTCTCTGTGGCTCAGAAGTCAGTGTCCTCATTGCCAATTAATTTGTCCTTCATCTCTCCCAAAACACTGTAAATTCCTTGAGGGCAGGGATTCCATCTTATTGATTCATTTATTTCCCAGGTTGGATAACTTCTTGGTACATCGTAGATGCTCAGTTAATGTTTGTTGAATCAATGCATGAACACACTCATACCCCCTCCCCCTTTGTTTGGACATGTCAAATATATGTGTATGTACCTCTGTTTACTTTCTGGGCAACGACAAGCATTTTACTTTTATTACATGTGATTTGAAAATCACTTATCTTGAGAGGAAACAAGGTGTAGAAAGTTTAAAATGGAGGAAAGGAATACAGAGAATAAACAGATTTGTTTCTGAGGCTTCGGTAAAGATAAAGCAGAGGGAAATTAGAAACCAAAGAGTTGTGGCATAGGGGCTAAGGAGAGGTGGCTCAGTTGTGGGTCTGAGGCCAACTAGTATACTGTGCCATGAAGTGACTTGGGATATGGCTACTAAACAAGGCTCATGAAAAAATAAAAGCAAAGCAAAAAAATAGAAATAGCTTAAGCATATTTTTGCAATGCAGTCTCCAGAATGTGCTGGGACACTAAGTCCGTAAAGGTCCATTGGGGTCAGGTGAATCAAATTATTTGTGAAAGGGAAGGGTGATAAAAAGATGTGAGAGCAGAAGTAAGCTTGTGTAGTCTTCCCCAAATTTGGAAAGAATAATATAAAACCTTTGGGTCACAGTCTATCACTTTAGCAGTGCCCCATGATAGTAGCAGACCTCATGGGATGGCTTCAAGATGTACCAAGGAAGCATCTCCCGGGGGCTGGCTCAAGCTCCTATGCCTGTGAAAGCTGTTAGAATATCTGCTTACACTGTGACCCAAAGATAGAAGTTTCTTAAGAATAGTCCCTGGGACATGTGCACGGGAGGGGGGGGGTGGAGCACAAAAATAAGTGATGAAAAATTGTTAATTAGGTGAAAGAGATGGGAACTTGGAGGCAGCTTATACTAAAAACAAAAGAAAAGAAGTAGATGAGGTAGGATTACTTGAAACTAAATAATTGTACAGACTAAAAAATTGTAACTGCTAAATCCATCATACCTGTAATATCTTTAAGTTGTAATTGCACTGGGGATTTCAGAAACAGTTGTAGAAAATGCTTATTTAGCTCTACTGAGGAGATTAAATGCAAGTCAGAGCTCTGTCCAATTCAGGGATCTTGAAAATCCTCTGTGACTGGTTATTGGGTCGCAATATGGACTGGTTATGGAGCCATGGAGGAATACTGGTTATGGAGCCATGAAGGAATACTGAGTAGGAGGAAATCAAATCAGAGATGGAACCATACAAGCTATGAAAATTTGGATGGGGGACTTGACACAGAATAAAAAGATGGCTTTAATATTTATATTGTCAAGAGGGAGGGGATATGATGCAGTCATTAGCAAGCATCTCCTTGAAGCTAGAATGTAGTAGGCTCAGAAAAGTTTCAAGTAAGTCAAATATGATTCATGGGTGACATTTGAAAGAAACAATAGTAATTATGGTCATAATTAGACTTCCAAACAGATACTAGCTGAACTCCACAGAAGCCAAAGCCCCTTAAGGCAAGCAATAGCAGCAAGAAAAGGGCTCCATGATTTCTGCCAAAAGACTGCAAAGCCATGAGTGTAGTCCCACATATGCAAGGCCTGTAACAAGGGTGATGATAACATATTCAAGGGGAAATGGGCCAGAAGTGTTGGACAGTGTTAAGAGTATTCTATTCATCTGCTTTGGAATGGATTTCAAAGCTGTATCCTAGCCAGTTGTGAGGCTGCATTTGATCATAAATAATTACACCCTTTTGATGAAATATTTTAGCTCTTTTTCATTTCATTACAGTTTCCAGAGTGTTCCTACTATGAACCTATGAACCCAGAAGACAAGCCAGGAGCAGGTTGCACAAAGCTTCCCTTCTCCCTGTCCTATGGCCACATTCAGAATTGCCAGATTTCTATAGTAAACTTCACTCCGTCATGTTCAAATTTTCATTTGTAAAATTTTAATTTGAAGATGCACTTAAATGATGAGCTCAGGAAAAGCTACACATCAAAATAGACATTTAACAGATGGTCGAAACAGTAGCAAACTTAAATTTGATAAAAATGCAGGAATGATTTTTATACCACATTACTAAAATGCAAAAGAGAACCAAATTAAAATCCAACATTTGTATATTTCTCATTACCATCCTTAAAACTGTTTGAAATAATTCTCTGAAGTTTCAGAAATTTTTAAACAATTTTATTTTATACAAACCCCTTATTAAATTACAAATATCTTTCAAAATATAATAGGACACATATTGACATGAGTCATGGTTTATGCCAGTGGTTCAAATTATATGCTTCATAAATAATACAATAAAAAATATACTGATACTTAGTGCAGCCAAAGTGATTGTTTAACTGGTCTTCTGCAAAATTTAAACAGGAGAGAGACTTAAAAGTCTAAAATTCCAAGGGAATGACTGAATTTTGATTTTGTCAGATTCTTCCTAGTTCTGCAGAACCTTGTTCAAATTTTGCTTCCCGTTTTCTCAGAAACATATAGATGACAAAGCTTAGATGATAATGTCATTCTATCCTTCAATTAATGATAAATGTTGTCTTAAATAGTACAGGGTGAATGAATTTCACAGGGGTCAATTACCATTTCAAAATAGTCTTATTTCTCTGTCCTAAGTGAACACGGAGAGGATTTTTTTTTCCCCAAAAACGCTCAAACCCTTGCTCCACATGTTGCAAGAAAACTCCTCCAGTGCGGATTTGTGTCTGATGAATATCTCTCTCCAGCACCCAGCAAAGGGTCAGGAACATAGTCCAGTAGCCAGAACTGATGGCTTCTCCTGCCAAGTCCAGAGGGTCTGAATGTGGGTCCGCACTGGTAGCATCTTAATGCTTCAGCTTTTAAAAATGTATCATGATCAGTAAATAAGGCCTTGTGTCCCTTTAACTTCTGATTTTCGGAAACATGTTTGGGCAGGGTCAAACACTAAAATATCCTTTGCTCATCTTAATGTTCACACAGGCCCTGATTTAACACTATACTGGACCACACAGGAGACAGTTGACAGTCACTAAGCTAGGCTACTAAAGACTGCATGCACTCAAGCTGTCCCCAGGGAAAGTTTGGAGATATTCTGGTCAGAAATTTCACTGGGACGCTAACCTTTCGAAGAGAAATATAGCAAGACATTTAGGAAATCCAGAAATCCAGTGATCCACTGTAGAATTATGAAAAGTTGCGCTTCAGGATTGACACTGTAAGGATTTGAAGAGAAGAAATGGGATGTCCAATTTTGGCACCTCTCCTAACAGCACAATAAGTGTGATGTTTTGGTTATATCAACATGAAAATAACTAAATATAGGAGGATTAAAATCTAATTTTAATTACAACCTTTGCATCCCCAAAGAATTTTGGACAACATAGAAGTCTTTTTATTTTTCTTCATTGTCTATTATATATCTTGTTTCCTTGCTAAACAAAAGAATATCTTAGGAGTAAGCGCTGTGTCTTATTTATCTTTGCCATTTTTGTATCACTTCCTAAATTTAGTTTTTAGGAGAGCCACACAGCAGGAACTTAAGTAGATTTGTATTGAATTAACATATAGCCAAATCCAAGCTTGCCATAATGTCAGATATTGACTTGTTATTTGCATATCCAATAATCTTTGCCGGCATTCTCATTGACAACAGCATGTCAATTGCACAGGCAGATCAATTAGGACCTAGGTCAACCACAGATGTCTGTATAAATGCCTGAAATAGCAAAAGTTGCCATTAATAAAGTTTGGATTAGTGTTATAGTGGAAAAGTTAGCCCAGAATATTTTTAAAAAGAAAACTTCCAGTTTCCTAATTGGATAAAATACTTAAAGAGCATGAGGTATTTTTTTAAAGATAGACTACAAAGGAAATATAGATAGCTATTTGACTTCAGCATGGTGGAGTCTGTTCTATACACAAAGCAATTGACATCATGAAGAAAAATCTTGACAAATTTGATTACACAAAACTGTTAGTATTAAAAAAATACTGTTAATATTAAAAAATATATATTTCTATTACCAGTACTGTTCTATTGAGGGAATTAGAACAAATGAGATTTTTAAAGATTTTTAAGCAACTTCTAAAAGCATGAAATCTTAAACAGATTAAGAATGGATTTGAAAGAGAAATTTATATCCATGATACAATTTTATTTTTTTCCATGATACAATTTTAGAAATAAGCATGTTGGGATGCTTGGGTGGCTCAGCGGTTGAGCATCTGACTTTGTCAGGGGGTGATCCCTGAGTCCCAGGATCGAGTCCTACATCGGGCTCCGTGTATGGAACCTGCTTCTCCCTCTGCATATGTCTTTCTCTCTCTCTCTCTCTCTCTCTCTCTCTTTCTCTCTCTCTCATGAATAAATAAATAAAATCTTAAAGAAAAAAGAAATAAGCATGTAAATGACCTCTTGAATGTTATGTTTCCTAATGATGAATTTCATTGAGGTTTGAGAGAGAAAATACTAATAATCGTTTAGACAATATTTAATTAAAACCAGTATTTACAGTTCTGGTGCATTTAAGAAAGATTGTTGCCAATTTTTTTTAATGTATATTTCTATTTGGTAACCAACTTAAAATAACCAGATGATTGGCTTTCTTACCAAAGATGAAGAAGAGCCCTTACATGAATAAAAATTGCCTCAGGGCTTCACTTTAGAAATTTTGAAGAAGTAATTTCTGCCATAACTATGTAATGGTCTCTACGTATAAAATTTAATTTCTCACATATAATTAAAACCCCCAAGCTTGTTTATATAGTAAGGGTAATAAACTTCCAAAGTAAATACTAGTTCTGACTAAAATACATGCTAAGAGATGTTGGTTGTGTTTCAGAGGGCAATTCTCTGTTTCACCAAATAGTGGATTTACTCATTGGATTATGAGTCTTCTTTTCTCATAGAGATGCAAAACCACATACTTTGAAAATCATCCCTATTAAATGGTTGGTTCATACATGAGACTTTCCAGAAGCAAAAAGGTCCCTGGTCAGAACGCTTCATTATAAAAAATTTTAAAAAGTTAGTCATTTCAACTAGTTTCATCTTTGCTTCCCCCTTGGCCACCTAGGCTTCCCAGGTGGAGCAGAAAGGACTCAGACTTTGTTCTTACAGGATAGTCGGAATGGGAAAGTCTTGGAGATCATCAAACATAATCCCTTTACTCTGCAAAGAAATAAGGCTGAGACTAAGAGTAATTGACCTGACACAGAGAAACTGATGAAAGTTTTAGTTCTGTTACTTACTTGTTATGAGGCTTTTTTTTTGAAATAGACATTGTATCTGATTATTTAAATCACTCTGGATTTCAGACATAACCATTCCATGATAAACCCATCTGTATCTTGGGGGCTGAGGTGGGGTGGGGAGAGCTCACTTAAAATAATGCAGGTGTTCTGTTCATATTAGGCTAGTCCAAGACAGTTAACGCTAAGCAATATTCATTGCATGCCTTCTGTCTAATGCTAAGTTAATCAGCATGGTACAGGAAAAAAAAAAGAATACTAGTTTTGAAGCCAGACAAATGAGAATTTAAACTTCTATTGCTTACTAAACAGTTATCTTGGGTGTTCTTCAACCTCTCTGGACTGGACCTCAATTTCCTCATCTGTAAAACATATAGGAACAATGTTTTCAAATTTATTAGAAAAATAGGATGATACGGCTATGAAAAACAACTATAGTAATAGATACTCAGTAGACATTAGCTGTCCTCTGTGGTTATGAAGTTAAAAAAAGCCCTTGCTCCTCCTTCACAGGCACATTTGTCATTAGATAGAACTTTCTATCTCTGTTCTGCTGGGATATCTGATAAAGGTGGGAAGGGAGTTGTGTGTCCAGGCAACACTGCTTATGGTTCAGGTGACCCCTAACTGGGGAACTGCATCCCTACAGAGAGGAAGTATAAATGGAGTAGGTGTTAGGATTCTTCTGTCAGGGTGTGGCCCTTGCAGGGAATCTAGCAGCTGAGCTAGAGACTGTTTCAGAAGATACTGGTTCCTAGTTGGAACATGGGGTTTCTTCTAAGCCAGGACAGCTCTGGCACTTGCCTGGCTTAGTGTCCTTCCCTTACTCAGTAGCTCTCACTGGAGGGACCTAAAATAATATCCCTTGGACAAATGTGCAGACTTCTGTAGGACTGTTCTTACTGAAGAGAAATGCTTGATGCTGCTCTGAGGGCACTCTCTGCCCTTCCTGCATCCTTCTGAGAGCCAGGTCTGGTCTGTGGTAGTCACGCAGGTCTGTTCCTCTGGGGCCCAAAGAACCCTAGGTTGATATTGTGTCTTTCTACAGGCATGCTGAGAGATACAAAGGACAATAAGACTTGGAATACCTAGGTGTTTATTACCTAGGGGAGAAGTTGTGGCATGCACACAGTTAACTCTATGCCACACCAGAAAGTGTCATGAGAGAGCTAAAAGAAACCAAAAAGAGTTATAGAAACACAAAAGAGAGAAATGGCATCAGCTTAAGAGATAAGATGTCTCTCATAGGACAGCATTTAAGCCAAGCAGAAGTGCCATGCTTCTGGGAGGACAAAGCGTTCCAAACATAGGTGGCACAGAGCACAGGCCAGAAGACCAATGCACGGGAGTTGTAGGGGTGAAACAGGGAAGTTGGAGAGATTGAGGTAGAGCAGCAGAGTTTGGGGGAGCAGGGTTCTCCAGCTACTCACAGGGACTCTACGGATTAAATAACGTAAAGCTGTGTTCTCTGAGGGGGTGCACAAATACTCAGAAAGCTGACCAATAAATCATGAGACAGCAAAAATGTCATGGAGGTGTATCTTCATAAAATAGGAGAAAGGCCCCCTGCTAGGTGTAAGGAGGTCAAATGTGATTTCAAGAAAAGAGAGCATACCAGGACCAGCTCTGATAGGTACTCAACTGGTCAATAGCTCTGAAAAAAAAAAAAAAAAAAAAAAAGGTGTTGCCAAGTGGGATAGTGATGTGCTGAAGGTACCGTGGGGGGACCCTCTGTGATCTCAATCGTAAGAGCTTGCTACAACAATTACTTTTAAATGTCCAGAAGCACGTGACGTTTTATTTACTTTTTAAATTATTTTTAATTGAGGTATAGTCTACACACAGCAATATAGTCACTTTAGGCGTACTACCTGGTCATTGAACATGACGAAAATGTTCATCACAATAAGTGTGGTCACCATCTGTCACCTTACAAAGTTAGTACAGTGCTATTGGCTATATTCCCTATGCTGTGCTTTTCATCCCTGTGGCTTACTTATCTTATAATTGGAAGTTTGTACCTGTTAATCCTCTTCACCTATGTCATATGTCTTTCCCTCCTCTCTCCTCTGGCAACCACCAGTTTGTTCTCTGTATTTATGAGTCTAGTGTTGTTGTTTTTTGTTTGTTCACTCATTCATTCTGATTTTTGTATTCCAGATATGAGAAGTCATAAAGTATTTGTCTTCCTCTGTTTCATTTCACTTAGCATAACACCCCCAAGGTCCATCCATGTTGTCACAAATGGTGGGATTTAATTCTTGGTTATGGCTGAGTAATATGCCATTCTGCATGTATACCACATCTTCTTTATCCATTTATCTATTGAAGGACCCTTGGGTTGCTTCCATATCTTTTTGGCTATTGTAAATAATGCTGCAATAAGCAAAAGGGTGCATATGTCAAATTAGTGTTTTTTGTTGTCTTTGGGTAAATGTCCAGGCATATGGATCATATAGTAGTTCTATTCTTAACTATTTGAGGAACCTCCATACTGTTTCCCACAGTGCCTGCTCCATTTACATACCCACCTATAGTGAACAAGGGCTCCCTTTTGTCTACATCCTCACCAACCTTTGCTATTTGTCTTTTTGATAGTAGCCATTCTGACTGGGATAAGGTGATCTCTCACTCTGTCACCATCCAGTCATGCTCCTTTTTCCCAAATGTGGAACTAAATTTCTTGCATAGAACCAAAATCTCCCAAAAGAATATTCAACCCTACCTACTAGATGGAATGTCACCTATGTTCATTGATATTTTGAATGCATTTTTCACACTGGTAAGTTGATTTACAACCAGAGTCTTGAAATGCAGTCTGTAAATCAACATTCTACAACACTGTTTACCTGTTGCAAGTGGAGAAAGCAGAAGTCAGGCTTATTTAGAAATGAAGATGAGCAGAGTAGTCATTGGAAAGTCCTAGAAAAAAAGAAACTCTGAAGTGCCAACAAGAATGTAATTGAAGCTACTGACTGTGGGGAGGGACACATATAAATAAGAAATGGGATGATTAAGAAGGTGTGAGACACTAAAACATCTGTAAAAGATGTGTATTTGAAGTTAGAGAAACTGGGTTCAAATCCCAGTCCTGCCCATGTCTGAAGTACATAAGAGAGGGTTGTTGGGATGGTACCAGAGATGATTTGCAAAGAGTGTAGACCAGCCCCTGTTATATAGGAAGCACTGATTAATTAAATGCCAGCTGCTGTGAGGCTGAGATTTCAAAAAAAGAAGAGTGGGCTCCATTGGTAGAAGTTAATAGGAAAAGTGACATGTGATGTGATTAGAGTAAGCTCTGCATTTCAAATCTAGAAGCTTGAAAAATTCTTGGCACTTAAAAGTTGAGTCTAACCAGGCACAGATGCAATGGAGGGCAGTTGTAGGTCATCAGGGGTGAGGTAGTTGAGGCTTTTAGATGAAGCTGGAGCAAATAGCATGGATATGGCATAACCAGGAAGAGAGGCATCATGTGGAAGGAGGGCTGGGAGCCAATCCTAAAGTAACCACAAAGTAGGGAATGTCTTGGAGAGAGGACAATAATGGTAATGACCTTTGGAGGACAATAAATATAGAGGAGTCTTGTAAAAACAAACAAACAAAAAAAAAAAACTAATAAGCCTGTTACTTGGGGATAAAAATTGGCCTCCCAATTAGACTCTCAATTAGGCCTCCCAATAATCAAGTATATTACTTTATCCGAACCATGTTTTCTCATACCCAATGCATACATATGGATAAACTATTTTGACACATGATTAAATGCATATAATTTGTATATATAAAACTTTATGACACAGGAACACAATATAACATAGTGTCCAAATATCCATATCCTTAGTGCTAGGCATTCAAAGCTATTTGTTGAATAAATGAAAACTCCCAGCTTCGCCACTTAGCCACAAACTAAAGGAGTCTTGATAATGTGATTAATAAAATGGATATGGTAATACCCAGCTCATCAAATGAGATATGTATGAAGTCCTTGGCACATAAAAGGAACTCAATACATGACAACTGTAAAATATTGTTATTTTTAATATGTCAAGCACTGATTTTTATTATTATTTTTTTAAAAAACATCTTGGCATGATCTAATGAAGTTGATATACTTTATACTCCTTCATAACTTCTACAACCCATCAACATTATACATATACTTTACAATATTTTAGAAATTCTGATAAGCACTGATTTTTAAATGCTTTATAAGCACTGGTCTAAAATTATATCACATAAAACATTTTCTATTTCATGTGGGAAATAGTCTCATTTTAGGAAGAAGAAAATATATTTGAAACCTGTAAAGTATCTAATGTAGAATTCATCTTGATTGTAAATTAATTTATAATTAATATATTATTTATCCCCAAGACTAATGCAGGTGACTGTGATTCCTTGGCACCAGGTATTCACAAATGTATGGGTCCTAGGTAATGTGAGAAATATTGGGAAGATAATGAGACTCTGACCCTATTTTTCTCTGAGTGAAAAAAATGTATGAACGAAGAGATGAGCAAAAAATATAGTTTTCTCTTTGATAACATACAAAAAAATTGCAATAAATCAGTCATTTTGTGTGATTAATTTAAACTGTTCAGAGGTCTCACGGAGAGAATTTGCAACATGTGAGATTGTGGCATTCTTGGTGGGGGCAATGGGCAGGGAGAGACAATGGCATCCGGAGTCAAACCTCAGAGCCTTGTTTCAATGTCCCAGAAGTGTGTTGGGACTTTCCCGGGACAGTGGCACTTTGATGACCTCCCAGCCTTCTGTACCCAAAACACTGCTCTCTCCAAGCTTTGCCTTCTTTTCTATCAGAAGGAAAGAGAACGGTGCACTGCATGAAGTGGAGCCTAAGGGGGTATATTTTATTCTTTCAACTAGAAATTTCAGGACACTAGAATTTGTTTTCCTTTCTTTCTCCATCTCTTTTTTTCAGAATGGAAGAGTGACACCACCAGGGCTTCAGAAATCAGAACTAGAGCAAATCTCTACCTTTTGGTGACCGTGTGATATTGACATTTATTGACTTTAGGGACTTCCATTTCATCATTCATAAAATAAGGACTAATGCTACCTTTCTGGTTAAAATTAAATAATATGAAAATAAGAGTATTAGGGATGCTCAAAAGATGTTAATTCCCACTCTTTTTCCTCTTCATTCTTCTCTGGCTTCTTTGAAGGAAAGGGAAAGAAATAGAAAGTGTTATCAGCTAGGTGAGCAACAGGGAAAACTGATATAAATTCTGTATGCTTGGAGAACTTAAAAAATACTCACAATCTGGTAAAGTTGCAAAATTCCATCTTAACTGTGGCAAATCTCGCTAAGATATTTAAGGAAAATATACCTAGAGAGGCATGAGTAGTCTGATCTCAACAAAACTCATGAAGATGTTGGAATTTTCAGATAGTTCTATCTCCAAACTCACTATAATCATAAATACCCTAACTGTTGATCTCACTTGGAATGCTCAGGTGGGAAGACCAAGTGTTGAGAGTGCAGCAATGGTGGTCCCAAAGATCCTTAAAAAGGTAGTGACCTGGGGACCCTGGGGATTGCATCCCACTATGTAATACAGTTATATTTACCATGGAACTGGTTAGCACTAAATTGGCAAGGTCAGATTGTGCCTTTTTTAATCAAAAGCACAACACTGCCATTTCCATTTCCATGCTTTGTGCATTTCTAAATACAGGGTCAGGTTTACATATGTTGGTGCCAAACAAGGTGAAAATATTAGCACCAAAATAGAAAATTCTAATAAAAACCATAATGCAAAGGAGTCCAATCATCCTTAACAAAATAAGTAGTTTTGTGGGAACCTCCTGTTATTCCTAAGTACAGAAACATGTAAGCTCATAATGAGATTTCCCCTCATGATTTTACTTTGGGGGAGGCTGAATTGATATGTTTAACTCATTATATATGTAGATAGTAGATCTAAAGTTAAGAAACTGTATAAATAATAAGTTTCATTTTAAGGCAGTAAATGTTATTTTATTCCATTACTCAAAATACCAATATTTACAATTTTCTATTTTTGTGAAAGAAAACAGAACAAAAACTTAAAGACAAGGAACCGTTAGAATTTTGGAGGCATCTCCTATTTGAGAACCTTAATCTGAATCAATGATAATTTGTTTCCTCATTGTCAAAGAATTGTACTAAATTTCATCTGTGTCAAGAATCAGAAGACAGATTTTCATTTGCTGGATCTTTTTAGAATATATATCTTTTGGCTAAGAAGGAGGTCTAAGAATATAAAAAAAATAAAGATAAATCTATAGCTGAGATGGCTTTTATTCACATAAGGATGTATGCCCCTTCTAAAGAAAATAAAAGTTGACAATTACACAGTCATGCCACTTGCCAAGAATATACATTATCTATTTTTTCTCGCAATAAATAAAACTACCTTTCTTCATTTTCTTATTTTGTGCATAGAATGAGCCAAAGACACTGAGTTTGTCACATGGAAAAGGTTTAATTCCAGAAAGGAAGCAAAAATAGTAATGATCAGGTCCATGACCTTGGTGTTTAGAAGATTAGTAACTGCACAAGGGCTCTTAAGCACCCTCCAACCCAGACAGGAATTCATGAACATTCTGCCTTGTATATTTAATATATCACCTTCCCTACCTCCTTTATTATATTTACATTCTTGAGGAAAAGGTATATTGCATGCTTATAAAATCATATAAATAGCATTTTCATATATATTTTGTTCTATTTCCTACTTTTCATGTAATTACATTTTTGAAATGTATCCATGTTGCTACATATCAATATCCTTCCTTCTGCAGTATACTACTGCCTCATATGCATATCCCGCATTTTACTAGTCTTTTATTAATGAATACTGGGATTACTTCCAATTCTTCCCCTTACAAAAATAAATACTGGGAGTGCATCTCCATACACGTTGTCCTGTGCTCAGTTGAGAGTTCTCCAAGAGTATATAGCCAAAATGAGACAAGTGAATCATAAAATTTATCCACATTCCATTTTACTAAATACTGCTGATTGCCCTCTCAAATGACTATATCAATTTACACTCCTACCAGCAGCATTTAGCCATGCTCCACCAACAGTCAAGAATATCCAACTCAAATGAACAATATCCACTTTTAACAAGTGGTATCTCAAAATAGCCTTGAGTCCATTTCTCTGGTTACTAGTGAGTTAGGTAGGTCCCACACACACTCATTATTTGGATTTCTATTTCTGTAAGTCGTCTCACTTTTCCCTTCATGAGTTACAGTACATATGTTTACATATAATAGATCTTAATAATTTGAAAATTGTAAAGTATTATTCCTAATTATCTGTTACTTTTATCTGTGATGGACTTCACTGAATAAAAGCTTTTGTGATATACTGAAATCCCCTAATTTACCCTTTATGATTTACACTTTTTTGAATCTTGTTTAAAAGATGGAATAATAGGGGCACATGGGTGGCTCAGCAAGTTAGGCCTCCCATCTCTTGATTTCTACTGAGGTCGCGATATCAGAGTCATGAGATCAAGTCCTGCATCCCAGCTTGGGTTGGTCATAGAATCTGCTTAAGATTCTTTCTGTCCTCCACCCCTCCCCAAATTAATCAATTTATTTATTATTAAAAAATAAAATCTGGAGTAATAAAATATTACCCTACATTTCTTTCTATTAGGCACAGTCTTAACTTTCACTTTTTAGACTTTAATTCATCTGGATTCATTTCTGTATATGATACAGAGTAGTTACCTATAATAACTGATTTCCCTCCTCTTTATAAAGTGCTCCTTTCCTTACTGATTCACTGGTCTGTGAAATCTGACCACTCTATAACACATCACATTCCCATGCACATGGATTTTTTTTTCCTACTTTAAACTGTTTCACTAATTTTGTATACTTACATTCTTTTCACACTTTCTTTGTGAATGGCTTTGTCCCATGCTGTACTATCTAGTATAGCTAATTCCACTCTGCACACCAGCCACCACCCCCTAACCTTGCTTTTCTTTTTCCAAATTTGTTTTTATATTTTCATAATTTTTTATTTTGTGTAAGTCATATATAAATGATCAAGGTTTTCTAAAAATTCCTTTCTGGGCTGTAATGAATTTATAGGCTAATTTTGGAACAATCAATACTTTTATAACACTGTTCTCTTTCTCAGGACATAATATCTCTATTTATATATATGTTTTTTCCAAAGTCCTCTGATACAGTTTTAAATTTCTCTCTGTGAAAGGTTTGTGCATGATTTATAAAATTAACCCCTAAATAATTTGTGAATTTTTTTTGCCATTTAAAATGGTATTTTATTAACTATTACTTATTTTAGTCTATGATTTCCAGGATAATGAACAAATGTTGGGTATTGAATATAGATCTCGAATCAAGCTATCTAGTTAAACACCAATTCATTTCAATACTGTTATCAGTTGATTCTTTTGGATTTTTCATGTAATGGACACTTCCAAAATAAAATTTTTGTTCTTGATACACCTTCATTTCTGTTCCTATTTCCCTATCTAGAATGTCTAGTACTAAGGTGAAAAATAATGAGAGTGGAATCCTAGAGAGCACTTCTAAAGTTTCTTTTTTTTATATATATATTTTATTTATTTATTCATGAGAAACATGGAGAAAGAGGCAGAGACATAAGCATACAGAGAAGCAGGCTCCTTGTGGGGAGCCTGATTTGGGACCTGATCCCAGAACCCTGGATCACAATCTGAGTTAAAGATGCTCAACCACTGAGCCACCCAGGTGTCCCTAAAATTTCTAAAATACAGTGTTTTCTATAGATTTTTGTGAAACAGATCTTGGTATAGACTTTTCTGCATTTTTTAAAATTAATCATATGCTTTTTCTTCTTTAGGCCATTAATAATGAATTAACATTTTGAGGCGACCTTATGTTCAACTACCCTCAAGTTTCTGGGGTAAATCTACTGTTGAGTTAGTACTCCATTGGGCCTGTAATTTCCTTTTCTAGTCCTGACCTCCAGCTCTAGTTCCACCAGCTTCACAAAAATGAACTAGACAGTTCACTTTTTTTCTTATTTAAGGACATGTGTAAGATAAGGTTATCTATTTCCTGAAAATGTCTAAACATAGTGTTAAGTGGTCTTTATTCTTCTTTACTTATCCATAAGATATGGAAACCCATGGTGTGCCTGGGTGCCTCGGCCAGCTAAGTTTCTGATTCTGGATTTCAGCTCAGGTCATGATCTCAGGGTTGTGAGATCCATCTCCCTCTCAGGCTCCTAGCTGGAGGTGGATCCTTCTTAAGATTGTCTCTCTCCTTTTCCCTCTATCCTTCCCCAACTAAAAAAAGGAAAAAAAAAAAACCCACACTGACATTTTTCTCTTAACAGTTTTTTATTTTTTTTATTTTTATTTTTTTTTTCCTCCAAAATATTTTTATTGCAATCTGAGGAACTGCCACCAAGTGGTCGGTAATGCCAAAACTATCATGACCTGAACTGCTCGTCACCTGTTCATGATTCGGCTCAACACATCAAGTATCATTGCGCAGAGTTATCAATCACTTCCTTCCAAGGTTTCCAGCATTTGAAAAGGAAAAATTCATCTGCTGTGCCAGTTGTCACACTCCTAGGAATTCATCCTAATAAAATATTCAGTGATACAGTCTGAGATACCTGATGAAGGGCTGCATGAGTGCATTATTTATAATAGTACAATATGAAAAACAACCAAAACATCCAACAATAAGGAAATGACAGCAATAATTTCAATACTGGATCATTAACTGGTTTGTTAAATACAATACTAGTGGAATATTACATATTACACAATGATAAAAAATCATGTTTTTTGATATTCCAGTTGTAAGTCAATGTTCTTGACAAAGTATAAAGTGACAGAAAACAAAATCTTGGGGCACCCAGGTGGCTCAGTGGTTGAGCGTCTGCCTTTGGCTCGGATCATGATCCCAGGGTCCCGGGATTGAGTCCCACATCAGGCTCCCTGCAGGGAGCCTGCTTCTCCCTCTGCCTATGTCTCTGCCTCTCTCTGTGTGTCTCCCATGAATAAATAAATAAAATCTTTTAAAAGAAAGAAAGAAAGAAAGAAAGAAAGAAAGAAAGAAAGAAAGAAAGAAAGAAAGAAAGAAAGAAATCCAAAACCATGTGCATGCATAATCATGTGATGATCTCAATGGAAAGC
The DNA here is from genome assembly GCF_053574225.1 of Canis aureus. Lineage (NCBI taxonomy): Eukaryota > Metazoa > Chordata > Mammalia > Carnivora > Canidae > Canis > Canis aureus. Next base: position 44,562,750 of record NC_135612.1, read on the forward strand.
AATAAAATGTTACATCATTACTTCCAAAAATGGGGTTATATAGCTTTAACTAAATATTTACTCTTTTGGAAACTTCCCTGATTTTCTTTAACATGCATGCTTTACTTTTAAATCAGAGCAACAACTATATTAGTTTTATAAAGATTTCCAGGTCTCCTCTAGTATGTGTCTCTGTGCTTATCTTTTTTTAGATCTAAACAATATATTTTCCTCTCTTAACTGAGAAGAAAAAAATACTTTTTTCCTGTTTTCATTTTTCTCCCATCCCTCCACTCAAATCTCATCTTCCAGACTGGTAACTTCTGGAGTTTTAGTTCTATATAGTAAAGGACAAATTATTTCATTTGTTGTTTAGACATTGGTATAATTCATTACATCCCTTACTCTAGTTCCAAGGGTGGCGGTGGTCAATGCTTCTTCTGAATCTGTCTTTTCTTGCAGGCTACATCCCCAAGAATTCTTACAAAGATAGTCGATATGTGACAAACTCTACAAAACCTTTCATTTCTTAAAATAGGTTAATTTCATCCTCATGTGTAAATGTCACAAATGGTTATAAAAACTGAATTTCAAATTCAGAGTTTCAATCTTTTGATATTGTTCTCTTATGCTTTTGCCTCCAAGATGGCCATTGAGGTGTGTCCCATAGCAACCTGTTCTTTTTTTTTTTTTTTTTTTTTTTTTTAGCAACCTGTTCTTTATTCCTTTGTGGACATTTCACTTTTCTCTCTTTTGGTGATTTTACAATTTTCTCTGCCTTTGAAATCATTACATTTTACTCTAATATCTGTAAATCTAGACAAGTTTAATCTGACACCTCTGTATCTTGTTAAATTGTGTTCATTATTTCTGACTACTTCTATATTCATTCTCTCTAAACATTTCTTTTTCTGTACACTTACCTCTGTCTGGTGCTTTTGGGAGAGGTCCTTGACCAACTCATTCAGATCTTGAATTGATTTTTGATGGTGTCTATTTTGTTCTTCAAACAATGTTTATCTACAAAATTATTTTTATAGTCAATATTCTCAATTGATTCTTCTATGTTGTCACCTTTCAGGGATTCTACTTCTAAGAACACTGCCTTATTCTTTTAGGGTGCTATGAGGGAAAAGCAGGAGGAGATATAGCCCATATTGCAGTAACATAATTTTTCTGCCTTCATGAAGTCCTTACTTACTCCATTCTTCATCATGCATGGCTCTTGGGGTATAAAAATGAGCTTATAGAAAACAATTATGGGACATAGGAAGAGCAAAAATCCTGAGAAATGAAGATACTAGATATAGAAGCATTCTTTCTGCTGGGTAGAAATTGTGAATATCTCTTGTATACACAGAATTGCTAGAGGCTCAAACCAAGGCAAAATTATGTAAAATGAACACATGGTTGGTCCTGACCAACCAGGTGGTACTGTATGATTTTTTTATAGAAGATTGTTTTATATATTCTGTATGTAAAAAAATATTTTGTCAAAGAGTAAATTTTTCATCCACATGGACATATGTGTTTTTTTAACTGAATAATACTAGAATTTAAAATTTATTTTGTTTCAGACTTTAAAATAATCTTCCATCTTATCCCCATTCATTGCTAGTTGTATCAAATGTATTCCCTTGCCAATAATTCTAATAGCATGTCCTAATTAACTCATTTTATCTTTTGGTATAAATCAATTACAATTAAAATAGAGTTTGTTGAATCTCAGTGGAGTATTGTTTCATGTTAAAAACATTTTTACTCAAGAGATCAAGTGTGATTAACTTCAGTTAGAGGCTAAAAGTTCAAATTATTCTGAGTAGAGGGAAATAGTCACAGGGTCTTTTTTTATGGAATATTTTCTATTTCTAAATGCAGGATGATAAATCTCCATTAGTCTTATTAATTTTCTCCAAAGCAAATTTTAAGTGTTTTTCTCAGGTAACATGGTTAATATGAGGGTAAATCCAAGGGAGTTGCTTAGGGGCTGTCAAACAGGACCCCCACAACGTAATCTCCTGAGAGAGGTATGAATGATGTACTCCTGGAGCTGCTACTTTGCATTTTCAGTCTGATTTTTATCAGTGTTTTTGAGATTGATCCATGTTGTTGCATGGGTAAGTCATCTCTTCCTCTCTTATTGCTGGATAGTATTCCATCATATGTATTCACGTGTCACAATTATTTGCTCATTAATAAGCATCTAGGCTGTTTCTAGGTTTGATGACTGTTAATAAATTTGCTGTAAATATTCAAGTATAGGAAGCTGTATGTATGGATACGTTTTGTATACTCCAGAGCAAATCCCATGAGTGGGATTGATAATCATATATCTAACTTTCTGAGAAATTGACTTTTCTACCATCATTACCTATAGAAACAAGGCTAATGAAAAAGGAGTTCTGTTATAAAGCTGCATTGCAAATATAGTATAAGTGAAATACTTTATGAGAGTTTCATTATTCAGCTCCTTGTCAGCACTTGATGTTGTTAGGCTTTTTGTTGTTGTTTTGATCTTAGTCACTATAATACATGTGAAGTTGGTATCTCATCATGATTTCAGTTTGGTTTTCAGTAACTAATGGTGTTGAGCAACTTTTCAGATGCTTGTATGGCCATCCATTACCTCTTCTTTGGTGAAGAAAAGACACTAGTGAAGTGTCCATTCAAATCCAATTTTTATTAGATATTTTGTTCTTATTCTTCTTATTATTATTATTCTTATAATATTCTTATATTGTTCTTATTATTGAACTTTAAGCATTTCACTCATATGTGGAATATAAGAAATAGTGAAAGGGACTATAAGGGAAAAGAGGGAAACAAAGTGGGGAAAAATTAGAGGAAGACAAAAACCTAACTTTAGGAAACAAAGGGTTGCAGAAAGGGAGGTCGGTGGGGGTATAGGGTAACTGGGTGATGGGCACTGAGGAAAGCACTTGATGGGATGAGCACTAGGTGTTATACTATATGTTGGCAGATTGAATTTAAATAAAATATTTTAAAAATAGTTTTTTATAAAGTCTGGATAGAAGTTTTTATCAGATAGGTGGTTTACAAGTACAATTTTTCCACTGGGTGGCTTGTCTTTCCATTTTCATAACAGCATATTTCAAAGAACACAAGTTTTAAATTTAATAAAGTGCAATTTATCATTTTATCTTTTATGATTTGTGCTTTTGGTGTTACATTTAAGAATTCTGCCTAAATACAAAAAATATATTTCGTATTTGTGCCTCAGGTTTCATAGTTTTTGATTTTACATTTGAAGATATGATCCATTTAGAGCTAATATTTGTGGGGGGGGCAGATATGAAGTATGAGTTGAAGTTTATATATTTACATATGGATGTGCAGTGTTCTAGCACCTTTCTTGAAAAGATCAACCTTTTTCCATTAAATTATCTTGGTCCCTTGGCTGACAGGCACATGTACTTCTATTATTGGGCTCTCCATTCTGTTCTATCAATCCATTCACCTACCTGTGTATGTTGATTATTGCAGCTTTATAGTAAATCTTGAAATCAGGCAATGTCACTTCCCCAACTTTAATCTCCTCTTTCAAAAACATTTTGACACTCTAGGTTTGCCTTTGCTTTCCCATATACATTTTTAGAATCAGTTGGTCAATTTCTATAAAAAATACTTGTTGAGGTTTTGATGAAGATATCCTTCATCAGGTTGATGAAGCTCCCCTTCTAATAGTATTCTTGCTAAGAGTTTTTAAAATGAAAGAATGCTGAATTTTGTCAAATGCTCTTTTTATGCATCCTTTAAAATGATTATCTAGTTCTCTTTTAATCTACTGATACAGTGAATTACATCAGTCTATTTTTGAGTGCCCAATAGACCATGCATTCCTGGTATAGTCCAGTTTTGTTGTGATTAGTATGCTAATAATGACAAAATTTCGTCTACCTTTATAGTTTTTTTTTAAGGATTTCATTTATTTATTCATGAGAGACACCAAGAGAGAGGCAGAGGCAGAGGGAGAAGCAGGCTCCATGAAAGGAGCCCAATGTGGGACTTGATCCTAGGACTCCAGAATCATGCCTTGGGCCAAAGGGAGGCACTCAACCACTGAGCCACTCAGGCATCTCAGCTTTTCTAATTTAAGATAAAACTTATATTATTGATTTGAATTCTTGCTTTCTAATATGAGCATTAATTCTATAAACTTGCCAGTAAAAAATTATTTCATTGATGCCATATTTTTTCAAGAATAAAACAAATTTTATTTAAAACCTAAAATGTATAATGTCATAAAAATGTAAAATGAAAAAATAAATTTTAAAATACCAAACAAACAATATACGGGGATGAGAAGAAAAATTTCAGTGGGGCAGGGGGTGATAAGGAGCTGGTACTGAGGGTGAGTCTAGAGGTTGATCTCTCTGTGGGAGTGCTAGGTTCTGACCTGGTTGCAGGTCTCTTGTAGGAGCAGGAGCAGATATAGGACCTGGCTGTCCCTGCAGGGATGCTGGGTCCTGGAGTGGCTTCAGGTCATCTGCAGATGCAGGTACAGCCACAGGCTCTCCCTACAAAAGTGCCATGTTCTAAGCTGGCTCCTGGTCTCCTGGAGGAGCAGGAGTAGGTGATGGCTCTCCCTGCAATGGGGATGGGTCCTGAGCTGGCTCCAGGTCTTATATAGAAGCAGGAGCAGGTACAGATGATAGCTTTTCCTGCGTGGATGCTTTGTCCTTAGCTGTCTCTGGGACTCCTGCAGAAGTATGAGCAGGTGGTAGACATCTCTGCAGGGGTGATAGGACCTGAGGAGGCCTCAGATCTTTTGAAGGAAAAGGAGCAGGTGATAGGTCTCCCTGCATGGGGTATTGAGTCCTGAGCTGGCTCTAGGGCTTCTGCAACTGTAGATGCAAGGACAGGTAGTGTGGATCTCCCAGCAGGGGTGGGTCCTCAGCCAGCCAATCTAGGGGCCCTATAAGAGCAGGAGCAGAAGTAGGTGGCAGCTATTTCTGCAGGGGTGCTATGTCCTGATTTGGCTCCAAGATGGCATGGGATCTGGTGCCCAGGGAATCCACTATTCTATTTTGGAGCAGGATGAACCCTAGTGGACTCATTTGCCTTTTTTTCTCAGCACAGGCCTTTGGTTATGGCCCTAGGTTTCCCTACACATCCCTGATCCTGGGACCAATCACAGAAATCCTGGCTGTGAGGTCAGAGGGGCCGGGCCCACTTTTGCTCACTTCACTCCTGGAAGTGAAAGTTCCTGCGTCAGGTTTCCAGGACCTCTAGATCTGTGAGCATAAGGCCTGCCCCAACCCATCAGCCCATCCTCATGAACTAGGAGTATCCCCCACTGCACTCATGATGCCAGAAGGGCAGGAGGTTTGAGGCAGATGCCTTGTGGCCCTGTGCCTGATAATAGAGAGCAACGACACCTGTGATGATCATATTTCCCAGGTTTTTCATCTGGAACTTGCGGACAGTACCAAGGAAGGCAGGGCTGAGGAGTTCCTGTGAGACTTTGCTTCAGGAGAAATGGCAACTCAGTTTTGGAGCAGCGTGGCTCTGGGCATCCCTGTGAGTCCCACAGAAATCATGACTGGGTGTCCTGTCCATCTCCCCAATTCCTAGACCCAGGAATGGATCCCAGGGAACCCAGACATTGAATTGCGGTGGCTCCACATGTCACACCTTTATAATTTCGTAGACAATTTTTGAGCAATTTGAGGTTTTCAGAAAAATGAGAGGAAAGTACAGAGTTTCTATATACTCCCCTCAGCTTCTCCTATATTAAAAATCTTGGATTAGTGAGGTTCACTTGTTATCATTGATAAGCCAATATTAATACATTATGAACAAGATTTCATGGTGTACATTAGAGTTTACTGTTTGTGCTGTACATCCTCTGGGTTTGGACAAAAGTGTAATGACACGTATCCATCATTATAGCATTATACAGAATAGTTTCACCGCCCTAAAAATACCCTTTGCCCCACCTATTCATCCCTCCATCTCTCCCCCTGAGCCTTTGGCAACCACTGATCTTTTTTGCTGTCTCCATAGTTTTGTCTTTCACAGAATGTCCTACAGTTGGAATCATACAGTATGTGGCTTTTCAGATTGGCTCATTTACCTTAGCAATACACATTTAAACACATTTAAATATGTTTCCTCCATGTGTTTCAGGACTGGATAGTTCATTTCCTTTCATCACCAAATAATATTCCATTGTCTGGATGTACTACAAATTATGTATCCATTCACCTACTGAAGGACATCTTGATGGCTTCCAAGTCTTGGCAATTATAAATATCTGTGTGTAGATTCTTGGGTGGATGTAAGTTTTCAACTCATTTGGGCATGATCGCTGAATCCTATGGTAAGAGAATGTTTAATTTGCTAAGAAGCTGCTAAACTGTTTTCCAAAGTATCTGTAACACTTTGCATTCCCACTAGCAAAGAATGAGTGCTCCTGTTGTCCCACATCCTCACCAGCATTTGGTTTTGAGTGTTAACAATTCTAACAGAGTACATGGTATATCTTAATAGTTGTTGGTTTTTTTTTTAATTTTTTATTTTATTTTATTTTTATTTATTTATGATAGTCACAGAGAGAGAAAGAGAGAGAGGCAGAGACACAGGCAGAGGGAGGAGCAGGCTCCATGCACCGGGAGCCCGATGTGGGATTCGATCCCGGGTTTCCAGGATCGCGCCCTGGGCCAAAGGCAGGCGCCAAACCGCTGCGCCACCCAGGGATCCCTGTTGTTTTTTTTTTTTTAATTTTTAGTTCCCTAATGACATATGATGTTGAGCAACTTTTCCTAAGCTCCTTTTCCATCTGTATATTTTCCATAGTGTCAGTTTAGATATTTGTCCACTTTATAACTTGGTTGTTTTCTTGTTGAATTTGTGATGTTGGGGATCCCTGGGTGGCTCAGTGGTTTAGCGCCTGCCTTTAGCCGGGAGTGTGATCCTGGAGTCCCAGAATCGAGTCCTGCATCGGGCTCCCTGCATGGAGCCTGCTTCTCCCTCCCTCTCTCTCTCTCTCTCTTTATGTTTCTCATTGATAAATAAAATCTTTAAATTAAAAAAAAAGAATTTGTGATTTCATTTTCAGCCACAGTATTTTCATATATTTTTCCTTGTTACTTTCTCTTTCACCCATGTGTGGTTTAGAAGCATGTTGTTTACTTTCCTATCATTGGAAGATTTTCCTGATATCACTCTATTAATGATTTCTAGTTTAATTATATTGTGGTCAGAGAAAATAGTTTGAATGATTTCAATGACTTTAAATTTGTTGAAGTTTGTTTTATGGCCCAGAATATGTTATTTTTCTCCTCTTCTATCAATTTTTGCTTTACGTATTTTATTATTTTTTTTGAGAGAGAGTAAGAGGAGGTGGAGAGGGGTGGGGGGAGGGGCAGAGGATGAGAGAATCTTAAGCAGGCTCACTGTCCAGTGCAGAGCCTGATGGAGGCTCCATATCGGGACTCTGAAGAGTCAGGCACTTAACCCAACTGAGCATCCCAAGCATCCCTTTGCTTTATGTATCTTAAAGGCCTGTTTTTAAGATTGTTATGCCTTCTTAATTAATTGATCCATTATTATGCAAATTATTCCTTTATCCCTGATAATATTCCCTTATATAAAATTCATCTTGTTGGATATTAAGAGTCACTTAAGCTTTCTTTTAATTAGTGTTTGTATACTCTATTTTCCCAGCCCTTTATTTGTTGCTATGTCTCTAAATTTAAAGTGGGTTTTCTGTACATAGCCTAGAGTTGTGTCTTGCTTCTTCATACAGTGTCACAGCCTCTGCCTTTTAATTGGAATGTCTAAACCATTTATATTTCATGTAATTAATGAAATGGATGGTTTTAAATTTACCTAATGTTTTTAATTGTTTTCTGCTTCTTTGCTATTCATTCTTCTTTTCCCTTTTCTCTGCCTTATTTTGAATAATAATTTTTCCCTGATTTTTCTTCCACTACTGTCTTTTTTTAGTGGGTTGTTCTAGGATTTATAACATGCATAACATGCAATGCATATAACATGCATTCATAACAGTTTACCATTCAATAACATATAAGAATCACTTAATAATATACTTCCAGTTCCTGTTTACCATTCCTTCCCATGTCATGTCATTGTACTCTTAGTGTCAAGTCTAAGATCTCTGCCTAATCTCAGATCTCAAAGATTGTTCTCTTTTTTTCTTGAAATTTTATAGTTTTCTATCTTATATTTAAATATGTGATCTCTTTTGAGTTAATTTTTGTGTGAAGTGTAAAATTTAGGGTTTTTTTTTTTATTTTGTGTATGTGTGTTTTCTTTTTTGTTGTGACTGTCTACTTACTCCACCATCATTTGCTTAAAAAGCTCTCTTGCCTCCATTAAATTGTTTTTACGCCATTGTCAAAAAAAAAAAAAAACAGTTGTGCATATTCGGTAAGTCTGTTTTCTGTTCCATTAATCTACGTGTGTATCTAACGGTAGTACCACACTCTTGATTCCTGCAACTAAAGAATACGTCAAAAAAAAATTAGGTAATTAGGTAGACACCTTCTTCGCATTTTAATCTTCTTTGGCAAAATTTTCCTAGTTATTCTGGAATCTTCTATTTACCTACAAATTTTAGAAGAATCTTGTGTAGGTCTACAAAAAGTCCCTTGTGATTGAATAAGAATTGCATTAAGTTGGCATATCAGATTGAGAATTGACATATTTACTATGTTGAGTCTTATGCATGAACAGGGGTATACTTCTTCATTGATCTAGAAATCCTTTACTTTGTTTCAACAGTTTGCAATTTTCAGCATACAAATCATAGAAATATTTTGTTAAATTTACATTGAAATTTTTTATTGACTATAAATGGTATCATATTTTAAATTTCAGTGTTCACATATTTATTGCTATCATAATTATGCAGAAATACAATTTATTTTGTATGTAGTTATTTAGACATAAAATTAATTCTAGTATACAGTGACCATGCTAAAGTCACGGCAATTTTCTGGGTTGGTTTGTGTTTTTGTTTTTTGATAGACTATTGTTTTCTATGTACATAATTCATATCATCTACAAATAGAGGCAGTATATATTTTTTCCTTTCTAATCTACATGCCCTTTTATTTCCTTTTATTGCTTTATTGCCTTGGCTAGGACTTCTGGCACTATGTTGAATGAGAGTGGTAAAAGAGGACATCCAGGCCTATTTCCCAGACTCATGGCGTAAGCAGTCTTTTACCTTTACACAAGTATAATGTTAGCTGTAGGGTTTTTTGTAGATGCTTTTTATCAAATTGAAGGAATTCTCTTTTTATTCTATTTTTCTAAGAGTTTTTCATCATGAATGGTGTTGGATTTTGTCAGATGCTTTTTCTGCATCAGTTTACATGATCATGTGTTTCTTTTCTTTAGCCTATTAATATGATGGAATACATATTTTAAATATTAAGTCAGTCTTATATCCCCGGAATAAATCCCACTTGATCATGGTGTTTTGTTCTTTTTATAAGTTCTTGAGTCAGTAACCTAGATTATTAATTTGAGACTTTATAACCATATGCATTTAGTAGTATAAATTTTCCTCTCAGTACCACTTTCCTTCAGTTTCACAAATTTTGATAGATTGTATTTTGATCCAGATAAATTTTTTTAATTTCCCTTGCAACTTCTTTTTTGATTAAAAGTTATTGTTTTTGTTTTTTTAGGTAGGTGTTATTGACAAGTGTTTTAAGAATATTGTTTATTTTCTATTTCTTGGCTAGTTTGATTCCACCATGCTAACTATATGATTTCATTTCTCATAAAATAAGTATGGTTTCTTTAATGGAATAAGATATGATCTGTCTTGGTATATATATTCCATGCGTATGTGAAAAGAAAATGTAATCTTGTGTTGTTGGGTGGAACAGGAATGAGATTCTGATGGTTGATGGTATTACTGAGTTTTTCTATATTCTCATGATTACCTGTATAGTTGTGGTATTAATTGTTGAGAGAGACATTGAAGTCTCCAACTACAATTGTGGATTTCCCTATTTCTCCATTCAATTCTCTGTTTTTCACACATCTTCATCTTTTGCTGGGTACATACATTTAGGGTTGCTGTGTCCTGTTGGTGGATTGACCCTTTTATCAACACATATACATATATATGTTTCTATCCTTTTGATTTAGCCTGTCAATATCATAATACTTGAAGGTAGCTTCTTGCAGAAGCATATAGTTGAGTCATTTTTTTAATCCATTCTGACAATGTCCTTTAATTTATATACTTTACATATAATGTAATCATTGATGTCAGGCCTTAAGTATATCCTGTTGTTTTGTTTCTCTATTTTATTTTCTCTGCCTTCCTGTATCACTTCATACAGCTATTTTAGTAATTTCTGTGGGCATTTTGTTATATGTACATAGCATTACTGTCTACTGGCATTCTCATTTCTCCAGTTTGAGCAAAGTACAGAAATTTTATCTCCCTTTATGTCTCTTTATCCTTCTTGCTTAAAGGGTAGTTGTCTTAACTCCTCTATACACATTTAGAGCCACATCAAAGAGTGTTACCATTCTTACTTTAGCTGTAAACATAATTTAGAAAACTAACAAAGAAAATGAAAGTCTATTGCATTTACCCATATTTTTGTTTACCATGTTATTTTTTTCCTACCTGATGTTGCTAGTCTTCATCAATTCATTTGTGTATATAGAAACTACTTTAGCCTCAAGCCTCTGTTTTAGAGTAAGTCTGCTGGAGACAAGTTTTACTGCTTTTTCTTCATTTGAGAATGTCCTGATTTCCCTTTCATTGGTGAAGAATATTTTTGCTGGGTGGAGGATTTTAGGTCAACAATTCTTTTCATTTAGCAATTGAAAAATTTGTATAATTTCCTTATGGCATCCATGGTTTATGATGAGAGATAGATATAGGTAGAAATAGTATTTATTGGGATCCCTGGGTGGCGCAGCGGTTTGGCGCCTGCCTTTGGCCCAGGGCACGATCCTCGAGACCCGGGATCGAATCCCACATCGGGCTCCCGGTGCATGGAGCCTGCTTCTCTCTCTGCCTGTGTCTCTGCCTCTCTCTCTCTCTCTGTGACTATCATAAATAAATAAAAATTTAAAAAAAAAGAAAATTCTTTAAAAAAAAAAGAAATAGTATTTATTGCAAATAATCTTTATTATTTTTTAAAAGATTTTAATCATTCATTCACAATAGACATGGAGAAAGAGGCAGAGACCTAGGCAGAAGAGCAGGCTTCCTGCGTGGAGCCCAATGTGGGACTCGATCCCAAGACCCTGGGATCACAACCCCAGCCAAAAGCAGGTGCTCAACCACTGAGCCACCCAGGCACCCCAATCTTTATTATTTAAATTTATCTTTAACTTCATTCATGTGAGTGTATATACATATGTCTGTATATAAATAAATGCATATTTATAAATATCTGTATATTATATATGTATGTAAATTCAGAGAAATTTATGCTTTTTTTAAAAGATTTTATTTTTTGAAACAGAGAATGAGTGAGGGAGAGATCACATGAACAGGGGCAGAAAGAAAGAGAGAAGCAGACTCTTCAGAGCAGACAGCCCAATGCAGGGCTCAATCCCAAGCCCCTAGGATCATGACCTGAGCCAAAGGTAGACACTTAACCAACAGAGCCACCCAAGCCCCACAAGAAATTTATACTTTTAAATGTAGTCAAACTATGGCTTCTTCAACTTTTATGCTTGAAGATTTATTCCTGACTTATGATCAGATAATCATGCATATTTTTCTGTTTCCTTTTACATTTTATAATGATTTAGAAGGTTTTTACTTTAATAGTTTTTAGTCATATAAGTAATATATTTGTGTTTAGATTATAAACACATCTAATTCAAAGAATAATCTCATGCCTATATTTTGGTATATTCCAAAGAACAATTTATATTGTTATACATAATAGAAATAGTAAAATGTGTGCATGCATGTGCTTGCTAGTGCACTATAATATCCATAAGCTTTATCTCTAATCTTACTACATACTGAAAGGCTGCTTAGACCTATGCCAACTCTTTGAATAATTCATTTATCAGTGTATTTCACATCTTTTCTTTCATAAAACAAATATTGCCCGAGTGACTACTTTGTTCCATGTCCAGGGGATATAACAATAAACCAAATAGACACTGACCTTGCTCTTGTGTGGTTATCATGTTGATAAAGACCCAGCTCCTCTTTTGTGTTTGTGGCTTATAAGTTTCAGATGTGCAAAATGCTGACATAGCCTGCAGTTTCTACTACCATGTCACTCGAAGCTATTAAGAACACATCTCACTAGAAGTGGGATGGTGGTATAAGAAGAGCACCTATTTCAGTTTTTTCTCCCTGCTTCTCCCAAAAGACCAGGAATATAAGACCTTCCTAAGGTAGGGAATATTTGCATTGGATATCAAAGAGTACATAGAATTGTAATAGGTGGACACTGAAATAAAGGTCTTCCCAGACACAGGAAATAACATGAAAGGCACAAGTGTCCACAGAACCAAGAACAACATAATGAGAGCAGTGTGGGGCATAGGAGGTGGACCAGAAAAGATGGGTGCCTGGAAAGGCAACATGCCTGGAAGGAACCAAGTAAGCAGAAGAGCCTTGGCCAGAGTCATGAACAATCTTCCAGTATAACAGTAACAAACCTAAGAATGATGAGATTTTACATAATCTTCCAGACCTGGAAAAAGTGCTCAAAAGCATTTTGCGAATCTAAAATAGCCTTGACTGAAGTAATAGATAAGCTAGAAGCAGAAAAGCAAAGACCAATTTCCCAAATAATGATGATAAAATAATTTTTAAATATGACAATCTTAAAATAACCTCTAGCAATTAAGTCTGTGTGCAAACCTTAGGGGTACATTAAGAGATCAAAGAATAGGAGCGCCTAGGTGGCTCAGTCAGTTAAGCATCTGACCCTTGATCTCTGCTGAGGTCATTATCTCCAGGTCCTGAGATTGAGCCCCGCATCACCAATTCAGGCTCTGCACTGAGCATGGAGTCTGCTTAAGGTTCTTTCTCCCCCCTCCCTCTGCCTCTCCCCTACCCCACTACCACAGACTCTCTCTCTCCCTCTAAAAAAAAAAAAAGAGATGAAAGGAAAAGAACGATATAAAAGCCTAAATAAATGCCCCAAAAATCAACTTAAAAATTCAGAGCCCTTCATGATTTAAATAAAACCTGGTAGAAAAGGAACAAGTATATAATGCATGATGGCATCATGTCTATACTAGACTAACATAAGTAGAGTGATGCCACACATCATGAACAGAGAATACACCTTCAGATTACAGAATGACAAAAATTTATCTTAAAATGTTTTGTTTCAATTCTGTTATTAAAAACTATTAAAGTCAAACTTCAATTATGTAAGAACTGTCTTTTTTTTTTTTCAAATTTATTTCATTTCTGGTTAACATACAGTGTCATATTACTTTCAGGATTAGAATTGTGATCCAGGGCAGCCCCGGCGGCGCAGCGGTTTAGTGCCGCCTGCAGCCCAGAGCGAGATCCTGGAGACCCGAGATCGAGTCCCATGTTGGGCTCCCTGCACAGAGCCTGCTTCTCTCTCTGCCTGTGTCTCTGCCTCTCTCTCTCGCTCTGTATCTCTCATGAGTGAATAAAATAAAATCTTAAAAAAAAAAAAAGTATAAAAAAGAATTGCGATCCATCACTAACATGCAACATAGCAACTGCCCCCGCCTTGATGCTCCTCTTCCATATAGTCCACTCTACCACCATCCCACCTGCCTCCTTCCATCAACCCTCTGAACAGTCATTTTTTAGGACTGCGGGCAACCAGATCATACAAGTCACTACACTGTACATCTGCAACACTGGAAGGGCTCTTTACTTGAGCTCATTAGAGGTACCTGGGGCAGTAGCTTGATTTCTCTAAATTTTTTTACACCCTACAATCTTTGTCTGAAATGATGATTTATTGTGAATGTGATTGTATGCGCTTTTGAAATTTTTATTTCCTGAGAAATTTTGATGTTCTTTAAATTCATCCTCACAAGATATGACAATTTTGGAGGAGTAGGGATAAGTGGAATTAAATAGTCAAAGATAGGTACAGTTCCTAAAGGATGTGTTTAATCATTACGGATACTAGCCCCAAAGAATTCTATGAAGTTTATGACATGATCTTATCCCTATTCTTATTTCTTTCGTATTTTTAATAAAATATAAACAACAGTTGACTCCCCAATGTTCTAATCTACTTATCTAATCTTCATATTTATGTCCACCATTTATTTTTTTAATAATTGGCAAACTTTTAATAAGTCTTTTGCACACAAAAGTAATAAGTTTCACAACTATTGTTGCATCATTTATACTATTCTATACTTGACTAATAGCACTTCAACATATTAAATATAAAATACATAAAATATAAAATGTTTAAAATATCTGCATGCAGAACACATCTTTACAAAAAGTGAATATTAATATATCACAGTATACTAAAAAAATACACCTTGTTTGTATTAGTTACAATGTATTACACTATTACATAAATTTAATAGATGTGATAATAATCTACGTGATCATTTGATCAGCAATTACACACTGAGGTCAAAAAGGACCATTTCAAAGTCTTCAGCCTTCCCCCCAAACTCAAAGCAAAATCAAATCATCAATTTAGGGTAGAAGATTAGAACCACAGCTGAATTTTGTGGAGTCCTAATGTATATATGCATGCAACTGTGTATGTGTGGCAACAGATAAATGATAGTGACATTGAAAAGACAGACTGTATAATCTATAAAAGTTAATCCTGTTTTAATGTCATTCTCTTTGGAGTGTTTAATTAGATCTATTAGGTCTAAACAAAAGCCAACATCATATTAAAAAATAACACCTTAAAACTCCCAAGAAGTCAAGACTTTATTCAAAGATGTCCATTCACCACTGTTGTTTAACTAGTCATGCTATTTAACCAGACAGGAGAGTAATGTCTGGCCAGGCCCACAGTAGACAAGCGTTGGCTTGGGTAAGTCTGTGCTCCAGACACTGTTTGGAAACCAACAGTGTTTGTTCCGTACAGCAATCAGAACAGCCTCACCACATTAAGCTTATGGAAACCAATCCCAAAAAATAAAATGTAATTCATAAGGTTCCTTCTACCATTTTTCCATGTTTATTGTTTGGTGTGTTTTTTTTTTTTCAATTATTTTTGTTATGCAAGGATGCAGTTTGCAGGTTCTCGTGCACTCTGAATTTGAACCGCCCCCATTTTACAAAGTAATAATAACATTTGTACCAAGCACTCTTCTGGTTTAATCTTCATGGAAAAATCATATACAGCATGAATTAGTAGGCCCATTTTGTACATAAGGCGACTGAAACTATAATTGCCTGACATCTCGTGGTGGTAAGATTCAAGACCATCACATTCTCAGCCCGGCATCTACTCTACTCTGATGCACATTGGTCATGTTAGCACCTGTTTTCCTTGGCATCAGATCTGAACAGCTTAATACAGAGCAGTGAGGTCCCTGAAAGTCAGAGGATTTGCTGGGGTTTATGCCAGAGCAAAGTTCCATGCATTTCCCCAGACACTCGCTCAGCACAGCACCTGACTTTATCCTGGAGCAGGGGGCTGTGGCTCCTGGCAGCTAGGCAACCCCACACTAAGATCAGCCTCTGCACAGCACTGGATTTCTGCCACCCTCTCGCCATTTCTGTAATTACCTCTAAATTTAACACACGGTCATTAAGGATGGTGCCGGGAGAATCTGATAATATTTCCCTTCCTTTATTGGATAAGTGCATCTGCCTGTCTTACCCCACATTTTTAACAAGTGCAGCCTCAGATTAGCCAACCAGTTTTTTTCTCTGACCCCTGCTTCCATGCAAAGCTTCTAGCTTTCTCTATTCTAAAGTTCACTGAAGTATTTTTCTGCTTTCCTGCAGTTTTTAAGTAGATAATAAGTTCCAAAATTTACCAGCCTTTCGCTGAAAGAAGCTTGTCACGGTGGTTGGTAGCTAATGAAGGCCCCTTTAGTTTATCTTCATCAATTGTCAAATATTTGAGTCCGTGAAGTGGTGTGATGAGGTACAAAGACAGATATTTGAAGGGATTTTAACTCATTTGAGCAATTACATGCTTAACTGCCCTGCGATAATCTGCCAGTCTGAGTCTTTTCTACACAGCACAAGTGGGGAGCGTTAGAATAGCTGGATTTAGAACATAAAGGCTTAGTCTGAATGGAAGAAAGGCACCAGGGAGATTAATGGCCAGTAACAAACAGCAGGGCTGCTTGCAAGTTATATATCACATAGTTACCTACCAGCAGTGATGGGGGCCAGCTCACAGAGAGCCTGGGTGGGGACAAAACAGGCACTGCACAGAATCCTGAGTACCATCCACCACTGATTTACCAAGAGGTGGAGAATTCATTTTTTTAAAGTAATACATACATACAATATATACATGCATACAATATACACGTACATTAATGAATGCAATATATACATTCATGTATGCAATGTACATGTACATTCACACATGCAGTATATGCATACTATTGAAAAAATCACTTTTGCCAACAAATCCGTGAATTTAAAAGCTCTTTCCAGGGCTGTTTTGCTAATAGTTAGCTGAGTCTACTAACCCATCATTCTTATCTTCTAAAAGCATAATGTCTTTGGGTATTAGAAATTAAAATAAACATAACACTTTAGAGAACTTAAATAATTTTGAAAAAGATGAACAAATCAAATCACCTGAGCTAAAATTATACCACAAAGCCAGAGCAATCAAGATAGTGTGGTATTGTGTAAAGACATATATACAGATTGATGGAACAGAATAAAATCTTGACATAAAGGAAATAATTTCATGAATGAATATCCTGTCATTAAAAACATAATTCTAAAGGAGCAAATGTCAGGAAAATGGATTTCATTATTGGTGTTGCTGTGGTTACTGAATGTTGATTTTCTCCTGTCTTTCCTGAATTGTTTGATATTTTGTTTTTCCAGCAGGAGACATCTAGAGTGATACCATGTTGATTATATTCAAAGGCTGTGATGTATGATAAGTTATTCTTCCACTTATTTGTTTACTCACTAATTCATTTTTTATTCATTTACCTAATGTTTCCTAAGCACCCCTTGATGTACATTCAGAGGAGAGAGAGAGCATGAACAGAAGTGGGGATCAGGGGAGGTTGTGAGGACAGGGTAACATTTCAGGTGGTTTTGAAGACTAGTAGGATGCCCAGGGAAGTGTGGAGTGGTAAGCACTTCATGTGCATAAACAAAAAATATGGAAAAAAGACACAGTGGGTTGAGACAAAGGGAGGCCAAGTGTGGAAACATGGTTGGAAAGGCATGGATGCTTTTAATGCCACATCAGCAAGACTGGACTTAACCTGGAGCGATGGTATACTATCAGAGAACCTGCGGGGAGAGCTGTGCTTTAAGAAGGTTAACCTGATAAAATTGTGCCAGGAGAATAAGAGTGATAAGACCAGCAGGATAGCTTTAGCAATAATCCAAGTCAACCCATAATGACAAAGAATTGTGCATGGTTAGGAGAGTGGGGATGGAGAGAAGGAAAGACAGGTAGAATTAACAATATTTGTCCTCTGATTTTATGTAGTGGATGGCAAAGAGTAAGACACAGAAGATGGCTTGGGTACTAGAAAAAGGGAGTTGATGCCATTACAAAGGGGAATCAGGGGGTAAGGGAATAAAGACTAAATTTGCCAAAGAAGATTACTGTTTTCCTTCAAACACATAATGTTGATGATACTGGTTCTGGTCCACAGCTGATCAAAAAGGGAATAAAAGCATTAAAGAGAAGTCATGATAGAGGATAGAGATCTTGAAACTTGGCCCCTTTTGCTTGACCATCTATCTCACCCAGGCTCCAAGATCAAGTCCGTGGGAGATACCAGGCCTGATGTTCATTGACTATCTCCTTTCTGAAAGCATGGATCTGAGAACTTGCACATGGGTTCCTTCATTTCATTTGATATCCACAGCAAACCAGTAAGTCTTACTCCTATTTTTACATGGCCAGTAAGTGCCATAATTAGGTCTAGTCTGACTTCTAAGCAAGAAGAGGCAGATAAGAGGGAAGGAGAGAGAGAAAACAAAAATCTCTGTAAGAAAATTGGTGGCATTTAGAACATAAAGGTGTTCTCCTTCCCTGTACCTCAGGTTCCTTTCCATCAAAATAGGTGACAATCTTGCTCTGCCTCACAGATGAGAATGGATGAATGAGAGAATCCCACACCAATAAGGAGTTACTTAGCCCTTCTTTACAGAATAATACAAAAATAGATGTGCAAAATGAGGAAATAGTCACTTATAATTATGCATAGTTTTTACTTATACTCTTGAGTCATCTGTGCTTTAGACACTATTTGTGTAACTATTGGTTAAAAAATAGTAGTACTCAGGGGGCACCTGAGCAACAGAGTTGGTTAAGCAATTGACCCTTGCTTTGGGCTCAGGGGATGATCTCATGGTCCTGGGATCGAACTCCACATTAAGCTCCACATTGGGCTCCATGCTCAGCTCAGAATCAGTTTGAGATTTTCTCTCCCTCTTCCTCTGACTGTTCTGCTGGTGCTCTCTATCTTCCTAAAAAATTTCAACAAAAAATAATATTACTCAATAAATCTTTATTGAATGAGTGGGTTAACAAACAAAAAAAGCCAACAACCATATCTATATACTTCTGGGATTAAAGTATGGATTCACACTGGAAAGAAATTAAGATTAGTAATTACAGTGTCCAGTGGGCAGTTTCTTAACCTTATAGTGCCATCTACTATTATTCTCCATAGGAGACAGCAGGATAAGGGGTAAGTGGGTGGCCAGAGATTTGTTGCTTCTAGGGACCAGATGGAAAATCTGCATTAGAAGGGAAAGATTGGTAGTGAGGAACTAAATTATGTGAGAAGGTGGAGGAGCATCTGTATTTAGCCAGAAAGTGTGCATAATGAGCCCCAAGGTTTTCATCTAATGGAACCTGATACCCTTTATTTGGAGACAAGTGACCTCTAAAGGCATGCTTCTGGCTTCATTTATCCACAGAAGAGATAAATTTGTACTTCTCCACTCACTGCTCTTACTCAGACCACATTGAAATCAATATATTTGGACTTAGTTTGCCATCATTATGGTGGGGTTTCTAATATTAGAGGATAACTGGCCAACTGGCCCATCCAGACATTGGTGATGTGTTTCATATATAATGTAGTGAAGACTATGTGAAAAACACTGAGTGTGACCAATCTCTTCTCTCCTTCCTCCCAACTTTCCACAGGCAAGTACTAAACAACTGATGATTGCTTCTAGATGTAGGAACAAGCTTCCAACAACAGAAGACATGAATGTGTTTTCCCCTGCCCCAGCAAGTTCTAAGAGGTGACTCCAAAGTAGTCTAATCCTAACTAAAACATTTTAGAAATGTCAGTTTCATCTTAGCGTGCCAATAAAAAGGACACTGTCTTTTAATATATCGAAATATTTTAATTTAAAATGCTTTGTTTCCAAAATATTCCCATAAGACAGCATCCCCACTTTGCTAAACATTTTGGCACAAAAACTACACCCACTGCACTATAATTCGAGAAACATGGTCTTTGGTAAAAGAGATGAAGAGTAAAATTGCCACCCTCGAGGATTCAACAATCTAGCAGGGATGACAAATGAAGAAACAGCAGAGCTTGACAAAAGTTATGGGAGCAGTAGACACAGGTTTATGGGCCAGAAAACAGAGCTATAGTTTTCTTTCCTTTGTGACCATTAGTACAGAAGCAGAGGATCAGATGACCTAACTTTGCACCTGCCAGAGAAGTTGAAAACAAACTAAGAAGGTGTTTGATCCACCATGACAATGTACTGTATCATTTCAGAAAGTTATACATATGGCACCTGGTTTTGAACATTACAGTACTGCTTGGGGGCACTTTCAGGTGCTGTCTGCCATCTGCCTCCATCCAGAGTGCAGTTGCCTATGCCCTCAGACTGGCAGAGTCAAACAATATGTGCTCTGCCCTCATCTTTGCCTCACCCAGTCAAGTTTGTCACTCTGGCAGGACTAACCAGTAGGTCGGTCCTCCTTTATCATGCAGAAGCTATGACACCACCTTCAATCCATCCCAGTCACGTTATTCTCCAACTGGATGCCACCACTCAAGATGGCCATACTAATGGACAGGGCTCTCTTGTCTTCATGCCATTGTCATCTGTGTGATTTTTCATTTGAAATGATCACCTTCAGCCGAATTTCAGAGTGCTCTCGTAACAGTAATGATATTCCTAGGGACTCCTTGGAACCCAGCTGATTCTCTTGGCAGCAGCACATGAATTCCACATAATCTGTTTATTCCTATTGTTCAAGTGGCAGCATATGGTGATGGCAAAGAGAGTACCTATGCACTGATGTTGTGAAATTGCCATCATTGGCAGTCATCTGATACACTTGGATGGCTGTATATGGATGCAACATGGCATGCAAGATGCCATGGAAGTCAACAAAACAACACATGCCACTGCTATATGGAACCAAACCCTCCTAAATCATATGCAATATACTCATGGATTAAGATTAGCCTTGGGATCCCTGGGTGGCGCAGCGGTTTGGCGCCTACCTTTGGCCCAGTGCGCGATCCTGGAGACCCGGGATCAAATCCCACGTCGGGCTCCCGGTGCATGGAGCCTGCTTCTCCCTCTGCCTATGTCTCTGCCTCTCTCTCTCTCTCTCTCTGTGACTATCATAAATAAATGAAAAAAAAAGTTAAAAAAAAAAAGATTAGCCTTAATATTCACCAGGTGACTTAGTCGGTTAAGTATCTGACTCTTGACACAAGCTCAGGTCTTGATCTCAGGGTCATGGGTTTAAGTCCTGCATTGAGCTCCATGCTTGATGTGGAGCCTACTTGAAGAGAAAGAAGAAAGAAAGAAAGAAAGAAAGAAAGAAAGAAAGAAAGAAAGAAAGAAAGAAAGAAAGAAAGAAAGAAAGAAAGAAAGAAAGAAAAGAAAGGAAGGGAGGGAGGAAGGGAGAGAGGGAGGGAGGGAGGAAGGAAGGAAGGAAGGAAGGAAGGAAGGAAGGAAGGAAGGAAGGAAGGAAGGAAGGAAGGAAGGGAATGGGGAACTTGGGTGGCAGAGTCCATTAAGCATCTGACTCTTGGTTTCAGCTTAGGTTGTGATCTCCAGTCATGAGACTGAACCCCACATAGGACTCCATACTCAGCACAGATTCTCTCCCTCTGTCACTGCTGCTCATGCACTCTCTCAAAAAAAAAAAATCTTTAACTGATACGTCATTTGCAAATATCTTCTCCCATTCTGTAGGTTGTCTTTTAGTTTTGTTGACTGTTTCTTTTGCTGTGCAAAAGCTTCTTATCTTGATGAAGTCCCAATAGTTCATTTTTGCTTTTGTTTCTCTTGCCTTCATGGATGTATATTGCAAGAAGTTACTGTGGCCAAGTTCAAAAAGGGTGTTGCCTGTGTTCTCCTCTAGGATTTTGATGGAATCTTGTCTCACATTAAGATCTTTCATCCATTTTGAGTTTATCTTTGTGTATAGTGCAAGAGAGTAGTCTAGTGTCATTCTTCTGCATGTGGATGTCCAATTTTCCCAGCACCATTTATTGAAGAGACTGTCTTTTTTTCCAGTGGATAGTCTTTTGTCCTTTGTCAAATATTAGTTGACCATAAAGTTGAGGTATCAGATAAAGGGCTACTACCAAGATCTATAAAGAATTGATCAAACTCAACAGCAAAGAAACAAACAATCCAATCATGAAATGGGCAAAAGACATGAACAGAAATCTCACAGAGGAAGACATAGACATGGCCAACAAGCACACGAGAAAATGCTCCACATCACTGGCCATCAGGGAAATACAAATCAAAACCACAATGAGATACCACCTCACACCAGTGAGAATGGGGAAAATTAACAAGGCAGGAAACCACAAATGTTGGAGAGGATGTGGAGAAAGGGGAACCCTCTTGCACTGTTGGTGGGAATGTGAACTGGTGCAGCCACTCTGGAAAACTGTGTGGAGGTTCCGCAAAGAGTTAAAAATAGATCTGCCCTACGACCCAGCAATTGCACTGCTGGGGATTTACCCCAAAGATACAGATGCAGTGAAACACCGGGACATCTGCACCCCGATATTTATAGCAGCAATGTCCACAATAGCCAAACTGTGGAAGGAGCCTCGGTATCCATCAAAAGATGAATGGATAAAGAAGATGTAGTTTATGTATACAATGGAATATTCCTCAGCCATTAGAAATGACAAATACCCACCATTTGCTTCGACGTGGATGGATCTGGAGGGTATTATGTTGAGTGAAATAAGTCAATCGGAGAAGGACAAACATTATATGGTCTCATTCATTTGGGGAATATAAAAAAATACTGAAAGGGAATAAAGGGGAAAGGAGAAAAAATGAGTGGGAAATATCAGAAAGGGAGACAGAACATGAGAGACTCCTAACTCTGGGAAATGAACTAGGGGTGGTGGAAGGGGAGGAGGACGGGGAGTGGGGGTGACTGGGTGACGGGCACTGAGGGGGGCACCTGATGGGATGAGCACTGGGTGTTATTCTATATGTTGGCAAATTGAACACCAATAAAAAATAAATTTAAAAAAATTCTTTAAAAAAAGATAATCCTTAATACTAACCCATAGACAAGATTTCTTCTATGTCACTAGCTTAGCTCACCTTTCATGAAACCTATATTTCAACAACTATGAAAAGACTTCTTTTCTAAAGGTAAGCCTGATGGGTTCCTTCTCTGCTTGAGGTCATCGAGATACCCTCTATTTTATAAATGTTAAAAACCAAACTCCGTGGTATAACCTGGCCCATGCGTCATCTCCCATTATCTTCCCATCCTTTCTCTGTAAGGAGCTATCCATCAATCCCCAAATACACCTCTCTCTAGGGTCCCTCCATGCTTCTGCTTAGGATGTTTTTTTTCCCCTGGAATGCCATTCTTCCTCCTTTTAGATAGAAAATATCTGTTTGGTTTTCAAGACCCAGTTTAGACGCTATGTCCCCTTTCCAGCACAAGGACTCACTGTTCCTTTTGTCCCAGAATGCTGTGTATAGGCATCTATGCAGCACGGCTTCTGTGCTTCCATCATTATTTGTCTGTATATCTGACCCTTGAGCCAGCCTGACTTTCTTGAGAGAAGGGTCACATCTTTCTAATCTTTGCTGTGCTCCCTAGCAGAGTGTGTAGAACACAGTAGACCCTCTGTCATCATGTTGTGAACTTCAGCTCTGTCCAGGTCTGTGAAACACAGGCAGGGCTCAGATTTCCTTCAGAATTAAGTTCAGACACAAACTCAAATTCATACAGGAGCTAGGAGAACAGCAAAATTAGGTGAATAATGTACAGTCAGTGGAGACTGCAGTAATCTGAAGCACTCATGACTTACTCTAAGAAAGTGGTCAGGACTAATGATGGCTATGTATGACAATGGACTCAGTATTGCTAGATCTTTTGATCCCCACCCCAACCCTCACCTGCCAAACCAAGAGACTCAGAGATCCAAATTCCTTGTTTGAATTTCTGATTTTTAAGTGAGAGAAACTAATCTTAAAACTTCTAGGGCAGCCCGGGTGGCTCAGCGGTTTAGCGCCACCTTCAGCCCAGGGCGTGATCCTGGAGACCCAGGATGGAGTCCCATGTCAGGCTCCCTGCATGGAGCCTACTTCTCCCTCTGCCTGTGTCTCTGCCTCTCTCTCTCTCTCTCTCTCTCTCTCTCTCGAATAAAAATAAAATCTAAAAAATAATAATAATAAATAAAAACTTCTAAAATTATGTGTAGACCAAAGTATAACACATTTGTGGGATTTCAACCTCATCCTTACCTAACCTCTTTTAATCACATTCCAGGGGTGGGAAGGGAAAGTTACTCTTTACCTCCCCCAATCACATGCCTCTGAAGTACAGAGGAGAACTGGAGTTGATTAATTACTGGTGTTAATCGCCTGACACTTTTCAAGTATTTGGGGAGAAGCTATGTCATCAGAGGGATAGTTTAATACACTAGTTTAAATGTTACCTTTTCTCCACCTAATGCACCCTCAAACTGTCACCTCCAAATATTGAAGCTTAAATGTATCTAGAATTTATAACACTGAATACAGTGGGACAAGGTCAAGCCGTAAGTCTAACATTTCACATATTTGAGTTCCTTATCTGACATCCCCATTCCCTTGGGGCACAACTTTTTAATTATTATTTGTAGATCATCTTTTTCTTAACCACCTGAGAAGTGCAATTATCACCCTGAAATGCAATGTCTGAGGTATCATTTTTTTCTGAAATGGAAATTTTACATCCAAGTAGAGACCTAAGCATACAATTTATTGCAATAGCATCCCTGACAGCCACTCAGAAATATGTGTGTCCAGAATGTGGAAACTAACTCATAATTAACAGTGGAACTAGGATCATTTTAAAAGGAAAGAAAAAGAGCCAAACTCTTTTTCTTTCTCATAAGATTACTATTTCCCACACATCACTATAGCTATTTGAATTGTTGATGCCAATTTTTTGCCCCTACTTACACTGTGGTCCTGATTGTGAAGTGGTTAAGATGAAATTTAATTAATGTATGGTACACATTTATTTTCCACTCCACATTTTGTAGACGGAATATTCTCCAGCATACCTGCCTACTACCAAAATACACAACCATGGCATGAATGGAATTCTAGCTAACACTTGAAGGAGGCAGTATAACACCCAGTGGATTTTAAACCTAAGAGCTCAAGACCAGCAGTCAAGACCCTTAGGACTCATTCCCAGTTCTCCAAGTTGAAAGATATTCAGCTAGCAGTGTGTGTCTGCAGTAACAACTTTATATGTTGAATCAATTATGCTAGGGGAAGAAACAGAGTAGAAGGGTATGAGAGGAGAAAAAGAAACAGCCAAAACTTGGATGGTAGAAACCTGGCCAAAGAAAATGACTGTGTATAATGTATCACAATCCCTAGGTTCTGGCTAACTAGTCTATGAAGTATAGGCAATTTTATGCCACTTCCAATGAATTTTTTTCTTGAGTAGTCAGTTTGGTTTGCCCTTTCCTGGACATAGTTACTACCATACTTCACTCTTGTAAGAGTAGAGCCGAAATCATCAGTGTGCCCAGCTACTAACTTAGTGGCATCTGTTTTCATTGTCACTACCAGCATCTAACTAGTACCTGCATCCTCTCATTTGGGAGCTCAACAAAGGGTCACCCATTCTGTACTTCTGCCCCTTCTCTTATGGGGAACCCTTGGAAATATTTTTCCTATACCAGATCTTTCTCCTTTAAGAGTGCATGCTTAAGCATAAATCTGAGCTGTTGAGGATACATAAAATAAAACAAATTTCTCATCTATATGACATTTATATATCCTTGACCCAAAGAACTGAAGATAGCAGTCGTGAATTATAAAATCTCTTAAGTTCCTGGTTGAATGACCCCAGTTTCTTTCCTTGCTCTGCATCTGATGCGGCTTCTTGACCTTTGCTTGACAGAATATCTTACCCTGAAAAGTAGTCCATATCCCTGATCTAGTATCAGTTATCCATGAGCCTTGTCCAAGCAACTGATTATTAGGTAAATTGGGAAAATGTCTTAGGCTGGATTTCTCTGATTTCAGTTCTAGTACTGAAAAATCATTTATAGCTATGACATTTCTTTTGTCCACTGAGCCATACTAGTTACACAAATCAGAATATTCAATAACATTTTGATTACTCATTTCTTTACCCCATATTTGGTAATTGTGCCAGGCATTGTGATAGACTGGCACTGGGGTCATAGTTCATGGCAACATTTTCCCTGCCCTCATGGGGTGATCACTTCTAATTAGGTCATTGGCTCAAACTAATTCTCTGGCAGCTGTTGCCTTCACATCCTACGAATAGTGAAAGACTAGAGAGAAAAGTTCCTCCTTCAGAAAAGCTGTTACCACCACCTGGTCTCAGCATGCCCATGAGCACTGGCAGGTGCTGCTCAGTTGCCTTACTACATACAGACAAAAAGTAGAAGGCCCGCTCCCCTTTTCTAGAGTCAGTGAGTGAGGCAGGTAGTGGAAGCTGGCAAAAGTATGTACTGCTCGTGGGCAGAGACCTTCAGCAATGGAGAAGACCATCTGGGAAGTATGATCCCTTCTTCAGAACTTTCTTGCCCCTTCATGTACTGCCATGTGGCCCCCGTCATTTTGTAAAATAATTGTCATTTTCATATCTGACACCCCTGTTACACCCAAGATTCCTGAGGGGAATGGCTGTGTTGCTTTCATCCATATTTAGCCAGAATATGGCACTCAGTAGACATTTATGGAATGTTTGTTGAACACATGGCTGCGCTTTCATCTCTCTCTACATGGTTTGTTGGCTAGGATCATTCATTGTTCCAAGTTATCGCTTCCTGTTGCCATTGTGAGAATTCAGTATAAATACTATGCTTGTGAAAAAGAAAGCTCTGGAAATAAAAGTCCGCTTTATGCCTCCTTCATTATGCCATTTCTTTAGCTGTAATTACTTTGTGATTCTTGAAAAATAACAGATTAACAATTGGAATAACTCATAATATGAAATAATTTTCAAAGCCACCATCTATATAAACTCTGATTTTTTTACAAAAGGATAAAATGCAAAAAATGGAAATAATATATTGAAAACATATAGTTTTTAAGTATTTTATGAAGTTACTTAATGGGTTATCCTCTTATTTACATTTTAAATGAACTTCAAAAATCAATCATGCAAGATAGTGGATATGCTTATGAATATACAATGTATTTTATATGGCGCATTAAATAAAAAAAGGATAAAGATGTTCACTGCATCTACCAACAATCCTATTGATACAATTGGTTCAATGAAGTTGTCAAGATTTACCAAGAAAAAAACAAATGACCTCCACATTTATCATTGCTAAAGGTTCCTGCTAATTAGCATCTAGAGATATCATGTTATAGATGCTTCTTTAAAAGCTATCAGCCCTCCAACTCTGCACAGTGACATGGTATCTATCAAAGTCTCATGGTGCTTGCAATTCTGACAAAAGGCACTCCAAAGAACCGGCACGTACTGCCATATTTGCATTTTTGCATCTCATTATGAACATAATTGCATACCGACACAGCAATTCTTCTTGACTATCTCAAAAAACATTATCAGTAATGTCTGAAATAAATGCTTAAATGTCAGCTATTGACAATCAAGAAAAGCTGACCTTTGAAGGTTCTCATTCTTCCAAGATGTGGCCTGCTAGGACTCACTTCTTAACTTCCTGTCTGTGTTTGATAACAGAAAAGGGACACAGTGGCTCAGAGAACTGTGGTTTTATGTGGCAAAATAGAGGAGAATTGAGAAATTATAAAACCAATTTATCATTCCTATAAGCAGTCATCTGGAATCAGTTGAATGTTTGTTACAGCCATTCTGAAAACCTCTGAAACTTTAAAGAGAGTGGACATCTACATGTTTACAATGGAATTTCTGCAAAATTTATATAGTGCCTTCACATTAACAACTAAAATGAGTTTCCCCATGATTAATGTTATGACAAAGAACAAAACAACCTTTCCCCTACAAGCATGCAACCCATTTTACACATTGTCACAAGTAGAGTCTTAAGGGTTCGACAAGTACCAACAGCTAATCTAAAACTGCACAGAACCATTCACACCCTCTCCCTTAAGATTTCATCTCAGTAGAGTGGCCATAGTTGCATGGATCTCATATTCTATTGTGTGCCTGTATCCTGTCATCAACCCATGTTTGGAGCTGCCTCAATTTGTACAGCAATTCAGTATACATTTTTCCAAAAGCACTAATCAATTTTAACTCACATTGAAATGCCATAGAAATGGCTGCCAATGTCCAGAAAATGCTAATCAATTTTGAAAATCTACATCATGGCTTGCATCCCAGATTTTCCACCCAATCCACATCAAATAGAAATGATGGAAAATGATGTTAACATGTTCAGCCGCTTGTTTGCTTGTTGTAGCTGAGGCATTGGTCATGCTTCAGTGGCAAACGAACCGCCTGTTTGGAAGCTCATCCAGTTTGTACTACTTTGGGTGTCTGTGTGGCAACAATGTGAAGTGGCTGTCACACTTTGCGTTCAAAGACTAGGATTTCCATATTAATCCTTTCCCCGTATTTTGCTTTTGAAGAACATAAGGGATGATTTATTTCTTAGATGGGGAAATATGCATTTCTAATGCTTCCGATTCTCCAAAGAACATTCTCTAGTGGAAAAGCTGCATCTTTGGCAGGAATGACACACATCTATATTTCAGACTCACAGAACAAATCTAGATACTATAGAAAGGAGAGAAAGGTTTGGTGCACTAAGCCCATATAAATAAGCTCTTGCTACAAACAAACAAATTAACAAAATATCTTCTCAGAATTTAAATTAGGAAAGGATCTCAGAAACCAGCCAGTTTAACCTCCCCACCATGAGGATTCATCCTTAAAGACCTTCCTGAAAGACGTTCCTTAGGATGAAAAGAATTCCTCTACTTCCCAGGATGGGAAATTCTAGTAGGAGGCCAACCCATTGATTCAAAAATTAATTACAAATATGGGCTGAAAACCTCTTCAAAACTTCTCCTAATTGGTGTCCAGCTGTTCTAGGTGTGCAGAAAGCAAACCACTGCACCCTTTCCTGACAGTGATCACTTTGCCCATTAGTGTTCTGGGCCCCAGGAAAACACAGCCCCATTCCCATTAGGTTCCATTCTTTCATTCCCATGAGGTGTGGCTCTGGGATGTCCCTCCCACTCTGTTGGTCAATTTCCCCAGTTGCTTCCCAGATCCATAACCCTTTTTGAAACACCCACAATTACCCCCAGGACGGGACCCAGTTCTCCCAGTGGGAACATTGCTTCTGGGACTCTGAACATTAACAGTCCTACAAAAATAATCTGAGAAGGTTGTAGCACATTGAGGAGCAGGAACACCCTTGTTGGCATGTAAGTCTATAATCAGGCTTATTCCTTCAATTATAATCAGTTTGATTTACTATTTTTATGTCATACTTTCTTCTTCTGCTTTTTTTTTTTTTTTAAACAAAGCTAAAGAGTCCATAATCTCAAGAGGTCTTCAGAAGCCAAGAAAGGGCCTGATCTTTGCCCTGGGCCTAGCAAAGTATAGGCATATCCTGACCATTATCATAGCAGTGGCAACAAAACTTAGCCATTATTAAGCACATAATTGATGGCTGAGATATGACTACCATCTGTATGATTTATCTCACTTAGTCTTTATCAGAAGCCTATGAAGTAGTGACGATTATCATTCTCATGTTGTAGATAAGGAAACTGAGATCCATACAGGCTAAGTAACTTGCCTAAAGCCACAGAGCTAGGAAATGATGAGCCTGGCTCCAGTGCCCTCATTAACAGAAGCCTCCTTAGCAGAAGTTCAGAATCTGCTGGTGACCCTGAACTAATTGTTGTCTCTTTTGTTACGTGCATGTTTTCTTACTGAATGAGGAGAGTATTCTAGGCACCATGGTGACAGCAGCATTGAGTCTCCAGAGGATCTGTAAGCCCGCACGGTATTCTCCATTCTGCAGTGGCCCCCTGGCAAAGTGACAGGGGTTAGGATGAGTCCAGGAGGTAGCCTTGCTATTAGTGGGAGAGCACCCTTAATATTCATATGCTCAGTTCCTTTGCATATCATGGGGTGGGCCATCCTTAACCAGAAGCAGAGCATTGCTCCCTGAACTAGAACTTCCCAATGAGAAACACCAGAGATCCCTCCCTTCTGGATCCCAATGTCCTCCACAGCCAGACCGAGGAGGATATCCAAGGCACCAGAAGGCCTGTCAGCCTCAGGTAACATATTTTTGTAGCCAGATGTCTCATTCTGAGCTACTATCTAGAAATCCACTATGTGGTTGTCTTATTTGAGAGGTAAAAGGATGGCCAGCAGGTAAAAATAGCAGAACTGAAGAGAAGCACTGCATTTAATTCTATCTAATTGATGCTGCTGTGGGTGGGAATCAGAGTTCATCTCCTAGACGTTAATTAAGGCAGAAATACAGTGAAATGTCAGTCCTCTGGCTGCAAGGGCCCTTTTCAGGGGGGAAGCTGGAAAAGTAGACCTGGTATTTCTCTGCTGTCACAGGGCTCATAATATAGGGCTGCAAGCTTAATGTGGCCTCAGAAAGTACCCTGTCTCCCAATCAAGAGCCTTTCAGCAGAGAAGGACTGGACCCTAGTCCTATGGTCCTGGCAGCTGTATCCATGGGAATCCCCCTCCAACAGGAACAGAAAGAACACTTTGCAATTAAGGGCTCTGAATTTGGTGTTGTGCATATGCTGAAGTTCCCAAGCATTCCCCCAAAAACTATATTTCACCCACCCACACCCTTGGCAGAAACAAAAACACTGTGTTCTTCTTTTTTAATGAATTACCAATTGATGAGCTCTAAAGAGGAGAGGGGCAGGGAGATGCTGGCTTTAAATTAGGGCTAAAGAAAGGAAAAGAAACAAGCCAGAAGAAGGCAACCTACTTTTCCTAAATTTAGTAGGCTTTGACATCTCTGGAAAAGCATGTTTGTGGGACAGAATGCCAAACTCCAAAAGAAAGGAAACAAATCGAATAAATAATCTGAAAAAGCATCACATTTTGAGGCCAAGACTGGAAGCACAGAGCCATGCTGGAAGGCAGCGTGAGATCAAGAATAAACCCTTCAGCCCACATTGAGCTTTCTTTGCAGAAGATGTAAAACGTGCTCTGCCATTTTCTTCCAGAGATGAGGGGGAAAAAGAGCATCTGAGAGACAGGGAACATGAGCTGTTTCTGTGAATATCTTTCTGCGGGTACGCACGCAACATACTTGGCAGTATTTCCCAGAAATACTTTTATGGATCTCTGCTTGGCTCCACTGCTTTTTGCTACTAAAGCAACAGAAATAAAACCAGGTTTACCTTTATCTGAGGCCTTAGATTCTCTTAGACCTGGAGTCCCACACACTTTCTTTAAAGGGTGACATTGTAAACATTTTAGGCTTTGGGGGCTATACATTCTCAGTCTCCACCACTCAGTTCTACTTCTGTAGCACAAAAATAGCAGGAGACAATAAATGAAAGAGCCTGGCTGTGTTCTGGTAACACTTTACTGATGGTCACTGAAATTGGGCTTCTGAAATTTCTCATCAAATTATTATTCGTCACGAAAGACTATTATTACTGGTCTTTTGATTTTTATCACCATTTAAAAATGCAGGAAGCGTTCATAACACTCGGGCTGTCCAAAACAAGCAATGTGTGGAACTTCTTTCTGTGGGCTGCCTTTTGTCAACCCCAGTTTAGGCCATACGGAACCAGTGTGATCCTCTCCTACCTGTTTTTGGATCCCAAGTTTGAGCACTTAAACTATAGCAGGTGTGATGGTAGAGGGATTTAATTTTATGATCCAAATACTGATGCTGGATGGAGACTGTTTCTTATGGCTTGGCCGCAGCATCCAGGTGATATTTAAACATGTGCAGTGATTATCTTCACTATCAGCCTGCTGCCTATGACATGGCAGGCACTTTGCAGAATAATGCATACATGTTCCTAAGTCACGTATGAAGTGTGTGGCCCTAGTTCAGTGGTAAGCATGATGGGTGCAACCTCCTGGAATTCCTACTGGCCTTGACATGATCTCATGAAATCCGTATGGCAAATCAGTGAGGGTGGGGCACTGCAACAGCTCCATTTCATAGATGAGAAAGCTGAGAATCACAAAGTCTGGGACCACTCCACCTGTATATCGCAGAGCTGCAGTGTTTTTTCTCCTCTGCCAAAGGTGCTCATCCCTTCAAGTGTTCCACACTCCCAGTCAAGACCTTAATTCCATCAGTCATGCTCATGAGCAAACTTAGCTTGCACTCATATGAGACCATGTCTGGCCTCTTAATTTCCCATGTGTTTCGTCATATGTTTTATTGAAGAAATAATAAATGTGTGGCGGCAAATGAGCAAGACCTAAAGCTTACACATTCTGGGGGAGGCTTTGTAAGTATAAGAATGCAGCTATAAAATTATTGGCATCTCACAAGTAGTTAAAGGCATTTGTCAGTTCAACTGCCAAATATTTATATTTAAAAGATCTACCCTGTGCTAAACATTTTTCTAGGCACTGAGGATGCAGCAGTAAACAAAATAGACAGAAATGTCTGCTCTCGGGGATTTATGTTATACTGGGGGGAGACAGGCGGTAAACAATAAAATAAGTAAAACATATGCTATGTCAGATGGTGATAAGTGCTGTGGGAATAAAACAAGCATTGAAGGGTGATTGGGAGTGCCAGAATGGTATGGGAGTGGGAGAGTGAGAGAAGGACACAGTTTTAAAGAGAGGCTTGTCAAAGAAATATTACCACGGAGGTGGTATTTGAAAAAAGACCTCAAGGAAATGAGAGACTCGACCATGTGTCCCTCCAAGGCAAGGAGATTGCAGGCAGAAGGCCCAAAAAGAGCAAAGTCCTGGAGACACAGGTGAGGAAAGGCAAGGAGACAAGGGGGTGGAGCCCAGTGAGGGAGGGGAGGAAGAATGAGAGTTGAGGGGTGGGGGTAGGGTAGTTCCAAAGTGGCAGGCAGAGCCTTCAGAGATTTAGTGCCCAATGGACAACTTCTGAGGGGGTCGTTGAACGGTTTTAAGCAAAGGACCAACATAATCTAATCCAATTTACATTGGAACAGGACCACTTCAGAAACTGTTGGAAGAAGAAAGTGTAGAAAGCAAAGATAGAAATTACTGCAGTCATTTAGAGAGCAAAGGGGGATCTTGAACCACAGTGGCAACTGTAAAGGTAGAGTCTCAGACAGTTTGGACTATTAGAGCAAAACCCCATAGACTGAGTGGGTTATAAGCAAATATATGTATATCTCACAGTTCTGAAGGCTGGGAAGTCCCAGGTCATGGCACTAGCGGATCCGGTGTCTGATAAGCACACCCTTCCTGACTCACAGATAGAGCTTTCTGGAGTCTCTTTTTTCTTTTAAGTGCACTAATCCCATTCATGGGGGGGTTCTATCCTCATGTCCTAATCATTTTCTAAAGACCCCACTTTCTAATACCATCATTTGTGGGTTATTATGTCAACATATGGAGGGGAGGGCAGGCAGAAACATTCAGATGATCCAAGACAGTAAGAAGGGATCAGATTGAAATCCAGGACAACAAGATGTGCTGGCCACGGGTGTGGATCAGGAGAGGAGGCAGGAACCAAAGATAAGCCCCAGTCTCTTGGTCAGGCAACAGGAAAGATGGAGTTGCTAGTCACTAAGATGGGGAAGACAGTGACAGGAGTCAATCTGTGAGTAGAAGACAGAGAAGTTTGTCTTGGGATATGAGTTGTCTATTAGGTACTGAAGCAAGAATGCCAAACAGTGGTAGAGTCCAAAGTTCCTAAGCGTGGTATACACCACGTGTTGAGGACTAAGAGGAGGGGAAGGAAGAAAGACAAACCGCCATGCTGGTTCAGCTTGCAGACTGAGAATGCAACTGTACCACCTCCATCACACTTGCTAAATTACAGTTTACTTCAACAATTTGGAAGTTTGGCTAGGGTCCACTGATTTGAGTATGACATCTTTTGGAAATTTCGTACACTCCTTTTACTAAAATATTTGGCAAGATGAACTGGAGAATTTGTGGTTAATTTTATTAGCTGGAGAGTAGAGATTCTTTACTTTTGACACATTATAATTTTCTCTTAGGTTCCTAGTCTCAGTGATGGTCTTTTTGAAATTTTGATATTTAAAATTTCACTTAATATCATCCAGCTCAGGTTACCACATGACATACTAATATACATTGATCAAATTACCAAATCCACTTTAACTATTAAAATTGAAATAAAAACTTTTTTTAGGATGGTACCTGAATCCACACAGGTGGTGTATTTGTGCATTTTCTCTCTGAAAAACATAAAGTGGTGTCATCTATAATCAACATGTTCTATTGCTTCTCCACATTGATATCCACATTCTCAAAGGGGAATTCATTGCATGGATGGTTGTGATCTCCTTCCACTCTGACAATATTGAAATGGCAAAACCAATGTCAGCTGTTGGTTGAATCTCTAGGGATCACACTTGTCCATGAGCCTCTCATAAACTTCAAATGCTCATTTGCACAATCTTATCAGAGGAAAAAGTCAATGTCTCTTCCTGAATTCCCACCCTCTTTCCTCACGTTATAGAAATAAAGGCAAACATTTCATAATAATATGTTACCTTGCATTCATGTCCACTAAATTTAATATTAGAAAAATGGCCTTCAGAGAACTATGTTTTGGAATAAAGCTTACATTTCAAGAATAGCTTTTATACAGTATGAAAAGAAGGCAAGAGTATAAAAATGTGCCAATATGTATTCAATACAATTGGCTATGCACTGTTTGTCTTGTCTATTGCAAATGTAAAAATCTCAGGACTGGAGATGAGTATGTATGGGGAAAGTCACAGATCTTCTTTAAATATTATTATTCTTTTGGAAAAAGAAAACAAATTCACAAAGGATATGATTTGTTGGTTTTTCTCCCCTTGAGTTGAAGTGAGCTCTTAAGTTTAAGATAAAAGAAAGAGTACACCTGAATTTTGCCTAGTGCTTTTTCCCAGGCAGAGAAAATGCAGGTAGGGAGAGGAAACTTACCTGACAATGTCCTGTGCACAGAGTTGGACAGGATGCCTCTAGCTGCAGAAGGAGCAAGTGCAGAGGAGCCCAGAGCAGCAATTCTGGCTGTTCAAGCCACACGGTGTGCCAGCCACCAGGGTTGAGAGTCGAAGCATATTCATGTGCCTTGATCTTGGCTTCTGTGTGAGATACCATGTTAACAATCCTGTTGCCCACTCCACCCTGGCTTGAGATTTAAATAAAAACAAATTACAGGTCTTAACAGTGATAGATGGACTGCTTTTACATTTGTGTAGAGTATTTTTGCTCTAAGATTAAAGGCTTACGCATTTATCTGCATAAACTAACCCCTGGAGTAGGGTACTGCTGACATTTTCCAAGAAAAATGAATATCCTAACTTATTCCAAAGAGAAGACTTGGTATTTGTATGGCCAGAGTGACCTTTGCAAGTGCCCTTTCAGATTAGGTGCACTACATGGAAAATTGTGCTCTTACAGTACTCCATAAATCATACCTACCAATTTTCTTTAAAGGGGTATGTAAATATCAGTGTACCAGGTGGGTAAACAACACTAACCTCGTACAAATGGCTTGAAAATTGAAGAAAAGCACCTTATTTTGCTGCTGAAATTGCTTTTGAAGCCCAACATCGGGGCTTAGTTTGTAGAATGCATGAAATGATTTGAGCACAGGGAATAGAAAATGGGCTGATGATAACCATCCTCGACACAGTTCTCCTATTTCTGAATTCTTTCTGTGATCAAAGATATCGTTGCTGCGTATTACTTTTCTTTGCATATCCCAAATACATGTACATTTTAAGTGACATCTTCATTATCTACATATTTCCAAAATGGTCAGACAGCTATTCTAGCTGGCTAATATCTCTAGACGGACGTTCATGGAAGTCTTCTCATTTTGATTACATAACACTTCATTTAAGAAGAAAACAGAAAACCTTAGAGAGAAAACTAAAGAGAAAAGCTATAGCTTTTGAAACTCACAAAGTCTTAATATGAGTAAGTACTATTTTTGTGATTTAGTGAAATGCATTAATTCACTCTTTATTTTAAAATAGAAATAGAGAAATGGGGGGAGGGGAGGATCCTGCTACCAAAACATTTTAATGGAATGTCTGTGGCATAAGATACAGCTTGTACTGCACCCAAGTGACGTGACTATTTTGAAACTCAGTTTTGTACTTTTTTTTTCGTGAGCTAGAAATCCCTGACTTTGAACCATTTGGAAACTTGTGGCAAGAAGCATGATGGACATCTTGAGAAGAATGTTACATACAATAAAATTAACATTTCTTAATCAGGTAACTTGCAAAGGGGTAAGATTTTTATATCACATAGGGTTTAAGCAAATAACTCTTAACACTTCTGCGTATGTAAATAGCTAGAAAAATTATGAAAGCATCTCAATTAAATGTCTTTTTTTTTTTCAATTAAATGTCTTATTCACTATTCAGTTTGCCAGTTATTTTTGAATGCTGGACTAATCTTAATGGGGAAACATAGACTATGTAACACATTGTTTTCCTTACAATCATTTTTATTTTCCATTTTCTCTCCACTGACCAAAATATTCCTTGAATAAAGGTTTTGTCTTTCTAGCCCTTAAACAATAAGAAATGAGTTTCTGCATTTCTTAAAGACTGCATTTCTTAAAGCATTTGTAAAAATCAAATCACCAAATGGTGCAAGTAACATAGGCATCTACCTTGCTTTCCTAGTTCTTTCTTCTGTGGTTAGGAGTAGTTACTATGTATGAGTAACTTCCACTCCTTTGTTCCTATTAGGAATAAAGAAGAAGCAAAAATGTCTAGTCAGGCATTAGGTGCTGGTAGGTAGAGTGTACCAAGTATGCTACATTCTTTGCCTTAGGCACATTTGCAGTGCTGAGCTCTGTTTTCCTTCATTTCTGTGCATGATATTTTGCAGTCAATACTTTCTCTTTTGTTGACCAGTTTCCTGCTGTTTAAAAGTATAATCCTTGATACTCCTTCCAAACAATATTTCCCGGCCTTCTTACTGAAAAGTGAAGGTTGAAAGCTTTTACTTAATATTTTTGTAAGTGAAGATTAAAAATGTAGTGAATATGGGGGGCGGTAGTTAAGCTAGAAGCATGGAAGGAACCGGAAATTAGCTCCTCCCACAAACACGGCAAATCTATAGCCATATACAGCATAATATCCTCTGAAAAAAGAACCTGAAAGCTAGCTGAACAATATCTATACAGCAAAGAATAAATAGGCCACACATAGACAGGTAGGAGAGGCAGAGATGTGGTCTCAAGAAACCCCACCCAGATGCAGCAATCCAGTCAGGATGGATCTCCTGGTACAGAGCATATCCCGGAGGAATAAGAATTTTGTGCCCCACATCAGGCATCCCAACCCTTGGGGGCTTCAGTAGAGAAATGAGCCCCCAAAGCAACTACTCTTGAATACCAGTGTGGCTTCCTTCCAAGAAAACTACAGGGTTGGAGGAAATAGAAAATCCAGTCTTAAAGGGTTCATATACAGATCCACTTACCCTAGAACCCAGTCAAAAGCAATGATTTCAAAGGCACCTGGACCATCTGTGAAGGAAACTGATTTGTTAATCTTAAAGCATCTGCCAGAGAGGAAGGAGTCTGTTGGGACTCTCCAGGGATGGAGGCACTAGCAAGCTCTGTTTTTGCATTCCCATCTAGAATGCTAGGTCTGGTGGGTACACCTTGCCCCTGCATGCCTGGTCAGTCAGTCTGACCAAGTGCCCTGTCCCTGCACACCAATGTACCACATCCAGCACAACCCACAGAGGGGATGCCCTTTGAGTGCCTGGCTCTGGTGGCCAGGAAAGATTGTTTCTGGGCCCTATGGGCCTGAAACAAAGGAGAGACTGTCCTTGGTAGCCACCACACCCTAGAAGGAAAAGTAAGCTTTAAGTTTGTCACACATCCCTAGGCTAGAGAAGTGCCCCCAAGACACATGGTCAGAGAGACACCGTATTAATACCCCCCCCCTTTGCCTTGCTGCAGCTCACTGACACCTCCCAGATAGGAGCTTAGACACACATCCAAATCCACTGTTTTAGCAACTGTCATCCAGGAAACACCTCTAGATCTCCAGTCTGGAAGTCAGCAGGCTTTATGATTGCAGACCCGTAAGAATGTATACATTTACATATCTGAAAGCTGCTGTCTGAGGAACTACCTTACAATTAGCTTGAAACTAGGCAGTTTCTGAATCCCTTCCCTTTGGAAGACTGATAGGTCTTGACACACCTTCAACAAGTGGGACCTATCAAGAACAAATCAGATTACCAAACAATCATAAAGGTCCAAGGAACAACCAAAAGCTAGGGCAAGGTTGAACAATAAAGTTCATCTCCTACCCAAAGCTACTGTTTCAAGACTGGGAGATGTAGGAGCATTGGGTGGCTCAGTCCATTAAGCATCTGATTCTTGATTTTGGCTCAGGTCATGATCTCAGGGTCATGAGACTGAGACCCACATGGGGCTCCAAGCTGGGTGTGGAGCCTGCTTAAGATTTTCTCTCTGCCATTCCCCCCAGTGCTCGTGTGCTCTCTCTCCCTCTCTTTCTCTTCCCCTCTTTCTCTCTCTCTCTTTCTTTCCCTCTCTTTCTCTCTCTCTCTGTCCCTCAAAAAAAGGGGAAAAAAATGGAGTATGTAGCTGTTTTACCTAGAGCATGAAAACAAACACAGAGAGGGAAACAAAATGAGGAGATGGGTAATTATGTTTTAAACAAAAGAACAAGACAAAAATCTCACAAAAAGACATTAATCAAACAGAAATAGCTAATTTCCCTGATAAAGAATTAAAAGTAGCTGTCCTAAAAATGCTCACTAAACTTGGGAGAAGAATGGATGAACATAGAAAGAACTTCAGCAAAAAGACAGAATACATAGGAAAGTACCAAACAGAAACCACTGTGCTGAAGAATACAATCCTTAAACTAAAAAAAAGAAAAAAAAAAAAAAAAACACTAGAGGGGATCAATAGCAGATTAGATCAAATAGAAGAAGAAATCAGCAAGCTGGGAGATAGGACAGTGGAACTCATCCAGTCAGAGCAATGAAAAGATAAAAGAACTTAAAATCTAAAATAAAAATTTAAGAATTCAAAATGAAAATAGTTTATGGGATCTGTGGAACAGCATCATGAAGAATACCATCTGCATTATAGAGGCTCCAGAAGGGAGAGAGAGAGAAAGTGTAGACAACCTATTTAAAGATATAATGGCTGAAATTATCTACATGATAAGGAAAATAAAAAAATTGTAGTTTTTAGAATGCATTCAAATTTAAGGTGCTATTAAAATTGTTACAGACATGTGATGTTATATGTGAACCCCATGGTAACCACAAAGCAAAAATCTATTGTTTATAGACAAAAGACAACGTGAAAAGAATCAAAACATAACACTAAAGAAACTCACCAAACCACAAGAGAAGTGAACAAGAGAAGAAAGGAACAGAGAAAACCTACAAAAACAGCTAAAAAAAATCAACAATATGTCAATAAATACCTACTTATCAATAATTACTTTGAATGTAAATGGACTAAATTCTCCATTCAGAAGACAAAATGGTTGGAAAAACACACATCTATGTGTTTCCTACTAGAGGTGCTTCAACTCTCCTCAGACTAAGAGTGAAGGATGGAAAAAGATATTTCAAATTGACAGAAACAAGAAGAAAGCTGGTATAGCATAAAAATACTTGTGTCAGACAAAATAGACTTTAAAACAAATATTGTAATAAAAAAAACAAAGAAGAACATCATATAATGATAAAGGGGTCAGTCTAACAAGAGGATCTAACATTTCTAAACATCTATCCCAACATGAGAGCACAAAATATATAAACCGAATATTAACAGACCTAAAAGGAGAAAAAGACAGCAATACAATAATACTAGGGAACTTTAACACCCCACTTACATCAATGAGTAGATCATCCAGATGGAAAATAACTAAAGAAACATTAGCTGTAAGTTACACATTAGACCAGATGGACTAAGTAAGTATATAAAGAACATTCCACCTAAAATCAGCAGAATACACTTTCCTCTCTGGTGCATATGGAACGTTCTCCAGGATAGAGCATATCATTAGGCCACAAAACAAGTCTCAAGAAATATTTTTAAAGATTTATTTATTTATTTATTTAAGAGAGAGAACATACATGAGAGTAGGGGCAGGGGCAGAAGGAGACAGATTTCCAAGCAGGTTCCCGGCTGTCTGAGTGTGGAGCCAGACATGGGGCTCCATCTCACGCCCCTGAGATCATGCCTAAGCTGAAACCAAGAGTTGCATGCCCAGCTGACTGAGTCACCCAGGTTCCCCAAGTCTCAATAAATTTTTTAAAAGGCTGAAATCATATCAATCATGTTGTGTGACCACAACAGTATGAAATCAGAAATTAATTATAGGAAGAAAAACAGAAAAATCACAAATGTGTGGAGATTAAGCAACATGCTACTGAACCACCAATGGGTCAATGGAGAAATCAAAAAAGTACCTGAAAATAAATGAAAATGTAAGTACAACAATCCAAAATCTATGGGCTGCAGCAAAAGCAGTTTTAAGAGGGAAATTTACAGTGATATAGGCCTATCTCAAGAAACAAGAAAACATTTAAAACAAGCTGACTTTACACCTAAAGAAACTTAAACAATAGCAGCCCAAAGTTAGTAGAAGGAAGGAAATGACAAAGATCAGAGCATAAATAAATGAAATAGAGAATAAAAAGACATTAGAAAATATCAATGAAACTAAGAGCTAATTATCTGAAAGATAAAATTAACAAACTGGTAACTAGATTCACAAAGAAAAAAAGAGAAAGGACTCAAATCAGACATGAAAGAGAAGTTACAACTGACACCACAAAAATACAAAGAATTATAATAAACTACCATGAATAATTATGCACCAACAAATTGGGCAACCTAGAAGAAATGTGTATATTTCTAGAAACACAACCTTCCAAGATTGCATCATGAAGAAATAGCAAATCTGCATAGACCAATTACTAACAAGGAGACTAAATCAGTAATCAAAAACCTTCCAACAAGCAAAAGTCCAGGACCAGATGGCTTCATTGATGAATTATACCAAACATTAAAAGAAGATTTAATAACTGTCCTTCTCAAGCTCTTCCAAAATTTTTTTTTTATTATTTATTTATGATAGTCACAGAGAGAGAGAGAGAGAGGCAGAGACATAGGCAGAGGGAGAAGCAGGCTCCATGCACCGGGAGCCCGATGTGGGATTCGATCCCGGGTCTCCAGGATCGCGCCCTGGGCCAAAGGCAGGCGCCAAACCGCTGCGCCACCCAGGGATCCCTCTTCCAAAAATTTTTATTTCCAAACTCATCTTAGGAGCCCAGCATTACTCTGATTCAAAACCAGACAAGGATAGCACAAAAAAGAAAATTATAGTCCAATATCTCTGATGAAAATAGATATAGTAATTCTCAACAAAATATTACAAACTAAATTCAACAATATAT
This sequence comes from Canis aureus, assembly GCF_053574225.1. NCBI lineage: Eukaryota > Metazoa > Chordata > Mammalia > Carnivora > Canidae > Canis > Canis aureus. The sequence goes on from NC_135612.1 coordinate 44,603,912, forward strand.
TTAAAGGATCATATGCTACAATCAAGTGGAATTTATTCTATGGAGGCAGGATGGTCCAATATCCACAAATCAGTGTAATATATCACATTAACAAAATTAAGGATAAAAATGATGATCATCTAAATAAATAAAGCATCTGACAAAATTCAACATCCATTTATGATTAAAAATTATCAATTATCAATGAGTGAGTATAGAGAAAATGTACCTCAATGCAACAAAGGCCATACATGACAAGTTCATAGCTACTTAACAGTGAAAAGGTGAAAAATTTTCCTCTAAGATTAACAACAAAACAAGGATGCTCAATTCTTCATCATTTTTATTCAAAATGATTTTGGAAATCCTAGCCAGTACAATTAGGAAAGAAAAAATAAATAAGTAAAGGCATCCAAATCAGAAGAAGTAAAACTGTCACTATTTGCAGATGACATGATATAATATAGAAAATCCTAAAGGCTCCATCATAAAACTATTATAACTAATAAATGAATTCAGTAAAGTTGCAAGATACCAAATCAATATAGAGAAATCTGTTGCATTTCTATACCCTAATAATAATCAGAAAAAGAAATTAAGCAAACAATCCCATCTACAATTGCACAAAAAAATAAAATACCTAGAAACAAAATGAATCAAGGAGGTGAAAGATTTACTCTCTGAATAATAAAAGATTGATGAAAAAATTGAAGACAGAAATCAATTGAAAGATTCCATGCTCATGAATTGGAATAACTAAAATTGTTAAAATGTGTACACTAACCAAAGAAATCACAGACTCAATGCAATCCTTTCAAAATCCCAATGGTATTCTTCACAAAATTAGAACAATTCTAAAATTTGTATGGAACCACAAAAGATCCTCTATAGCTATAGAAATCTTGGAAAAGAACAAAGCTGGATTTATCACATTCTGATTTTGAATTATACTCCAGAGCTATAGTAATCAAAACAGTATGGGGTTGTCATTAAAACAGACACATAGATCAATGGAACTGAATAGAGAGCCCCCCAAACCCCAAACATATATAGTAAATTAAATCTATGACAAAGAAGATAAAAATATACAATGGGTAAAGAATAGTCTCTTCAACAAATAGTTTTGGGAAAACTGGACAGCCACATGAAAGAGAATGAAACTAGACTACTATCATGCACCACACAAAAAAATAACACAAAATGGGTTAAAGACTTGAATGTATAACTTGAAACTATGAAAATTCTAGAAGAAAATATAGGCTGTAATCTCTTTGACATTAGTCTTAGCAATGATTTTTTTTTATCTGACTCCAAAAGGCAAGAGTAACAAAAGTAAAAATAAACAAATGAGACTGTATCAATAGCCAAACTGTGGAAGGAGCCTCGGTGCCCATCGAAGGATGAATGGATAAAGAAGATGTGGTCTATGTATACAATGGAATATTACTCAGCTGTTAGAAAAGACAAATACCCACCATTTGCTTCGACGTGGATGGAACTGGAGGGTATTATGCTGAGTGAAATAAGTCGATCAGAGAATGGTCTCATTTATTTGGGGAATATAAATAACAGTGAAAGGTAATAAAAGGGAAAGGAGGAAAAATAAGTGGGAAATATCAGAAAGGGAGACAGAACATGGAAGACTCCTAACTCTGGGAAACGAACTAGGGGTGGTGGAAGAGGAGGTGGGCAGGGGCTGGGAGTGACTGGGTGGCGGGCACTGAGGTGGGCACTTGACGGGATGAGCACTGGGTGTTATTTTGTATGTTGGCAAATTGAACACCAATAAAAAATAAATCTATTATTAAAAAATAAAAATTAAAAAAAAATTAAAAACAGCTTCTGCACAGTGAAGGAAACCATCAACAAACTGAAAAGGCAACCTACTAAATGGGAGAAGATTTTTGAAAATCATAAATCTGAAAAGGGGTTAATATCCAAATCATGTAAAGAACTCATACAACTCAACAATAACAAACAAAATCAAATAACTTTCTTTAAAAATGAAAAAAGAAAAAGAAAATTAGCAGTGGATCTGAAGAGACATGCTACAAGGATAGCCAACCAGCACATGAAAGATGTTCAGTGTTACTAATTATAAGGAAAATGCAAATCAAAACCACAATGAAATATCACTTCACACCTGTTAGAATGGTTATTATCAAAAAGATAAGAAAGTAAGTGTTGGATAAGATGTGGAGAAAAGGGAACCCTCATATAGGAATGAGTGGAATGGTAGGTTGGTAGGAATGTAGTAAATTGGTGTATCCACTACAGAAAACAGTATGAAAACTCCTCAAAAAATTAAAAATAGAACTATCATATGATTCAGCTTTTCCACTTTGGGGTATTTATCCAAACACTAATTCAAAAGAAATGCAAGAATCCCTATGTTCACTGCAGTATTATTTACAATTGGCAATATATAGAAACAACTTAAATGTTTATCAGTGGATGAATGGATATGTATACATCCATATACACACATGCACACACACTCACACATACACTAGAATACTATCCAACCATAAAAAAAAAGAAGAAAATCTTGCCATTTGCAACAATATGGATAGAACTTGAGAGTATGTTCATGAACTAAGTCAAAGAAACACAAATACCACATTCACTTATATGTGAAATCTAAAAAACAAAACAAATGAACAAACAAATCAAATAAAAAATAAAATCATGGTCACAGAGAAGATGGGTGGTTACCAGAGCAGAAGGGAGTGAGGTCAGTGGGTGAAATGGATGAAAAAGCTCAATTCTATGGTGATGGGTAGTAGACTCATGAGAGTGATCACTGTGTATTGTATGCAAATATTGAATTATAATGTTCTATACCTGAAAGATGCATGTTACATACCAATTTTACCTCAATAAAAGCAGAATGAATGCAATTCCAAAATTTAACCCTATTATTTTTATCTCTTACAGTTAAAGAAGTCACAAAAGTCTCAGATTTTGAAAAAAAAAAATTCTTTTTGAACACCAAATTTCAGGAACATGAAAATTCATGACTCAGTACAGCTAGTTTGTGAATAATATATAGCCCTCTAGATTAAGCACTGAATTAAAAATAGGTAACTTAGACTCACCAGTCCATGATTTTTTTAAGTGTTTATGAGGCAGTCGGTAACATCTTCTTCAGTGTCCAGCAATATATGCTGCATGTGTGGAAAAATGATACTATTAGAAAGAAGGATATTTTCGTTAAAGAAAAAACTACCTTCACTGCATTTCTACAGCACCTTGAATTTCATAACTTTCTTCTTACAGCCACTCCTGCTTTGATTCAGTCAACAAATATTTATTGAGTGCCTACTCTGTGCCAGGTACTGTTCTAGGCTCTGAGGATACAGAAGTGAATAAAACAAGAAAACAAAAAAACCTCTGCCTCAAGCAGTAGAATTACTAACACTCTAAAATCAATGAGCCATATACTACTAGCACAGCACTTTCTAAGCATAGTGTCCAAGAAATGACCTTGTTTTTCATGTCACCTGAAGTTCAACATATTTCCAAGAATCAAAGAGGGCATCTCTTTTGTTTAAAAATTGAACATATAAAAGAATATTCACTATTTGCTCTTTACCATATTTTCAAATTGCCTTAATTAATAAAACCTTTTTGATAAATATAATATTTATTATTTAATTTACTTCTAAGATCATTTATCTATTTTTCTATAATGGGTAGATTATATGAATCATTAATATTCACCTTTTACTAGTGTATTTCTATTATTGATCATGCTGCTTAGCCTTAACACCTCCATACATTTTTTTCTAACTGATTTATCCAAAATCAATTTCTACCATCTAGATTTTCTACTAAACTTATAGTACGTATTGCACAATTCAGCAATCACAGATTTTCTAGTTTTAGTTCCATTGGCTTGGTTTCCCTTATTGCTTTGAAAAACCTTGAAAGAATAGCTAACTTCTCAGACTCCTACTTCCCCAGCAGCTAACATAATGCAAGCAGGAGGAGTTGAAAATCACATTTCTTTTTGACTAAGAGGTTCTATTCAGGGCCTCCTCCTTCTTCTTCTTCTTCTTTTTTTTAATTACCAAATTCTGGATTCATTAAAACTGTAGTGGATTTTTTATAAGTGCTAAAAAAAAGGAGGAAAATTTCTTAAAAGAGCAATTTTCCATTTCAATAGAAAGTTTTGTTAGACAAAATAAAATAAATATGCTTGTGATATTCAAAATATACATACTTGTATTGAAACTTGTCTCCCTCTTGAATTGATATAGAAAGTGACCCTGTGAAATACGTGTGCATATTTCACACATTTTAAATCAATTTTTAAAAAGATTTTTATTTATTCATTTGAGAGAGAGAGAGAGAGAGAGAAACAACAAGCAGGCACAGGGGCAGAGGAAGAGAGAGAAGCAGACTCCCCGTTCGGCAGGGACCCTTGCACGGGGCTCAATCCTAGAACCCTGAGATCATGACCTGAGCCAAAGTCAGATGCCCTTAAATCAACTGAGTATTGAAGTCAGGAAAGTCTCTAATACAGAGACAGAGTTTATATAGATTTTCTTTAAAATTCTGTCAACTTACCTACCTTTTTTAAGAAGAGAATGATCAAACCCTAAATTTTCAAAGTGTAAGGTACATAAAAATATGAGTTAAAAAAATAAAACCTTTAAGGTGTCATTTAATATTTTCAGTTTTATTTGCTGCTTCCATGAATTTTACAAATTCAACAGAGGTAAGAGGACTAAGCCTGACATAGAAAAGAATAATAAATCAAGTGTCCTACTTCCACCGCTATTTAGAGCTAAATTTTACATATATGTTTTAAAGATAAGCATAATGTGATATATGAGCATGTTGAATCCTAAAGTCACCCCATTCATTATTAGTTCCTTGGGTTTATTAGTCCGATTCTCTCTCTTTAGGCAACTCCCAGTAAACGGACTGCTAAGAGGCTACCCTGTGCTACTTAGGGAATTGAGAAAAGTGATAGAGTGTATATGGTACACCTCCAGAGTTGTTCTTAGGTAAAATTCAGAAAGGAGGAGCATCTTCATCCTCCCTTTCACAGGCTCCCTTTCTCTAAACCATGTCTCAGTTCACCCTTTCCCTTCACCCCAACGCCATCTATTACCATCATGCTACCTGCCAGTCTCCCTGATCCCTCTACTATGAAACCTTAGCCAGATTTATAGACCCTACTGTCCTCCCAAAGAAAGCTTACTTGTCCTGTGCTCCATTTATTCTGTTCTTTTCAATCAGTTAGCTGGCATACAAAAATATTTAGACAAAGATGCATTTGCACAAAGTTCTTCATGGATAGTAATGATTTAGTGTATACTTCTCCCAGATAATTAATATAAGCAGATAATTCTTAGTTTTTAGGACAGATTTTTTGGGTATATCTCTAGATGTGGGATTGGTAAACATTTTCTGTAAAGGGCCAGGTGGTAAATATCTTAGATTTTACAGGCTATATGGTCACTGTTGCTCACCTCTGCCACTGTAGCTTGAAAGTAGCTGTAGGCAATACATGAATAGGTAGGCTGCTGTTCCCGTAAGACTTTATTTACAAAAACAAGGGGTCAGCTGGTATTGGCCTAGAGACCATAGTTTGACAACACTGTCTACAGTAACCAAATAAATGGGGGTTGGAGGATATAAGTGGAGAGGACAGAGAGGCCTTCCAACCCCCATATAGCCAACTATCCCATACCCTCCATACCATATAACCAAATACTCCTTTTGAAAAATCACCCCTGAATAAGTGGGATGCCAATGGACCCAGCCAGTCTCTAGCAGCAATTATTTAAGTTTCATGAAAGACACTAAATGTCCAATGTCCCTATGTAATTTGTCTCCTACCTCCTGTCGTGTGGGTTTTTTTTTTATTATTGTTTTAATGGGACAGAGCCAGGGAAGTAGTATTTCTCTCATTACAAGCAGACAGGGTTCCTTTCATTAACAAGAGCCAATCAAGCTTCTCTCTTTGCCATTAGGAAGCTCACGGAAAAAAAAAAAAAAAGAAAAAAAAAAAAAAAAAAAAAAAAAAAAAAAAAAAGGAAGCTCACGGAAAAATGTTGTACTTTATTACTATCATCTTCCTCAATATCAAGACTTTTCCTCTTCTCCCCCCTTTGACTTGACTTCTTTTCCTTAAGTTGTTGTTAACGGTTTACTGCTAATTGTATTGTGTTCACTGTAGTCAGTTTTGATCCTTTCCAGGAAGTAGTGAAAAATAAAATATAGACCCCCAAAAAGTACATGAGAAACATGTAGAAGAATGGTGCTTTTGCTTTCTGGTGAAACCAGAGCTACCTCATAAACATGTCAGCCAAACATACGCTTCAGACTAGTGTGTTTGGCCATATTGCAAGATTGAAAATATTTCTCCATGATTGTGCCGACAGACAAAACAGTCTGTTAGTCCAGACGCCTTATGGAAGGTGTATCATATTCTGTGTTTGTCAGTGACCTAACTCTGGCCACTCGACAATCACATCTGACCTCTGGCAGAGGAGGCTGACTGGCAGCAGTGGGGCTCTGTCCTCTGTGGGGAAGCTGCTGTGGCTATAAAAGTCAGTGAGGAATTCCCTGCTGGTAGCACTGCCTTGCTACTCCCTGGAATCATTAAATAAACTCTCAGGTCCTTCTGACAACAGTTAATGTATTGGGATTGCAGAGGAGCAGAGCAGAAGGATCAGAACATCAGGAATCGCTAATCTATCTGAATAATATCCCTAACATGGGGTACCCTTCCAAATCATCTCAAAAACCTGGGAGTAGCATGGCAGGCTGAGAGAAGCAGTGGACCAGCAGCTGAAAGATTTGTAAGCAATCTGTCTTCTATCTACAACATGGTTATTGACTCAACCATTATGCAATCAGGAATAACTTAAAACCTTAACCAAACACTTCCCATAAAAAACCAACATTCAGCAGTAGAGGAATATTTCTAGAATTCTGGGTGACTTTCACTCCCTGTCTCCACTCCTACAGCTGAGCTAGCCTGTGATTAGCTCTGTTGAGTAGTCAATTACTGCAGTGCAAAGTTTCTCATTACATAAGTACAACCCTACTGGGGAAAACTGTGGATAAAAATACAAACCGTGTTTATAAAATAACATGTAAATGTAGCTATGTATGGGTTATTGTGTCCAACTTGGTAGTAGGACCAATAAGGTACCTAATGAAAACAAATAGGTGCTGATATCCTTAACTTACAATATCTTCAAATTACTGCAGGTAAATGTTCAAGACCTCAGACATGCTTTTTTCTAAGACCTTGTGTTCCTTCTCAAAATCCTTCTTTTACTGATCAGGTAAATTCATGCAGAAGTTTTGTGGTCCTATAGCTTTCTCAGCTATAGATGGGGCTGCAAAGCACTTCAAGCAAGTCAGTAAACCCTAGGGCCTTAGAGGCAATAACCAGGCCTTTTAAGAGACCCTCAGCATCCCTGTGACCTGGCTCACAATACATCTTTATTATTTTTTCCACCCCTAAGAGTTAGAGGTGCCTAGGCTAAATATCACACACTGATAAGGAGACCTTCATTATGACACACCCTATGATGGAGTGCATGTAATTGACCAGAGTTTTTTGAAGGGGATGAAGAAGAGGAAGAGAAAGCTGGCAGGAGTGCCGTCAGGTGCCGTCCTGACAGTACAGTTCTACGTGGCATTGTGTTGTCAGGCTTGGCTGATTCTCAGATCAAAAGAGCCATCAATCTTCCCTAGATCTATACAGATCTGTCCTGGGTCAGAAGAATAATCAATAACCCTTAGTTCTCACTTCACAAAAACAAAGGAGCTGTTGGTTTGTTTACCTTTCAGATTGTGTCTTGATTAAGGATCATTAGTGGCCATTGTGGGATGAAATTCTATGTGTATTGCTAACTCGGTCAAGTTTACATTTCAGGATGCTGCATGTCACACAGAGGCAAACCTGCACACCACTTTCAGAGAGAGCTCCAGGGAGCAAGAAGCACACACCACGACCAGGACGGCAGGACATAATGAAAAAGCTATTGAGGATTAGAGATGAAGGGACATTAGAGTTAATTTAGCAAAACCCCACATTTTACAGATAAAGAAATTGGAGCTTCCAAAGGGCATTAACCTGCTCAAGGTCACTTTGCTGGATAAAGACAGTATGAGTTAGAGATGATGCACCTGCTACATATATACTTATTTTCTTGCCTGCTATAGATGTTAGTTAGAATTCATTTCTATGTTTTGGAGTTTTGTTTTCTTAGCAAGCAATAGGCTGCAGTAGAAACACCACAAGCTTTGAAAGCAGACAGCCTTGAGTTCAAAGACTGGTCTGCCATGGACAGACTGAATAACCTTCTGTGAGTTACTTCCCTCCAAGGGTCTGCTTCCTCATTACTATCCTGAAGATAATAATATCTACATATTAAGGTTGATGTAAGAATTAAGTAAATTTTATATATATATATATTTATATATATATATATATAAATAAATTGTCTGGCACAATACATAGCACATAGTAGGTGTTTGATCAATATATGCACCCTAGGGATCCCTGGGTGGCGCAGCGGTTTAGTGCCTGCCTTTGGCCCAGAGCACGATCCTAGAGACCCGGGATCGAATCCCACGTCGGGCTCCCGGTGCCTGGAGCCTGCTTCTCCCTCTGCCTGTGTCTCTGCCTCTCTCTCTCTCTCTCTCTCTCTCTGTGACTATTATAAATAAATAAAAAAAAATTAAAAAATATATATGCACCCTATTTTCTCTTTTTCCCTCAACTATAGCACAAATTGGTTCTGGCTATTTGAGATTCATCTTTCTCTCCCACAGTTACTCCTGAAATGCAGATAACAGAATTTCTGTCTGAAATTTTGTATAGATGATACGTAGGTAGGTAAGTAGGTAGGTAGGTGGATGATAGCTTGATGCACATATGTTCAAAATTGAATAGCTTATGCCTATAAGCAAATGGGTGTACACATGTCATGCTCAATTACTATGTCCATACACACAAGTGGTGTTTGGTCACCCACAGAATAATGGCAAAATTAAATATGAAGATTTAACTTTGTCAATATATCAGTAAAAGTATGAGAAGCAACACAAGTTAACTCAGATAATAAACTCAATCACCATTAGGAACAAAACTGCAACAACAATAACAACTGCTCTAATATAACAGCATCCTACTAAGTCAAACTCCATTAAAATGTAATTTCTTTCAGAGTCACATTCTGTGATTATTTTCTGAACCAAAGAATGGCATGACATCTAGTTTTCCTGCATATCGAAATTGGTGTCTACACTCTAAATATTCCAACTGGAGATGTGTCCAAAAAAAATTGAGACCAGTGAAGTGAATTTGGATGGAGGTCAGTAATCAGCTCAAATTTGTTTATATTTTTGGTTTTCACTTTAGTTTCATTTCCCTGTATCACATTGCCCCTGGGGGAGGCAGTAAGGTCAGTCAATCAACAGAGAATGAGAAGAAGCCCAAACAGGCCTGTGACAATTCACATCACACAATCCCCTAGCTGGTGACCCTGACAGCTTTCTCTCTACCTCCTGCCCAGGCTCCCTATAAATGGCTTCAATAGCTATTCTCCTAACCTCAAAAAATGTCTCCAGGCTGTATGTATATCCTTCTCCTGGCCTTATACACTCTCACTAGAATCTACTTGGCCAGATTTCTTTCCCACTAAGTCACTTAAACCCAGATCTTTAGGGCTCTGGCTGACTATCTAATTGGACAGTCATCCTAGCTTTGACTTCCTTTTCTTCATAAAACACTGCCTTTGCATGGCTGGTTTCAGCAATCCTGGGATGCCTCCCTCCTTTATTTGGAATGGGCCCAGGGTACATTGTGTAGAATCCCTCTGTGAGTCAAAGTCTGCCTACCAGAGTTTCTGCTGTTCTTTCTGACTGGTCCACCATGTGCTGCATTTGAAGGACAGCCTCTCCTTTGGCGCCAAGAGCTAATTCACATTAAACCTGTCCTGTTGTCATTGAACCACAAAGAGGATAAACTGTAGCATTGTTTAGAAGTGAGGGGGAAAAGGAATCCAGCCCTGAATAATGAAAAGCACAGGACTCAGAGTAAGGACTCCTGTGCATTCATCTCTTACTGCTTTTATTGGGTCTCAGTCATCCATCTCATGGCCAGCCAACAAGGATGAAAACGTCATCCCTACAGATGGTGAGCCTGATGCTCAGGAAGTTCACCCATGGGCCTATGTCACACATCTAGGAAGTCATAGGGACCAGATATGAGCCTTGACCATCATTAATACACTGCTCAGGCTCTTTTGCCAAAGACAGCTGAGTTCATAGAAATAGTCTGGGTTGTTAAGAAGTAAGGTTGGGCTGGGCAACTCTGAAGAGTGGGGAATTTTAATCTTGGTGATATGAGAAATAGAGGAGTCTGGAAATTTGTTCCAGGGAAGAGAATAGGTAAAAGTGTTGGACACAGAGTAATAGCTCTCATGCTTGACTTTTCTTGGATATTTGGCCAGAAGCAACATTAGCTTGTTTCTCTGTGATATGAGCATAGAACAGGGTAAAAGGAGGAAATAGACACAGGGTACATAAAAAAACTTGAAGAAGCTTTCTAACAAGCAAAACTGTATGAAAGATTGCCCAGAGGACCTAGTGAACTCATTGTCATGACATGTATTTTAAGCAGAGGTTTTGAAAACCATTTAGTGACATTGTCAAAACACAACTAAACACCTCAATGATAGCTCACATGACTGATTGGTTACTATATGCCTGGTATTCTTCTAGAGACTTTCCACATATCATCCCAATCAATATTTCCTTCAATACCCTATACTGGGTACTACCCCATTCTAAAGATGAGAAAACTGATGGTTAGGGGGATTAAGAAATTTGCTCAAGTTTCAAAGGTTTACTGGAACAGAGAGCCAAGCATTGAGCTGAGGGAGTCTAGCTTTTCTAAAAGCCATGCCTTGATGCAAGAGATTTCAGATGGCCCTGCTAACGCTAATACTACATGCAAGCCTCTCTCACCTCCAGGATTAGAGGTAATCATTTCTCCATCTCCCCACACTCACTAACATTGTCCATTTATCATCCAATAGGGAATATTATGGTCTTATTTCTTTACCATGTCAATGCATAACACGTTGAAATGAACAATAACTGAGAATAATGATGAGCGTCCATTAAAAGAGAACAAATTAAAGCCACACGACACATCTTTACCAACACCTCAGCAATGCACATGACAGGTCTCTGATACTTAAGGACATATTCAAAGAAAATGGCACTTTGAACTATAAATTTATTTGCACAGAAGTAGCAAAGCATCGCATGCCCTTGAATCTATCTCATAGGAGATTCACAGCCTGGTTTTGACAGCTAGTTCTAATAATAAAAAGGTTTTAAATGTAAGGTATAACGGCATTCCAATCAGCGCCTAATCAGGGTTATGCTTTTCAAATTATATTGTGTCTGCTTTCACCTCCTGCCTATTATCTGCAATAAAAACAGAAGTGCTTAAGAAAATCCTTGATCTGTGCACATATATTTTTAATATTAATATGTCAGGCCAGTGGTAATAAGGATATTAGGGAAATGACGGAATTCTACCCCAGCTGGACATGTTAATTGAGAAGCCAAGTTTTGGAGGCAAAGTTCACGTTTGTGCAGATGGCGGGACAATGCTGGGTGTCGGCTAGGTCAGTGTCAGCCCCAGTCCTGGCTCTAATGGCTCAAGTCTCTGCTTTCTCTGCGTCAGCTGGTCCCTCTGGGCTGTGCAGGTTGAGGAAGTCTGTCTCTCCATTTTTTCTGCCCTTGACTCTGGGGTAGTAATTTCTCTAGAGATGTCAATGTGATTTCTTTAAAAAAAAAAAAAAAAAAGAGGGGGGAGAGAAAGAAAGAAAGAAGAAAGAAAGAAAGAAGAAGAAAGAAAGAAAGAAAGAAAGAAAGAAAGAAAGAAAGAAAGAAAGAAAGAAAGAAAAGTAAAAAAGTTAAATTTTTCTAGTTGGAGGGAATATAAATTACAGCACCTGCTTCTCTTCCCCCCCACCCTACATCAAAAATAAAGAGTCACCACCTTACTTGGGGAGAGGAAAATGTTATAGTCACCTCAAAATAAGGAGTTGAGCTCTTGTGGAATCCAGTGACTAGCTCAATGCGTGTTTACTTTTTTAGCTGGTTAGCATTAAAATTTATCCATTCTTATTGCCAATTTTCCACCTACCACTTATTGCCTTTAATGTGGCTTATATATCACTACCCACCCTTCAAATACAGTAATGTGGTACCAGCAGTCTTTAATAGTTTCAGTTTCCTAAGTAATATAATTATTTATTATCTCTAATTAAAATTCAGAGTTTGGCTTTCAGCATGAGTCTGGATGCGAAGCTTGCTTTAATGAAAAGAGCAACTGTGAGTCTAAATTTCTTTATGAAAGAGATAACTTATGTAATCACTGGTAACCTTTTTCAAGAATATTATCTCACTATTTATAAAACAATGCCTTTTTTACTTTAGAAATTTCCATTTGCATATGAAAAAGACGTATTTATTGATGCTTTTGACTGATGCACATTTTTCATTCAGTAATGCTCTTTTCAAATCATTCATATATCACTGAATTTTTCTTTGAAAACTCAAAGCTACAGTCTTTTAAAAGATATTTATATATATGTCTATATACGTGTGTGCATAAGTAGCCATCAAGAAAGCTTTCAATTGTTGGTTCCTTTTAACAATTTCTGGTTTGAAAATGCAGAACCCTTTCTGCTTCTGAAGCCACTTATAATAAGCAGTGATGCTCTAGATCCTTTCTCCCACCCATAAGCCTATACCTAAATTCCTTTTTTTCCAGAGAAGAAATCGTATTTGTGTCTAATCATGATGAGTTGTAGTTAAATATGTTTCAGGCTCTTACTACAGTATTATAGCAGACACTTCCATTTAATTCACAACATGGTTAAAGTGGTTTAAGTCATTTCACTAATAAACACGTTTGAGGAAAAGAGGATGGTATATACTATCGATGCAGTAATTTGCTTGTGAGATTTTTCTCATGGAGGCAAATAAGACAGGATTTCAGTACAAGTGTTTCCAACCTTCAGTCATAGAACTCATCATGTCCCTCTTCAGGCTCTTGATTTCGTCAGATCATCAGTTTATAATGAGTCACGACAATGAAACAGAAACCATGGCTTAACTATTGCCTATAACAAAAGGAAATGAATTAGATCAACAACCTTCCCCTCCCTATCTCACCTTGTTCAAGCCTCTAATAATTTCCATATCATTTCTAAAGATATTTTTTTAATTTGAAATTTAGGACCTATGGGCCAAGCTTATGAAATAAAGTGAGCAAGGCAAAACTTTATTTTCTCAGAACTCTCCTAAAATTTATCAGAACATCATTCTCCCATGCCATATAATCATACTCATGTGCATTCTCTTCTTAATTAAGCAAGTTAACTTATTTGGCATTTATGTTTTATGCATGAGAACCCACAGCTTCCAGATTACTTCATTCTTCGGCCATGTAATTCAGAAGCAAAAAGATCCATATAAATAGCTCTATCCAGGTTATATGAGACAAGATCATTGCCAGAAGAGGACACATATGCATGCCTCAAGGATCTGTCCAAATTAATCAAGATCAAGATGTTACATCTCCTTAATTTTTGGTCAAGGCTGCCATGATGTGTCTTTCATTAGGGGAAAGACTTTTCATTAATAAAATTTCTTCTATGGACCCAGACACCAAAACAATAAAAAAAGATACTTGTCATATCTGATGTACATGCAGGAAGAAAAATTTATTTTTATAATTTATATTGACTTCCACTCTTGTTTCATTTATCCATATACATTTTCAGTGTCAGCTGAGTGCCAGAAATTTTGGGGAAAGCGAAGATGGGTAGTTTCCGGTTTAGGTCTCAGGAAGTTATAGGAGGTGTTGCCAGATGCTCAACTGAAAAAAAAAAAAAAAAAAAAAAAAAAAAAAAAAAAAGATGCTCAACTGAATCTGTTGCAATGCAAAATAAGGTTGCCCAGCAGAGGAAGAAACCAAGCTGTGTGGCCTCCTCAGTGGAGTTATTACTTGGGTTGTAAGAAGATGGCACAGAGGTCAGGAGAAAGGTTCTGGGGTCAGCTTGCCTGAATTTAAATCTCAACTCTGTCAGTTAGTGACTATGTCACGTCCGTTTCAGTTTCCTTGCCTCTAAAATGAAAATGCAAAATAGTTCTCACATCACCTAGTCTAGTCAAAGAACAATGAGTCTAAGTTAGAGCAAGGGGAGGTGTAGAGGGTGGTGAGAAGGGCAAACAGGGGCCACTCTGAGTAATATTGTGAAGATGAAGCAGGGGGGTGGAGAGAGGGGATGACATTCAAGGCTTTAAATTGTGTCTCTGCTTCATGACACATACTTAAAATCAGAAAACAGTGACATACGCTGACCAAATCAAAGGGGAAATAAGACAAAATCAATTTCGATATACACTGATAAAAACACTACATTTTAGTTTAAAGAAAAAAATGATTTGATGTAATATTATTTTGCAGTGCTATTAATTACTTCCTTCAAAGTTACTGGTACTATAGTATAAAGAAAAAAGGTGCAAATATGTGATGCAGTGTGAAGTTTCTTCTGTACATCATATAATTCCACTCAGGTTGAACATCTGGGAAGCTGGTGCTTTCTGGGAGTGGAGGTATAGATGTTAAAACAGAATAATAAATTAATGAAAGCTTTCTAAGTAGGGAGTACAAGTAATATGTCATAAACCTATCATTTATTTCTGAAACATTTGGACAAGCAATAGTTAAATCTTAACTCTTTGGCTTAATTTATTTTTTAATTTACTTATTCTATGTTGATTTATAATGATTAGCCTTAACAATTTACACTAGACTAATGAAGGCTCATATTTTTTTTTTCTTTTTAGTTACATTTCACTCTGCACAGTGACAGAAAGTCTTAGTCTTTTGTAGAAATGTTTGTGGCTATGTTTTCCTATTTTAGGACATCTTATCATATCAAGTGAATCTGTTTTTATAAAATATCCATGGGATGATTTAGGGAATACAAAGGGCTCTGCTTCTTTTGTTCTTTATTCAGAGGCTTTTTTCAATGTAAAATTCCTTTCTTCTACCCTCCATGCACAAAATTCATCTCAGCTGACCTCACTAAATATTTTTTCCATCTAATCATATAAATGATTGCTGATACCTCTGTTAAACATTAATGCATTTTGCATTACTGTCAATGGTAAACCTAAGGTATTCTAAAATTAATTTTAGACTTGGTCTCTTTCAGTAATAGAGAATAAATATTGTTGCACTATTGTCAGTGTTAATGCAAATAACAGAAGCCTTAGTGTATCCACTGACAATTCATTAATACTCTGGTCAACTTGATTAACATTGATTCACCAGATACACGAGTTGTTACAGAATCTGTGTCCTATGTGGTCAGTAACAATATAATTACTTACTGTAAGTGTGTTCACAGATCTGCTCTACGTTTCATTATTATCACCACAGCTTATTCACATGAAATTATGGGAGATCTTCAAGTCTACAGTCTTTGACCACAGACCCAAGCAGGTGTTTGCTTAATATTTTGGTCAAAGATCAGTGAGTTAAAGGTTAAACTGGGGAGAGTGAGAATAGAGGGGTCACCACACTTGCAGGAGGGGGGATGAGACTTGATCTTCCCGGGTCTGGAACGGTCGAACCCCAAGGTCACCCATTAGTGATCCTGCCTTTAAGGACTGTGAGATGTCAACAATAAATTCACCATGCCAGAACCTTTAACCCTCTTAATGCTGTGAACACTGGGAGCCAAAGCCAAAACCCAGAAGGAGAGGACCCAGGGAGAATTATTCACACAATGGTCTGAGGGATGTGGCATTTATGTCCTTTAGGCTTGTCTCCGTTAGAGCGGACAGCTAGGAAAAAATGAGACTGTTGTTTGCCATGCAAACAATACACTCATGCACAGATGTAGACCTTATATAAATATGGTACAAATAGCATTGTTCAATTGTCACATTTTCATCCTGTCACAAGTATATCCAAGTGACAGAGAGTTTTAATGTAAGATCTGTCCCCCTCCACAACACTTAGAAACAATCAGTCCATGAAACAGAATGGAATTAACATAGAACATTAGAGAATTTCTTAGTAAGAACAAGATTAACTTATATTGTTACTGACTACATAGGAAATTCTACAGATTTTATGAAAGCCTGATGCTTAGATCTCAAGCATAATTTTGCTTACCATACCTATCACCCCGTCAAGTAGTTAGCACCAAATTTATTGCCAAAACTTAAATAACAAGGACAAAGACAGCTTACCCCATGCTGCCATGAACTTTATTACAGAGATGGCAGCTTCCCCCTCAGTGGTCTCTTACATCATAAATTGAAGTATTCTGGAAGCATTGACCCCTGCTAAATATCTTGTATTGGGCTTTAATCATTTCTAAAATCCAATCGTTTATCAAATATGTCACCAAATGCGTTTCCAAGTCACCCCCTCCTAACAGATTATCTATGGTGGATATGCTTGGATTTAAATCAGCTCTGAACATACTGGTGCTATCCACCCAACTTATCAGATGCTTAAAGTAGTTTCTCCACTCCCCAAACACAGATTTAAGTCCAACCCACTGTGGGGAAGCAGGTCTTTATCAGCATGCTCCTAGCATGACGGTGGGACTGAGGGGAAAAAAGAAAAAAGAAAATCACTCACCATCACAGTCCTAGCAACAGAGCATCCTAAAAAGAGGCAGAACCAAAACCAAGAAATGAATGACTTGCGCTGCCGGTGAATATTCTGTAGGCTGATTTATCCAATGGTGAATTTACTGTCTCCTCAAACCCGCCAGAATATTGAGTGGCAACATGAATTTGTTGCTTTTATTCCCACCTCAGAGTTATGGGACACCTAGTTGGCCCGTGGTCCCAGCATTCATCAAGTCTAGCATTTTTCTTGGACAAGTGTCCCAGTTTAGATGACAAATTGTATGGTCACTCTACCTAGAGGTATATTTGAGCGGTCACAGTGTGAAGGTGATGGCATACACACTAGGTGTGAGCAGCTCTGTATAAGGGCTACCCTTGACCTAAGGAATTCACAATACAGTGGGTGGGAGAGCCAGGGCGAAATGTTTCAGGTGCAAAATGCTATGGGAGCAGAGAGGAAAGAGAAATTAATCCTGATTAGGGGAATTCACAAAGGAGCAAAGGCAGGAAAACAAGACTGAGGTGTGAATGGGAACAGCACTGATTGGCCTGAATGCCAGGGGTACGTGCGGGACAGACAGCCCAGGACAGGAAGACTGTGGCATGTGGTAGAGACTTGGGACATCAGTTAAGGAGTTTAGACCTATTTGGAGTAACTAGAAATCTAAGAGATTTTTAGCAGGAAGCTGCAGAGTCAGATATCCCTTTCATTTTTTTTTTAATTTATTTTTTATTGGTGTTCAATTTACTAACATACAGAATAACCCCCAGTGCCCGTCACCCCTTTCAGAGAGTTGTCTCTTTCACAATACATTTATCAAGGGGAAATACTAGGCAAAGCATAAGAAGATACTACTACAGACCAGGGTGGAAAGAGAAAGGCTCTTATTGAGGCTTTTCCTTCCCAGGTCAAATACACGCTCTCATTTGATCTTCAAAACAATTTTATGAGGCATTATTCTGATTGTGTTGTTATTCTTGCACAAACGAACAAACAGTACTGAGGAGGTTAAGTTACTTGCGTAGGCTCACAGCCAACCAGAACGGAGCCTGAATTGAAACCCTTTTCTGCTCTGATTTCCAAACCATTGCTCGCTGTGGTGCAGTACCAAGCTTCCTCTAGGGAACAGAGGTAGAGCTGAGAGCATACATTTTGAGGAACCTAAACAGAATTCCTGTTTTATTTCAGGAAAAATCCACATAGCATTTCAGTTTTGTAGTCTGTGCAATAAAACAGAACTTTCTGATTTCCTTTTTTTGGGGGGAGAATTTAAAAAGTAAGTTTGCATGAAGATTTCAAGGAAAATAGCCATGCACCATTGCAAGATTTTAGGAGACTAGTGAATTCAATGTGTTTTGGAGCAATAGTTCACAAATCACTGTTGCATACGAGGCATCCACGAGGGGCTAAATGAACTAAATGGGATGTTGTGGGAAAACTCACAGTTGTCGAAGTCTTTCAAAAGGGACGACTACCACACTCAATGCATTCTTCCTTTCTTCTCTCTCTTTCCATCATGAGTCAAAGAAAAAAAAAATTTTAAGACAGTAACAACAAAAATTAGCATATCTGAGATGGCAGGTTCAACAGTAAAGAAACAAAAAAAATAAGGCCTTTTTATTTAAGTGGATAAAAGCCTTCCTAAAAGCCTAATGAACTAACAACCCATGGCTACTCCAGGAAAATTGTGGAGCATTCATTTCTCTGAATCTGTGTCTAAGGGTAGAGAGAGACAGGAAGAAAGCGAAAGGTACTTTGACCCCTTGTGAAAATATTGATAGACGTTCCAAAAAGACCCAGAATCGTGATCAATTAAAGCCCAACTCCTGGTGAGGTTTTAGAATATTTAGTACATCTTCCAAATGGGCTGCCCCTTGTCAGGCATACTGTGAATGATGCTGAGCGCACCTGTTTATTTTGCTCTCATTACACAAGAGTATATTTTGGGTTGGAATCATTAGTTCCAACAAATGAAATCCTATTTTTATTCAAGTAAACATAAGAGATGTTTAAATGATTCTGCAAACTGAAAATATGCACCAAAGACAACAAAATTATGACAACGAATTATATAAACTTTTTTTAAAATCTCAAGTTATATTTTTCTCTGACACTACAATATCTACAATATGTTTCCATTTTGGTGATGTGTGCTGTTGGGATTTTCCCCCCAATTTCAAACATACTTTGAAAATAATAGGCCTTTTTTCCCTAAAAATAAGAAATGGCTCTAAAATGATAAAAGAAAAAAAATATGCTTATCTAACCATAATTTTTTGGAGAAAGAAAAAAACCAAGCTGCTTTAAAAACAGAAAGACAAAGAAAGTATATTTCACTATAAATTATTCATTGCACTCATTTTGGATCAATATTTATAGATATTCGCATGCTTTTTATAAAGCTTGGGAGATTCTTTTAAATGTCATAATTTCCTCCTCAAAGCCAATGTCAGAAGCACAGCTTAGCACTGGCAATAAATGAGCACCACTTGAGGCACATGCTCTAGCATCTCCATCCTTTGGAATCAAGGCAGCTTGATACACAGTGGGTTTCCGCCACTCTTTTACCAGAATACTGCATTTCTGATCTAATATATTCTGCCAAATGGTTGTGTTTTATAAGAAGAAACAACAACAACAACAACAACAACAACAACAACAAAAACAAAACAAAACAAGAAAAACCTGGCTACTTTTACTCATGGAATAAGAAGGGAAATGTAGCCACTGTCGGGATTAATGGTAGAGTTTGGAGTAAGTAGAATTTGCATTCAATCCCATGATTCCATGTTAAGTAGGCATGAAGTTTTCAAGAAAAATGAGGGGAGCCCCAGCTTTACTTCATAGCGTTTTGGAGAACTATTTTCTGTTGGAGTTTGCTAGGGACAAGTCCGAAGATAAGGTTTAGAAGAGGGGTTGTCAAATCAGAGAATGCCCTGTCCATAACAAATATTACCTGCTTCGCTGCTTGCATGCTCCCCAAAGTTCAGATTTCTCTACTGTGAAAAAAATCAGCCTCTACAGGGCCCTCTGCCTGGGCCCTTTGCTGGGAACATTACCCCAGTAAGAGAAAAGTGGAATTCAAAAGCTGCCACAACAAATTCACCTACCCTATTTATGAACCGAAAAGAATGTTCTCCTCACACCATTGGGGAAACGTTTTCCTGGTACCTTCTTCATTAGGACAATAGAAACCATTTAAAGCTATTGAAAAGAATATGAAAACAGCATCAATTTTTTTATTACCTGCCCTTCCTAATGCAAAGCAGTTGGGTAAGGAAAAGAATTTTGGAAATTCTGAGCACAGCAAAAAATTGAAAAAAAAAATCCCTATTGTTATTACTGACAGCACAAACAATTTTCTTTTCTGTTCCACTGAAGAGGTGGAGCCAGGGAAAGTGTATAATCATGGATGGTTTTGTAGGAACCAAAAACAGCGCTTAAACCTCACAATCTAGGAGACAGTGCAGCCAGGTGTCCTCACCTGGGTCTTGCAATCCTTGACCCTCCCATGTCCAAATGGGTGCTCCCAAAACAATGATTGGCCTTTCAAAGGGCAAGACAATTCAGCAACAAAGCCAGTGTTTGCACTGAATGCTACCATGAAAAGCTCTCACACCCTTTATTCCTGGTCTTAAAACGATCACTTCATTAAAAATGGTTCTTTTCAATAAATGCATTGCCTTTGCAAGTAGTAACAACAATTCAGTCACTGATTGTATTACTGTATATAATCTGGAATACTTTAAAAAATGATTTTAGCTGCAGAATGCTCTGTAATCTTCCAGTAGGAGGGTGTTACATCACCGAGTAATCGCTAATATCAAATAATACATTTAGACAAAAGGCGCTATATGCAAACTTTGATACATATCAAAAGAGTTACAAGAGCCCTTCTAGAGAAGGAGTGATGGTAATCTGAGCACGATTTTTCCTGAGTAGGGTATAGGCCACACTCTAGTGAATAGAGAACAAAGCATTGCAGTTACATTTATTTTTCCAATATGCAGATCCATCCCCAATTCCAGCTATTTTTTTTTCCTCTTTCTTGATCAAAAAGCACACAATCTCAAGAGGGCCAGAGCCAACCCACACCCTTGTGATTTCTATCAGAGTCTGCCTCCCTGCCTCTCCAGAGAGCACTGATGGAGTGCAGCATCTCGCCTGAAGCCTGGAGCCATTTCCTGAGAGTCTTCCTTCCAAGACTCCGATGCCTCACTGACTTTCTGCATCAGTGGTTCCACCTTTGGGGCAAGAAGATTGATTTTCTTTCTTACTACAAGTGAAATCCAGTGTGCCTCACACACACACATCCCTCTGCCCCCCGCCACTACCCGGAGAGACCAACAATACAACCACCAGGATCAACTTGAAAAACTTGTCCAGGGGGAGCCTTCCCACCACCTCTGTGCTACTCACTGGGTTAAGTGCTCTATATATCAACGAAGGCAAGCCCTGCGAAGCCACGTGCCCACAACAGCTGCATGCGGTACTTATCTGGGGCTGAATGTCTCTCTTGCATAGAAGGTCTACACACAGCCTACCCATGCATACGTGAACATTCAGGATGGAATTTTGAAATCAGGGCATGAAAAATCACATCTTGGTCTGGGGCTGCAGTGAAAAATAGCAAGGTCTTTGATTTGTCAGAATACCATGAATGGGATCATACATCCATGTGTATCTCACAATTGTTATATCTTGGGTTATTTCGAACATGCAAACTGCTTCAACATGTAAGCATATGGCTTTCATTTTTTTTTAAAGATTTTATTTATTCATGAGAGACAGAGAGAGAGAGGCAGAGACACAGACAGAGGGAGAAGCAGGCTCCGTGCAGGGAGCCCGACATGGGACTCGATCCAGGGTCTCCAGGATCACGCCCTGGGCTGAAGACGGCCCCAAACCACTGAGCCACCCGGGCTGCCCAGCATATGGCTTTCAAATAAAAGTTTTCATATTTCAGAACTAACAGAGTGCTCTTTTAAATTTTAAAGGGGCTCAATGGCCTGAGGAAGATCTTTTGGTTTTTCATGGAGTCCTTTGGGGAAAGGTGTAATGCATACCAGCTAGATCTCATTTGCAGATGGATTATTCTCTGTGCTTTAAGAAAGTTTCTGTTTTCTGCAAAGGAGATAGATGGTAAGACAGAGCGGTGGAGGTGGGTGGGGGAAGTTCAGGCACAAAATTTGCACTCACACCAAGTGCATCAACCAGGTTTACATTTGCCAGCAATGTGGACCAACAAACTTATGTAAAGAAGGACCACATTATTTTCCCATGCATGAAATGGTGTTATGTTCTTTATTAGTGGGGAGAGTATGAGAGTAACAAGGTAGCATGTCTCCTAAGCTCTACCTCTATATAAATAAAATAAACGGCAATGAGTGGAAGAACCCAAACCGGGATGGCACTCAAGTGGTTTTAATAGAAATGACACTGGGAGGGTAGCTAGGAAGAGCATTTTGTCACTTTCTCATCATTTAATTGCTGAAGTTTTCTGGAAGAAAACTGCAAAAAATTCTACCTCATCCTTCAAAAAGCAAATTAAGCAGATAAATATTGCTTTGAGCCAAGGTATGAAAATTGGTGATTTCACTTTTTTGAAATAATCCATGCAATTCATTGAAACTTGATCAACCCAGTATGGTATTTCAAATTTTAAAAAATTAGATTATGACAATGTGGTCTGTCTTTAAAACCATCATGGGTAACACATATCTTTAGAAAAATGGGTGTTATCTCTTCTGATAATATATCAATATTAAATGTGGCAGGTTTTACTCAACACAATAATTTATTCTATATTTTGCTTTCTATACTATAACCACCTAAATACTTTCCGATGCAAGTTGCCAAATAAATATTTTTTATCACATCAAATGCACAGCATTCATTTATATCCTGTTTATTAAGGCACCCTCCATGATGTCCCTTCACATCTTCAAAAGAAACTATTGAAATAAAATTTGAAGAAAATATTCATAAATGAAGAAAGTGAGAACCTTTCTAATGCCTGGAGATTTAAATACCAAATTCCTGCCAAAATGTATCATGGTTATCTGGAGGTATGTAACCTTACGAAGTAAAGTAAGTGTATTTATATTTAATAAGAAAAATAAATAAAAGAGCAGAAGAGATTCACTGTCCCTCTACTCCCCTTATTAGCAAAAGTCTGGTAAGCAAACTATAACAAACAAGGAGAATTGATGTAACATTTTTTTCTCCTTTTTTTTTTTTTTTTTTTAGTGGAGGAGAGTGGTGGTGGGAGGGCAGATTAAAATGATATATGTCAAATATTAGTAGCCTTTTAAGGAGTCATTGCCCATGGCCCTTAACCCCTTACAGATGGCAAATCAGGTGCAGAGCGAACAGAATTAAGATGATAGTGTAGTGATAGGAGCAAGTAGATTCCAGTTTTCATCCCTACAGACAACTGGAATGACATCACATCTTTTCAAACTGACACATTAATGAATTTAGCAACACCTGAACTTTTCTGGCACCGGACACCTTTGACACCACTAGGTTCCTCCATGTCAGTAATAATAGGATTCTGTATCATCCCCCCATCCCCTCCCACTCCATATTTGATGGCGGAATTACCTTTTGGGCCCTAACAAGTTGACAGGGTTTCATTTTGCTTCCTCTTTTAATGACATCTTCTTTGCAGGTGAACGGGAGATGTAATGACTTCCTTTTTTGTCTTGGAGGCCTCCTAAATGCCATTGAGAGACGTAAGATGTCTCAATCTCGCTTAAAGCAAACGGGAAGCCAAGGGTTTTTAAAGGTGAAATGGATCTTGCTAATGAAGAAGTATCGCTCTTCGTGGGGCGTGCATCTTGTTAGTTCGAGTTAGGTGAGTGTCACAGGTTAGGGTTCAAGCATGACACCGGGTGGGACTCAGATGTCATCTTTTATTTATTGGGCTTAAAAAAAAAACATAATTGGATGGTTGGACAATAAAAACAGAGAACCCTCTCTGCATTTGGGAGTGATCCAAACAGAAAGGTAATGAGCTCTTGCCTCAGAAATTTGTGATGATGGGGTCCCAATTATGAGAAAGTTCAAATATGTGAACTTTAAATATGTGAACAGTAAAGCCACACTGTAAATACAACTGCCTATTCATGAGGACCAGAAACTCTAGTTTTCTGTTTATCTGGGTTCTTCAGCCTTTTTCTTTTTCCCATGAGTGTGACTCAATAGCTATATAGTTATCTCTTTGTTTCTTTTCCCTTCTTTTACACAGTAAAAAGGCAAGAAATATAATACTGGTGGCCATCACAAAATGGTCCTGAAACCCAAAGGGGGTGGAGAGAAGTCCTAGCTTTTAAACACTTGGCAATGTTCAAACTTCCTACGCATTTCCAACACTTATTCTCTGTTTGCTGTCTTTTTCTGATATTACTCATCCGGCCAGTCACCATTTGGGAGAAATATAAGAATGGAAAATTCGATTCACGCAATCCCATAAAATCTGTTGTGGCTGAATAAAGCCAAAGCTCCCAGCAAAACCCAACTTCAATATACAAGCCCTCAGCCAGGGCTGAAAGGGTTAGTTACCCTGTCAGCTCAGGGCCACCCCCTGAATCAGAGACACGCCAAAAGTTACGTCCCAAACTATTAAATGGTCATGTTTTCAACCCTGTCTGAATGAATCAGCAGACTCTCCTGGTCTGTCACCACTCCCCCTCTCCTCTTTACCTGAAAATCTAGAATACCCATGGCCCAAACTTTTCAGATTCAGCAGGTTCGTTTGAAAAGGCAGGACCCAACCATTTCAGGAGAGCACTACCCCCTGCCAAATCACTCCCTCTCTTCATCCTTTTTTCTGCTATTTGGAATCCATGTAATTATTAACTGTTAGGTTTGCCCCATTACCTTTGTGGAACGAAAATTATTCATAAGAGATGAGGATGGCTTCTCAATTAAAACACTTCTACGAGCCATGGCCTTGGTGTCATTTTTGGAAAAACACACAATTACATTTGGTTATAACAGGTAAAATAATGACTTTTTCACCTGTCAACGGCTAGCTTAAAATTCCCACACATGTAGGCCATTTCTGTTTCATCTGTTCTTTGAATTTCAGCTGCTTTGCTTTTCAATGCCTTCATTCCAGTCGCGTCTCTTTTGTGTCGGAGACTCTCACACTGGGTTCTCCCTTTTTGGTGATGGGCTTTCTTTTCACAGTGACATTTCAACATAAACAGTCAATATTCATTACCTCAAAGGAGACTTCCCTCCTATTGCTGACCAATTAAATACCAGCTGAGATAGGCAGACAAAGGTAAAGGAGCTGTAACACAAGACAGTCCGTGAGCATACTTTCTGCTCCCTTAAAGGAAGAAAAATTGTAATCAAAACAAAGAGAGCTGGGGATTTAGGGAATATGTCTATCCAAGAGACACAATTCCGTTGGATATTATGGCTCCCGATCTTTTCATCTGGCACACTGCAGAGTGGGTGTTGGGGGGAAGGGGAGTTGTATTATTTTTGTGTGTGTGTTGTTTTTAATAATTCAGCGCCATGCATTTTTGAGGTTTCGCCGAGAAGGACAATCAGCCCTTAATTAGTTCCTGCCTGAAGATGGCCATATTGGCATAGGCTGTTTACTCAGATGCTGGTGGACCTGACCTTTATTTTCTTACTCTGCTGACTAATTTGATTTAGCTTGATTTCTGTATTTCTCTACCACACAAGAGCGACTCAGGAGGCGCCACTTAGAACATCTGTTGAGACTGAGCCCTGTATGGTGAACTTTCCACTGTATTGGGAATGACTGGGATGGCTCTGAGACTCATCAGCCAAGTCCTCTGAGCCGTGCATTCACTTCTGGGAGGAAAAAAATATTCTTGTCTATTTCCTTGAATCATTAAATAGCTCTCTCCCACCCCATCCGCTCCCTCCCCGTGCTCAAGCATTCTACAAAACACACTGAAAAGTGTAGGGCACCTAGGAAACCTTTTTTCTTAGGAAAATTAGAGGGTTGTTTTGTTTTTCTGAAGTCTGCAAATTTCAAACTATTTGCCTTTTTCACTTTTACACAATTCTGTGCGGCATGCATGTCCCAGGCTGCAAGGCTTTGCCTCCCTGCAAATGAATGGGAGGCAAATGAATGAATTCTGCAAGAAATTGGGCATTCAGGTCTTTCCTTTGTGAAATCATCCCACAAATATGCCATTGATTCCACCTATACAAAATGTTCTTCAGTGGCCAGGTAGCCACATGTGGTGCTGACTTTTACATCTGAAATGGAGCTCAGAGTTAAAGGGTTGCAACCTGAGCTGCTCTCAGGACTTCCATCGACAAATTCAACATTTTATTAAAGATTAATTTTGATAGCATTCTCCTGTAAAAAAAAAAAAAAAAAAAAAAAAAGCCCTGAAAGTGGAAGAGTACATACAAATGAAGTACACACACTGCTCACTCTCATAAACATGCATGGACATCCTAGCTTTGTCATTATTTCTATAAGCCATTGCACTATCCCTAAAACAAATAAACCGAAGTCACTTTGGATTGTAATCTTTACTCAGCTTCCTTTAGAAATAGAATTAAAATCAGTAACCAACACTCAAAGCAACATATAGTCCAAAATGTGTGTGTCATATTAATCAGCTGCTTGAGAGAAGTGACATACCAGTATAATTTTCTGAGAGTCCCTCCTGAATTATCAATCTGCTTTTGTCTGGTGATAATAAAAGCACAATTAATTCAAGAAGGTAAACTTATTTGGGTATATTTTTATAAAGAAAAACTTTAGTTCCTAGGGATAATGGGGCTGCCCACTCCCTCCACCCCCCCCCAAACCCCTCGCAAGCCAGATGAGGTAAATTTAATCATCAGAGAATTTTATTTTCCATTTGTGCTTTCAGCAGCTAGAGGGCACAAAAGAATGCTTTTACCTTTCTTTCTTTCTTTCTTTCTTTCTTTCTTTCTTTCTTTCTTTCTTTCTTTTTTAAGCTGAGTGGAGCTATAGACTCAGAAATAAAAAAAATACAAGGGAGGTTAGGGGATTTTACCAGGGCTTCCTTGCTCAGATATTAATTTTCATATTTTCTTTCTCGCAGGAATCCAAATTCCAGATGACAGTACTTAGCAAAAGTGAAGCACAAGAACTTCATCATCCTAAAATAAAAAGTAAATCTCAGAGAATGAGAAACTCAGATCGGGCACAGTGATTCCAAATTTGGCCCAACGTTATGTTTCTGAACTATTTTGTAAAGCTCTTTGTTCAAAAGCAATATAAACACATGTTTAACCTTTATCATTCTAGCATCTTAAATATTAATGTTGGTTGTGATTCTGCATTAACAACATCTATTATTTTTGCACTAATAAGAGGCTTACAAGAATAAACATGAAAGGCTTGGAGCAACCTTCCTGTCAATTAAGAAACAGTCAGGAGTACTTCAAATGAACAGTTCCAGCGGATCTCAGCAACTGGAATCCGAGTGGAAATGCATGCTTCGAGAGCCACAAAAGAGGCTCCAACCCATGACTATAGGTCTTGCAAACTATCCCCGACACACACTTCTACACCCCCATCTTGTAAAGCTAGCTACTAATACTCAATAGTAAAAGGCATTCTTTTTGGACCATTTATTTGAAAGCATAATAGTTTGGCATTTTTCTGCAAGAAACACTAATAAACCTCAGGAGGAGTCGCATCTGTTGCTGGAGTACAAAATGGGTTGGGCCTCAATAGCATAATATATATAAACACTTTTTCCCCCTAATGAACTGTACCACCCCCTTAGGCATAAATGAGTTGGATCTGGATAGAGTGCCATTTGCCAAATTGTAAATTGCCTACATTTATTTTGGGAGTGCACTAAACAGAGTGCTAATTGCCTTGTTTAGCACTTTCCTTTCTTTCATTTGCACTGGTGTAAAATCTTAGTAAATTAACTCAAGGCTTTTATTATGTAGGTAGCATTTGAACAACCAAGAATTAGTGAGGAGGCAGCATGAAAGGACTGATAAAAGAAGGGTTGGCTCTACCCATAATGCCATTTATATGTCCCTTGAATTAAAAGGATGGAATTAACTTTTAATCCTTGGACTCTTTAAATAGCTGATGTTAACACAGAATGTATTACGCAGCCATTTTATTCAAATTTGCTCACTTAAAATGGGTAGAATGTTAACAACCATGATCGTATGGGGAAAGTGCAGCTCGCTGTATTCATATACACAAGTGTATATATTAAGATTCATTCCAAACAGCAATTTATGTAGTTGTAGTCAATTGCATAGTCAAGATTTCGGCTTATTGTCAAAGACAAAACACTCCAAAGTCATTAACATCCACTGCTGTGCTAGTGCCTATGTAAAATGAGTTGGGAGTCTCTTTGCCATTCCTAATGGACAGGTGTACACTTCAGAAAAAACATCACCAGATTTAGCACTGCACGGAATGCATGCTGGCTATTCGAATGTATAGCATGGAGACGAAAGAGCCCCCAGAGGTGGAAGGTCTTGTACTCTTACAGGTGGCCTCCTGTAGGGGGTTGTCCAGGGAGCTGTGGAATTTTGCAAATGCAGTCCTCTGGATGAACAGTGACATTTCTATTCTCAGTGTTCTTGGTTCCATGCTTTTCACTAGTTTTTTCCCAGCCCATCATTGAATTCTTTCAAAACCAGACATGCATCCTCAAATGTTTCCTTTCAAAAGAAAAGATAATCCTGGGACAAATGATGATTTAAAAAGAAAAGCAATAAATAAATCCATCATCTGGGATTTTTTTCTTCCTATTTTTCCCTTTAAAAATCATGAAAATTGTGTTTAGATTGAAGTCTGCCAACACGAAAAACCAAATGATAAAAAAAAAATACATTTCAATTCTTTCTTATCACTTGTATTAACCTCTCACATATGAAACTCTGCGGGTCATTATGGGTAGACCAGAGAAGATAGTTTCTATGAGGACAAATTCTCCAGCTTTTGAGAATCTCTACCAGGCTTTTATTTAGGTGCACACTACCTTAGAAATATTTTCCAGAGAGATATTAGTATGTTACAGAGGGTGCCGGGAGACACAAGTTTAGTGGTTCAAGATAATCACAATGGAAGAAAGTTTTGGACTATAGAAAGTCAGTCAGTATTTGCTGTGTCAAACATCATCATGAATCCAGGTAGTAAGATAAACTCCAGTTTTGGTCATCTTATTAGAAAGAAGGAAGAAGAAAGAAAGAAAGAAAAAGAAAGAAAGAAAGAAGAAAGAATGAAAGAAAAAGAAAAAGAAGAAAGAAAGAAAGAAAAGAAAGAAAGAAAGAAAGAAAGAAAGAAAGAAAGAAAGAAAGAAAGAAAGAAAGAAAGGAGAGAGAGAAAGTGTTTTTGCTTAATAGTTCCTAGAAATTCAAGCAGTAGCAAAGTAACTTCTTCTTAATAGGAAATACATTAAAGTCAGGGAGACGTGAGTGGATCCCACCTAGTCTACTGGAGCTCTCCTCTCTGGCAGGCAAGCCCATGTTTTGGAATATCTGTGTCCCATTCTCTAAAAGGATGATGATACCAATGTGTGAATGCTGCTGTGACAATTATATGACGGTGCATACAATTTCTAAACTTTTTAAAACATCATGTGCATTCATTGCATGTTAATTTCCCTTCTGATTCTCTTTCTGTTTTGGGGCACCCCTTATCTCACCCTTTCATTTAACTAATGAAGCAAAATTCCTGCTTTGATATTGGAAGGTAGAGTAGTATAATTATTTCTCTTCTTCCAATGTGGAACACGACAGTAGAATTCCCCTATAATAAATATCTGAGGAAAAGCTAAATGAATGAGAAAAAAAATAGACAATGTTTTAAGATTGCCTCTGGAATAATAACAAATTCAATGGGAGTATTAGTTGTCAATATTATTTAATATTAATCCCCCTTTCCTTCCACCCAGACTGAAAAGCAGCTGGTAGCTTTAAGTACATACATAATTAGAACAGATGCTTCTAATATATATATTATACAGAGGCTTTATGATGGAACATATTTGTGACATTTCCAAGCCGGGATGGTTTGGAACCACTTCAGATTGCTAGCTGGAATGCCACACACTTCTCTGGATGCTATGAGGTCTACCTATCACTCACACCAAATTGTGGTTATATAGAATTTTTGTGTGAAATAAGATAGGATTTAATGTATTTCCAAAACGAATTTATTTGCCAGGGAAACAAAATGATGGCTTAACTACTAAACTTTATCTGATTATCAACTAAACAGAAAACATATTTTCAAATGAGAACTGGAAAAGAATGAGATTGGGGGAATCTCAGAAAGGATATTTTATCCTCTGGGATTTCTCTTACATTCTTTATAATACAAAGTGTTCCCTCATTTGAGGGGATGGTCATTTTTAATGGGGCGACTTAGTGGTAGTTTCATAAAATAAGAGTTGCATATGAAATGACATAGATTTCTCTCAAGTCACATGATAACTCATCGATTGACCAATCCTCAATGGAGGATTAGATGCTGAACATTGGTCTTTAGATTCCCCCTGCCCTCAAAGAGTTGATTCCATAGTTTTCAGTGTCAATGTTTGCTCTAACCAGAGATTTGGCCCAAGATTCCAGAAACTTCAGCTTTTGTTTTCCGTAAGATTTTCATCAAGGGCAGAAGCTAAAGACTGGTCATCTCTTCTTTAATTAAAGACCTCACTAACAGTAGATGGTTCTACATTTTGTTACAACGTGGTTTGCTTTCTTAAATCATGAGGCAAATAGTCTAAAAAATTAATCTTTCATCTTCAACTTATTATATTAACAAACCTGTCTTTTTTATGGGCTTTGCTTTAGTCTCTAAAAATAAAAAATAAAAAGGTAGGTACTTTGGTTCTCTGCTTCTTACTTTTTTGTCCCCATCCTTCATCCTTTGCTTTGATCTAATCTGTGACATTTTAACATCTTATCAGACATCATTAAAGAGGAGCTTTAATGGAAACTACTCAAAGAAATGAGCCAGGATTCTTTTGTTCAAGGGAAAAAAACTTTCTTTGTAGGTTGCTTTCCTATTATATTGAATTTTATGATTCCTGGGGTTTGTTCTTTTTGTTTTGGCATATTCATAACTGTGGTGACCCACAATCAGCTTCTATCTTGAATAAAATTGCCAAATGTTTGATGAGTGTGTATTTAATTTTACAAGCTACCCAGCCTTGGTTCATGGAGTCTTTAAAGATTCAAAGCTACCTCAGACAATCAAAATGTTGGAAAAACCAATTTTTTAATTGGTTTGGTTAAGAAGGAATTTATAAAAATGCAGTATTGAATTTGTGGGTTTTTTTGAAATTTTTAAAATTTATTTGAGAGAGAGAGAGAGCATGATTGGGGTGAGGGGCAGTGGGAGAAGCAGACTCTCCACTGAGCAGGGAGCTAGATGCAGGACTCAATCCCAGGACTCCCAGATCACGACCTGAGCTGAAGGCAGATGCTTAACCAACTAAGCCACTCAAGTGTCCCAAAGTTACTGAATTTGAGTACAAATGCTCTGTGCCTAAGTCATCACAAATATGTCATAAATGTAGCATCAGCTTATCAAAAAACCTAAGGTGGCACTTACTTATTACTTATCTAAATTGCTATGGTTTAAGTTCTCCGTATTAACTAAAACAGGGTTAGTTTTCCTCCACTGAATACACTAGGGACTTGAAACCTTAGCAGGACAGTAGATGCTAATCCAGAGTAAAGCCTGAAGGAGAGAAATAATATATTAAGAGAAGGTCTTATCCATTACATTCCCAGGCTATGATCATGTGGTCAAAACCAAATATACTCTTGTATAGGATTCTGTGGGTTAGAGTCAATAAATATAAAGCCCCCCACAATCCCAGAAGTTTTCTGGGATATATCTAACTATAAGCAGAGTAGAAGACATCTTTATACCACAGACTTCATTACATATAGTCAATTGTGCCACGAACTAGTGTCCAGAGACTGGGTTTAGGCTTGCAGGTTGGTGAGATTATTTCCAACAATAGAAGTAGTGAGTCCTCACACAGCCTAATTTCTTCTGTGTGATTTACTGCCTATTCTGACTATAGGTATAAAAATTCTGACCAAATGTGTTTTTTGAGTATTGTAATATTTTCTTTTCTATTCTTGGAACTAAAGTATTTATAAACACTTAGGTGATTTTTAATAGGATTTATTATAAAGAAGAATTTTAACTAAATCTATTGCTTTTCAAGAGTTTACTCTGTTCTTCCACCCAGAATTTATATTAAGAAATAAAATTCTCGACAGCCCAGGTGGCTCAGTGGTTTAGTGCCGCCTTCAGCCCAGAGTGTGATCCTGGAGACCCAGGACCGAGTCCCACGTCAGGCTCCCTGCATGGAGCCTGCTTCTCCCTCTCCCTCTCTCTCTCTGTGTCTCTCATGAATAAATAAATAAAATCTTAAAAAAAAGAAAAAGAAAAAAATCTCATATGAGGGATGTCCTTAAACAAAAGGATTTAATTGAAACATTATTTATAGGATCATTACTTTAGTATTAAATTAAACATTTGCTATAACGCAACTCAGAAGATGAAATGTCACCCAGCCAAATCAAAGTCATATTTATGAAGAGTCTAGAAACATAGAATAATACTGAGAAAAAAGTTTAACACATTTCACATATGACATGATCTTGACTCCATAAGGAAGAAAAATACAAGAATAATTAGAAGAGAAAGAACCATGTCAAAACAGTCATTCTGTTTGAGCTGGAAGCTAAGATTGTGTAAACTTTTTCCTTCTCCATATGCTTTTCTCTGCAGTATGTTTATAAATAAACAGAAGTAAATAACTGGGGGCGGGGGGAGAAGGAATTCTTCACAATGACTATTCAGAGCAGTTTCTTTGCAGAGATGGGACCACAGGTAATGATACAACTTATCTGTACCCCTGTCTCCAGCCTATAACCTCCTGCAACATCTAGAATAACATAAGAATCAATGAACCAAATTCACAGTAACAGTGGAACCTAAGAGCTGCTTCCTTGGCTGAACCAGAAACAATTTTGGAACATCTTCCCCACCTTCTTTTCTAAGGCAGCAGAGATCTTTGCCCTCGTATGTTATACCTGGGAAGTAAAAACCATAGGTAGAAGGCATTGGGACAGAAAATGATAAAACAAATACAAAAACAAAGAAATAGGGGGAAAAAACAAACAAACAAACCATGTGCTTAAAACTCAGTACTTTCCTGGGGGGGGGGGGGGAAGAAAATCTGGTTCCACTAACCAACTTCTGGCAAGATTTTGCTCACCCATTTCTTTGCTGCCAACATCCCCGGTGACCTCCCTCATCCTCCAAAGTGCACACCGTCACACGCACACTCATTCACATAGAACTGCCTCGACATTTGTGCAATCAGCAATTCCTTGGCCTTTAAACAGCACACAGACAGCTCTTTGTGTTTTAAAAGAAATTTCTCAAACAATATTGGTGTGTGAGGCTTACTTAATCCCCAACTCTCTTACTTAATTCTAACCCATTCTCCAAGTGAGGAAGCTAAAGCCGAGAGATTAAGCCACTTTCTGAAGATCACAAAGTCAGCAGTGGAGGCAGGGCCAGAATAGATTCCAACGGTGTTTCCCTTAAGAGATGCCTGTCACTTTTAATCTACACGGTTAGAGTTTTAC
This sequence comes from Canis aureus, assembly GCF_053574225.1. NCBI lineage: Eukaryota > Metazoa > Chordata > Mammalia > Carnivora > Canidae > Canis > Canis aureus. The sequence goes on from NC_135612.1 coordinate 44,637,249, forward strand.
CCCTTAAGCCGTGCGTCTCAGCAATACATATTAAATGAATATTAGATAGTTCGCTCATTGGCTGAACTTTGAGGTGTTAGGGCTCTCTGCCCACCAGTCTAAAGAAAATTAAGCTTATTTGAAGGAAACGTGGTCTCTATTAGTAAAGGGTTAAACACAGATTATGCAAATAAAGATATTGTCCTTCGTCCCCTCTGTTCATTCTGAGAGCTGCTTTTCTGTTGTTGTTTTTCCTTTCCTCCAATTGAGAGATTAACCTGGTCCCAATTGAAATGGCAGTCCATATCATACCTTTCCTTGATCTCACAGCATGGCAAATAACAGCTGGGGCCCGCCAAGCAAGCGTCTTTATTTTTTCTTTATTGTTCCAGGCTACACATCCGTGAACCTGCAGCATGTTATGTACTTAACCATGGTCAGGTTGATGTCATTATTTTCTGATTGTCCGGGAGCTCCCAGGGTACTGGCCCATATTGACGGTGAAGGGCTGGTGCTCTTTATAGGGTAACCTTTGAAAAAGAAGTTCCTCGACCACCTGCATGTTTTGCCTAGAGCTATGACATTGCGCCAGGCCAGTTGGTACACTTCAAAACACATATTAGCACTAGTTATGCTACTTCAGCCTGCTTCTTAATTTCCCTCAGTCTTGTTAGATCAGCCTTATCTGTGCCACAAGCAAATGCTTCGGAGCACGGAGCAGATTTTTAAACATCTCTGCAAGAAGATGTGGTATGTGTGGGTCACTGTGAGCTTTCTCTAAATCTAAGCAAAGCTATTTGTTAGCTCCTCCCATCTTTCTTCATTATTTTTTTCCTGTTGCCCATGCATCTGTCTAACTAACTAGCTGGATAGCCTAAAGCAGACCAAACCAGGGACGTGAGCACAGAACGGCAAGAACAGCAGAGTAAAGTGCTTCTCTGCGTGAACTATCTCCACACTTGGCTTTTACTAGCCTATAAAAATTGGTCTACTTGTTATCAGTTCAGACTGGAAAGCAAGCAACAGCCCTCGATCGCCTCGGGCTTTGATGTAAGCACCCCTGACTATTTCTGTTTAAACTCTAGTGGATGGAAGACACCTATAAAGATATTAATTAGCTCCAGTTGTCACCAGATGTGGTTCACATTCTCTGAGCCAGCTCTGAAATCCTGGAATTTTTATTAGGCAAGGTAATGTTTATGGCTCTAATTAAAGTCTGAGTCATAAAAGACTGAAGATGAGATGAGGGGAGGGCGGCGGTGGGGTGGAGGGGATAGTTTTCTCTTTGTTTATCAACTTTCAAAAATCCAGACTTGTGTTTTAGATTGGTGTGGCACGTTAACTTTGAGGGATTTGGCAAGAGTCTGGTGGGGTTTGCACTCCAAGGAAACTTTTTGAGTCACACTACAGAAAATGACTGGTTTGTGTCAGAAGTATGAGTTATATTTACATGCTTAATTATAATAATGTCAGTGGTGTGGCATTACACGATGCAAAAGTATTCAGGACTAATTGTTATTGGACTGGATACTTAATTTATGGGAGATATACCAACAAAAGGAGCTAATTGTTTCTTAAAAAATGGGCTAACACTACTTCTTAACTGTCAGGGAGGAGTGGCAGTAAAAGGGAGGGAATCCCGAAATATATTCTGAATTTGTTCTAAGGCTCCTAGCCCCACCCAGGCATCACCATTAGATGATGGTGCCTTTAGAACTCTTAGGAAATACTTCTGCTAATTTTTCTCCTTGATAAAGAAAAGGGTAATGGATAAAACGTGTTCAGGTCTACTAGCCTCTTTACGAAAAAAAAAAAATCTTAATTTGAGAAAGATCTGCAGGCCAAAATAGCTGTTCAGCCTCTTTCAAAAGCTTCCCTGACCTCCATCAAATCTACACACACAATAAGACTGGCCCAATTCTGCTGACGGCCCCATGACAATCCATGGTCTGGGGTCCCCAAATGGAATATATCTTCAGCTTGAATCCTCTGATGACTACATCAGTGCACCCGATTTACAGTTTCATAAGATCTTTGGAGATTTTAAATGCTATTCCGAAATATGCTGATGCATTTTTAAAAGATTCTTTTTTTCCCATCTGAACTCTTTTAACAAAGGTATTACACTAAGTACAAAAGCTGTCCAATTTCTTCCAACCTTTTGGTTCTTTCTAAAACACAGTCATTTTGTTAGACATTTGAAAATGTCTTGATTTAGTTGTCTTGCTATTTTGGGCCTGTCCTGCCCCCTGCGGTGGTAATAAGGATGGGGGTCCCTGCTGGGCCCAGAAGAATACCATTTCACGGCCGCCACAGAGCTGGCGGCTTTTATTTATGGAGCCAAGAAAATGAATGGGTATTAGTGTCCAAACATTTCAACATGCTCCTGTGGCCATGCACAAAAGGGACTGATTTGCAGCAAATTTCCACTTATTTTCCAAAAGTATTTACCTTGCCGGAGCTCGGCTGATCACTATAATGGCATAGCTGAGGGGGAAAAAAATGACCATTTCAAAACCCAGCATATATATATATATATATATATATATATATATATATATATATATATTTCTGAACCTTAAAAGTGCTCTACTTCTTCCGAATAAAGATAATACCTTTGGTTGCTAGGCTTTTATGGACGTGTGAATAAATCCAACGTGCTGGGGTTTGTAGTGCTCATTGTTTTAAACAAGAAAAGATGGTACACAGTCCAAAGAAAGATAGTTCAGATCAGCAGATATAAGGCTAGCCTAAGAGAGCATGCTACAAGTGTCCCAGGTCATCTTTGGACACTCCCAAAGAGTCAGTCCAGCGTTTTAATGTCTGGAATTTGGTCAGGGAATCAAAGGCTAACATGTTCTATAGCTATGATTACTATGTGACCTCAGGCTAATTGAATGGCAGGCAATCCTAGGATGCTACAAATCACTTCATCTTCCTACATTGTAGGATTCATTCATTATGTCAATAAAACTAGTTGAGCACCTACTCTGTGATGGGCATTTGAAAACCACCTCAAAGAGATGTTACAAGTGTTTTCCCCATATTTTGGGGCAACCACTTAGGAGACCTCCCTACTTCTCCATCCATTCTCCAAACCCTGCCTCTGTGCAGGGTTGTTCCCTATTCTCCAAATATTGTATCATTTTCTCCCCCTCTGGACTTTGGTTCCACTCTGCTTAGACACAAAGAATATCTGGAATCTCTTTTGCCCCAAATCTACAAATCAAAGTTCCTCCTTCACAAATTCCATCCAAAAGACCCATTCTTCCACAAGTGGCTCCAAAGTCCCTAAGGTAGATATAAAGTCTCCTTCTCTGAATTCTTTTTTATGTTACTATTTTTATGCTTACCTGTGTGTATCGACTACTGGATAATAAACCATCCCACAGATGAATTGATGCCAGTCCTATTACCTAACCCTTATATGCACTTTGCACATAGTAGGTGACCTCTCAAAGAGGGAGTGGGAGGCCTTGATGAAAGAATGAGTTTCCATGATCTCATATATCCCCCTGTCTTGTCCCTCTACAACACCATCCCACTCCACAAGAGCCAGGATTTACAAGTCCCAGGAGATGTGTCAATTTTCTCCCAGTTCCTCCAAGATTTGTGTTTGCTTTTTTAATACTTAATGTCAACTGCATCACGACTATAAATCTCCTCAGCACCCTTCACAATTGTCATCATTTCATAGCTCAAACTTCTGTGCAGAACAATTTAACAATCTCAAACTACTTAGGTAAATCTAGTCCTAGCCTACTAAACTGGTGCTTATAAGATAAGTGTAGGAAATGTGCAGTACATGATAGAAACAAAACCAGCGAATTCTTCCATCCTGGTTCCCATTAGCTAACAGCTATATGACTTTGGGCTGGTTACTTGTCTATACCTTGGTTTTCTCATCCATAAAACAGGGATAGTAATCATAGCTACCTCATGAAGTCACTGCGTGCAGTGAGTTAACGTAAATAAAACCCTTAGAACATAGAAATTGCTCAACAAATGTTAATGATTATTTCATATTTGGGAACCTATGGCTTTAATTCACAAAAAGCATCTGTAGTTTTACTTGCTATCTTTGAGTAAGGGATAATAAACATCTCTAGGAAAAAATAAATAAATAAAATTTAAAAATAAACATCTCCAGGAGGCACATCTTCTCCAATCAAAGCCATTTCTTGGGGACCCCCGGGTGGCTGAGTGGTTTGGCACCTGCCTCTGGCCCAGGGCATGATCCTCGAGTCCCGGGATTGAGTCCCACACCAGGCTCCCTGAATGAAGCCTGCTTCTCCTCTGTCTGTGTCTCTCATGAATAAATAAATAAAATCTTTAAAAAAAGCCATTTCTTTTTTTAATTAATTAATTAATTAATTAATTAATTTGAGTTCAATTTGCCAGCATATAGCATATCACCCAGTTCAAAGCCATTTCTGTAAAGAATATTGTCCTGCCTTCCTATGTAACAAGATTATTTTGGGGACAGCTTCTCCCAGCAAATTCTGTCTTATAGCCCTCTGAAGTCCTGGATCCCAAGGCCTTTCTAGTCCTGGCTCACTGGTTGGGATGCTCCCATTGCATCCAGGTCTGCATTACTAGCTGGTAAACTATCAAGTGGCCTTTCACCTTTGGATTGCCAAATGGGCATTCCATAGACCAATGAATGGTTCTTTCACTCAAACTTTTTCCTGACCCACATGCTTCTCATGGGCATCTGTGCTGGCTTCTGCCCACTTTCATAAAGAAAGGCATCCATCTCCTATACCTATTTTATGGCCAGAGTTCCATGAATTTTTATTTTGTTTTGTTTTACTAATAGGCCAGAGTGGTTATTCTAGTCCAGTTTTGCCAGTAACAAGTGACTTTACACCCTTATTTCCCCTCTTTGGCCCCAGTGTTCTCATATGTAAAATAAAATTGTTGACCCAGAGAATTATTTCCAAGAAGCTTTCAAAATGTGCATTCACTCATCTTGAGAATTCATCTTCAGGGAGTAAAATATTCAATCCTAGGATACCTCCCTCAAGATCTTCATAAAACAGAACTGTTATGTCCTTACTGCAGAGTTCTTACACTAATCACCAATATCTTGATGTCAGACAAACCTACCTGTCTTTCATGTTTGTAATATGGTCAGGGAACAATTGGTCTACCAGTCACCAATGTCCAGTATGTCAGTTATCTCAATGCCCACTTTTCCCTTCTGAGCTGAAGCAGTATCTCTGACACATTCCTGAGAAGAGCCTGATAAGAAACCTGCACACAACCATCATGTCACAGTGAACAGAGCTAATAATATAACAATAAGACACAGTTTCATCCTCAAGAAGCTTACAGGCTAGGGGCACCTGTGTGGCTCAGTCAGTTAAGCATCTGACTCTTGATCTCAGCTCAGATCTTGATCTCAGGATTGTGAGTTCAAGCCCCATGTTAGGCTCCACATTGGACATGGAGACTATTTAACAACAACAACAACAACAACAAAATCTCACAAGCTAATGCAAGAAATATCTGTAGAAACAATTACTCTATAGTTTGATAAGTACAAAACTACATGACATTGAAACATGTCTACCCAACATGTGTCTGAATGGGGATGAAAGAGAAGGGGAGGGAAGAAGTGGATAAGGAGAAGAGAAGGAAAGAACAAACTAAAATCTGAATCTGGGCATGTTTTTCTTAGGGAAATTCTATAAGAAGCAAAATTAAACAGGTTTCCTTATTGCAGGACTTCTCAGAGCCTTGAAATTATGACTCTTGTGATCTCCAAGATATTATTTGCAAACAAAACTAGCCTATTTTTCCCTTTTATATTTCAGGTTTAGCTCTTAACATCTTAGAAACAATAAGTACTCTATTGGATATAGTTGGAGAAATCCTACACTGCAGAGATATTGATGGGTATGAGTATAGTCCATAAGTAATAGAGTCAAACAGCCCAAAGTCATGTCCTGACTCCTTTAATAATAATACCTTCATCATGGTGAAGATTAATGAGTTAAGTTATACAAAGTGCTTAGACCAATGCTTGGCATATAAAAATATTTGATAAAAGCTTATTATCATTTTATTATTATTATTATTATTATTATTATTATTATTATTATTATTAAACAGCAGGGAGACTTAACAGTTCCATTGGGGATCAGAGTTGGCTCAAGAAATCCCTGAATTAGGAGCTCTTGGGTATCTCAGCTGGTTATGCATCCAACTCTTGGTCTCAGCTCAGATCTTGATCTCAGGGTCATGAATTCAAGCCTAAAGTTGGGTTCCACGCTGCATGTGAAGCCCACTTTAAAAAAGAATCCCTGAATTAGTTCTTTAACTCTTGAGTTACATTCTCCAGGTGGAAGGGGTATGCCAGGCAGAGGAAGCAGCATAAGCAAAAATCCAGAGACTTAAGCCAGCAGGAAAGCATGGGTCCATTCATTAAGTAATGAGTATGCAGTGGATCAATGTTCAAAATCCTCTCCTGAAACTAAAAGGAGATTGGAATGGGTATCAATCATTACACTGAGCATCTGCCTGTAGTCCCCACCCACCCACCCTTTCAAAGGCTTCCTAGGTGAACAGGTTAGTTCAGTTCACAGTATCCCTACTCAAAGGCCATTATTAAATACTATTTGGTAGTGATGCCTCAAATTAGATCTAACCGCTATTTATTACAGCATCTTTTCCAAATTTATTATTTCCAGGAAAAGCCTTAAACAAAAAGTTCAGCGAATTTGTAGGACTGCAATGTTCACTGACACTTTCTAGGTACACCACTTTACCTATATGACAATTTTTAAACAGAATATCAATTCTTAAGAAACCAAGAAATTCTTACTGTTTGTAGTAATTTACAAGCAATTTGTATATTACACCAAAATTACAATGATGATCATGCAAAAGTACAGATTAGCTTTCTTTTTACATTGTTGCTTTTAAAAGAAATAGTCTAAACATAGGTCAATTCTTTCAATAAATATTATGAGCAACCTGCATACATATTATTCCACTTCTTTTACTTTGTAATTGTTCAAATATTTTGCTGAACTGAAAAACTGCAGAAATTTCTTTCTTCTTTCTCCCCCTCCCTGTCTCCCTCTCCCTCGTGTCTCCTCACCCCTTCTTCATTCTGAATTGACAGAAATCAACTAATGAGATATGGACAACCATCCCTCCTTTTTTGGACATCCATCCTTACTTTTCTTTTTTTACTTTTTATTTAGATTTTTTATTCTATTAACTTATACTGTATTATTAGTTTCACAGGTGTAATTTAATGACTCATCAGTTACATATAACACCCAGTGCTCATTTCATCATGTGCCCTCCTTAATGTCCACCACCCAGTTACCCCATGCCCTCACCCTCCACCCCTCCAGCAACCCTCACTTTGTTTTCTATAGTTAAGAGTCTCTTACGGTTTGCCTCCTTCTGTTTTTATCTTATTTTTACTTCCCTTCCCCTATGTTCATCTGTTTTGTTTCTTAAATTCTACATATGAGTGAAATCATATGGCATTTGTCTTTGATTGACTTATTTCATTTTTCATAATACCCTCTACGTCCATCCACCTAGTTACAAATGGCAAGATTTCATTCTTTTTGGTGGCTGAGTAATATTCCACTGTATATATATATACATATATATCTTCTTTATCCATTCATCTGTCAATGGATATCTGAGGCTTTTTCCATATTTTGGCAATTGTGGACATTCATGCTTACCTTTCTGTATAGGAGATGCTAAATTTGATAAGATCCATGGGAGAGGAAGTGAGAAAGAGAATAAATTTAATAACTCATCAATATGTCAACAAATAAGAGTAATAAACAGCATTCACTTTTTGAGCTGTTATTATGTGTCAGGCACTGAGCTACACCCTGCACACACATTAGAACCCACAATCCCCACCAGTGAGGTAGCCCCACTTTACAGATAAGAAAACTGAGGTTCTTCCATGCTGATAAAATTGCCCTCTACATACAGCTAGGGAATGGTGGTAAGGACTTGAAAACAGACCATACAAACTTCAAAATCCAGGCTTTACCTATTAGCTGCATCACTGCCTCCAGGGGCTTGCAGAAAAACTAAGAACATTATATCCACAGAACAGGGAACGGGCTGAAAGCATTTTAATAAACAAGGAATCCTTTGAGTTTTTTATTAGACACAAAATAAATCTGAAGGAAAAAGTTACAATTCCAACTCAGCTAGACTAAGATTGACTAGGATATTTACCAATGTGTCCCCTAGATGCCTGGATGCTTGCATGCAAGGATAGAGACCAATGGTACAAGACCCAGGTGGCTGCCTGGGCTCAGACATTTATTCAGCTAATTACTGCCTTAGCCTCCCAGAGCCTCAGTTTTTCCAACTGGAAAATGGAAAGAACAGCTTCCTTTCTGCTTATTTCTGAATCGATGAGAGGACTAAATGAGAATAAATATATAGAATATTAATTGTAAATGTACTCTAAACAGTCTTTCTCTGAAATACCTAGTTTTTAAAATATTTCTTCTTTTGTTGACATTTTAGGATTAAAGAAACTCTGTATCAAGTCAAATGAAAAGTCCTTCCAATCTGAATATTTTATCTGTGAGGTAACAGGCTTCTGAGTTAGCAACTCTATCTTTGTTTTAACTACTATTATTATGAAATATTTCTAACAGACCCAAAAAAATAGAAAATAATATGACAAATGGCATGTGCCCACTTGATGTCATCATTTTTCCATTTGCATTTCCATTTTTCAACAAAGATAAATAACTAAAACATCACAGGTATAGCCGAAGGCCCTCATGTGCTTCTCCTGGATTCATTGCTGTCTCTTCCCTGCCCAGAGATAATCGTTGTCCTGAGGTTGGTCTCTTATTACTACGTAAACTTTTATATTTTTCCTACCATACACTGACATTTTTACATATACTTTAAATGTATGTATATATTTACAAACAATATGCAGGATTATTTTGCATGCATTTTAACTTTTTTAAAATTGTGTCATATTGTATGTATTTTTGTCTTTTTTGATCAACATTTTGTTTAGATCAAGCACATCATCTATAACTGAGATGTGTGCCTCGTACTGTACTAGTTTGTCCATTCTCCCGATGATGGACATTTAGGTTACTCCCAATCACTTGCTGTTACAACCAATGCAATGAACATTCTTACTCTTGTCTCTCTGAGCACATGCAGAACCAGATCTCTAGAGCAGTGGTTCTCAGTGTGGTCCTGGGACCAGCAGCTGCATTGGCATTATCTGGGAACTTATTGCCCATGCAAATTCTGAGATCACAGGAACAGATTTTAAGAAGCCCTCCAGCTGATCATGAGGGAAACTCAAGTTTAAGAACAATGGTTGAGGCTCTGCCTTTGGCTCAGGTCGTGATCCCAGGGTCCTGGGATCGTCCCACATAAGGCTCACCCTCACCACAGGGAGCCTGCTTCTCCTTCTGCTTGTATCTCTGCCTCTCTTTCTGTCTCATGAATAAATAAATAAAATCTTAAAAAAAAAAAAAAAAGAACTGCTGCTTTAAAGGCAGACCTGGGAGTGGTTAGAAATAAACTCTTAAATTCTATTGTCTTTGATTTTACCAGTATTGCCAAATTATTCTTCAAAAAAGTAGTTCATTTTGTTACACATCTTCATCAAAATTTTGTGTTAACTTTTTAAGTTTAAGCATCTGCTACTTGCAAAATAGTTGTCTTGTGATTTTAATTTGCATTTCCTTGACCAGTACATAGGGTTAACCATCTTGGTATATGTTTATTAAGCATTCATGTTTTCATCTGTATCTTCAGTCAGTTTTTCTATTAGTTTATTGATCTTTTATTGATTTGAGGACTTTTTGATTATCCTAGATATTAAGCCTTTATTTGATCATATAAGTTACAAATATCTCCTAGTGTGCAACATATTTTTAAAATATTTTTATGCTATCTTCCATCTCATAGTTTTTTTTTTAATTTAAATGTGGCCAAATTAATCAACATTTTCCTTTCTCTTTGTATATTTCCTATAAGAAATTCCTTTTTATCTGAATATCTTAAAACATTTACTTATATTTTCTTCCAAATACTTAGTTTTGCTTTTCAGATTTAGATCCTTAACCTATCTGGAATTGACTTTTGTGTACATGAAGAATCTATTTAAATTTTTTATTAAAAAATTTGGTCCAGTACCAGTTTTTGAATTATCCTTCTTCCTCCACTAATCTACAATATCAACTTGGTTGTATGTAATATTTTCACATTGTGTGAGCCTGTTGCACAGTTCTAGATCCTGTTCCAGTGGGGTTTTTTCCATCTCTACATTAGTTCTATAATGCCCTTCTTATTACAGTTCACTTTTTTTCTCAATCAATATTAGCCAATGTTCATTTGTTTTTTTAATTCTATTTTTCTGGTTTGCTGTTTCATTAATTTCTGATTTTCTATTTCCTTCCATTTTCTTACTCTCTTGTTCTTTGTCTATACTGGTAAGCTGAATGCTTAGCTGAAAAATTTTCAGCATTTACTGTTATGATGTAACAGGGCTATATATTTTCCTCTAAGTACTGCCTTATCTGACACCCATATAATTTGATCTTTACAATTTTAGTGTTCATATCTAAATATATTTTAATTTCCTCTGTGCTTTCTTCTTGTCCCTTCTTGTCCATATTTAAAAATATGAAAAGTCCAGAAAACTATAAGCTAATTGAGGGGATAAAAGGAACAGAAAGAAGCATCTTGCAAGTGAACTCCAGGCGCAGTGGTTTAGCACCTGCCTTTGGCCCGGGGCGTAATCCTGGAGACCCAGGATCGAATCCCACGTCAGGCTCCCAGTGCATGGAGCCTGCTTCTCCCTCTGTCTGTGTCTCTGCCTCTCTCTCTCTCTCTCTCTCTCTCTCTCTCTCTGTGACTATCATAAATAAATAAATAAAAATTAAAAAAATAAAATAAAAAGAAACACAACAACATACATATGAATTCCTGTGCTCTTCAGTACTAAGTCCAGATGCCATTTCCTGGCTTTCAAAGTCTTCCACAATCTGGCCCTACCCCACCAGTTATCTTTATTGCTTAGAGCTCCCTGTGTCTTCTTGTTGCATTCAGACAGTTCTACTGGGAATCTTTTCAGTTTGGTCTTAGACGTAGGAAATGTTTCCATTCTTACTTAACTTCTTAGTATATTATGTTAGAGATGAAAAGGACAAGTGAAATAAGGAATCAGATATAAGATACAATATCTGCTGATTTTGCTAACTCTGCACAATTTCCCTATTCTTTAACTTGCCTGGGATTTATACACCTATTCCTATGTGGCCACTCCCTTTTTCTTCTCTCTGCTTAGTTTGTTGAAACTTGTGTGTGTGTGTGTGTGTGTGTAAGAAAGACTAGTCCTACAGTGTCACATCATGAACATCAAATATCATAATATATACTGGTCTTCATTTGTTAATTCTTTAGGCTCAAAAAATTCTTTAGACCACTGAAACAGAACTGTTTGGAATTGTCGTTTGAACACCTCAAATGATTCTTGAGGATACCAAGAATGACATCTTAGAATAGAATACAAGTTCTAGGAACCTCAGCCCACATGGGGCTCAGTCACTCAACTCTTCATTGAAGTAGATGCAGTTCTGTTTACCAACAAAAGGTAAGTCTTCACTGGTTCCAGTTCTGGAACATCTAACCTCAAATGCAATTCAAGGTGGAAGACCAGAAGAGACAAATCACACATATGACACAAATGGCAAATCATTACAGAGTATGATTTCAAATCACATATTAGAACAAAACTTGAGTCTTCAAAGAAACTCTAATTTAAGTTTAGTTGTTTTCATGAGTAGGAAAGATTGTCTTCACTTTTTATTAGAGCCAAGAGAGATTTCCAGATGGAACTGGCTATACTGTAAAGAGGAATTATCCAAAACTGACTTCAAAGGGAAGAAAAATTCTTATGCTCTAAGTATGGAGCAGAAAATGCATACAAGTAAAATACAAAGACCTGTGTTTTATTTCTAAGCCATTCTTATATAGTCTCCATCTTTCATTTGCAAAAGTATCTCTAAGGCAATCTCCAGTTCTGTCATCCTGCAATTTTTACTGATTGGCTCTTTTCATGATTTTAAAGCCAAACACAGCCATTCAAATTTTCTCTAACCTGAAAATATTTCATATTGTCTTCCTAGAATTATGAAGTACAATCTGTGACTACCAAAATTCATTTAGGCATTGGAGATTCTTCCTAGGTCAAAGGTCATTATGAAACTCTGGATATATCACTGTAAGCTGGACATTATGCAAAAATTGCAGCCTGCTTTACCTATGTTTTGGTGGTAGAACTTTCACTAGAAGAGGGTTTCCTGATTCCTCATATCAGGAAGCAAATGTTGATATTGCCATTGGTCTGCAAGCATGGTAGTACTCAAGTTTAATAATCTTTGAAAGACTACCATGATTCTTGTCTGAGCTCTAGCCAGATACTGGGAAATTCTTATACCTACCCCAGAAGGTCATGTAATGTTACTGAGAAGGAAGGAAGTTTATGAAATGACAGGTGGCAGTTCATGTTCATGGATGAAACCTAATTTGGAAAGTGAGATGAAGATTTAAATTCTAGTTCTGAAAAAAAAAAAAATTCTAGTTCTGATGCTGATATAAACTGGTTTTGTTACCCTGGGTAAGACACCAAATTTATCTGGGCCTTATATTTTTCATCTTTAAAATATGTAAGTTGATGTTATTAGTGATCTTCAAATGCTATTTTAACCAGTAAAATTTTTATTTGACTGTTTACTTGTATCTGTCTAATATTTACTAAATCCTCTGGAGACCTTAATAAAAATCATGACTCTCTGAAGTATGTATATTAGAATCCCACAAAGGAATCTCTTTTGTTTACTACAACTGAAAAATGATACAATATATTTTACTGAAGTCCAGCTTTTATATTCCTAATATAGCACAGTTGCTTTCTATAAGTAAAATGGAAAGGGAGGGGGGATGCCGTTGTTTTATTTATTTGTTTTATTATATATACTATGTACTGTATTATATTATTTATATGTATTTAATATTCTTATAATGGTGTGTATTTTGTATATGTCATGTATTTTATTGCACATATATGTTTATATTTATAAACTCTTGCTTTGAAAGTGATTTAACTTCAGGGATCTATAAATCAGAAGTCTCTCATCTTTTACTTCCCAGGATCATTCTTTATAGCCAGACTACTATTTCAAGAAGTCTTACTTCACTGGCATAAAAACTTTGATTGGCCTTAGTTAATTCAAACTCCATTAAAAAAAAAAAAACTTGTATATATTGGTATATAAGTTAGTGCATGACTTAGTGTATAAGTTGAGACCCTGGAGAACTTTGTCATGAACACGACAAGAACATACCAAAGGCTGCAGATGAAGACAGTATATCATTCTATAACTTAAAATTCTTTTTGAAAATAAACCACCTGATGCTTAAATTTTGAAAGTCATTCATAGAGTTCCTCTTCCATATTATTTATATTGATGTCTAAGTTGTATCATATTTTTTCCTTCTGATGTGTGTTATGCTGGCCTACTGAAAAATATCATCATCACCATCATCATGATCACCTCCTCACCATCATCACCATCACCGTCCTCCTCCTCCTCGTTATCATCATCACCATCATAATCATTATTTTCTGCAGTAAACACAGTAGTGAAAAAACTGGCTGACATTAAAGTTGGGCAGCATGATATTGTACCACTGGTTTCAGTCCTTGTGTCTGTTCTACTGCTACTGTCACTGTAATCTTTTTGCAAAATGTATGAAAAGCCTAAATTGTTGACTGCATACGTTTTGATCCAACAATTTCCAATATATAAATGCTAAGGCAATAAACATGAACTGCACAAAGGTGAATCCAGAAAGATAATTAGTCACAGCATTATTTGTAACAGAAAAATTGAAAACCACCCAAAGGTACAACAATAACAGGTTAATTAAGTAATTAACTTAAGGTACAACCATATGTTGAAATAGTCGGCAGATATTAAGCATGGATGTTGTTGGACAATATTTAGTGACATAGAAAATGTTTACTATATAATAAATTAAAAATCTATAAGATCACTTATACAGTTGATCTCAGTGTTGTTCAAACATATATCTTTATCTATATTCATATTGTATGAGAAGGGAGGGAAATTCAAAATAAGAATGGGAAAGGAATGGATATAAAAAAGGTTATAATTGGGTGGTAGGCTGGCAGCTTATTTTTAGGCTTTTTAAAATTGTTTACTATCACAATCAGTTTTCCAAATAACTTTAAAAGAATTTACATATATATATATATATACACACATATATATAAAAGTATATAATAAGTATACTTATTTATGTAAGTATTTTTTAAGTAATCTCTATACTCCATGTGGGGCTCAAACTCACAGACCTAAGATGAAGAATTGCGTGCTCTACCAACTGAGCCAGTCAGGCACCCCTATTTGTTTATATACATATTTATATCATTAATGTGTGAATACATTCTTGCTTTAAAAAACTTCAAGGAATTATATGTGATAGAATATTATGTAAAAACTTCCCTTCCCAAATCAACTTCACTTTTTTCCTTTCAAAACTTTTTCTCTGGATTTAGAAGTATGTATCATTACTTACAAATATACAAAATTTGCTTTCTTAATTATATGGACTCTGCCCACACATACAGTTTTGTAACTTTATTATTTTTACTTAAACAATATGTCTTAAGAACCTTTCTATATTGGGGCCCATGGGTGGCTTAGTCATTTAAGCATCTGTCTTTGGCTCAGGTCATGATCTCGGGTCCTGGGATCCAGCCTGGTGTTGAGCTCCCTGCTCTGTGGAGAGTTTGCTTCTCCCTCTCCCTCTGTCCTTCCCCCCACCTCTGTGTCTCTCTCAACTACATAAATAAAATCTTTAAAAATTTTTTAAAAAGAAAAAGAATCTTTCTATATCCACGCATATAGAAATATTATATACTTTTAAAATGCTGACGAATATCTACCTTATAGAATTATTGTAATTTATTTAAACATTACTCTAAAGATTGATGTATGAATTACCCATTATTGAGTAACAAATTGCCCCCAAATTTTGCAGCTAAGCTCAACAAACGTCTATTACCTCAGTTTCTGTGAGGGAAAAATCCAAGCGTGGCTTAGCTGGTCCCTGTGTTTGAGGGTCGACAAGGGCGGTAGTCCACCCGACCTACGGTTGCCCCCAGGCTGATCCACTTCCCAACTTCTTCATGTTGCAGTTGGCAAATCTCAGGTCCTGGCTGGATATTGGATAGGGTAATCAGTCCCTCGCTTCATGTTCTCTCCAAAGCGCAGTTCACATGGTAGCTGGCTTCTCTTGGAGTGTGCAAGGAGAGCAAAAGAGAACCTGAAAACAAAAAAAAAAGCAAATGCTGAAACCTAATCCTGGAAGTGCCGTTCGTGACTTTTCCCATATTCTATTTGTTAAAAGCAAGTCACCAGATCCTGCTCATTCTCAAGGGGAGGGGATTTCATATGCTCATGAACACCAAGAGGTGGCCATCACTGGGGGCCATCTAAGAAGCCATCATACACAATGGACTTGATTCCATGTCTTAGTTTGTACAAACAACATTATTATGCAGACCCATGATGTGCACACACTTGTGCAAATATATGCATATTTCTTTAGGTTGGATATCGAGAAATAGAATTCCTATTCATGAAGTATTACATTTGAAGTGTTGACAGATATTACAATGTTCTCTAAATGGGCAGTGCTAATTCAATTTCCCTCCAATTCTGAATAAAAGTGACTCTTTCCCCACTCTACAACTAAGAATATCACCCATCTCTTTCTTACTACTTTATTTTCTGTTAGCTAAATCAACATTTTGTTATTTTAATTTATATTTTCCTGATTACTGATGAGATTGAATCTTTTTTATATGGTTACCAGCCATTTGTTTTTCCACTTTTCAAACATTTTACTATGTCAATATGGTTATTTATCTCTTATTTTAAATGTTATTAAAATATGATATACATACTGTGCAGTACATCAATGTATATTCACAAACTGAACACATATGTTATATAATCACCACCCAGTGTTTGTTTGTTTGGGTTTTTTTTGGTATATTTTTTATTGGAGTTCAATTTGCCAACATGTAGAATAACACCCAGCGCTCATCCTTCAAGTCACCCAGTTTTATAAAAAAGTATTATTGGCACCCCAAAATCCCCTTTATTTTACCCACTTTCTTTTTTTTTTTTAATTTATTTTTTATTGGTGTTCAATTTACTAACATACTACCTTCCCCAAGAGTACATACCCTCCTGAGTTTTAACAGCATGCATTAGTTTTGCCTAGTTTTGTGTGTTATATACATGGGATTATACAATATGTATTCTGTTGTATATGGCACTTCTTCCCACTTAATACTATGTTCATATCACACTATAATCACAAATAGATTATTTATCATATGTGTATACGTGTGTATATAAATATACATATATGTCAGTGTTTCAGAATTCTGTAGTAGTTAAGAGTGCCTACACTTGCAGAAAAAGATTTGATGTGGAAAAGATTCATTGATTGCCCCATGAGGCACCTGGATGGCTCAGTCAGCCTAGTGTCCAACTCTTGATTTTGGCTCAGGTCATAATCTCAGGGTGATAGAATTGAGACTCATGTCAGGCTGCATGTTCAGCAGGGAGTCTGCTTCTCTCCTCTCTTTCTTCCTCTCTGGCTGCTCCTCCCCTTGCTCATCTTCTCCCTCTCTCTCAAATAAATAAATAAATAAATCTTAAAAAAAAAAGAATGCTTAAGTAAAGATCCAATGCATTTGAAGAAGCCAGCCTAGAGCATTCCAGGCAGAGGAATTGAGAGTACTTCTTCTCATCTTGATCTATTGCCTGAGGCCAGCAGAATTTAGAAATGTAGAGAGGGGGCCTGAGGAGTCCTTAGAGATTGTGGGACCCTACCTTGATCTAAATTAACCCATTTACTTTCCTCATGCCCATCTCCACAATATCTCAAGGATACCAAGGCATGAGGGAGGATGATGGAGATAAAAACTCAAGAAATAAGCAGAAAGGACCACAAAATGAAGAAATTTCATGAGGAGAGAGGATCTGATTAAAGGTCCTCTTTTAAGTAAAAGGTAGAAGCTATTTCATAACAGAAAATACTTGAGATGTTTCCTCTCTAAATTGAGAAATAGCCTGAATGCCAAGATTAATGATGATTCTATTAAAAATATTTTTTAATATAGCACAGAAACAAAATAAGAGGCACTTCCTGGAGGAACTATTAGTCTTCCTTTGGAAAGCTACCAATTCCGTGTTACTCAGTTTCCATGAATCAAGAGGACTTAAAAAAAATAAAAAGGATTGTCTTATTTATGTTAAAGAGAGAGCATAGGTGGGAGGGGTAGAGGGAGAGGGAGAGAGCATTTCTACCTGAATCTGCCCTGGGTGACGAGCCTGACGCTGGGCTTGAACTCAAGACCTTGAGATCATGACTCCATGGACTTTTTAACAAAGTGATTATCTGTCCTCCTTTTTATTCCTTTTTAAGCAGATTCAAATTTGGCCAGTGATTGAAAAAATACATCCAAGCCCATTCAAGTTTCTTTTTTTTTTTTTTTTCAATCTTCAGTAGTGAATTACCTGTAAATCTCACTTATGAAAAGATGTTCATCTTGTCATGTTAGCAAAAAGGAAACTCTGCTTTTCCTTTAGGTTAACAATTAGTTTTATGTGACAATGGCTACACGCTACAGCATTAATTTTGCAGTAAATTACACTTACAGGTAAATGAAATTCCATTGCTTGACCAAAGTGTCTAACCTGACTGGACCCTAGTTTAATGAACAGTTTTTCATTTTATCATTTGCAGGGCTTTTCAGATGAAAATAAAACATAAACAAAACAACAAAAACAAAAACAACAACCTGTTTGGAGAGAAAGAGAGGTGGAGAGAGGAACATTTTGTTATGTAACATTACCATTTAATTGTGGCATTCTCTCCGAGTTTTTGCAAAGTAAGCCTTGCCAAGAGACTTGCTCCAAGCAGAGCATGCCCCAGAAACAAGGAAAGCCTCAAGGCACTGACTCCAGCTATCATATACTCCCCTCAACAGGTAAGAAATTGTCAAGATTTCCAGGTAGGTCAGATGGTCTATTGTTGCCGATATGATCAAAACCTCCTTTAAAGAGAGTCCTTTTTCTATGACTAAGGATAATAAGTGATGTTGAATTATTGATTGTCTCATCAAGTGATGATTGAGATTCTATGTTCCTTCCCTGATGGCATAGGCTGGAGATCCAAAGCTGGCATGGCGGGGTTCACAGGGGATTGGTGGCCCCAGACAAGAGAAAATGATTATATGATGTGATGAGAGCTTTAAGAAAGGGAAACACAAGGGACTAGGGGACAAGTTAGCTACTGACAATGAACTTAGCCTGGAGGGAAGTACAGACATGGGGATGAGGAATCATGATAGGGAAAATGCAATGAAGAGGTCATGGGATTAATAGTTCTCTAAATCTCAACTGCTTATTCCACTTCTCCTTTCCTGCTCCTGTGTTATCAATATACAACTGCTCAGTGTAACCAATACAAGTTTTTTTTTATTAGTATTTTAGTTACAGAAATATCCAGCCAAGCACCCACTGCTGAAACACTTGTACTTTCTATTAAAATATGTTTAGTATATTCTTGATAAGTGGGTTTTTGCTTTCTGACAGGTACAGGAAATGCTAGCTTGCTTTATGATTATACTTCATGGAAGAGACTCTAATAATTTCATTCAAACACATCAACATTTATGGTCATAAATATAAATTTCTCTGAGTGATCTTCAGTTAGTCTACCTTTATCCTGATATTTAGTATTTATAAAATAGGGGGAAATATTCCATCAGAGAATCAGTGAACCATCTTCATTGAATCTCACTCAGCTCTGCCTCTTACTGAGACTGTTAATATCAGGGTGATTTCTCTGGGTTTCAGTTTCCATATCTAGTACAGAATAAGTGACAATAAGTAATGACAGCAACAACAATTAATGATAGCTAAGATAAAATGATTCTGCAAATCATGAGTAATCTCAGCTAAAGTTACCCCAAAAGCATTTTTTATCCAAAATTTAACATACATATTTTTAAAACCTTATATTTAAAAAAAGTAGTTCAGAATCTACTAATTTCATTTAAAAACTGGATACTTCTGCCCAGAGAAAAAAAAATTAAGAACTCAACATTTACCACCATAAAACTGAACTTCTCAATCAATCAATCTTGTTTCTATTTTGGTTCTTCCATGGGTGAGAATCTTAAGGTACTAAGTTCAGTCTGGTAGTTTAAAGTGGTTTATAATTGATTTTAAATTTGTGAGAATTGAAGGTGGGCTGGGACTTTCAGCCAATGCATTAGCTTAACATAATTATGCAAATGACTGTGCTCTGAGTGGGAGAAAGAGTGGGTTTCAGAGGGGCTGGCATCCAGATGTTAAGATGGCTTTGGTATTGGGTAGAAAAGCAAACACTGGTGCTACAAGGTTTCAGTTTCTGTTCCAAGCAAATCAGCCTTAAAACTCATTGACCCATATTAGCCACTCCTAAATTCCAAAGATTGACATGATTCCTTGGCACTCATCTGTGTCAATTCTGTATTTTTCTCCATCTCTCTCAAGATATTCAGTTAAGAGTCAAATCAAAGATTCCACTGCTTATGTCAATGTAATGATTATCTGATGGCGCTTATCTACCTCCCTCTCATCTGTGCTATCACTCTGCCTCTGCATACTCATTTAGCTGCAACACTTCACAAACGAGCCACTTTTGCCTTACTGGGTCTTCATCTACTATGCCTTCCACCATTGGCTGCTACTTTCCCATTCCTGTTTGCTCTGAATGATATTTGTAACTGAGCTTTGGTCATTGGGGCAGGTGTATGTTTGGGGGGATTAGGCATGGTTCTTTGGGTCAATTGCCACACAGAATTAAGTTTTTATAGAGGTGATATATTTATAGAACAGAGGACCTGTGAGGAAGATAGCCAAACACTGGTGCTTTAAAACAGCACCATTCAATAAAACTTTTTGTGATGATGGAAATATTCTCTATCTGCTCTATGCAAAACAGTAGGCACTAGCCAAATGTTGCTATTGAGTACTTGAAATGGGAGTAGTGCGATCAAGGGACAGAATTTAAAATTTTATTTAACTTTAATTAATTTAAATTTAAATAGCCACATGTGGCCAGGGGCTACCATATTGGGCAGCCCAGCTTTAAATAATCTAGCTAGTAATACAAAAACGTCAGCTTGCAATGTCAGCTGGGAGACACCATTAGTAGGATAGAACACCATTAAATTTAGGTGCCACCAGGGGACTAAATCAAATGTGGGCTGCAGGATTCAGTAGATGAATGGCATATAGTGAGTCTCAGTGTAGTAGTGTGCACTAAGCAACTTTATACTAACACAAAAAGTGTGTGATAACTAAGTAATTTTATGTGGGTTTTACCAGGACTGCCTGGAAACATTGGAAATGTTTTCTGCAGCCAAGCTAAATGGAATTTTCTTCAAAGTTTTGGATCTCCTTACAGATCTTAAATGGTTACAGGACCATCAGAGAGTCTCTTTACTGTAGGAATTCAGCCTCTTCCTTCAGAATTGGCATTTTCAAGAATTTTATATAGATTGAGCATCAGTGAGGTCAAACATCAGTGAATAGCAAATCCTAGTTCACCCACATGATGCATCATCACACGTGCACATTTCAAATACAGCACTAAGTCTCTTGCCAAGACATCATCCTTTCCCATACATTAGTTTATGTCTTGGCAAAGTGGTGTAAAGGTAAACATGAAGCTTCCCCCTTTGACCTCAGGTAAAGCATTCAATTCTCCAATTCTGCAGAGTTTCTACCATTTTGTCACTCATTTCAAATCTCTATTGTCTTGACTGCTTCCACAATCGGTCTTGCCCCTCTGACTCCCCATCTCTGTCAATTCAAAGCTGTTCTATCTGTGGCATAACTCGTTACCTAACTTAGAACCCAAGAAGATCTGGGACTGCATCTCAGTTATTCCATTTACCTTGTGCATGACTTTGAACTACTGAAAGTAGCTACTTACAGCTTCAATTTCCCATTTCTTCAACATTGAATGGGGGCTAATTGTATTTATGTCATGATATGCTGTAGGTAAAAGCATATATATATGCAGAAAGCTTAATAATTAGCAGAAATACAACAAAATTTAATTCCACTTCTCCTTTTTTTTTAATCTGCATGTTCTACTACATTCTTTCATCCTTTGTTCTGGTCTACAAACTGCATGAAGATAGATCTCAAATGTGTGTCCCCATTTCTGTCCTCTGGTCTCTCTTAGATATGTATATCCAACTGCTGGCTTGGCATTTCATTTGGATCTCTGAAAAGTATCTCAAGCCCTTACCTCCAACACACCTTGCCATCAAACTTCAAAATCTCTGTAAGTATTCATCTAGTTTTCATGCCAAAAATGTAAAAAGTCACTTGGACATCTCTCTGCTTTTCATGTTCTAATTCCACTTTCTCTTGGTTCCTTTCAGCTTGAACTTCTAAAGAATATCTTAAATCCAGTCACTTCCCTCCACCTCCACTGCTAATAGCCTAGCACAAACCCAGACCTCTCTTGCCTATTACAATGTATTTTTCACACCACAGCACCAAAAATCTTTTAAAAACATAACTTGCCACACATCACTTCACTGCTCAAAACTCTTGACTAGGCTGGTCTTATATTTAAAATAAACTCCTTAGCATGAACTGCCAAGATCTGTATGTTCTGACTCAACTATAACTCTAGCTTCATCCCTTAGCATTCTCTGCTTCACTCTCTCATGGGTGACTTTGTGGTTCTTTTTGTGTTTCCTTCAACCATACAAACCCTGGTTCTCTCTTGCTAGGATATTCTCCCTCTAGATCTTTGGTTTGTTCCATCACTTCACTCCGGCCACCATGGGAGTGTTGCATTCCCAGAGACAAATGTTGGCTGGCTGCCTTCCACTGCTCTTTCCTTACCTCTGTTTTTTTTGTTTTTTTTTTTTTTGTTTTTGTTTTTGTTTTGTTTTTTTTTCCTACTTAGCTTCAGTCCTTGCCTGGCATTGTCATGTCAATTTGTTCTTCTGTTTATTGTTTGCTTCCCCTATTAGGAGGTGACAGCAGGGAATTTTCTGTTTCATTCACTTTAGTATCCCAACACTAAACAGTGCCTGGCACCTAGTAGGCACCAGTAAGTAACAGGTTTGCTCCAATATACTGAGATATTCATCCCTATAACTCTTGGGTTATAGATCAGGAACTGGAAGTTCCCAGAGTGTTTGTCTTTGACAAAGCTCCCTCACCTTTTATTCCAGTGTACCATACACAAATTATCTCAGTGCTTATCTATCTTGTGGAATGAGAATGTTAAGAAGAACTAGTCTGAATCATATCAATGCCCAAATTAGAAACTCTAAAGATATCCCACTGCCCAGATTGTAATCCACACACCCTAAAATGACATCCAAGACTTTCCACCATCTGACACAAGATTATTTTATATTTCACTTTTGTAGTTTCCACCCAAACCCCCTGCTTGGTCAACAAACACGCACTTCTGCTTCTGGACCTTGATTTGTTCTCTGCCTCAATGTCATCCACACCTTGCTCCCAGTGTGTGATTTTGGTCTACACTATATACTCAGCTCAAATTCCACTTCTTCCATGAAGCTTACTCTGATCTACTACAATAATATCTAAACTTTTCCCTCCATAAACATCCTCAAAACTTCACCTGACCTCTCTCATGGCTCTGACTCTACCTCATTGTTTTCCACTTATTTGTGTAAATGGGCCTTATAACTTTTTCCTACCACATGTATCTAATCAAATTCACCCTCTCTTGCTTTGTCAAAGATGGATGTACAATCTCTTGCAACTCCCCCCTAACTCTCAACACTGGCATCTTTCTTCAAGCTCCCCTTCTTTGTTCTGGAAGCCAAAGGCAAATCACTAAATCTCCTGGCTAGTTGCTTGTCCAGTTGAACAGTAAACTACCAGCACCTCCTACCTCCTTTCTTTCAGGTATCCCAATTTTACTCACCAATGGATGATCATGCTGGTTCTTTGGATAGTGCTTCTTAGTATGCTGATGGCAGGTGGCTGCTGGGCCTGAAGGCTTAGAACGGAGGACAATGGCCATCTCTGTCCCTAATTTTTCCCTTACCCACCATTCTGAGACAACATGATAAATCATACTGAACATCACATCCAACATTATAAATATTTAAGTACCACAACCTCTACATGTATTGAAAGTATACAACAAAGCTACGTGCTCATAGTAATAAACACCTTTTAATCTGAATTTTAGGGCACCTGTGTACCATCTGTTCCAATCACATTGATCAGGATTCTTTAGCAGCCAGCTACAGAATATTTTTTGGACATTCAAGGGGATAAATGTATATATTGAGAGAATATGAGTAAGCTTATAGAATTGAGGGAGAGGCAAGAGCTAAGTCTTCCAAAGCTAGGTGCTTTCTCAAACTGTAACACACTTCTCTGACCATCCACACAGCAATTTGGCTTTCATCAAGTCCAATTCACTCCCCTTACCTCAAGCTTTCAACTAAAGTACAGATTACCACAGAAAATTCTTATTTTTGCTCCTGATGTTTGAACTCCAGCCATTTCTCAAAAGGAAGTGGCTCTCTGGAGTCTTGCAGGATGATGTGCTCATAATATCTGAACACACACCAATCTCTCATATAGCTCCAGGCCTACTTCAGGCTGCTTTTTCTCCCTAAAACCTCCCTCTAGATGTCAATTTTGATAAGAACACTAATCAGTTTCATTCACCAAAGCATAATTAGCTGACCATATTCACACCCCTGAACTGATGAAAACTACATGGCTATATCATTTTCACAGCACTTGTGTACTAGACTGTGAGTGTTACTCATTCATCTATCTCCCCTATAGACCTTAAGCAGTATTATGGCAAGGGTATCCTCATTTAACTTTGAATCAACAGGCCTATGTCTTGTAGCACTTAATAAATGTATGGTACATGAATAAATAAGGAAATAAATAATTATTTATTTTTGAAAAGTCAGTGGATATATGAGACCATCTGTATGAAATGTTATACGTTCATACTGACCAACTGTTTAACACATAGCTTGGCACACAGTAGACATCCATCCTTCTGTATTAGTCTTCTCAGGCTGCTATACCAAAATAAGGTCCACAGCACCTTCCAAGATTCATTCTCCCCTCTTCTGTAAGAGAAGTTTTATTTTTCTTTGGTAAAATAGCTCCCAAACTTTAGCATGCTTTGGAATACTCAGGGGAACTTATTAAAATACAGATTGCTAAGCATCATCCTCAAAATTTCTGGTTCAATGGGTCTGTGGTGGGGGTGAATTTGCATCTCTAACAAGTTCCTAACTGATTCTAATGCTGCTGGCTTGGGGACCACATTTTGAGAACCATGACCTTAGGGAGGGAATTATGCCCTTCCCTGTTGCATGCCATCTTAGAGTAACTGTCAATCAAATCACCTTTCTTCCACTAGCTAAGAATGTGTGGGGTCATAGCAACCCAAGCTGAGGCCTACAGCTTCCCCTAGAAATGTTAGTATTGAAGATATTAAAGGAAGATTTAACCAAATAGCAATATATTCGTCTGGAGAAGGAAGGTCCTGTCCACTTGTTCTTCCTTTTCAGATGCCTGGGACTGTTCTTCTGGACCTTAACTCAAAGTGTGGTCTAGGGACAAGCAAGATTTCCTCACCTGAGACTTGATAGAAATACCCATTGACTTACATCCATTGACTTGGTGTCTTCTTGGCCAATGAAGATATGAGAAAGGGACATTTGAGAATGTTAATGCAATAATGAAAATAATCAGTTCCTCCTAGAGCTTAAACCAACTATATATATGGGAATGCTCCACAAAAAGCCATATTTAAATCTGTAGCTATGTCATTCTATAGCCAATCAATACTCCCATTCATCGTCCCTTTATCTTAGAACACTCTTTTTTACTAGCATTACTAGATGAACATTATTAACACTCCAATTTAATAGCCTTAAGTCTAATTATTGGGTGCATTTTCTATGTAAGATAATTCTCAACTTTTAAAGCATTGCCATCTTTGCTAAATGGCTGGAATTTCTCTTCTACACCTGGTGCTTTCTTGGGATATGATCCACACTTATTAAATACATGCTATTTGAGTGCTTCTGTGCACTTTTTCTTTTCTATAAAGGTCTGAGGTGTTACTTTTATAAGTTTGGGTCTATACAAATAGGAGACAAGAATATGTTGGTAGAAAGCCCAAAGTTTTCTAAATGTAGATGAGCACAGATTAAGAAAGCAGTAATTAATTTCCTTTGACCTTGAGCTGAAATTCCTTTCTAAAGCTGTCATAAAGAGAAAGAGGCCAGAGAGGAGAAGTGAGACTGTGTAACAATGCAATTAAACCCTTGTAATGAGGTCGGGCCTTGGACTTGTTGCAACTGATATCATTATAGCAATGAGAAGGCCCTATATGGATTCTCAGATTTTTTTTAAATTCATGCTTTTTTTTTTTTTTAACTCTTTACCACCAGTTATGTACTTCTTTGTAAGGGAAATACATAAGCATTTTGTATAAAGAAACACAAATTTCCACAATTTTGTCAGAAGAAACATTCAGTTGGTTCAGGCAGGTGATCTTTTATATGCAAAGAGGGAATATGTAAGCGGAGCAGAAAGAGCTCAAGATTAAAAGTGGAGACAGTCAACATATCTCTTGCACTAAGGCTTTTAATCTACAGGTGTCTCCAATGAGCCAAGGCCAAGCACTAGGCCCTTAGGAATCTGGTCTTGAGTCTCCTGCTAAGTAGCTGTGTGATCTGAAGCAGGCCCTAAATGTCTCTGAGCCTAGCTCTCTCATTTCATCAAGTAAAAAAAATGCCCTTTTCTAGTTTCTTTCTTATGTGTTAGTTCATAATTCATGGGAATAAATTTGATCTGTCATCAACTACAAATGCAACATTCTTATTCTCTTTGCAAATACTTATATCTTTAAGGCCCACTATACTTCTCTAAGACTCCTGGTAATTCTATTAGGCAGCCTATTGCTGTGATTAAGAACATGGATTCCTTGGTCCAAAAGCTGCTTTGCCATTAAGCAGTGTGAACAAGGCAAATTGCTTAATTCTTCTGTTTCCTTATCCATAAAATGGGCACATTAATAGTGTTTACTTCATAGGGTTGGCATGAAAAGCCAATAAATTAATGAACAAAAAGTACTTTAAAGAAAACGAGAAAATGAAAGCATATAGTAGGGGCTCCATAAGGATTCGCTCATTATTATTTATCTAAACAATTCTACTCTTAAAGAATCAGGGAATGAGAGATTTCACTGAAACTCTCAGAGAAACTTCCTCTTTTTTCTGGGCTCAGGTCACATGGAAAATACTCTTTAGATTAGATATGAAAATACTTTGATTTTTACCTTGTATAATCAAGTTGCAAAGCCCTCTCTTGGCTATAAAAATAGAATAGTCAACACGTTAAACTACATATGACCTTACCTTTAAAAAAAAAAAAAGGGAAATGGAGGAATAAAATTTATCAACATTGTATAAGTGAGTGAGCAGTATGGAGTACAAGGAGTACAGGAGTCAGGAAACAAAAATGTGTGTCAATACATAGAATTCTCCCTCCTATCTTCCCCCTTATTTCAAGAGAAATTCCCTTTTTCTTTTTTCCACCACAAAATTGAGTATACTCCATTCCCTTTTGGCATTTTTTTTCCCCAGAAGTTGTTTTCATTGATTTGTGGGGTATTCTGGTTGACATGATGGGCTTATTTTTATTTAATATTTAATTTATTTTTAATTTAATTAATATTTAATGTTTCCTTGCAGAATTTTTTTTCTTTTAACGTTGTAAGACTATCATTTGGGATATATTCCTTCCTTTTCTATTTGACATACATTAAAGGCATTTATTTTTTAAGAATGAAATCTTGCCATTTGCAGTGACATGGATGAACTAGAGTGTATAAGCTAAGAAAAGTAAGTCAAAGACAAATACTACATTGATTTCACTCATATGTGGAATTTAAGAAACAAAAAAAAATGAACTAAGGGAGAAAAAAGAGAGGGGAAGAGAGAGAAACCAAGAAGCAGACTCTTAACTATAGAGAACAAACTAATGGTTAGCAGAGGGGAGAAGGGTGGGAGGATGGGTTAAACAGATGATGGGAATTAAGGAGTGCACTTGTGATGAGCATGGAGCAATGTATGAAAGTGCTGAATCACAATATTGTATGCCTGAAACTAATATAACAGTATATTAACTGGAATTAAAATAAAACTTTTTAAAAAGCATTTGCTTTTTAAAATTATAGTTGACACACATTGTTAAATTAGTTTCAGGTGTACAATATAGTGAGTCAATAGCTTTAAATTACAGGATGCTTACCACAAGAGTACCTACCACCTGTCACCCTACAACACTGTTATAATACCACTGACTATACTCCCCATGCTGTGTATTTTATTCATTCTATAATTGGAAGCTTATATCTCTCACTTCCCTTCACCCATTTTGCCCATCATTCCAACACCCTTCCCTCTGGCAGCTACCAGTTTGTTCTCTGTATTTATGGGTTTTTTTCTGTCTTTTGTTCTTTTATTTTATTTTGTTTTTTAGACTCCACATTTATATTGTCTGTCTGACTAATCCCACTTAGCATAACACGCTCTAGGTCCATCCATGTTGTCACAAATGGTAAGATCTCATTCTTTCTTATGGCTGAGTAACAGTCCATTATTTTTATTTATATATTAATATGTAGTCTTTATCCATTCATCTATCAATAGACACTTGGGTTGTTTCCATATCTCAACCATTATAATAATGCTGCAATCAACATAAGAGGGCATGTATCTTTTCAAATTATTGTTTTCATTTGGGGAGGTAAATATCCAGTAGTGGAATTACTGTATAGTCACATTCTATTTTAATTTTTTGAGGAACTTCCATACTGTCCTCCATAGTGTTTGTACCAATTTACATTCCCAGAAATAGTACATGAGGAGAAATTCTTAAGAGGAAACTATTGCATCCAAGGATATGGGCAATTCTATAATTCTTAATCTATTAGTCCAATTTATAAGTTCACTAAAAATATAGAGAAACCTACCAATAACAGAATTGGTTTTCTTTCCATCAATACTGTACTTCATACATGAATTCTCAGTATTTTTAAGACCTAATTAATAGGGGCATCTGGGTGGCCCAGTCATTAAGTGTCTACCTTTGGCTCGGGTCAAAATCCCAGAGTGCTCGGATTGAGCCCTGCACTGGGGGGTCCCTGATCAGCCGAGAGTCTGCTTCTTTCTCTCCTTCTCCCTCTGTATGTGCTTGTGCTCTCAATCTCTCTCTCTCTCTCCCTCTCAAACTTTTTTTAAAAAAACCTAATTAATATATCCTGTTAGGAATTTGGTTTCCTATGTATTATCTGTTTCCCTCCTAGAATCTATGTATTTCTTTTACACTGTTTTACCCCTCGCACTTTATTATTGGCCTGGAACTCAGTGAATATACACTATGTTGTTCTGTGAATGAAGAAGTACAACCATCTAGGTGACTGCTTCCTGACCTGGACCACAGATTAGAATCACCGCAGAGGCTTTCAAAATCCTAACACCCAGGCCACATCCCAGACCAGTTAGATCAGAATCTCTGCGAGTGTGACACAGACATCAGTCTTTTTTTGTTGTTGTTTACATCTTAAAATCTTTATTTATTTATTTTTATTTGTTAACTTTTATTGAGGTCAAAATCACAAAACAAAATCAACTATTTCATAGTATCCAATTCTGTGACATTTTATACATTCACAATGTTGTGTGTCCGTGCATTTTTATTTCTTTATTTTTTTAAATTTATATATATATATATATATACTTTTTATTGAAGTCGATTTGCCAACATATAGTATAACACCCAGTGCTCATCCCATCAAGTGCCCTCCTCAGTGCCCATCACCCAGTCACCCTTTTTATAAACTTCCCAAGTGATCTTAATGTGCAGCCAAGGCTAAGAATCACTGCCCTGGAGCCTCACAACCTAAAGCATGGTCCAAGGACCTCCAGTAGGAGCTGGTTAGAGAGGCAAAATCTCAGTGTCCATTGAGACTTAATGAGCCCAACTCTGCATTTTAACACAATCTCCAGGTATTCATATCCATTTAAAAGCTTAACAAGCGTGGCCCTTAAGTGACTTTTCCAACAATTTGAAACCAACACATCCTGGACTTCTTAAGACTGTTGCCGCTGCTTGGTACTGAAATTGCATCATTGCATGGAGGAGTTTGGCCTTCTTTATAAGTGAATAGGAAAATACAAGTTGGCAATACTCAAAAACGGCTCCCTTTGCCAATCAATTACCTGATTCCTCCCAAAATTGTAGGTGGAAGAAAGAGCCAGATGGTGACCTCTAAGCTGGGAGAGATGGCATGGGAAGTCTCCATATAAGGCAAATAACCACAGTGAATACCAGGGAAGGGTCAGGGCTGGAATTGCCAATACACAGGCCCATAAGAAGGAACCAGTTAGGCGAGCAACTGGGTTGGTAAGAATCTAGGGGCATGGATGATAGAATAAGAGCAATACATGAGTTGGGACCAAATGAATTGGGGAAAGGAAGCCACTCCTAAGCAATGTGAGCTGAATAGGCAAGATAGAGAAAGTAGCTTCTAGCTTCTATGAATAGAAGAAATAGCAAGTGCATTGGAGACTAGCCGACTTAGATTTGAATGAAAATCCAGCTCTTATAGAGACTGGGGAAATTATTTAACCTTTTTGATACTCTTCTGTAACCTGGGTACAGAACATTAAAAGTGGCAATGCATGTAAAAAGCTTAGTATCGTGCCCAGTCCATAGGTACTTCCCAATAGATGGAGCCGTTATTTGTGAATATCTGAAATCTTTTTCACAAACATATAAAACTGAAAAGATAAAGGTTGTGTTTACTATTTTTTATGCCTTCTCTTTGTTCTGGTCCACAGGAACCTGAGGGATATTTAGTATTCCTGGAGGTGTTTGGTACAATCTATTGAATGGCTGAGTGGATTGTATCTCTCAAGATGGCCATGATAAGATCTCCCATCTCACATCCACTTCTACTATGACATTGACAATACTCCCAACAAGAGGATAAATCTATATGCCCTCACCCTCTTGTATGGGTGCTTATGAATATGGAGCAAGTGGTGTTTTATAAATTCCAAGGATGGGCCATTAAAGGTAATATAGCTCTCGGGATGTTTGTACATGCAACCCAGATACCATGTTGCAAGGAAGTGGAGAGACCATATGGCAAGGCCACATGTAGGCGTTCTGGTGAATTCCCCAGCTAAGGCTCAAGCCAGCAGCCAACATCAGCCTCCAGCAAATGTGTGAGCAGGCTTTCAAATGATTTCAGCTCCTAGTCCTCAAGATAACTCCTACCTTTGAGTCTTCCAGACTGAGCCCAGACTCTGTGGCCCCTCATGTCTCCCCATGCATGTCCTTTGTATGTTCCTAACCCACAAAATCAGTCAGCATAATAAAAAGTTGTTCCTTATGCCACAAAGTTTGGGGTGATTTGTTACACAGCAGTTGATAACAGCAACACTGACATCACAGTATTTTCTCAGTGTTTAGGATTCCTATTATTCAGTTCTAATGGCCCTCTTTGTGACTGCACTCAGCAATAATTTGTTAGAGGGCACATTTAATTTAGTTACAAAGATAACCTTGAGTCCCAGAATTGTATTTGGGTGCAAATAACAAAAATTCAACTAGAATTATTTTCCTTTGTATTAAGAAATCCACAAGTAGGTGATTCCATGGCCAATTGTAACTCTATAATGCCATCAGACCCAGGCACCTTTCTTTCCACTCAGCAATTTTCACATCTCTTTCATCTCTGTGTTTGTAAAACAGCTACTGCACTGCATGAGTGAGGCTTAGTCTCCATCAAAGCAGAAAGGAAGGATAAGGATCAAAAGCAAAAGGCTGGCAGCATCTGTCCCCTTACATCTGGGAAATAATAACTTTCATGGGAGCGCCACCAGAAGATGTCATTCAGATGTTATGCCCAGAATGGGCATGGCCTCTCTTGGCTGCCAAAGGGAATGAGAAATGAATTCTCTTAAGTGGGTACATTGCTACCTTGAGCAAAATTGGATAATCTCACAAGCAATGGATTATAAGTAGATAACAGCAACATATGGCATAACTTTAAAATATAAAAATTCATAAAAAGGTTTCTTGAGGAGTTTGAGAAGGGGAGGAAGGCCGTGAGGCTTGTCAGGCCTCATGGTGCAGAAGATGGTACCAAAGTATGATGTAGATCAAAGATGCAGGAGTTGGGGTCAAGGGGTCATAGGTTCAAACTGCAGCCAGGCCTCTATTTTCACAACTGTGAAGTGGACACTATGGGAATAGCTATATAACAAGGTCATTATGAAAATGAAATGAGAAGACCCATGTGAAAACATGTGACAAAAGCTTAAACATATGAATCACCTCTCGCCAACGGTTTGCCTTATGTCACATCCCAGAAGGCAAATGAGTCCAAAAATCACTTCAGCTCTACAACCATCAATGTTTCTTGGTGCTGAACAATTTAGAGAAAGACCCAAAGCAGAAAACTAGACCTCAGAGGACTTAATTGAACAAGGAGTGAAGGCCTGTCTAGTATCCTATACCAGATGACTGCTGAGACTGCACTTAAAAAAAAAAAAAAAAAAAAAAAAAAAAAAAAAAACCTTCCAAAAGTGAAGGAAACCTTGCTTAATACCAGGTCAGGTCAGGGCTCACCTCACAAGACTGGCTGTTGGACTGAGTCATGTTCCCATGCAAGACAAGAGATTCCCAAAATAAGAGTCATCCCTGAGAAGCAGACCTCAGCTGTTAGTAGAATTGGAGCTGAGTGCTTCCAGAAGCAGCCAAACCCAACTAGGAAAGGCACTGGAGTGTCCCAAACAACTTACTTTGGGTGAAGACAGAAATAATAATGAAAAGGGAAAACTCTGCTTTTGCATGGACTTTTGCTAGTGTGAGAATTAAACAAAAGTGGGGGAGGGGGAATGATAGCTAGACCTGTAAGGCTTCCAAGTCCTGATAAAATGTAGTCTTCTTTCTACTCAAACCCCAAGCACAGAACAATTCCCACCTTCAAGAGAAAGAGCAGACGACTCTCTATGAGTTTAGCCATTCTGGGAGTCCACAGCTCATGGTGGTGCTTGCGGGGGCTGGGTGGGGGGGTCTCTGCTCCATGTTTAAGATGAGCCATACCATCACCCCAGATCACATTTATTATTTAACACTCTCCTGTGAAAGATTTCTTTTACATTGCAAATGCCCGAGGTCCTCCTTCCGTCTCTTCAGTTGACCCCTTGCCTTAAACCGAGTGATCAAGGCTGAACACTGTGATTAGTATTCAGGGAAGTAATGAATGGAAGTGAAATGTAAATGGACAAGGGAAGCACCTTCTATTTTGTAAAATAATTATCCAGCCTAATAATTATTTCCATGACTCTTTTTGATTGATTGAGAAGGGGCAAGGAGAAGCTGAGCATTGTCTTTCAGGGCTAAATTCAAGTAGCAGAGCCCCAAAACAAGGTCACCCTTTAAGCAACTGGCCAACTGGCCAATAGGCATTATTTTGATGTGGGGAGGCTGTTTTATACACATTTGTTGGCACTTCCAGCTTTTTCTTCACAAGTGAAGAATCACAATTTGATGAGGGCCAGGGTAGAGCCTGCCTATTTCCAACTAACAATTTTCAGAGTCAATATGTATTGTAAGTTCCTAAAGAGAGCTTTCTCCCCTCAGATTTAGCATGAAGAATTTTTGACTGGGGTGGTGGCAGCAGGGGGAGCGGAGAAGATATTTTGAAACATTCACTCTAGTTTTTCATACCTTCACATTCAGGTCTCTGGAAAAATGCAAAACAGCGGTGCTTATGTTTGTTTGTTTGTTTCTTGCTCCCAGACTGAGCATGCTCAAACTGCTTTGTGATTCTTTTGTGTGTGTGTGTGTGTGTGTGTGTGTGTGATTCTTACTTAGAACCTTCAAACTTAGAAAGTTTGTTTCACTTTTGATTTCTATAATAAACCAGAACTAGAATTTTTAGGAAATAATAAACACTCATACAATTATGAAAGTAATAGAATGTCCTTGAATGAGTCATTTTTCAAAACCTTTGGTATTAGGTAAGATTACTAATTATGGTATCATTTGTTTTCCCACTCCAGTGGAGATTGAGGAGGTAGGGGCATTGATACTCCACTATTAATGTGGTTCCAGAGAGCTCCATGTAATGACTGGGACCAAGGTGGTAAATAATGGCTGCTTTTTGAAAGCTTACCACCTTCTATGAAAGCCTTTCTTATAATCTCCAGTTGAGAGATCATTCAACCTTCCTTCCCAACTCCATATCCTACTTAAGTCATGATTTCATGACACTCCCATAGTCATAGCCTAGAGTATAAGCATTACTTCACATCATCTCCCACATTAACTGAGCATTTACCAGGGCCAAATAATGCAGCAGGAACCAAGAAGGGAACAACAAACAAGAACAGATACCATCCGTGCTCTCAAGAAGCGTATAGTCCTATTGTAGGAGGCAGACAAAAAACACAAGTAAACAAACAAATAAATGAAATAATTACCAACTAGTTCCAGTAGTTATAAACATGCAGTGCTCTAACAGATATCACTAGTAGCCAATGAAATATTAATGAATATACAATTAACACATAAATGACATTTTTGTATACATACACAATATTGAGTAAAACTAGAGATTATATTCTGTAGATCTCGCCTGAGACTCATCCCAGCCCCACTGAATGGATGGATTTTCTGGGTTGTGCTGTATTTCTCCTTGAGTTTCTTGTGTCTTAGCTTATATTGGGCTGCGAGCAGCTCTCATAAGGGAAGAGGGGCCTCTGACAGCCAGTTTGAGCGAAGCCCCGCCATCAGGATAGCAGTTGGTGTATTATTTGATGGGTTTAACTCTTGCCCCCAATATCTCACAGTGCTCCCAACTGTCATTCATTTTTCCTGTCTTGCTTGTCCTCGTCAATTTCACCATGGTCCTTATTCGAATCCAGTACTTCCACGTCATTATTCCAACAGTATTTCCCTCCCCTTCTCATTTCCAATTGTTTTTCTTTTCTTTTCTTTTTTTCTTTTCAATATTCTCCATCCATTTTCATCTAAGAATTTCATTCCCGGCTCGGAGTCTATTTGAACTCTACTCTTAACGTTTCATTAGCATTTCATCTCTGTTTTTTCTGAGCTCTCTCATATCATTCAGATGTTTTCAGATGACATCTCAAAACTTTTAAAACTGTGGGTTAATAAGTGCTTGCAATGCATAAAATTCCTCAATTAAGAAAATTAACTCTTGTAAATGTATAAAAATAGTAATGTATTGCATTAGATACCAAATAGATAATACTTCTTTAATGTCACCCTAAGCTTAATTTTAAAATACTAAGTAAATAAATCTCTTAAATGCCTATAATTTCGGTAAATAGTCAGTACCTTCTTCCCTGTCTGTGAGTTAAAGTCAACATTTCAAAATTACCATAACTGGTTTCTCCAGATCCTTAGGTGTTATGCATTCACAGGTTGGGTGATGATTCTCAACTATGTCAGTGCATTAGAATCATCGATTTTTAAGACACAGCACTCATTCTTCACTCCAGAGAAATCAAATAAGAATAAGAATATCTATGCACCATTTGGCAATGGTGTTTTGTAAAAGTTCCCCAGGTGATCTTAATGTGCGGGAAGGATGAAAACTACACAAAACAAAACAAACCCCCCCAAAATCCATGCCCAGCTAAATGTTAGAGAAGCACACCAAAGTGACTTGAATATATAGCACATGAGAAGGGCTGGAAAGAAAACAAAAACAGAAATGAGATGGGACTGCCATTGGTGTATTAATCTGCTTTTTATATTCTATATTCTGATGCTGTGACATCTGGGACCTGGCTAATCTTGGAAAGACCGTCCCTCTCAGAGTACCCAATTACTCCTCTCATATACAAACCAGCTCCTTCAAAGCCCATATATCTCGCCTGTCTCTCTGTACAGCTTTCATACTCTAGGATACAATTCATCCACCCTAAGGACCATCCCAGGACCAGATAAGAGACAACTAAGGAAAACCCTAGGCCCTAGAGTCCACCAAAATGGTTCAAACTGGGCAATCATAAACCTGGTTAGCCTGCTTTGCCTTGGCCAACTTTTCCCCTTGCTCCCTCTCCTGCTGACCGACCCTAGTGCTTCCCAGTGGGGCTCTACAGGGCATGCCTCTCGTTTTATCTGTGAGCACAAACTTCCTCTTTCATGACCGTATTTCCTGTTTATTTTGGCATTAAAATTGTAAGCTTTTGTTGTTTTTGTATTTTTCCACATGTATTTTTTGACTCCCTTTTTTGTTGCTGCTACCACATTGTTGGCTATTTCCTATAAATATCCCATAGCTGAACTTCATTTTTAATCTCATCCGTTTCATATAACAAATTACAATTTATTTACAAGTGTGGATCATTACAGATATGTTCAGTCCTTTTTTTCTATCAGTAGATGTGGCCCACCTGGCCTGGGAAATACTCTTCACCTTAGCATACCTATGTAGACTCTCTGGATAAAATTACAGGCTACTCTGCCAAGTTGGGATCCACTTCCAGAAGAGAAGAACAACAGGGATAGTATTAGAATTAAGATCAGGTGAAGAGAATATTTGGAACCAACCCCTCTTCCTATGAGGCCCTTTGCTATTTCTTGGGGTTCTCCTGTCCTCTGTACCTCTGACTGTCATGGCTGGAAACACAAGGCCCTCCTGACCAACCACATACTTGCCTACTCTCTTCCCCACATGTACTCCCCACTGTATCCTCCTTTCCATCACTCCTACTCTGATGATCTTGAAAGCAAGCGCATTTTCATGGACAGGTTAGTCACCTCCATCCCCACTCG
Source organism: Canis aureus (assembly GCF_053574225.1). NCBI lineage: Eukaryota > Metazoa > Chordata > Mammalia > Carnivora > Canidae > Canis > Canis aureus. The sequence continues at coordinate 44,673,314 of NC_135612.1, forward strand.
AACTTTCCAGGTGGCAGCTCATTGATTGCATGGACAGTGTCAGGTGGTATGGGGCAGAAAGTTTTCAGTCAAAGGTTTTCTCCATTGAAAAAGGGGGAGGCTGGGATCCACAATCTTAAGGACTCAAAGACTCCTCCAAAAAGCCTTAAGAAACCTCACTTAAAAAGCCAGTCGCCCATTTCTCTCCCTGAGGGGGGCCCCACAAATGCTTCCTCTTGGGCATCAGGTCTGTTTTGCTCCAACACTTGCCACCTTCATGCTTCCTGATAGACATTGCTACTACTAGCTCCATCCTAGGGCTCCAGCTCCAGGAAGTTACTCTCCTCTCCCAGCAACTAAACCTCCAAAGTCCCTAGCTTCTGAGCACACCTGTGTCACTAAGGATTGCAGGCTCCAAGCTTACTCAGGTTTGGGTTCAAACCCATACCTTGCCAAGTGTGGTCTCCACAGGTCCTAGTTCCTTCATCTCTAAAATTAGAATAAAGTGTGTGCCCTCTTATGTTGCTTCAAGGTAAAATGGAAGAATTTTGGCAAAGCACCAAGCCTCCTGCCTGACTCAGTATTGACTATGATTATGGGGTGATCCTTATAATGCAATGGTCCTCAATTTTCTATAGTGACCAAATGGCCATGCTATCTAAACAAACTTCACACAAACAATATTGAAAGGAACATTGATTTTTTTAAAAAAAAATTAATTTATGTATTTGAGAGAGAGAGAGTCTGGAAGAGGAGCAGAGGGAGGAGGAGAGAGAGAATCTCTAGTAGACTCCCTGCTGAGTATGGAACCCCACTTGGGGCTGGATTTCAGAGCCTGAGATTATGACTTGAGCTGAAATCAATAGGTGCTTAAGTGAGCCAGCCAGCCACCCCTGATTTTATTTTTTAACAGACTTTATTTGATTAAAAATATTTAAGATCTATAAGCATTATATCATACTGTAGTATACCACAGGACCAAGAGAATAACCTAAAACACTGTAAAATGGGGTTGAGCATTAGAGCTTACTTTCACTACAAAGGCCATTATTTGAAAATTTGCTTTTAAAATTGGGCAAGGTGGGGGTGGGAGTGCAGATAATTCAATGAATTTTAAGCAGTTTAATAAAATTGGAAATGAATCCAGTATATGTGAATTTTCAAGATACTCGGTCAGGACAAGGCTGATAACATCTGAAAGAAAAGGAAATTTTTAGGAACTTTAATCTCGAATAGGATAAATACACAGAGAATGGCTACAGCTGGAATAAAGGCAGGTCTGAGCTGCTGGAGCAGTCCTACAAATTCACCACTAAAAGGGGAAGTGTGATTCCTACGGGGCACATCTAGTTCTGGAGCACAAATAGAAACACCCACCTAATAGATGTTTCCTTACAAATTGGTAGAGGAGTGGATCTATTTCTCACCCGCCGGCTCGATTAAAGCGGTTCCTCCAAATCAACTTTTCATCTAAACAAACCTATGTGTGGGATGTTTTAGTCCAATGTTATATTTAAATCAATAGGCAAACATAAAAGATTTCTGGCAGGAAGCTACATTATTCACTCTCTTGTCATTCGTCACTTGATGAGGGCAAGAGGGATGGCGACTGGGAGGAATGGTTTATTTTTTAATGCTTGTGATATTTTTGTGCTGCTCTTTTTACACTCCCAGTTTTCAAAGTTGTGTTGTTCAGAAGTAACGTCCCCAACTAAGAGCCTTAGGTAACAATGAAATGACAGGTGTCACTCAAATGCTTTGCAAGTTATAATCAGTACAGAAGTTAAATAATATATCAAAGGCCTCTTTGCCTTTTTATGACTATAAAAATAGGAGAGACTGACTGCCTCAGTGCTCACAATATTGTGGATATGAGAAGTCTGAACATGCCATCAAACCGTGTCCAGCCGCTCCCCCCACCTCAACTTGAATTTTTTTTTCTAATTCTAGAGTGGTGTGTGGATGCTTTGTAATGGGTGCTGGGATTTTTTTTTTTTTCCTTTCCCAATGCTTCCTTGCCAAGGATATCATTATGAGATTCTGCAGTAACAAGCATTCTTCTGTTCAAATTTATATCAATTAGTTTAGGACAGTAATTCAATTGGACGGCCCACTGGATTTTGAAAGACTCGCGACCATGTCAAAGTGATGACCTTTTCCCTTCTCTCTCAGCCAAAAGCAATTTTTTAACAAGGAGCCCTGGAAAGAAATGCTGGTTTAATAATTAGTTATTGATCATGGCCAATGCCATGGCAAACACCATTGGATTAGTCAGAAACCAGCAAATCAGGACATGGGAGTCTCCCTTGTCAAGATTATGAGGCGGAGGTGAAAGAAAGCAAAGAACTGGCAGAAATGAGAGATCAAAAATAGTTTAATTAGGTAGGTTTCATCTTTGAAAGAGGTTCTTTTTATTTGTGAAAGGAGAAATAAAATCTTTAATCTGGATAGATTCAAAGCCAAATTATCTAAAACAACAGTGTTAATAGTGTATCTCCATTCAAAACACCATGAAACACCAGAAATGAGTTAAGCGGGTTTGGAGACCCACTAAAATTGCTTTGAAACAACACCACGCAAAGTTATTTTGATAAATTAACCCTGCTTTGGCCAGCATTTTTTGCCTCGCTAAGATACCATTAACCCCCATGCCCTGAAATGCCCATTAGAAACAATTTGGATACACGCACAAGGAGACCATAACAATTATAGACAGTAGCTTTAAAAGTATAATTGACTTTTCTGAGCACTAATTTAGGCATCATTTTAGGACTGCATAAAAATCTCCACATATGAACCACTTAATGGAAGGGGAAAACTTAAGAGAATGATTTTATTGTATTGGGGGGGGGGGATGTTTCCATTAGTTGTACAATTTCTTTCAAGAATAGAAAAAAAAAAAACACTGAAAATGCACAGCAAGGTGACAATGAAGTCACAGCTTCCAGCTAATCTGAAGATGGGCAGACTCAGTCCTGTGGCTGGCAAGCAAGAGTGGAGGTCCTGCTCTGCTCCATCTTTAATGAGGAGATTTTTAAGTCTAAATCCATCAGATCCATGATGAATTAGCTTTAGTATAGACATACTCTTAAAAACAACAGTATTTTAGAGATGAACATGCAGATACAGAGCAGGTGAATCAGATCTCTCAGTCCAGCCTTATGGTTTTATCTTTTGGGGAGTTCCATTTTCCCAGAATGAAAAAAAAGCACATATCCACTAATTTTGCATCTAAGTTCAAGTAGTTCTGATGATTTCAGGGAGTATAATCCCACCCAAGTGTTGGAACTATTTTGAGTTGATATAATAAAGAGATATGCAACATTTAGCTTGTTGTCACAAAATGCAAAGTTACACCCCAAGAATCAGTCATGTCCCTATTACAAAAGTTGCTCAGACCAAATCTGGACAATGATTTGATTGGGGTGTCAATGGGAAGGAGCAAACCCCTGAGATTATTCATCGCCCTGTTTCAAGGTATCTCATGGCTTCTAGCTGATGTAAGATTCTCTGACATAAGAACTGTCCATCTCTAGAAGTATGACAATCTCCTAAATTCTTCTTAGAACTCACAGCAAGTACAATGATCCAGTTTACCACCTCACTTTTTTTGTATCAACCTGGCCATCAATATTTCAGAAAAATTATTGGTCATTGAGAGGCTAAGTATATTTATATTAATTTATAGTCATTATTAATTATATCGTCTCAAGAAAAGCAGCTCAGCATGTGCACCTGTGTGTGTGTGTGTGTGTGTGTGTGTGTAAGAAATTTTAAAAAATATAACTACTATATGTGAAGAGCCCCAGACTTCAAGCAAAGTGAATGCTCTAGTCTTGGTTTGACCTTTAATGAGCTGGCTAACCTTGGACACACCACATCAACTCTCTGGTCTTTATTCTCATCTATGAAATGAGTACGGTATCTTAAATTCTCACTATTCGTACTGTGGTGCATGAATGTACAGTATTAGCCTCACCCAGGAGCTCCTTAAAAATGCAAAATCTTGAGGCCCTAGCCAGACCGGCTGAATGAGAATCTGCATTTTAACAAGATCCTCAAGGGAGAAGTTCTGGTCTAAAGATCACTTTTTAAAAAAAGATTTTATTTACTTATTCATGAGAGACACAGAGAGGCAGAGACACAGGCAGAGGGAGAAGCAGGCTCCCTGTGGGGAGCCTGATGTGGGACTTGATCCCAGAGCCCTGGGATCATTCCAGGAGCCAAAGGCAGATGCTTAACCATTGGGCCACCCAGGTGCCCCTAAAGATTACCTCCAAGATCACTTTTGGGGTGCCTGGATGGCCCAGTGGTTGAACATTTGCCTTCGGCTCAGGGCCTGATCCTAGGGTCCTGGGATCAAGCCCCACGTTGGGATCCCTGCTCACCAGGGAGTCTGCTTCTCTCTCTGCCTGTCTCTGCCTCTCTCTCTTCTCATGAATAATCAATAAAATATTTACAAAAGAAAGTCTTTAAAAAATCACTTTTACAATCACTTCCAATCCTGTTATGTAGGGAAAGAGAGAGACAAACTGCTTATATTTAAAAGGACAGCCCAACCCTCTTCTATTGTGTCTCTCTGTGTTTACCCACTCACTTTCCAATGGCTAGCTTCTTTACCACATGGATGCCCTGAGCCTGTAGGGCACATGTTTAGCTTTGTGTTTAGCTAAACAAATGTGCTTGCTGTCAAGTGCCTTGAGATAGAGCAAAAATGGACTGAGGACCCTAGTTCTACTGCGCTGTCCGTCTGACTCAGAAGTTTTCCACCGGTGTCACGGTGCAGTGAATTAAAACCTCTTTACCACGAGTTCACCTAAGCTTGCATCCAAACTAGGAAAGTACAAGAAATAAATAATCTTATCTGTCTTTTTTTTTTCCAGCATCACCTGATCTGTCAAGTGTGTCTTTAGTAGTTCTCTGCCAAGCTGACAGATTCCCCCCCTCCATATCTGGATGGGTAGGGACAGACACCCCACCCCTCGGAAGATTCACTTACAGTAACTGCTGAGGTGCAAGCAGAGAATGAACAAAAGAAGGCTGTCAAGCCCGACAGCCAGCCCTGGATGTATGAGCGCCGAGCTGACAGCAAGGGCCTCAGAGGGTAAACTGCTTTGCTGGAACTAATTAAACAGATGAAATTATTACATGAATATGCAGATGTTGTTTACATTTTACCATATGGTATTATTTCAGGTAATAACTCGCAGGAGAATCCCTTCCTCTCATCAAGAGGAAATGGGTTGAAAGAAGGCCCCACGTGTCACCTTTCAGTTGCTAGGCAGACACTGATAACGCACGTTTCCTCTCGGAGTGGTGGGGAGGGTTCAGCCCGGATCCCCATGGCACCCGGCAGGACCCAGCCGAGGCAATGGGGGAGGGGCGTGGGGAAAGGGCGCAAGGGGAAGGGCAGGTGCTGCACCAGCCTGACTGGAGGAGCCACAGCGCCACATAATCCACCTGAGATGAAAGGACGTCCAGCCCTGGACGGTCATGTGGCCAGTCTGCAGGTCGCAGGTGGGAGCCAACAGACTCATCACAGCCACTGGCATTGGCATTTCCTCCAAGACTTGGGAAAGGGCTGCAGGGCGAGGCTGCAGATCTGTAAACGAAGACATGGGAGCCCTACCATCCAGATGAGTCTTGCACCCCCTCTAAGGCGAGGCCATTGGAGGAGGAGGAGGCCCTGGTGGTTGGGCCATGGAAGTGATGCGTTAACTGAGAAAGCTTCTGGAAGAGCTGGTTTGGCACACCCACATGGAACTCACACCTGCCGCTTAACCCATCCTTGTTCCTTCTTCCTTCCAGGTCTCTGGTGCCCATGACCTTGGAGCCATGGGTCCAGTCCAACTCCAACTTCGTCTGACCCCTCATCACCCACATCCAACTGATCACCAATCACCTGCACATTTTGCTTCCAAAATGATCCTAGGTGTTCTCCTGCTCCCTCATGCTCCTTCATCTTGTCCCTCCCTACATGCTCCTCCCCAGTCCTCCAGCATTTGTGACAGACCTACTTCAGCATTCTTCTTATTACTTGCCTCCTTTGCTCACTCCCTGACATCATGCTTTTACCTTGGCTTCACCTCAGAATCATTTCTCAACTTCACATCTGATCAGGCCTCTGCCTGGCTTCTCATTGAGTTCAGTCCCAAGCCAAACTCGCTCACACTTGCTCTACAAGGCTGAACCATTCTATATTCTCCCCCATTTTAAATCTGTTTCAGTTTTCACATTAGGATGTTTCTGGGGCTGTCGCTTTTACCTGGAACATTTCCGCACTCCCTCCTCCTAGCTAAGGGTAATCATTCTTTTATGTTTGTGTTAGGATCCGTTGTAATGATTGTTATTATTTTAAGGAAAACATAACCATCTCATCTGGTCCCCCTAAAGCCCTGCATTATTTACTCCTTTGAGATAATCCGGACAAAGAGCCTTCTCTGAATTTATCTACACCTTTTCCATGCTCACATCAAACATATGCAAACATATATATACACATATAAAATCTTTTTACAGGCTTGGGATCCTATTATTCATGCTACTCTGTAACTAGCTCATGTCACTTAACAATGTCATGGACATTATCTAGATCAAAAGATGGAAGTAGAACACATTCTTTTTAATGCTGCAAAATATTCCATACCGCACGTACACCATCATTTACTAAACCATTTTGCTATTACTGAATATTTAGGACTTTTTCTTTACCTTCTTTCTCCTTTTCTCTTATTTTTTTCTCCCTTTGCAAGTAAAAGTAATACCATTACAAATTTTCTTGTATATAAGTCCTTCCATATTTATGCCTTTATTTCAAAAGAATAGGTTTTCCAAAGAGGATGTGCAGAGTCTATAGGCACATGTGGTTTTAAGTTTAATAGATATTTCCAGATTGCTTCCCAATATGGTTGCAATAGTCTAGACTTCATTCAGCAATATACGAAAGTGCTCATTTGCCCATATCCCTGATCAGTGCTATTTATTACTACTTTTTAAAGTGATCTTTGTCTGTTTTCGTTTTGCCAATAATAGTAATAAAATTGTTGTGTCTGGTTTTCCTCTGTGGTTCCTTCAGCGTGAGAGAAGTTCAGCATCTTTTTCTTTCTTTCTTTCTTTTTTTTTTTTTTTTAGCATCTTTTATTAAGTTTGTTGCCTGCCAGGATTTCCTCTTCCTTGAAAACTCAATGCTAATATCCATTGCCCATTTTCCTCTTCATTCGTTTGTCTGTCTTATAAATATGTAGAATTTTATGGACAAGGTCTCTGTCGTATGTGTTGCAACTTATCTTCCCAGGCTTGGTCTGTTTTCTGTTAGAGCTTCTTGGTTTCTTAAGTCTCTTGAGAAGGTCTTTTCCCATGCTAAGGTTATTCAAATAGTCATTGAATGTTTAATTAGTTTATTTTTATACTTCCTTTATCTTTTGGAAAATTTTCTTGGCTCCTTTCAATATTTATTTTTCCATGTGAACTTCAAATTCCTCCTCTCACATTCGTTATTCATTCTCAAAAAAGGGGATTGGAGTTCTAATTAGAATTGCAGCATATTAAAAAAAAAAGAATTGCAGCATACTTATATGCTACGTTGAGAACGTTTGATAGTCATGATATTGTATAATAAATATTTGGCTCACTATTTTTTCCAACTTGTTTCTTGTTTGTGACTTTCAATGTAATTTTGAAATTTTTGTCACTTAAGTCTTATAACTTGTCAAGCTTTTTTTCTTCGAATTGTACTTTTTACTTTTTTTTTTTTTTACTTTTTACTTTTTATTGTATTATTGTGAATTCCTTTTTTAATCTTTTCACTTTCCACTAATTATTTCTGTATTTGAGAAACTGTGAATATCCATATTAACTTGTTAATTATAATTATTCATTTTAATCCTCTTAATTCCAATAGATTTCAAGTGGCTTCTCTTAGGCTTATCAAGTATGCAATCATATCTTCTACCAATGAAGATACTTTTATTTTTCAATAAGTAATTTATTCCATTTTCTTGCTTTATTGCATAGCTAAAACCTCCAAAGAATGTTAAATAGTAGTGATGAGAATGGGAATTGTCCATTGTATCTGAAATTAATTTAAAAATTAATAAAAAGTACTGATTTTAGTATTTCACCATTTAATATGGTATTAATTGTTGGTTTTTAAATATAGATCTTTATCATATTTATATTATGCTACAAAGATTTTATCAGTAGTATCTTCCAAATTTTATAAAATGTCTTATTGATATTCATTGATTAAATAAATTCTATTTGTTGATATAATTACTTATGTTATTAAAAGTCCAAATGTTCATTTTTTAAAAAATTTCTATTAGTCATGATGTTATTCTTATAATACATTGCTAAGTTCAATTTAACATATTTTAAATTTATATTTTACACAAAACTGCACTGCTTTAAGAGGTTTCAAATCAAAGTTTCTATAGCTTCATGAGAAATGATACACTGGTTTGGATTGGCCACAAAGCCTTACGACTCAAAATATGGATTTTTAGACCAATAACGTTGACATCACATAAGCACCTATTAAAACTACAAAACCTTATGCCTCCCCTCAACCTACTGAATTATAATTTGCAGTGATATGGATGTACATTAAAGTTTGAAAGGCACTGGTGTAAATTACATAGTGATTATTCACTTTTTAAAATTCGTATCACACTCAGCCAAAAACCATTTGGTCATGGCACCTATTTAAAAATGGTAAATAATTATCTTCCCAAATTGTTGAGTTACTTTCTACCTCTATCTTGAACCAAATTTGAATGTTGCATTTTGCTAGGTAATCATATATTTCCTCTCATTTTTCCCTAGATATGTCAAGATACATACACTAAACCTTTAAGGATATATCCTTCTAACATCTATAGCCCTGCCCCAGTGCTTATACCCCTGTTTCTTGAGCATTCTCTTCTTTCTCTGTCCTAGTACTTATCAAATTTTATTATTATATCTTCTTTAACTGCCTTTTTCCTCTATCAAACCCAGGAGGAAATGAGACCATGTCTATTTTGTTCCTTTTTTGTATATCTGGCACCAAGCAAAGTGAGACACGTAGTAGGTATTCAAAAAATATGCTGAGCAACAACTAGATGGATAGATGGATGGATAGATGAGTAAGCAGAGTGTTCTTAGAGATAGTGAGAGGTACAAGATTATCTTTGTATCCTTTGTACATTTAGAGTGCCAGACAACACTCAAATTGCCTTTTAAAATATAAAGTGCTTTGTAAACTTTAAAGAGACATAATGACAGCACTTGGGGATATGATGATAAATAAAAAAGACATAGTCTACAGAGAATCCTTACAGTATAGTAACCTATTTTGTTTTTAACCTGATTAGTTATAGCTCAATGAATTTTAGAACTTCTCTTGTGTCCTCAACTTTCATACCACTCATGAAAATCCTCAGAAGCAGGAAATCACTGTATAAAAGTATGCTTTTTGTTTTTGTTTTCGTTCTTTTCAAAATCAGACAAAAATAAGTGACCACCTGGGGTAGAAAATAACTATGTGATAGGCTCAGCAAAACAATTTCAAGTAGAAAAAAAAAAACCAAAAAAACAAAATATTAAATGTGAATGTAAAACAACAAAGCCAACTTCCTCACAGGATATTGCACTAAAACCAAAGTCAGAGCCAAGAGAATACTTGCATAGAATGTGTGGAACAATATATCATGTATGCAGCTTCTGGAGAGGAATGCATTGCAGGCCACCCTGAGGCATTGGTAAAGTTCTAGTTTCAATATTTGAACATTATCTCATTTATTCTTTCTAGGTATTCCCCAGTTTATGGCCAGATTGTTTCCAAATGGTGGTTTTAAAATTGTTGTTTATAATTCATAATATTGCTCCTGTGAGGGATGTGTTGGGATCCCAGGACAAACCGCAGGAAGCTATTGGGTGAATACATAATGGAAAATTGGTGTTAAGACGACCAGCCATGTAGTGCATCTGAGGATTGTTTTCTGATCAGAAGGGAACCCAGAAAAAATATCGAAGTAGACATCTGCATCACTCAGGGTTCTCCAAAGAAACAAAACCAATAGGATACAAGTGTGTGTGTGTGTGTGTGTGTGTGTGTGTGTGTGTGTGTGTGTTTATTTTAAGAAATTGGCTTCTAGGATTGTAAGACTGGCAAATCTGATATCCACAGGCAGGGCTGTAGGCTAAAATTTAAGACAAAAGCTGATGCGTGGCCCTGAATCCGAAATCTGTAGGATAGACCAGTGAGGTGGAGACTCAAGCAGGGTTTCCATGATATATTCTCGAATCAGAAGTCCTTCCTTTCCAGGAAATCTCTGGCTTTGTTCTTGAGACCTTGAAATGATTAGATGAGGCCCACCCACAGTACAGAGGGCAGTCTTTTCTACATAAAGCCAACAGACTGTGGATGTTAATCACTTCTACAAGATACCTTCAAAGTAACATCGACATTCACATTTGAGCAGACTACTGGGATCCATAGTCTAGCCAACACAATAAGTTGAATGAAACCTTCACACAGTGTCTGTCTCCCGACCCATTCCAAACCCACTGCCCATCACACCATGGCTTCAGGGCACTGCAAGGCTTCCTCACATGTTTGCTCTTCAAGTTCTTTCCAAGCTTTTCTTGGTCCTTCCCCCCCATAAACACACTCATTTTTTCAAAACAAACATCAGGAAAAAAGCAATCTGGTTAATGTATACTGTACAAGTGACAGCTAGAATTTCAGGAATCAAAATCAAAACTTTCTGGACCACCTGCATGGCTCAGTCAGTTAAGCATCTGGGTCTTGATCTCAGGTTCCTGGGATCGAGCCCCAAGTTGGGCTCCCTGTTTAGCGGGGAGTCTGTTTCTCCCTCTCCCATTACTGTTCCCCCACCACTACCATGAGTTCTCTCTCTTTTTTTTTCAAATAAATAATCCTTTAAAAAAACTAAAACTTTCTGCATTTTTGAAGTGGAGGAGGAGAAATATGTAGGAATAACTTGTACTAAACTAAGAGGTCACAAAACACATTGTGGAGGAGCTAGCAGACGACAGAAGTGAGAAAGTGGGCTTGGTCTAGAACAATGGGTCAGGAGTTGAAAAGAATTATGACAAATTGAATAGTGCTTAACCCTGCTCCTCTCTGGCCAGTCTGCGCCACATGGGAGCAATCTCAGTGATGCCAGATCTTTTTTTTTGTTTGTTTGTTTTAAAGGCTGGAATTCCAGATTTTCATGTGAAATTTCCCAATAAAGAAAATACTTTGCTGGCTGCCAATGTGAGACTCCTCCCCTAACTTTTTTCCTTCGCTGTCTTTCTTTCCTGTAATTCTGCATTCTCATGTCATCTGAAAGTTCAGAGTTTCCACAGTGTGACTGACTGCCAGCCCCAGCAGGAAGTCTGGGAAGAAGGGGAGAGGAGGAAGATAGGAAGGGGCTTATCCCCAAGGCTCATCTGTCCAAAGCCGGGGAGTGTCTAAGTTAGGATATTTTTTACATCCCTTCCCCCTGCCCTGGAGGGCCTGAAGGACTTGGGCATGCACAAGGAGTTTATAAATCAAGCATTAAGAGTAAGTCAAAAGAGATGCCAGGGTGGCTCAGTGGTTGAGCATGCCTTTGGCTCAGGTTGTGATCCTGGAGTCCTGGGATTGAGTCCCACATCAGGCTCCCCACAGAGAGTCTGCTTCTCCCTCTGCCTGTGTCTCTGTCTCTCTCTGTGTGTCTCTCATGAATAAATAAATTAAATCTTTAAAAAAATAAAAAGAGTTGGTCATAAGATTTTTTTCATGTGGAAAATCTGCTGAGCACCCCTGGAATAATGCAGTTCCTCTGGACAACAAAATTAAAGATGAATGATGCCAAAGCTCCTTCAGGATCACAATGAAAAGTTCACTAAGTGCAAGAGCCTCATCAAACTAACTTCTGAAAGAATGCTTAAAGGAAGAACCATCATCCACTTATTTCCTCATTTCTGGAGGCAGAGGTGTTTCCTGGAAATACCCAGGAAAATACCGAGGCTACTCAAGGTGGGAAGGGTCTTGGCAAATCCCAGGGGAAAGTCGACTCATACCCCTGCTCCATCCCCTGTAGTCTCACATCTCTCATGGGTATGGACCCTATGGCCACGTTTCCCTCTTTTTGATACGTGTGAGATTCACTGGAGGACTAGTTAAGAATGCAAATACAGGCTTTTCTCCAGAAAAGCTGATCCAATACATTCAAGACATCTGCTTTCAAAAAAAAGGGCCCCAGGTGAGGTAAACTGAGGACAGAACGTTTCAAGAATATTGCCCTCAGAAAAGTTAAGGAATAGATTTCAGGAACTATTTAGGGGGTCCCTTCTAAGCTGGGGATTCCATTTTAGTAGCAAGGAATGCTGCTTGGCAGTTTATCTAAGAGTCAACAATAAACCATGTATGTAAAACTCAAAGCTTTTACTTAGATGGACCTGGTTGTTTTTTCTTAGTTGAGAGGCCAGGGTTGGACTTCCATAACAATTGGATTTCATGCCTTCAGTCTGCTCTTTGGTGGGACTCTGAACACTTTTTTAAAATGTTGTGATGGGAAAATTTACCCTGCAATAGCCAATTATCCCTACTATGTCTGCTTGGTGGTCAAGCAGAGAAGTTCACACACTGTTGCTTATCTCTTTTCACACACCTAAATTCATTTTCTGAAGAACTGAAAAAAGACTCACCAGGCCTTAAAATAAAAATAGTGATGCAGTATTTAAGTAGGATTTGAATTTAAACCCAAATCTATGTAGATAAGTGATTAAAATACGTACTGTCCTTTATTTGCTACCTTAGATAAACAACCACAGATACACCTACTGGGGGTTCAGCTGTTAGCGCAAATGCAGAAGAGCATTGTGTCGGTCTCCGAGGAATTTTTATGTGCCTGACAGTCAAATATAATGTTCTGTGCAACAACTCTAGGTAAACTGTTTGTTTACAATCTCAGAAACCCTTTGGCGCCTGCACTGCAAATGATCATCCTTCATTGGCTTATCAAAGAGATTACAGAATTAAAGGTCCTAAAATCCTGCTAAAATGAGAGATTTAGTGTATTTATGGAAAGAAAAGTATTTAAGGCAACTAAGATTAGCAACTTTCTGTATCTGGAAGGTATCATTTTTTTTTTTTTACCATGCTCGTCTGAATGTTTATACATTGCATACCTGATCCAATAATTTATTAGATAATGGGCCTTTTCTATTCCTCATCTGCAGTGACTGATAAAAAAATGCCATTTTAAGGCATTGAAATTAGAGAATAAGAGAAATAAGCCTTGTCAATGCTTTCTGTTTTTCAAAAAGTCTTCATGCAGAGAGTTTCAACCTAAGGCATATAGGAATAATATAGAATGCTGTTTTAAAACGTTAATAGTTTCAACCCCAACTCAGACCATAAAAACAAATATCCTGGGAGAGGTCATTTAAAAATCCCAGGAGAAGGGTGCCTGGGTGGTTCAGCTGGTTAAGCGTCTACCTTCGGCTCAGGTCATGATCCCAGGGTCCTGGGATCAAGCCCCACTTTAGGATCTCCTCCTCCTCCTTCTTCTTCCTCCTCCTTCTCCCCCTCTTCCTCCTCCTCCTCCTCCTCTTCTTCTTCTTCTTCTTCTTCTTCTTCTTCTTCTTCTTCTTCTCTCTCTCTCTCTCTCTCTCTCTCTCTCTCGGCTCCTCCCCCCCTCTACTAAACAAATAAAATATTTTCTAAAAATGATATTTATTTTAGGAATCATTTTCAAATAAGGATCCACAGGTTTACTTTGAACTGGGGACAGGAGAGAGCTGAGCAGACCCTTAGTTAAGCTCAACAAATGCCGTATCTACTTTGTCTCTCATCCATCTACCATTATCTCAGAAAGCAGACTGGAGCAAGCAACAGCAATTGCTCATTATTGGTTATTTATAACAAAGCTGGTCATTTAGAAAGCATCCCTCATTAGTTTTCTATATTAGTCTTTGCAGCGAGTTGTCTGTATTAATTGCTAAGCATTGGATTGGACAGGTGGTTTTACCAGGGAATGAAGGACCACAACAGAAATCAGAACAGAAGCAGCCAGGTATATTTGTGCAAACTGGCCACCTGGGCAAGGTGTTCAGTCAATGCTGGTCAATGTACCCTCTCTTCCCACTCAGGTATAGTTAAATTTTGGAGAGAGTGAATGATGGAAACAAAATAAGAAACAAAAAATGCTACCTAATAAGATGTCTTGGTATATTCATGTACCTCCCGGAGAACTCATTCTATGAAAAACTCCACCACTTTACCTCTGAGTCAGAGCCTATACTGGTTCCTAATGGAACCCCAGTCATAACAGGGTTTTCTTCCCCCCTGGGTAAAATTACAACAAATTTTGTTCAGAGGTTCTCAAGCTCTTTCATTTTGTTTAGTGTCATGCTCTGAACACAATAAATTATAAACGATCTGAAAAATCACCAGATGTTGCAAACTAAAATCCATAGAAAAGATTGGGCCTTTTGTGCCTCTCCAGAACCCAAGCTCACTCTTCCAACTCCTGGATTCTAGTTTCCTTAGAGATCTGTGTAAGTGAACAACTTTGGCAACTCTCCTGTCAATGGGTGATCTGGTCAAGTCTGGTCAAGTGTGGGACCAGAGGGAAGCAATTTTCTGTTCTAGCAACAGCGAACATCCAGGACGAGAGGATGCACCAGACTACTTCAGGAAGTGAACCAAGTTGATGGAATTTAATGAACTTCTCATGGTGAATCTGCATTGCAGGGTTCAGGTAACAGCCCAGACATCATCCTCAGACCACATACTCCTGGGCTTTCTAGCACATCACCTGGTTATGCCCCATAACATTCCCTCCATCTACCATGCTCTGGTCTATTTCTGTGATTTTTCATTTATATTTTGTTTCCCTTCCAAAGAATGGCAGAATAATTAAAAGAGGGAATTTGTGTGTTCCATTTACCACCTTATCCTCAACCTTCATCACTATGTCAGGTGGAAAAGATACAACAACACAAACAAATCAGAAAACGTCATGCATTATTTCATTTGTGTATTGAAAAGTAACTATTCTAGTAGGGATGGGGACAGGGGGTAAAAGGGGCCAGGGATCATACAGACTAAAACCATGTAGAGGCAAGATTGTGAATGACCTTGTATTCCATATTGTGGAATTAATGGCAGTGGATAACCATGACATTTTTTAAGCACAGGTCAGGGTTGAGGATATGATCATATCTCCTGTTAGATTGTTCGAGTTTTGGGTTATCTCCTGGAGGGAGAAGCTGTAAACCTACTCTAACCCACCCTTGTAGAGAGAATCTTACCCATACTGGAAATCCTAAGTCAAACTCAGCTAGGAACCTCTTGGACTTTGAAAAGTCTTGGGTTCCCTCCCACCCAGGCAATATCTGTATTTTTGCTTTTCTGCAGGAAAAGTTAAAATATCTCATTTTAGATGGGAATTCTCTCCACCCAGGGCATGAAGATATGTGCCACCCAAAATTGTAAAACAAATTTTGTTTGATGTTGGAAAGCCCCCATACATTTAGGGGGCAATTCTCCTGATTGTTCTAGTTTGGGCAGAGAGTGACTATGTTGACATTCCCTAGGCCAAACAGCTGTGGGCAGTGGGGGATTGAACCAGGAGCAAGACAGAACAACAGAAAAATATGAGCCCAAAATGAGAATCAGCTGAGGTTCAGTCACTCAATCAACAAGGAGCTAAGATGGAAATGTGGCACCATACACATGCATAGGAGGAGCACATCATCGGAAGAAACACACGCTACCCCAAAATGCTCCAGTTCATCTCACAAAAACTAGTCGAACCCTGAGGTCCATATGCAAGTCGGTATTGCAACGTGTTTCACTTTTCCAAAACAAATTCTTAAACAATTTTATTAAAATGATATTTTAAAAACCTCGTGCATAGTTACTGACATTTCTTAGAAATGCTTACTCTAGAATTTCTTTTTGTATTTTTAATTATTTTTATTTGTTTGTTATTTACTTTAGGTATTATTATTTTTAACATTTATCCAGAATTCACTCTTGAAAGTACAGTTGGTGCCTCTTCTTGGTGAAGCCTCTTAAAATAGGGAGTCTTCATATTCTGTGCATGATGGATGTCTCTGAAAATAGAAGAACAGCTTGACTGTACGCACATGATTTTGTTGGACTCCTTGGAAATGGGGTCCATGGTCATTAATGAAGAACCTCACTCTTGAGTATCAAAACCATGCCTTACCACAAAGGTAGCACTGGTCTTTACTTGGGGTGTGTTAAAGCCTCAAACAGTGGTCCAGGGCTCTGGGTTCATCACTTCTAGACTCCTGAGATCCGAGAGTTGAAAGAAGAGTGTAAAGGGTCTCAGGAGTTGGCTTTTCTGGGAAAACCCTTAGAGAGAGGTCCCTGCACATCATGGAGATCAAGTACAAGCCACATTTCTTGGAAAAGATATTTGGCAAGAAGAGAGAATCTTCTTGGCATCTCCAATCACTACTGGTAATTCAGATCAAATTGGTACCTATTTCTTTCCTAATTTTTAAAAATATTAAGTATGGGTACCTGGGTGGATTGGCAGTTTAAGACTCTGACTCTTGATTTTCACCCTGGTCATGATCTCCGGGTCATGAGATGGAGCCCCACATTGGGCTCTGTGCTGGGTGTGGAGCCTGCCTACTTAAGATTCTGTCTCTCTCCCTTGGTCCCTCCCCCTACTCGTGCATGATCTCTATCTTTCTCTCTCTAAAAAGAAAAAAAAAATAAAAAACCAGATGTATTTGTACTCATTTTATATTATTGATGAATATGACATTTAGTTTTCAAGTCACAAGTTCTAAGGGTTCTCCACTGGTTTTGTTATGCAAATCAGCATACCAATTTGCAGGTAGGTAATAATTACATGGCTGTCTAAAGATCTCCACAATTTAAACAAGTTCATTGCCATTCTTATCTCTCCCTAGATATATACATTTTTAGGAGATCACTACTCAAGATCGAATTTAAAAGTGCTTCTAGCTTCATGGGACAGTTCTTCTGTTTAGAAAACAACAGAATGTTTGCTGGATTTCTAGTAACTAGATTCTGTTTTGATGGCTTAATCCTGATTTTACAGTCCAATCTTTTCTGGGTAGAGTCCCAAACCTGATTCTGAAAGTTCCTAACTTTACATACAAGGAAAGGAGTTCAAAGCTGATCTCTGATACATCCAAGGTTCATTTGATGTGGGAAACCAGACATATAAACTAGCGTTGTTGCGAATTATATGTTTATCTCCATGAAAGCTGCAGTGAAAAACTCCTGCCAAACCTAACTTAACCACACTGAATTTCATGGTGGAAGTTCCAGTTAAGAGAGTCAAAGATTCCCTGGCTTCTCACCAATCTCTCTATTAATGCATATCCTGACTGTTTTAATATACGTGTGAGAAAGACACTACATTTTGCATTCATAGTTTTTCTTGAGAAAAAGAATTCAGTGAATGTTTTCTTCAGTTCTAAAGCCTTTTTTTTTCAATACAGATACAGAGCTCCTCCTAAAAGGGAACAATATTTTAAATTAATTAGGTACATAGTTTACTTCCAGAGTGAACAAGGCAGCCTGCCGTATTCTGCAAACTTCTTACTCATGTATAGATATCATCTGTATCGCCAGTGTAGTTAGGTCCTTGTGCTATGCTCACAAACAAGATGCTTTTCCAGCCTCTCCAGCAGGATAGAATGCTTCTCATCTTGGAATGGTTTCTATCACTCACCAAGTGTTTATTAAGTACCCATGCACCAGGCACGGGTGTGCAGCAAACAGGTGGAGAAGGAGCCTCAGGGAATTCATAGCCTACTGCAAAGAGAGATCACAAATGAGTTGGAACAATAAGGTGGTGCAATGAGTGTTATGCTTAGAAAGGCCCTTCTCACAATAGGCCATCTCCCCATTGTGCAGAGCTGCTATGGCTTTTCTCCAACGCAGAGAAAGATTCTGAGACAGCTCTTCTAATGTTTGGGTTTTGAATGTCTAGATCCACCTCTGAGCAGTCTGGATGTAGGAGAGAAGATGGTATTAGACTATAGGGCTCAGACCCTGGCTCTGTCATTTTCAGACTATATGACTTGGGCGACTTGGGCCAAGTTACTTAATTTCTCTGTGACTCAGTTTTCACGTCTATAAAATGGGCCTCATGAAAGTACCTATCTCATAAGAATGGTTGTCAAGGTTAAAATATGTAAGAAGCACAATAAGTGTTCTAAGTGTTAGATATCTTTATCTAAAATATCTTAGATATCTAAACATATCTAAGTTTTAGATAGTTTTCTACTAAATAAATATTTGTTAAATGAATGAATAGATCTAGAATCTTTTCTTGTGATCCAAGTAGAATTCAGTGTGATGAATCACATTTTATAAAGAGAGAAAGTGAGTCAAGAGTATTTTAGGGTGTTTATTGTTTCAGTTTTTAAGGTTACAGATAATGAAATTCATCTCTCTTAATTTATGGAGGCAGAAGAAGGACAATAATGAAAGGCGCCTGGGTGGCTCAGTCCCTTAAGTGTCTGCCTTTCGCTCAGGCCTTGATTTCAGGGGTCCTAGGATCGGGCTCAACTTGGGGCTACTACTTAGTAGGGAGCCTACTAAGAAGGAATCTGCTTCTCCCTCTCCCTCTGCCCCTCGTCCTGCCACTCACGGGCACACACACGCGCTCTCTCTCTCTCTTTCTAATAAGTAAATAAAATCTTTAAAAAGAAAGGATAGTAATGAAATACATTATTTCACTTCTAAGGACAACCTCCTCATGAAGAAAAGATTCTTGTCTCTATTTTAGGGGGTTTATGGATCAGGAAACTAGTCTCTATAAGGCTGAGGAACTCTGCAGGCAGTTATGGAAAGCTAGTGAGTCGTGGTGTTGGGATTCAAACTCAAGTCTGGCCAGAAATTGATCTTGCTGCTCCTGGATGAAGATACCTTGCCAGAGGTCAGAGAGAGAAATTAGAGGCACAGTCAGGATTCAAAAGTTCTGCGGTGACCATCAAGATCATGGCTCTGTGGCTCTATTCAGACTAAGCATTCTGTTTTCCTACCTTAAATTCCTTTCTCTACTTGTAAATAACCCTGTTTGCTAATCAAGCAATAGTATCTGTAGATGATTCAACCAAGAAGATTTGGAATTTTCATGTGTTTCATTCATTTCTGGAAATACAGTCATGAATAAGTCACAATCTCATTAACTCTCCTGCTTGCCTTCCAAGCTTGGTTTTTCAAAATCAGAGAGCATTAGAACTTAAAATAATGCCTCATGATTGACTCAGAACAGATCGTTTTATGCCTGCACTATAACTTCAGGAAATGATTAAAATAATCCATATTGGGGCAGCCCCTGTGGCGCAGCGGTTTAGCGCCGCCTTCAGCCCAGTGCGTGATCCTAGAGACCCGGGATCGAGTCCCACGTCAGGCTCCCTGCATGGAGCCTGCTTCTCCCTCTGCCTGTGTCTCTGTCTGTGTGTGTGTGTGTGTGTGTGTGTGTGTGTGTGTCATGAATAAATAAATAAAATCTTTAAAAATAAATAAATAAAAATAAGATAAAATAATCCATAATGGAATAATACCACAACCGGAACTACTTTTTCTTCTAGTTTTTTGTTTTATTGAGAAACTCTTGATATATAAAAACATAAAATTATAGCCATTGTTCTTTTTAAATCGTATTATTACATAATTTGGGAGCCAAATAGAAAACTTGTGAAATCCAGTGGTGATTGTTCAGTGTTCTGTAGTTTGTTGTTTATTTAGGGATGGAGGTGTACATCTCATTTGGGGGAGAGATGTTAAGATAATTGTGTCAATGGCTTCAGTTCTGGGATCCCTGGGTGGCGCAGCGGTTTGGCGCCTGCCTTTGGCCCAGGGCGCGATCCTGGAGACCCGGGATCGAATCCCACGTCAGGCTCCCGGTGCATGGAGCCTGCTTCTCCCTCTGCCTGTGTCTCTGCCTCTCTCTCTCTCTCTCCGTGTGACTATCATGAATAAATAAATTAAAAAAAAAAAAAAAACAAAGAGTAGTTTAAAAAAAAAATGGCTTCAGTTCTGAGCTAAAAAATGAACTGTGACCATATTTCTATTTCTAGGATGCCCAGAGCAGGAATAAATTTTAGAAACTTAGGAAAGTTTTTGTTTTTTGTTTTTTTAAAGATTTTATCTACTTATTCATGAAAGACACAGAGAGAGGCAGAGACATAGGTAGAGGGAGAAGTAGGTTCCCTGCGGGGATGCTGGTGGGGGACTCCATCCCAGGATCCCGACCTGAGCCAAAGGCAGATGCTCAACACTGAGCCAGCCACCCAGGTGCCCCAGAAGTTGGGAAAGTTAAGAATTGGCCATGGGTGCATTTTCTTTCAAGTCTGCACATCCAAAAATACAAGAATATGTTAGGAATCCCAGAAACATTTATTAATTGAGTACATGAATGAATACAGACTTGAGATCAACTTAATAAACCCAGAATTTGCACAGTAACACTTTTAATATATGTTGTAATTTGATCTTATTTTAGAATATGTTATATATGTTGCTACATAGCAAGTATAAAGGAAACATGCCTATAAGCCTTCTCTAATGTTCTATTTGTCTAATGCTTCAACTGCTAATAGAGCATACGAGGTAAATTAATTACAGTTTTTTTCCAGCACAAAAATAGATTTATTAAACATAGCTTTAGAATTGGTCACATTTTGGCATCTTCACATTTTAGACCTCTCTGGTTATTTCTCTATGTAGGCAAGTGAATGGAGAAATCTGCACCCATAAGGCCAGCATTTTGAAAGAGAACATTCCTAACGGCATGTGAGATTTTGCACCTGTAATTATTTTGGGGTACAAAATTGGCTACACCAATAATTGCTCCTATAAACAGCTAATTGTAGCTGCTGTTAGCCACTTGTGGGTGTAATTAGCTGCTTGCCCTTAATCTTCATGGAATGCCCAATTCTCCCTATAATTAGTCAATTGTAGATGCTGTTACTTTCACAAGAGAGGAAAGACTGGATTATCTCCCTTAAAAATTGTGAGATCAAATCTTTACATTTAAATCTCAGTTTATAGAAAGTGTGAAGAGAAATGATCCCACTCGTAAAATGGATTAGAGATAGCTTCAGTCTCCCTGTCTGTCTCTTAGAGACTGCATGCCCAACAGATGCTACAGGGGCATCTTTACCACAAAATTTATTTTCGTCTATGTAGTGTTAGCTGGTATTATTATTTTAATTTCTTAATAATTGTACTCCTACTGGAAATGTGCACAAAATATGTAAGGTTTCTCTGGGCACTCACATAATAAAATTCTGCTATAAAGAGCCCCAACTTACAGAGGTTTGTTTATACAACGGGTTTACAAAGCTTAACAAATCTAGAGGCAGAACATCTGAACGTCTGAATTAAAACTTCAGCTCTCGTTGGCTGACTGCATGGCTGTGGGTGAGCTACTTAACTTTGCTAGCCTTAATATTCTCCTCCATAAAGTGGGGACAACGACTCCTCTGCCCGTCTGGGTGAGAACTGCACAGTGCCCAAACACATGCGTAACCATCCCAGGCACTTGAGGAATATTTCTTACTATAGCAAGTGTAATTCAATTCTTCAGGCTTTTTGTAAAGCATGGCATCCTTTCCCAGTATAGTGCTGAAATTCAGTTTTGCTATTTGCTCCAAAAATGGGAGCTACCATACAAAATTAAAATTCTCTCTAGCCATTACCTGTTTCCTCTTCTGTGGATTTTTAGAATCATAGAATTTTCTTTTTTTAAAAGCATGGATATTTTCAAATGGCAAATCTTAGTAGAGTGTAATTAATTTTAGGCTATTACTCTGACATGATAGTTGTGCATATATATATTCTATACTGTAACACATTGTACATATGAATATGAACTTGTATTGTGTGGGTATCATCACTCTCTGAAGTCACAAAGGATTCTCAGAATTCTAACCTTTACACCATCTTTGTGAGCCAAATGCCCCTCCCAAGTAAGGGAAAGGGTAAGATACAGAAAACTGTCCAGGATGTGAGCCATGGGGCTGACAACAGAATCCCAGGCTTCATCCAAGTGTGGCTTTTCCTATTATTTAATTCTGGGAAGAAAACTCTAAAGTGTTCTACCACTCTTGGGATAATTTGAATCTTAACTTTAAACTATAGCATTTCTGTTACGGGCATAAATCATCCTCTGCCCAAAAGATTTTAGATAGATAGGTAGATAGATAGATCGATCAATCGATCCTGATTATCATATGAGTGTTCACATGCCTGTACATTTGAGTGTGTGTGTGTGTGTGTATCTGTATGGATGTGTGAGTGAATAATGTTGTCATAAAATAGACTGGAAGCCTTGGGAGCTTGAAGCAATATCTTTCTCCACTAAACTGCTTTATTACTGCCATTCCCTCCCTCCTGGGCATGCAGTCAGCTGAGACTAGGCCAAATTGGCAGTCATTTTCAGAGAGGCTGGCAGGCCCGTGATCTCTGGGAGTTCCCGGCCAGTCTCTCTCTCTCTCTCTCTCTCAA
The DNA here is from genome assembly GCF_053574225.1 of Canis aureus. Lineage (NCBI taxonomy): Eukaryota > Metazoa > Chordata > Mammalia > Carnivora > Canidae > Canis > Canis aureus. The sequence goes on from NC_135612.1 coordinate 44,695,806, forward strand.
CCAGCCCTTCCAAGGGGCAGTAGCAGCTTTGACTCCCGGGCTGCAGTTTCCCTGGGTGGGGTCAGGAGTCAGGACCGATATCAATTTCTATCTTAAAGTCATACTGTGAAGGCCTTCTCTACCTCCTGTGGTATTTTTGTAGTGACAGCTCTTTCTGACTTCCCTCCTGATTCTCCGACTTCACCGCCTAGCAGCATGCCAGAATCCTTATGAGTGGCTGGAAGGAAGAGTCCCTTTGGTGACCAACGGGTTAAATTGATAACATAGTTTTTCTAAAAAAAAAAAATAATTTGGGGAGATGTGTTGACTGTTGATAAGCAGACCTAAAATAATAACAGCAGAGGCTGCTTATCACGAGCAAGCAATAGTCCTATGACAATGTTCTAGCTGATGAAAAAAATGGGAACAAAAATTAATAGTGACAGTACTGTAGAAACAAGCCATAAATTCGATACTAAGTCATAAAATACAGACTAACCCAATAAACACATGCTACTGTTATTATATTAATATTGTTAAAAATATCATAACATTTTAAAAATGGAATGGAGGTAGAAAAGCACTTTTTTTAGTGGTCATTTTCACTCAGTGTGGCTTGGAGGCAGAGGATCTGTTGTTTTTTTGGGAAGGGATTTTGTTTGGCTTTTTTTTTTTTTTTAGGGTAAAACCACTAAAACTCTTAGTGCAGTAAAGAACCTGACTTGGAAACATAACAAGTGCAAAATGATCACATTTCTACAAAGAGGGGATGAGAGAAGGAAATAATATTCATTGAAGGCTTTTGTAGGAGTCAAGCATTTTGCATTTGTAATGTCGATTAATCGGGGAAAAGAACATTTCCAATAGGACTTATCTTCCAGTTTGGAGCAAAGAAAAAAAGGAATTAATCCAAAAAAAAAATAATAACTTTTTTGAGAATGTCTGATTAATGCCTGTTTCCCTCTGGATATTTATCCTTCAAGAAATAGTTTCATTCCAGACAATGTGGCCCAATATTATAATCTTTTTCCTTCAAGGGGTTTTTTTTTTTTCCTTAAAAGTCCTGAGTCATACCACAACCATTAATTCCATTAATTGCAGATCAGCAAGGGGGTACATTGTCATGTAAAAAAGCAAGACACTAGTCACTGGGAATTTTTTATTCTGTTCCTTATCATTGGAGCCTTATCACCTTCTTAGAAGCTTGTGCCAATTGCTTGACTTTTAAAGCCCCAAAGACCAATAATGAAATGACACCCTTCTCCCCACAAATATAAGATGTGAGTGTGCCTATTTTCGACTGGAGAAACAGACACAAGGAGATCGATCATTTGACTAAATCGAGTTTGCACAACTTGCCAGATGTGTACACAAAACTATCCTACACTCTTGCTCCTGTTTCTGGAAGTGAATTTGATGGTGGCCTCTGAATGCACCTGCTGAGGCTGGTTCTATAAAACTTCTTTGGTATCCAGAGTCTGTCCTTTGCCTCACTTGAAATCCCACCGATGTGTTACAAAATGAGATGTTTATATAAGTTTCAGGAAATCATATATGATTCACCAATAATCCTTTTCTAATATTTTTCATCTCCACATGGCCAGCCTTATAAATAACAGAAATGAGGGCTCTACCAGCAACACATTTTATTTCCATTTCTGGTTGTTCCCTCCCCCCACCCCCAACCCCCACCCCGCCTTTATCCACCCCTCTGTGTGATAAGCTTTCATTCTCGACAGGACATCAGAACTTGACTTAATAGGGCAGCAGGGGTAAAATCGCCAGCTCTTTACATGTAGAGAATCCTGAGGTACATACAAGCCTCGTTCTAAGATGTGATAACGTAATCTAAAGCCAGGCCTAGCCTGTCAGTTCAGGTCTAAAGGGATTTGATTCAGTGTCACAACCTTTGCCTCCAGAGGTCACTTTCTGTTCTTGCTTTTCTTATAACAAAAGGCAGGGGCGGGGGAGGGGTGACTATGGGGTGTGTGTTTGTGTGTGTGCGTGCGTGTGTGTGCGTGCACGTACACACGTGTTTTTTCAAACCTTGTGAATTCCTCAGCTGCTGCTCGTTTGAGCACGGGGCCTTTATTTCGGCCTCCTGAAACATTTTCATTAGACAGAGGCCTCTGAAGTATGCTCGAAACGTGGATTGTGCAACTAAAAATCTTAGGCTTCTCTAGAAGCAGCCTGATTGAAATCAGCACTGTGTCAGGGCCTGTCATATCTCAGAAAAGACATAAAACACACGGAAACATCAATAAGCAACAAGCTTCTGACAGCTCTGAGACATTCCAGCTGACAAGAAGAGAAAGGGGGTGAGGTTAGGGCTCAGGGGGGATATTTAAAATGCCTAACAGCCAGCCGAAGTGTTGGCAGGCTTCAGGGAGGCCGGGAGAAGACAAGATAAAGTCTATCAGGTTATCACCTGGTTCGAGGTAGATTCCTCCTTGCAAGGCCACCGGGATGAGACAATGACACAACTGCTTGCTCTCTCCCCCACCCCCCCCTTTATTTTTAAATGTTTCTAAGAATCATGCTGCACTTGCAGTGTTGCCCAGACAACGTTTGTGCAAGAAAAGATTTAAAAAAATGTTAAAAAGGAAAAAAAAAGGAGAAATCTGTGAGTTAAAGAATTCTGCTTCTAGCTACAATGTACAGAAATCAAAAAGGATTAACAAGGTTTTTTTTTTTCATTTAATTTCCTGTACACCAGAAGCTTTTGTTAAGAGATCAGAGATATTGCTATTTATTGAATTTTTAATATGATCTTTATTAAAAGGCAGCACACATGTTTGGTTTTCTCTCTCTCACTCTCTCTCTCTCTTTTTAACATGCATGTTTATAAAAATCAAAGGCCAGGAATGAACCATGGTTGTTTGATTTCAGTGCTTTTATAATTTGTGTGAGGATTCAGATATAGGATAGATTTAAAATTTTAAAAAGAAAACAGATAAATGACCCTCTCCTCTTTTTCATGGTTCTTGGTCTTCCAAGGCAAGAATTGGTCATCATGTAGTAATCCTTCAAGTATTTTAGCCAGCCCAGAGACCTTTGATAAATGTCCTCTAGTCCAGTATACTCAATTACAACAAGGTAAATGAAAGCAAGAGGCTTTCAAATTCATTTCATAATTTGGGCTCTGGTTTATCCCTCTCCATGGGCTTTGTAGGGTACACGTTTTCCTATGTGTGGACTCCCGGCTGCTTTTCAAAGAGAACTCTCTCTATTAAAAAGGATTAAATGTTTTTGTGGCAGATGAGAATTGGTAAACTTAGATTCTAGAGTCGTAGGTTACAGATTCAAAACGAAAGGCTGAGAATCTCCATGAGCTTGAAGGCCAAGTTTGTCTTTTAGTTTCCAGTGTGGATTTCGGTAGACCTCCACTGCGTGTGCACATTCAGCTTTTTCCACACTCAAATCTTATTCATTTTATGTCAGCTGTATCATGCTCATTTGTGTCTTGGTGTAAAACCAACCAACAACTTTGACTACCATAAAAGACAGAGATGCAGGAAACAATGTCATGGCAGAAGATCGAAGAGTCCAATGTTGTCAATTTAATCACGTGGGAGCAATATCCCTAGTATTACTCAACCTTCACTTTTTTGTCTATGAAATGAGAATAAGGGTATCGTGGGGACAACATGAGATATCGTATGTAAAAGCTGCCTTGCACAGTGTATGATGCTATTCATTTTTTATCATTTTAGTAAAAGCCAAAAGAAGAGGAGAGTCCAATCAATACTAAAAAAGAGGAAATGAATGGTAAACACTTAGGCTACAGTTAGCAACTGCTGTTGGATAAAAATGGAAAGATGAGCCTAGCAGCTGGATGGTTACACTGGGTGAGTCCCCAGGTGTCTTTCCAGCCATGAAGCTCAGTCAACAGTTGAAGCACAGAGCAGAATCCAGGTTATTACGAAGGACCCATTATGATAATAGGGCAGGATGATATCTGATTACCAGTGCCTGCCGGCTCCCTTTACAGGTATTATGTTCTCTGCTCTTACACTAGTCTTATGAGAAAGGAAGTATATTTAGCCCCATTTTACAGATAAGAAATTCAGATGCAGGAAGTCTGAGCTGCTCCACAGCATCCTACAGCACAAGTGTTTGGTTTATTTATTTTTATTTATTCTATTTGTTTTTCTTTTATTAGAAATACATCTTTGCACTTTTACTTGCTCTTGTCCAGTAACAAATCGTGGAGGTATTAGAAATCTAGGAGGAAGGCATAGCTAGCTCCAGTGTCAGAGGAAAAAAAAGGAAGCCGGACAGAGCAGTCTGTGCCAAGAATTCTAGTGGCTGATAGTGGGAGGAGCTTTCCATGGGAACTTGGCAGGGCCCCTGCAGGGGCTGAGAGTCCCTGCTCCCTTGGTTCCTCCAACCTGGAAGTCTCTTCTTGTTTGCTGACCAAATCACAGCCATACATTAGCCTGCATCATAAGAAACTAGAGAGACACGAGCGGTTGTGTGTTGTCACGTATTTGCGCTCTTCCCTGATGCCTGCTTTGCACACTGTCTTTATTGGTTACATAGGAAATCCAAATGAAAGCCACACTTGAGGCTGTACAAGTTGACATGCTGGCCAGTTTGGAAGCTAGACGGGCCCTTTGTGAACCAGTTCAATGCAATTCTCTGCCGGTTAATAGCTCCTTACACATTTTTGCTACACAAATCTACATTAGAAATCCTGCTATCTTATCATTGAACGGGTTACCAGCACAAAGCCCAACTCAAGCTCCATTTATGTTGGAATGGACATAGCATGACTGGAAGTTCATTGAGCCAGGCCCCGTGGTCATTCGTGTCTGCACCTCCAGCATCTGAAACAACATCCAGTACAAAATGAAAGTTCAATAATCAAAAGTTTTTGTTTTTGTGGGCCCTCTTGCTCTAATAATACACTAACACATACTTGAATAAGAAAACATTTGTCATAATATGCGTGACTTATTATACATGAGATGATAGATACCTCAAGATTTTTTAAATACCTATCATTCATTCTTTCATTAAAAACAAAAAAATTGGGATGCCTGGGTGGCTCAGTGGTTGAGCGTCTGCCTTTGGCTCAAAGCTTAATCCTGGAGTCCTGGGATCAAGTCTCGCATCGGGCTCCTGCATGGAGTCTACTTCTCCTCCCTCTGCCTATGTCTCTGCCTCTCTCTGTGTCTGTCATGAATAAGTAAATAAAAATTTTAAAAAGTCAGTGGTGAGCACCTACTGTGTGCTGAGGACCATGTTGGATGCTGGAATTTACTGGTCACCTCTCTGTGGTGAATACATGGTGTTTATTGGCACAAAATTTCTATTAAGGTAAATTATGTGTCTACTAAGAAACTGGTTTAAAGCAGGTGATTTTCTCATAATGATACATACTTGATAATCCCAGTGTTCACATTTTAGGCTCATGCGCAAATAATTACTCAGTTTCTCAGGTTCCATAAAGAGGTTTTTCTCCAATGTCAGAGGAAGTGAGAAACCTATGTAGAAATAGAAGCTGCAGGGAGCTTGATTTTTATTTGTGCAGAAAATATCATTCTGGAGACATTTACAGTTGCCAATACTTTTCAAGAGAAAGCGAGCTAGTGATCTAGATAATAGATAATTCCATATAATCTGAGCAATAATTTCAGATGCTAAACATATTAAGCTTCCCATGACTTTTCACTATACTATAAAGTTTAATGATCACTTTTGATGTCTTAAATGTTTATTATAATACTTAACAACCTTTTCTCTGGATTTTAATAAATGTATATTTGAATATCATCATGCTGGAACAGGAAATGTCTATTTCAACGTATGACAAAGCATGTTCCATTTAATGGCTGAGTAAGAAAATAAAATCTAGGAAACTTATTGATGAACAAATATTACAGAACAAATAATTTAGTCATAATAGAAACTCCCAAAATAGTGTTATGCTCTGAACATCCACTTCTCTTCTCTTCTTTCTCTTCTTTATCAAACTCTGTTGATTTTGCTCTAGATGTGACAGGGATGCATTTTGCCCCTGAGAACTATTTATCACTTTCATATTTGGAAGACTGGTGATTTTTGTATCTTCTATGGAAGGAAGCTCAAATCAGAAATTCATTTTTCAAATGGATACAGATAGTTACCTGATCTTAATAGTTGTCTCCCTCTCCTTACTTCTCTGGAAGTTTCTAGGGGATGCTATAGGGGATTTATGGTCTCTATACCCTGTTTCTTCTTTTTTTTTTTTTTCTATACTCTTGGGTGATCCTTGGTAGAAGCTCTGTGACTACTTTTAGCAATTCAATATGTTTCATCAAATATTTGGTATTAAATTGGGTAGGGAGAATTATAATGTAGAGGTCAAGGCCTGGACTTCAGAACAGATCTGCTTTGAAATTCAGGAAAAATCCAATCCCCGATCTGAGACCTGGGTTAGGACCTGACTTTAGGCTCTTTGAGCCTCAGTTTACCCGTCCTACAAATAGGGAATAGTATTAATTATTGTGGAGATTAAAATAACTCAGTTAAAGTCCTTAGTGTAAAATGAGTGCCCAATTAACAGCAATCATCATTAAATAACATACTTAATATTATTTTAGGTAACTGAGTTTGAATAGGTGTTCTTGATTTGGGATACCTTTTAAAAACATTCTCAAATCCTAGCTCTGGAAATAATATCACCCTTTTTTCCAACCAGACTAAACATAGTATCTCTATTCTAGGAGTATACCTAATCAGTACAACCTGAATTGTGACACAGTATGGCAATTAGTATAGCCCAAGAATCTTTCCTAGAAATTAAGTAGAATGTTTATTTTCTGAACTCTGCTTTTTTTTAACATTCATATATTTTAGTTAGTAATTTCATTAAACCCTAAAATGTTTGAAGGGTCACAATTACGGCTAAAACTGTGCAATTAAGACTCATTCTTCTACTCAGCTTATTCATTTCTGGATACCTGATGATTAAATTTGCCATAAGATATTTATCTAGAAACAAATTATTATTTTCCATTCCAAAAGAAAATAGACCATCAAACTAAGAGTCTTTCATGGATGTTATTTGCATGCCCTTTTTTCGATTTATTTTCAAAACAAATACTCCTGTTATAAGAATCAGCCCATGAGCATTAGTACTGAAAGAATTGTAAAGTAAATGGAAATACCCAATAGAATGAGTACAAGCAAAGTTTGTTGGTTTGTTTTGGGGTTTGGTAAGGGTGTTCCTTTGGACTGATATCTATTATGAAGGCTCTCAAAAAGCCTGCTAATCTAACCTGTCTCATCTCCAGTATCTTCAGTGGCAGGCTAGCAATACTGGAGGCTAAATTCATAGTACTTACATGATATTGATTTTCTGGCTCCTCCTATTTGGGGAATTAATGGTAGGGCCTTAGGTAGGTATTTTCTACACAGGCATCTGGCAGACAACTACTGTAAACCACTTCTCCTGGGGACTGTTCTAATATAGAAACCTCCGGAAAGGGGATCCCTGGGTGGCTCAGCGGTTTAACGCCTGCCTTCAGCCCAGGGCATGATCCTGGAGTCCTGGGATCGAGTCCCACATCAGGCTCCCTGCATGGAGCCTGCTTCTCCCTCTGCCTGTTTCCCTGCCTCTCTCTCTCTCTCATGAATAAATAAATAAATTAAATATTAAAAAAAAAGAAACCTCTGAAAAGTATAGGTCACTAAGTAGATTTCTACTTTTGTTTCTTTAACAAACATACATGTTTAAATTTGCACACACACCCCTGATAAAAACACACTTCAATTTTTCTATTTTGTGTATCCAGTGTAAGATGAATATAATAATAACATATCTCAAGGGCTTTTGTGAGGTTATATTAAAATAATCCTTACAAAGTACTTATTCTAGCACCTCACCCACAGTAAGCACTCTGTAAATGTCTTCAGTTTTTAAATGTTGCCACTTTATTATGACACACCCAAGTACCTAATTCTAGAGAGTAATAATATATTTGTTTGATAAATACATCACAGACAATAACACTGATGTAAACTTCTTGTTATTTTTTGAATATATAAATTTTAAGTAGACTTAAAACTCTTATCTAATTATAATTGCATAGTTTACAGTTAATATTGCAAAAAAAGGCTTATAAAATTCTGCCCCAGAAAAAAAAAAGCTTATACTCATGTAAAAATCAGAGAGATTGAGAAAAATGATGGACCCCTGGGTTACTAACCCATTTGCATTATTATTTTGGAATGATTATTAGAGATATAACATAAAAGAACAGGTTATAATTTCCTAAAGGAATGAGGACAATGAAAATGATCTCAAATTATTACAGCATATTAGCATATATTCATACCTGTCACTTATTAGAAGCACCACTTAGAAACAAACAAACTACAGGAATTGAATCTTTAACCTCATTTTTTTATTAAAGGATTCTATGACCTAAAATTTATTTTCATCCATATGGTATTGAAAGCAATGGAAAAAAGAAATGTTGAATTACGTCTGCTTTTTCATCCAGGTGTCCAAATGGGAACTGTCCATGATTCTACAAGAAGGGGTGCCAAGTGAACAGTGCAACAGTGCTGTGCAAAGTAACTTGGCTTTCTTACCATTTTACTTGCTATCATAGTTACTATTTAAATTTATACTTTATTCTCTAAAGAACAAATTTCTAGCAGCCCCCAAAATTAAAATAGACCATCCAAGCAAAAAAAGAATCTTGTTATAATGGATCAAAAAAAGTAAAATTGGAAACAGACAAATCCAAAAGCAGGGAGGGGGCACATTCTGCAGATAAACTGGCCCATTCTCTTTAAAGAGTCACAGTCATGAGAAAGAGAACATGCTGGTTGGAAGAAACTCAGTGGCATAACAGCCAACTTCAGTATGCTGCTCCATAATTCGCCCTGCAAAGGATTTAGGGGGTCAGTTGTGTCACCCAACCACAGACTGAGTATCAGTCCATGGACATTTACTGAAATGGAAAGGTGTAGATCATTGACTGGAAAAAACAGATTACAAAGAAGTGTGTATAGTACAAACTTATTTTGCTGGAAAAGATACACACACAGAGAATGATCCAGAAGGGTATGTGTAAACTTCAATGGTAGTAAAGTCGATAAAAATGAAAGAATTTTTAGAGAAAGGACTGGACTGGTTTTCTATTTATCCTGTTAGGGGTACAGAGACTTGCCTTTTTTTATGTTATAAACTAAATGGACTCAAATATCAAGCGGGGAAAATGTTCCATTAAAATAGACACATCCAAGGTAACATGTAATCATTTTCACACATGCTGCTTAAGAACCTTTTGTATTTGTCAAAGTCAAGTTCATTGATGATTTCCTTTTACGTTTATCTGATAATTGGTACTATTTTTATAAGCTAGAGGAAAGCAAACTGATTTCTCTTTTGCCTGTAGTTATTAGAAGATGCACTTAAAACCCCTGATTTGAAACCATCTGTGTCATGAGATATTGAGCTGCTCCTAAGTGAACTAATGAAAGCCTCTTGGAAAACACTTGATTTTGAGAATCTCCACTAGTGCTGCACTGGAATGCCACACTGCAGCCCATAACTTTTCATGCTGTGAGTGAATTCAAAGCCTTACTGAGTGAGTCTCCCTCCACATGACTTTACTTATAAAGACAATTACTGAAAAATCATCTACATTTACAAACAACACTCAAACATTCCTGTGCCCATTCTGCTACTGATTAAGAACTATGTTTATAAAAGGTTATCAAATTCCAAGTAAAGTTCATTCTCTTGTTGTTTTTATTCTATCACATGTACCCATTTTTAATTAAAGCGCTCTGCATTATAATGAGTTTACAATTTATTTTCATTTAATTAATGAGCATTGGAAAAGAACCATACACCCTCCTCTACACTTTCCCCCTTAAAGGTGGGGGAAATATCTTTACTTATAAAGATAATTATTTGGGAAATTGCAACTTCAAAATCAAGAGTTTCAAAACCATGCAAATTGCAGAAAAAAAAGTCACAAAGCCTAAGAAATTGTTTTTGTAATGGGTATGAACCCAACCACAAGCGATGATCTCTGACAAGATGCCAAAAGACAGAGCTGATGACATAACTTCCCTTTAGCAAACCCCCAAAAGTACAACCTAGGTTAGCAGGCATCTAACAAATTCCTCATGAAGAAGAGATGTACAACCTGTCAAAACAAGAGTACCATTGTCATTTGGAGGTCGTTCAGCTCAAAAGGTTGAGATTTTTTGGCAAATGTCAACTTTTACAATCTTTCCCCTATGATAATTTGGTATTAGTCCTACCTCTTGTGTCTGTTTTATTTATTTTTTTTTTTGCTGTTGTTGTTTTATAGGAAGGAATACCTCATTCCATATTTCTCGATTTTTGCATTGAATCAGGTCAACTGAATTTTTTAACATTTTAACTAGAGTATCTAGGATTTTTAATGGATCTTAGGTTTAGCTTTCTCTTTTATGAATTTGGAATATTTCACATTATATATATATTCTCTCTCTGTAAAATCATCTCAATATTCTCTTCCCCACTTCAATTCTTTGATGTAGCATTATCTTTTTCCCCCATGATGAATACTCTCTAAGGCAATAATCCCTTTCGTCTGCAACAAAAGAATCTGGACTTTTTCATTAAAGTCCAGTTCAGCAAAACACAGCCATCTGTTTGACTCTGTGTCTTAAATGTCACATTGCTTTGATGAGGGAACAGATGCCCAGCTGACGACTCTACAGATATAATTGGACGGGTACCGAAACTCTAACTTTAGGGCCACTTCGTAGTAGATATTTGGACTTCACCCACTTTTACCCTTAATTGATGAATACAAACGCAGTATTTCAGCCATTTTTAATACCTTTATTAAGTTGTGTTAGTTTGCTCTTTTTTGAAGATTAATTCTGGTCTTCACCTCCTTTTGTGGCTGTCATTCAATCCCAGTTTGAAAAATGTCTTCATTCCTCGCTCTCTTCTCCATCCTGAAGACCCTCGCCCTCAAGGCTCCCTCTGTTCTCTCCAAACTAAACTTCTTGATGTTTGATTTTCCCACTCCTGATTTTACACTTCCTCCACACTCGTTCTGAGACCTGGAATAATGCCCTCCCTTTCAAATCTGCTCCTCCCCTTGCTTGGAATCCCACCCCTTTCACAAAGCTCTCTTTATGTGGTTGGTGGTATTGGGAGTGGTCTGGGGAAGTGAGTAATGAATGTATTCACATATGTAGTGAAGGGTGAGAAATAGAATGAGTAATTGGATTTTGCACAAACAGGCTCATTAGCGAAACTTAAGGCACCAAAACATGAAATTAAAGTAAATCGTTTGTGTATCACTTCATTCTGTAATATGTTGCAAATTCTACAAAGGTAGGGGTCAGATATTCTATTTTGTTTGTGTCGACCCTCTTTCACCAAGAACTAAACAAATAACTGAGAATGCAAGAGGCTACCTATGTCCTCTCCTGGAGAGAGGGACAAAACGACAATATTTGGGGCAGAGAGTTTGATGAAACCTAAGAGAACATTGGAAGAGCCTCTAGTGGGTTCACACGTGAATAACTGAGCAAGGCCTGAAAACTTTTCTGTACCCACTCAGGATCAAAGACCCATTTGTCCCAGGACTGGGATGAGCATTCTGTCCCCTTGGCTACTGATTGCAATCAGGATCATTGTCCACACTTTAACAGAAATTAATAGGTAAATTTATCTTACAATTCATCTTCACATTCATACCCTACTGGCAATCCTAGGGTCACCACTGAACTTCTGGGCCCTATTTAAGCTTTCACTAAGTTGTATGGGATTCTAAAATGTGTATCCAGTGGAAATATTGCATGCAGTATTTCATGTACTCTGATATGGTATAAATTATCTACATATCTATTATAAGGACAATAGACAACCTATAGATAATTTACAGTATTTATTTCTACCGCCTTTCTGTGTGATAAGCAATGGGCCATGAAATTTGGGATAGGAAGAATATTTGTGCATCCAATTAAATATATTTGTTTTCAAAGTATATTTCAATAGATATAATATAGACAATGGTAGATGCAACGACACTTTAAAAAGTAATAAGAGGCCAAATTCTACAACCACATATGGGAGCCTGGATCTTGCTTTGAGCTCCCTGGGAAACCATTGAGAGCTTCAGGACAGGCAATGATATGGTGAGATCTGCATATTAAGGAGACTCTGACTGGGGAGGGAGGGCTGGCTGGAGGGAGGTTGTTAGAGCCCAGTGGCAGCCTCTGGTGGAGAGTGTCACTGCAGAGCACCACCAGGACAGCACCTAAATTCCTCCTTGTGTTTACATGGCTATTGCTAAATCACATTCTGATTTTCCTCTCCCTCTCCTACCTGGAAGTTTCCAAGGGTCTCAATCCTATTTACCAGACCTTCTAACTTTGCCTCAGTCACAAAAAAAGAAAGAAGTCAAGGGCGTGCCTAAACTAGATGCTCTATGTTGGATCACAAATTAGGTGCTCCTTAAAAATTGATACCAATAGCTAATGTTTATTCAATACTTCCTACATGTCCTGGATAAACCCACACAGCAATTCCATAAGGGAGGTACTGCCATCACCATTTTAGGTACAAAGAAATGAGCACACAAAGACAAGGCAATGTGTCTGATGTCACTCAGCTAGGAGGAAGTCTCCAGATCATCTAACTTTTGTGGCCAGACCATGACCACTGAACTCCATTGTCTCCTTCTGTTACGACTCATAGTCCCTGTAACTGTGTCTGAGGACTGACTCCTACCTATTATAAAATTTCTTTGGAAAATCAGTCTAGTCCCCAAAACACATATATATTTGAAATGGGTCTCGCTAATGAAAAGTTTGCAAGGCTTATTTGAAGGAAAGCATACAAGTTGATACAAAACTGCAAAAGAAGATCCAAATAAATAAAGAGATATCTTATGGTCCTAGATGGTAATGCTGAAGACTACAATTCCGGCAATTTCCTACCTAATTGATTTGCAAATTTAATAAAACCCAAAACAAGAAGCCAGTGGATTTATTTGAAATTTAACAAATTATAATATTTATCTCAAAAAATATTTTATTAGTGTAGCCAATAAAGTTTTAAAAAGAAAAGACAGACAATAACTGTGGAAATGGGAGACTGCCATATAAATAGTAAATTATATTATAAAACCATAGTAATTAAGAATATCCATTGGTGTTACCTTGAATAAACAAATCACAAGAGAGATTAGAAAACCTCAAACTTAATAGATGATAGATAGATAGATAGATAAATACTATAAGTATAGGAATTTAATGTGACAACAGATAGATTTTGAAATAGTGAAGAAATGGCAGAAAATCCAGTACATAAAAAGCTATATCACCTTAGAAAATATTCAAAATAAATTACAGATAAATTTAAAACTAAAGAACCAAATTATTAAAAGAAACTCTTGAAAGAATTTATTTTATTAAAAAACACTTTTTTATTTAAAATAAAGAATACAGGTGCCAAAAAATAAATTAATTTGGCTTCGTCATATGTGTAATGTATGGGAAATATAATAACTGGAATTCAAAATCAAGTGATACACTTGAATAAAATATTTACGATGACAAAAACTATGTTTATAATATAAAAGAATTCCTATAGGCCAATGAGATCAAGAAAATCTACCCAATAAAAAAAGTGGTATCAAATTAGCCAAAACTGGAAAATAAAAATATTACTGGAGGATGGATACCTCATAACTCCAAAACTTACTACCAAGCTACAATGATTGATAGTGCAGAACTTGCATTAAGAACAGACATATAGAATAGAATGGAGAAGTCTGGAAAAACACAAACAAACCTTACACTTACGGCCACTTGACTTTCAACAAAGGACCCAAGATTATTTGATGGGTCAAGAAAGAAGAGTTTTCAACAAATGGCTCTAGAATACTTGATATCCAGTGTGTAAAAGAGTAAAATTGGATCTCTACCTCTCTAATGTAAGAGCTAAAACTATAAACCTTTGGGAGAAAACAAGAGCAAATCTTTGGGCAGCCAGAGTGGCTCAGCAGTTTAGTGCCTCCTTCAGCCCAGGGTGCGATCCTGGAAATCTGGGATTGAGTCCCACTTTGGGCTCCCTGCATGGAGCCTGCTTCTCCTTCTGCCTGTGTCTCTGCCTCTCTCTCTCTCTCTCTCTCTCTGTCTCGAATGAATGAATGAATAAATAAATAAACAAACAAACTAAAAAAAAAGAAGAAGAAGCAAATCTTCAAATCTTTGTGACGTGGGATTTTGGTGCCACAATGATAGCAAAGCAAAAGTGACCAAAGAAAAAGGAGGTAAACAGCCCCTCATCAAAATGTAAAACTTTTCAGTTTCAAAGGACACCATCAAGAAAAAGAAAAGACATGGGGCAGCCCAGGTGGCTCAGCGGTTTAGCGCCACCTTCAGCCCAGGGCCTGATCCTGGAGACCCGGGATTGAGTCCCACTTTGGGCTCCCTGCATGGAGCCTGCTTCTCCCTCTGCCTGTGTCTCTGCCTGCCTGCCTATGTATATATATATATATATATATATATATATATATATATAAAGAAAAAGAAAAAGAAAAGAAAAAGAAAAAGAAAAAAAAAAGAAAAAGAAAAAGAAAAAGAAAAAGACAACCCACAGAATGGAAGAAAGTATTTGTACATCATAGATCTGATAAGGGACTTGTAGCCGGAAAACAAAATAAAACAAAACAAGAAACTCTTACAAGTCAAAAATAAAGGCAAATAACTGAAACTTTTTTAAAGATTTTATTTATTTATTCATGAGAGACACAGAAAGAGACAGGCAGAGACAGGCAGAGGGAGAAGCAGGCTCCTCACAGGGAGCCCAGTGTGGGACTCAATCCCAGGACCCCTGGATCACACCTTGAACCAATGGCAGACGCTCAACCAGAGCTACCCAGGCATCCCAAATAACCCAATTTTTAAATGGGCAAAAGATTTGAATAAACGTTTCTCCAAGGAAGATATATAAATGGCCAATAACACATGAAAAGATGTTCAACGTGACTCTTCATTAGGCAAATGCAAATCAAAACCACAATGTGATGCCATTTCATACACATTAGGTAAACTATTATCGAAAAGGTAGATAACGAGTAATAGAAATGATGTAGAGAGAGGCTCCTGACTGGCTTAGTGGGTAGAACATGCAACACTTGATCTCAGGGTTGTGAGTTTAAGCCCTATGTTGAGTATGGAGCCCACTTAAAAACAAAAACAAAAAAAAAATGATGCGAAGAATTTGGAAGCCTCATACTTTGCTGGTGGGAATGTAAAATGGTACAGACACTTTGGAAAACAATGTGGAAGTTCCTCAGAAGGTTAAAGATTATTATACGACCCAGCAATCCCACTGTTAGGTATATACCCAAAACAATTAAAAACATGTTCACACAAAACCTTGTTCAGGAATATTTATAGCAGGATAACCATGAAAGCCCAAAGTACAAACAACCCAAAAGTCCATCAACTAGTGATTGCATACACAAAATGTGGTATATCCATACAATGGACTGTAATCCAGTCACAAAAAAAGAATGAACTACAGTGAGAATGTTACACTAAGTGAAAGAAGCTAAACATAAAACGCCACACAGTGAATTATTCCATTTATACAAAATGTACAAAACCAGAAATCCATGGAGACAAACAGTAGATTAATGATTGCCAGCAAAGCATCATGGGAAGTGACTACTAATGGATGTGTATGAGATTTCTTCAGAAGGGTGATCAATGTCCAACTTTACAAATATACACTGAGTTTGTACATTTGAAAGGAATGAACTTTATGGTTTGGGAGTTATTTCTCAAGTAAGCTATTTTTTTTTTTAAGGGCAAAGACTGAACAGAAAATCCACAAAAGGCCAATACACAAATGAAGATAGACTCAATTTCGTTGGTAATTGGGGAAATACAATCAACACTACAATGATATATCATTTCATAACCATAGATTTGCAAAGGTCAACACATCTGACAACCTCAAGAATGGCAGAGGATATAATATGGTAAGAAATCTGAGAGAGACTGGTAAGACAAAGGAGTATAGCTCATTGGAGGGCAATATGCCAACACTCAGTAAGGCTGCAAATGCATGCATCCATTGCTTTGGCAATCCTACCTCTGGTTTAAACCCCAGAGAAAGCCCTACATGTAAACTAGTACCGCTCATATATATTCTTTATATCACTATAAACAGCCAATACTGAAAACAATTTATATTTTTATCAAAGAAGGAATAGTTAAATCAACTATGCTGTATCTATAAATCGCTAGATACTGATGCAGAAAGTTCTTCAAGTCATGTCAAGGGTTTAAAAGTTGCAAACAATAGGAACAGCCTGACCTCATTTGTGACTTAAAAGGCACCAATTATATTTTTGTACCGGTACATGCATATGTACGTACTTGTCCAGAAACAGACCCACTGTGAAGATGCACAGTGCACTGTCTGCAAGTGTGACCTCTGAGAGAGGACAGGGTGCCGAGTAGGACTTTTCATTTTCTGTGCATTACCTGTGTGTTTACATTTAAGGGGAATTGTTCTTTGTGTAAAGATAAGAAGGAGGTTTGAAAGGGAGTGAGGAAGGAGTAGAGGAGGGAGGAAGGAACACAGACCTGGTAGACAGGCAAAGATGGCTTATAAAGTGGGGAGGGAAACTGCCTATCACTGGGTATGCTCCATGGAATCCCACTGAATCAATAGTTTTCTAACTATTAAATCACAGTCATGGCTCATATTGGCTAAATTCTAATGTATAGAGTCTGCCCAGCAAAAACTTCCAAGTGGGCATCCACAGAAATGACTATTAAAATACTCTGTTCTTGAAAATTATGAATAACACCCTCCCTCATCATCATCAACTGAGCAAACCTGTTGGATTAAAGCCACCAGAGATTGTTCACCAAGCAGCAAGGCTTCATAATAACATGCACTCGGCTCACAGCCCTCCGCTCCCTCTGCTACTTTGATTTAAGAGCATTAGGAAACTGTGTAATTTTTTTGGTCCCCTTTTTATTTCCATGGTAATTTATGTCTGTGGGTAAGCATTTTATTTTATCAGAGACATGGGGCTAGAGTTATTTTTCAAGGCGCTTGAATTTTCCTTTGATGCCCACTGAAATTAAAGGCAGAGCGGCAGAGAGTACCCATGCTGTTTGTCACAGAGTCAGAGGTTAGAATTACATTTGCTGCCATTTATTGTGACTATTCCGTGCCAGTAGTTAGGGTAGCACTTCTCATGGGCAATGCAGTATTATTAATATTGCAGACATCAAAACATTTGTGAATGGGATATAATTGACTTGTCAGTCACATTAACAATATCCCCTGTGGAATACCATTCCAACAATGGCCGAGCAGAATATTCTTCGGTTATTTACATCTGACTCTCTAAGTCTTAAACCTTTGAAAAAATTTTGAAGGTTTATTTTAGCTTTAATGCAATGCTGAGATACAATTATTTTGGTGTGCATTGTATAAGAAGTTGATAGCAAAGCTGACTGCCTCAGCGACTAATAAATATTTCCGAAAAACAAAGGACTATTTTAATCAATGAGGAACTAAACATCATGTGAAAATATGATTCAAAATTTTAAATGATTTAAAAATAAAAAAGAATTAGGATCCTCTAGTTGTATGGGATTATATTAAAAATCCATAAATGTAAAAAAAAATCCATAAATGTTTCATTATGTTGTGATTAGACAAATAAAGTAAATCATTAAAACTTTAACAATCTTAGAAGATTCTAGAAAGTGAAAAAACATAAAAACTCCAGGTTAAATACACACTTGGAAGAAAATATAGAAAGAACACCTTAGTTAAAGAGAAGGACAAACATTATACGGTCTCATTCATTTGAGGAATATAAAAAATGATGAAAGGGAATAAAGGGGAAAGGAGAAAAAATGAGTGGGAAATATCAGAAAGGGAGACAGAACATGAAAGACTCCTAACTCTGGGAAACGAACTAGGGATGGTGGAAGGGGAGGTGGGCGGGGGGCGGTGGTTACTGGGTGACAGGCACTGAGGTGGGCACTTGACGGGATGAGCACTGGGTGTTATTCTATACGTTGGCAAATTGAACACCAATAAAAAATAAATTTATAAAAAAAAAGGTAAGTACACCTTGAAAAAAATGTAAAATTTGAATGTGACTTGAAATTCTACCTTTCTATCAGTAGGTTGAAATTAGTTTTATCTTGAAATGGATCCTGAGGTAGGAGTAATTCTCCAGCTAAAAATAAAATTTAAGGCGTCTACTGATTGCAAAGTAAAATTAATAGGGGTTAGTAATGTGTATGTAAATACCTAGATATCCAGCACACAGAAAAACTCAGAGGTATTATTAGACAGTTTTTATTTTTTTATTTTTTTAGACAGTCAGTTTTTAAATGGTATATAACATGTGTTTTACAAGCAAATTGGTTATTTTAAATTAGAATTGCATTGATGTTTGAGGAAAGGAGAACATTAGCTGGAGTCAAGTGTTTTACAAATTACTGTACCTGTGAATTTATTTACAGTGAGATGTGCTGTTTTGTTATTCATATTTTTACAGGAACATTTAATAATGAATTAACAACAAGCCATTTTATTTACTGAAGAGCCTTCTGCATTTATTTCCCCCATATTATCTGCTCCTCTCAGAAAGGATTCTTAGATGGAAAGGACTGACTCCTTCCATGCACATAAATAAATATACAGAGAGTTGCTGGATAGAAACATTTCACTGACATTAACAAATACATCCCACTCTGAGACATTTGGAGTTTTTCTAAAGCCTCCTTCCTTTTTCATCTAAGACAATGTCACAGTTAAAAGAAGTTTTTAAAAAATCTGTTTGAAAATATGTTCCACCCAATCAAGGTACCATGTTAGTCTAAGAGTAACTCACCTCTAAGGGTCTCCGTTGCTCTCTTGAGCAACCCACTAGTCTGATATCTGTGCACAAGAAAACATTCGAATCATTCAGTGGTCCCTTCCATTCAAATAACAAACATCTATTGAGCAGCTACTATGTGGCAGGTGCTGTGACAGGTGCTGAGGATGCTGAAGTGAGCAATGCTAAGTGGGGGAAAGAGACGGATATAATATTATCAGGTGCATGCGTCATTACAAACTGTATGAAGACCATGAAGGAGGAGGCTATGAGACTGTATAAGGGAGGGGGGGCATCAGGGAAGTGATGTTTGAACCTGGGAAGTCAGATGGAGAGAGATTAACCAACCCTACCAATTCCAACTGCAGTTGTGGGGGGCGACCTCATCTTTCGAGCCCTAACCTGCACCATGGCTTGTAACTACTCTTACAAATGGGCTTATACAAGGTGAGTCATTCAGGACAACCAGAATGTTTGTGAAGAGTTCCACTAAGCTTTCTCCCTGCTGGCTCAGGAGCAGCTCTGGGGGTCATGTGTCACTGGGGAGTGCCACTGTCTGAATTGGGGATGGCCAAACCAGGCTGAAAATGACAATTTTTTTAAGATTTTATTTACTTATTTTACAGAGAAAGGAGAGCACAGTAGGGAGAGCAGCAGACAGAGGGAGCTGGAGAAGCAGGCTCCCCGCTGAACAGAGAGCCCAATATGAGACTCAATCCCAGGACCCTGGAGCTCAATCCCAGGACCTGACCCAAAGGCAGATAAGTAACTGACTAAGCCACCCAGACACCCCTAAGATGACAATTCTTAAATGTATAAGCTGCAGGAGATAATAATCTAACATCAAATAACACATTTAAGACTCAGAAACATTGCCATGCAATTCCTCTTGTTTCACACTTTTATATTCCTCTGTAGAACATCAAATTTGTGTGGGTCTTTCTTCTATTACAAGACCATAATATTCAGTCAGATTGCCAAAATAGAAATGCTAACAGTCCACTGTTGACCTTCCTGGATCGTCACTTAAAAATTGTGACAAAACAATCTCGTTTAGCCTAGATTAGTTCAAGCCTGAAGAACATAAATGGGAAAATCTCAGTGCAGAGAGAAATAACAACCTTGGAAATTTTATGTCCAAAATTTGTTAATAGTGAAACAAGATTCCCTCAGAATTAAATACATCTGCAAATTACCAGGGAGATGGTATTAAATAAAGACTTTAAAATAGAGTGTAGTTGTCTGTTGATAATTTTTCCTAAGCTCCAGACTGGTTTTTGTGAAATATGAATTAATGTTCCAAATCCTCCAGTATTCTAGCCTATCCATACAATGACCCTTCCTATAATGATCCCTGAAAAAAAAAATAATTCTCAGTAAAAGTAAATGTGTGAAAACCGCTCGAAGGTGGAAAATGTTAATTTTGTGAAGGAACACTGCTCTAAAGTTTTAGCCTGTGATATTTTTAAGTAGGCTGAGATTGATAACTCCAATAATATCTACCTCCTAAAGCTAGACCTTTTCATGTGCCTTAAAAAGGGAAATGCCTAAAAATTAGAAGGCACATTTTGGGCAGACTTGACCAACAACCTGTGTCGAAATGAATAATACCATGGCATCAAGCTAATGCAATTTCATCTATCCAGACTTGCCTCCACCAAATATTCACCTTTTGTAAGGTTATTATAATGGCTTAATTTAATCTTACCATACATGCAACATGGGTATGGTTACTGCCTGATAAGGAAACTAGTTGTATTCATTAAATCCTGCTATAAATCTCTTTTCTGAAATAGCTATAATATAGCCTTCCAGCAATGACAATAATGTAATTCCTCATCTTTCTCTGTGATATTATATAACTGTAGCCTGCAGCTAACTTCCACTGTAGGTGTTGGGGTGGGGTGAAGTATTTGCAGCCCTGTGAGAGGTGGTGGGGAAGTTAGAGACCCGGAGTCTCACAGTGAAACTTTGGAGATAGGAAAACTCAAAATTAAGCAAATCACTCCTTTGCTACAGATGAAGAAATAAAGCACCTCAAAACTCTTAAAATCCACCTTTAAAGCCCTCATCTAAAGATATCCCTTTATATTTTTTTACCAATCTATTATTTTTCCCAGAGCAACTCCCTATGTGTTCCCTCCATGAAAGGTAAGTGTGTGACCCCTGAAATGTACAGGTATGAAATTCTTATAACACCAGTTTCAGAGTCTAGATAATAAATGTTGAAGAGAAAGTCCTTTTTTAAAGCATTTGCAATCTCATTTCGAGCTTCATCCTGCTGAAAACTATCTAATTTTTAAAAGCAGATACATCAAAATATATGTTCACAAAACTAGCATTATTCTTCTAAGAAAATTTTCAGTGTTCTAATTCCTGTAAGCACATAAAAGTTTCAGATAATCAAGTAATTTTTTTTTTAGGAGCGCCTGCCCCACTTATTTTAAAAATCTATTTTGCTCCAAACAATCTCTATATTGAAAATTAAAGGAAAAAGAAATGGGAAGGGGGAGGGACCTGTTTCAAAAATCTGAAGCGTGGACAGAAGGGTACTTTCTTCTCTGTACTGGCAGTTTTAAGATTAAATGCCTCTGTAGGCTTCTTAGAATTATCAACCTTGTCCAGTGACTGAATATTCTCTGCAGAATTTGTTCTACAGAAACGTTCTCAGCATAGATCTGTCTCCACTCTGATTTGAGCATTTTTGAAGCCTCCTGGAATGACTGGCATCCTGATTATTTTCTCCTTTTGGATGAAGACCATGAAAGCAGTAAGCTTAGGTAAGCACTATATGAGCACAAGATCTCTAAACCAATCACATTGAAGTGGTTGCATTGAGTTGAACTTGACATCGGTGTGAGTGAGTCTGTAGGCTTTAGGAACTAACAACTGCCTGTATTTTTATATTATTATTTTGTTTCATTTCATTTGTTG
Organism: Canis aureus; assembly: GCF_053574225.1. Classification (NCBI taxonomy): domain Eukaryota; kingdom Metazoa; phylum Chordata; class Mammalia; order Carnivora; family Canidae; genus Canis; species Canis aureus. The sequence continues at coordinate 44,717,606 of NC_135612.1, forward strand.
GAGATGGCAAAGTAACAAGAAGCAACTAGTATTTTTTTTTCTGTTCCACCGACAGGAGACCCCCACTGATAGAGTCAAGCTGAAATCTTCATGAAAAGAAAACTAGTTTCTGATGCTGAAGACTAACCTGGACAGCTTAGGCTTACTACTGCTAGCAAGCAATGAATCAATGCTGGCTCACCTTGTGAGCCCTCATGTCAGAGAAAGGGCCATGTTTAAATGGGGCATCAGCAGTGAAGACTGGGATGTGGGGGTGGGGGTTTTCAAGTGGCTCTCATCCTTCCTGCATTTTTCAGAAAAAAAGTGAAACCATCCCCCACTGTCACCTGTTAGTTAATATCCTTGGAAGTGGGCTTGTTTTTGGGAAATCTGATATACAAACATACAAATTTACAAAATCATAAGTTGGGATGATGATTTCCATAGCTCTGCACTGCACCGCTACCTGGGCTGGAGTCATCCTTCTGACAGTCAAGGCTCTGAGGCATCCTGATAGATGGCATCCACCCACAAAGGCACCAAATATGTAACGCTAAACCAAAAACCATTGGTTTTTAAAAAAGAGAAAAATCTTGTATGTGTGCTGAAACATATTCCAAGGTTCTCATTGGCAACTTCTGGATAGGGTTGTCAAGTTTAAATGTCTCCACTGCTTGGGTGGATGTGTTGAAAAAGGTAAAAGGGATGAGTGGATCTTAAGCTAAAGCTGCCTCATGGGTCTTCCAGGGCTGATACCAGCTCTGGTTAATGACCAGCATGGACTCTCAGAGTCTGAATTTGGTGATGCCCTGGTGTCGGCCTCAGAGTTGGATCTCCAATTTTTGCCCTGAAAGCATAGAAGTCAGCAGCCATGAACTATCCTGAAGCAGATCATACAACTTTAGAGGTTGAAGCCATGAGAAATTGAAGTTCTCCAGTCTCATCCAAACCCCTTCCTTCCTCTCCTTTTCCAAGAAAAGAGCCTTTTCTCTGCTCAAGCCTTAGCTTTACCTGTTCTCTATACCTCCATCTGTCTTCCGTCTTCAAGAACTAGCTCCAACCCATCAGCATTTAAATAAGTGCCGTTCTTTCTTCTAATAATAATAGTAAAATCAAAATTAAAACCTTCAACTATATATCACTATCTCTTTCTTCCCTATGTAACGAAACATCTTTGAAAAGGTGCTAAATTCCTCTCTTTTCTTCTTCCTTTCTCCTCACCCTGAGGCTTGCTTCCATCAGGTTTCTTTCTCTACAATTTCGCAGAAAGAGTCTCAGGCCACTTCTCATATCATCCATCCAAATACATGGACTGTTTTTGATCACTATTTTAGAATTTCTTTAAGCATGCATATGATTTCATAATAATAGCACATACATCCTTCTATCTACCACCAAGAAATAACAGAGGCCTTTCATTCTTTCTTCACCAAAAATAAAAACATTATAAGTGCAGTGAAACTCACTTTATACTTCCCTCCATCCCTTCTCTTAGCCCATTCTCCTCTCTTTCTCCTTCACTCCCAGATCTAGCCACTACCATGAATTTGCTGTTTTTTCAGTATATATCTCCTTGGTTCTACTCCCTGGGTATATTCCATCACCAATATACCATCTTCACTCACATCTTTTAGAATTGTAACCAACTTGTGGCACACTGGCATACAACATTATGCTTGATTTTTTTCAACCCGACATTATTTGAATGCAGTCCACATTGGCACACAGGTACCTGATTCATTGATTTTAATTCCTATACAGTATGCCATCAAGTCAGTGTCTCTTCTGAAGTATCCATTCCATACCAAGAGATGTTGAAATTATCTATTTCTTATTCTTTAAGTGATACAAACACAAATACAAATGCTGGAATGAGCGTATTTCCACACATTTTTTACAAGAGTATTATTTCCTCCAGGATGCACACCTAGAAGGGGGCTTTCTGAACAGAGTGCATGTACATGTTCACCTTTGCTAGATTTTGCCAAATGGGTGTCCAAAATGATATCAAAGACTGCTTGAAATGATGCTAGTATTATTTCTCACTTTTGCTGGCACTGTCGGATCTTTCAGTGTTTGCCAATATGCTGGATGTAAAGTGGTATCTCACTTTGGTTTGAACTCACATTTCCCTGGTTGGAGGTGGGGTTGAGTGTGTTTTCATAGGCTTCTTGGCCTCTTGTGTTTCCACTCATGTAAGTTCCTTAATTCATCTCTCCTTCCCATCTTTTTTCTTTTGGGTTGTCTTTCTACTATTGATGTGTAGGAGTTAGTAGTTTATCATTTAATCTCTCCGCCCTGGGACAGTTAATCATCAAATCTTAAATAACCATCAAGTCTCTCCACTTTCCAGGGGCACCTGGGTAGCTCAGGCTGTTAACTGTCAGCCTTCAGCTTAGGTCATGATCCTAGAGCTCTGGGATCAAGCCCCACATTGGGCTCTCTGTTCAGTGGGGATCCTGCTTCTCCCTGCCCCCCTGCCTCTCCCTCTGCCCGCCACTCCCTTTGTTTTTTTGTTTTTGTTTTTCTGTCTCTCAAATAAATTAAATCTTTAGTAAAAATCTCTCCACTTTTTACCATCACCAAGGCCAGTACCACCCCAGTGGAAATTTGCCATGTCTTATATGAATTGCTGCTGGATCATTTTTCCTTTTTTGGTCTTGTGGTCTCTAAGCTATACAGTGGGCAGGGAACATTTCCATTACACCATTCTCCTGTTCAAAGAACCTTCAAGTCCTCTTCACCACGGCTTGGAAGACATTTATAACATGGCTTCCACCTTTCTTTTCCATTCTACTTGTTTCTTTTCTTAACTTCCCACACCTTAGGCTCCAGCTATATTTATTGACTTTAGTTCTTGTACCAGACTCTGCTCTCCACTGACCTCTTGGCCCTTGCATACACTGTCTCTATCTGCTTGGAATGCTTGCATTAAGCCTGCCCCATCCCCACAACTTCCCTCACCTGAATCATTCCTGATTAGCTGAGAAAGTACCATTTTTTGTCTGCATCCACCAGTGGAGAGAAGCACCAATGAGAAGAGGGACCACACTGGCTATCTTTTCAGAGGTAACCCCAGCATCTCAGGGATGCTTTGCTTAGAGGAGTGGTGACTGATAAAAAGATTTGATCCTCAAGATTCCAAAACTAAAAAGATCTCACAAAGCATTCACTGACTTGCTCCAAGTCTAACCCACTTAGGGGGGACAGGGGGAACTTTTCAGAAAGACACTTATTGTACAAACATAACCCCCTCCAAAACCCATATTTGAATGGTTAGCGTCCTGAATGTACAGGACTCTCTAGAGTGTGTGCTTATCAAATCTTAAGGTAGCTTAAGATGCATGAATCTGACCTTGCTCAGAAAGGAAACTAAAGGAGCTATATCAAAATATGAATATAAACCATTTTTCCTTGAATACTTTTCTTTCTCCAGAAATTAACTGAAGCTTGTATGTCATCTACATTATTTATCCACACAAGTATATGTTAATAATACCATGAATGTACATAGTCTCCGGAAGATAACTTGTAAAAATAAGAATTACTCTCTGCTATCATACAGAAGTCCTATTTATTTGATGACTAACACCTGTTTATGTAGTTTTTCAGTGTAAAGAAAATATAACTTAGACATAGATGCTGTTTAGAGTCCTGGTTACCTAACCTCTGAGAGTTTAACATAACAACCTGTAAAATGGGCATTTTAAAAATAGGACCTGTGTCTCAGGTCCTGGATCCTCATTTTAAGCTGGAATCTGCATTTCTGAAATGATAACCACAATCATGTACTGAGAGCTTGCTAGGGATCAGACACTGTACCTGTGCTCTGGAACATTAAAACAACCCCACAAGGTCGCATGTCATAGAATCTCCCCTTATGAGGTTAGGTGCCATGAAATGCCATGAAATGAATGATAGAAAAGTTTTCAAGTGACTCTTTTGGGATCACTAAAAGTATCAAAATCTCACCACTAGAAGAGGTTTGTGAAGTCCTTCATCTTTCTAGTAGGACTACTGTTTTGAAGGACATGGGGAACATGAAGAATAGAGCAAATGTCTAAATATCCTCAAAGCCTTTTACAAAATTAAGGATATAACCAGAAAGAGAATATGACAGAGACAGTGATTACAAGGCAGAAGTCCCAGTACATAGTAGGTTCTTAAGAAAACTGGTTGGGTCCAGAGCTGGTATTCAGTCTACACACAATGCCATAGCACACCAGTTATTTACAGCATGTATCCCTCCTTACTGATTGGTACCCAAGTCACCAAATGCTAAATATTCTCAATATCACACTGATTGAATAAAAGAATAGCTGTAATCATAGTTCCTTCTGTGCACAAAATCTGATGTAAACTGAAACATTTAATTTTTTTTTAACTGAAACATTTTAAAATTTTAATTCTAATTGCAGGAAATAAAAGAGTCAGATCCATGTCATGTGATTGGAAACTAGATATTTAAATTCCCAACTCTAAGACAGATAATCAATTGACATCCATGATACACCTTCATAAATTTCTCTAGATGGTTTCTTTCTTAATCATCCATAAAATGGAAACAATTGCACCTACTCCAACCTAGTTAATACTGGTTCTGAAACTCAATCACATACTTTGGGTAAAAGGATTTTGAGCATCTCAGGGCTGGATAACGCAATTTATCAATCTGGAACAACTGCTTTCCCAGAGTGGAGTTTATAACAAATTAAAGTGTTATTTTAAAAAAGGTTTGCTGGGACGCCTGGGTGGCTCAGCGGTTAAGCGTCTGCCTTCAGCCCAGGGTGTGATCCTGCAGTCCCAGGATCGAGTCCCATGTCAGGCTTCTGCATGGAGCCTGCTTCTCCCTCTGCCTGTATCTCTGTCCTCTGTGTGTGTGTGTGTGTCTCTCATGAATAAATAAATACAATCTTTAAAAAAAATTAAAAAGGTTTTCTGGGTGGCTCAGTCAGTTAGAGTAGGACTCCTGATTTCAGCTCAGGTCATGATCTCTAGGTTATGAGATCGAGCCCCTATTGGGGCTCCCTGCTCAGGAGGGAGTCTGCTTGAGATTCTCTCTCCTTCTCCATCTGTCTACCGCCTTCCCCTACTTGCTCATATGCTTGTGTGTGCACATGCTCTCTCTCTCTCTCTTTCGAAAATAAATAATTAAAAAAAAAAAGCATTTCTTAGAAAGTAGAGTTCAGGGATGAAAACAAATGCTCAGGGAGCAAATGTCCTGCATATAGATTGAGTTCATTTTTAGTTTTTTCTCTTTCTTCGGGGCTGCTCACCTTGGGCACATTTGTTTCTCACGCACCTCCAACAGAGAGAGAGCGAAGCTGAGAAAACGGGAGCAGGGATAATTGTCTGAGTGGCTGCGCAATAGGACTTCTGTTTCAAGGTTCAGCGGGCAAATGAAAACTGGACATTACCTACAGTTTGGAAGTGATGTGTGGCATCCTGGTGCCTCACTGCAATTTGATTTTTACAAAGGAAATGGGAAAGAAGAAAGAAAGAAAAGAAAGAAAGAAAGAAAGAAAGAAAGAAAGAAAGAAAGAAAGAAAGAAAGAAAGAAAGAAAAGAAAGAAGAAAGAAAAAGAAAGAGAAAAAGCTTCTAAGTTTTCTCTTCCTAAGGCTTTTTACCAACAAAATTTCTATGCAAACAAAAAACTTTTGAACCTTGACTATGTCTCCTGGTACGGATAATGACGACTACTCAAACTGCATTTAAAAAGTGCTGAGTAGTTGATCCCGGTACCTAATGATGTTACTCATCTCGTCAGAGTCTGATTGACACTAAAAATAATAAATTAGAACAGAAAATGATTTTATGGGATCTGTGGGCTGACAGGCAGGCTAAGTGTAATATCCTCTATTACACTTGTCACCGAATTCTATATGGTTCAGCTCTGAATAAGGGAGACAGGGATGTACTATGATCTCATGATTTTTATCTTCAATCATCTATGTCTTAAACATATAAAATTAATTTGCCTACTTATAAATTCAATGGAAAGTAGGGACCAAAAACACTTTCTCTGTGGTAAAACAAACATTATTGTGGGAAGCCTATTACACAGGCAGGAGTGAAATAATAAATTAAAAACTGTCATTCTTGGATTATCTAGGATACAGCCTTTGAGATGTCTATTTTCTTCATCTGATCTAGTAAATTTATAAATTCAAAATCAATAGCCATACCTGCTGAATCACTGGTATTCATTTGGGAAATTATTTTAAAAGAGCTGTACTTGAAAGCATCCCATATTACACAATGGGCCATAGGTTTGCTTTCAGCAGTTAGCAAACCAAAATTAATTCTTATAATTATTTACAAGATGGTTGGATGGTTAAATTTATAGCATGGTTGTTTTTCTTAATTTCAGTAAATCATGATAGATTTGTTCTTTGCATTTTGGGAAAGAGAAGGAATAAACAAAATTCAGAAAAAAATTTAAAATACTCCCACTTTTCATTTTAAGTAATGTCTATGAATCACTGAGGATGATTTTTAATTTTGATTCATTCAATGAGCTCTCCTAATGCAATGATTTTCTCCATGGAAGTCCTTAACCACAGTGGCCATTTGCAGCTGATGATTTTTTTTATAAATAATTTATAAAGCCACTATACACTTATACTTTTACACTGAAAGAGAGAGAGAGAGAACAGAATTGTATCTTAAACTCTATTTACAAATTTACCTTGGCAGGCCCTCTTACTGCCAATAGGAAACGATGTTGCATATTTAATTTGCTCTTTTGTTACAACGGGGCTTAGGTTAGTTAATTTCAATTTTCGATTTCAAAAGCTATCAAATATGGCTCAGATGAGAAATCAATTTTTCTCAGCTGCCTCTGTTTTTGTGATGGGAGGCTTCCCATTGGCTGAGGGGGAGCCATGTGACGTGGCAAGAGATTAGTTCACCAGACCCCGTGTTGCTGCCACCTCAATTACTGCCTGCCTCTTGTAATTTAGCCTTATAACACCTAATTTCAAGACAGAACTCATATTTAATTCATGAAAGCTTCCACAAGAGTAATTGTGAAATAAATTGCCATAGAAGATATCCATTTGTGACTCATTTTAATTTTGTATGCTAGTAGCATGCTATTTATTCTACTTGTTTAACACTTTAGCACAAACATTTTTTTTTTTAATATTGAACTTTATGCACTGATAGCTGCATACTTTGCACTATTTTCCCACATTACATCATCTCCTTTACTGGGATTTCCTTTCACCAAACTTCCACCCAGTAGTGTTTCTGATGGTTGTTAAAATCAAGAACTTATAATCTGCTAATTATTGAATGTGTTGTTATGATCTGCACCGAACTTTAAAAGTAGCAACTAAAATCACAAATGATAGCAGATAAATGGTAGTTAGATGACAAGGATCATTCCAAGGGCCGAGAAATAAATAGAGTTTAATTTAATATTTTAAACAAAGGCATTCATTACATATATTGACAATTCACATTACAACATTGGTATATATTTTAAAATTCTTGAACCAAAACATATATATTTCCTGTGTATACACACCATTTTGTCCTTTTCCTCCCTGTTGCTATGCCAACAAGGTGGGTGAGGCCTTCTCAACTGCCAAACTCAGCTGTCATCCCTTCACCCTAAAAGCCTTATAATTGCTTTTATTTGCATACGACAATTAGGCAGGATGGCTCACAGCGAGAAAAACCAACCTTTCTCTCCCCAAGTGCACACAACGCCAGCCTGTAATTTATAAAAGATACGCGCCATGTGGCGGAGCACTAAAATAGAGTGATGAGTCCTTTCATCGGATTGTAAGCCATTAACAAAAGAAAACATCCCCTTTCAGGCTATAAAAAATGCCTATCTGGTGTGAACCTGCAAAATCACAAAGTTCCCCCCCTCCCCAGCTCCCCCCCGCCTGGACCCTTCACATTCATTATCACATTGAACTCAAAAGGAGTTCTAGAGAAAGAGTTACATTTGGGTGTTTATGAGTAATGGGGTGCAAATAAAATCCACACTGTGCTAAATAAAATTGCATCCAGAGTAGTTGGTGTTTGGGAGTAATATTTTCTTCGTTCTTTTCTTCTTCTTCTTCTTCTTCTTCTTCTTCTTCTTCTTCTTCTTCTTCTTCTTCTTCTTCTACCTTGTTTTGCATCGTGTTGCATGTTGAAATGTCATATTAATATAGTCATTATTACCCTTTTACTTCGGGGAAACCATGACAGGATTTTCCAATCAGCATTCAGGTCTGTGAAAGCTCAAGTCAGGAGGAATGTGGATGGTTTAAATCATTCTCTGTTTCGGTTTTCAAAAGGTCTTCAAAAATTAGTGTCTAGTGTAAAAGGTCAAAACATGGTTGGAAATCATTTCAGTGATTTATTGTCATCATTTTTTTCTGGTGACTTTAATTCTAATTATTAAGACATTTTAATTTTATTCTTACATGCCGCATAGAATCTAAGATAAAATTTTAAACAGATTCCCTTTTGAGCAATATTTTAAGTAACCAATTATGCTGTAGGGTTTGTTCAGCCTTTTCTTGGAGTTTGTGCCATTAGAGACCTTTACTTTACAAAATGAGCATCAAATTTGAACTTCATTTCCTTTAAACTGTTCAGCATTAAAACTGTTATTCAGAACACTAAAATTGTGACCTAATTCTTTCTCTGTGAATCTTTTAAAAGGCAGTCAGCACTCCGTTTTTATTCACAATTCACTGAATAAATATTGATCATATAGCCAATTTGGGTCCAGGATCTTCAAATGGATACGACTAATCACAAATCACTGGGCCACGTGTCTGTCTCTATGCTGCCAAGGGGACTGTAATTACAATAACATCTCTAAATAGTTTATTTAGATTAAATTCTGTAACTGAATTTTTTACATCCACAAGTGAATTACAGTGAAGAATTGCTAAAGTAACAAAATAAAAAAATAAAAGGAAAAGTGAAGGCGTCACTTCAAAAAGCCATGATGAAATTAAAACCAAACCACTGATTATCTGCTCAAAAAAAATGTCAAATTCCTTCAGAAAACTATGAAAACCAGAACATGAATAAAGTCATGAGGTAAAAAACAAACTTACACAAAGGTGAAAAGACGTGACTGATCATTCACAGAAAAAGAAATTAAAATGTCAATGAATACACAAAAAAGCCTGGGCCTCATCCACAGGGGAAGAACCACAAGTTATAGAAAACATGCAATCTAAGTTTTCACATGTTCAAATATAAACATTATAACCGTGATAACCTAATTTTAGCAAGGACGTGGAGTCACAGACTAAGATATAGAGCCCATCAACATGTAGATTGTTACCTGTTTCCCAGAGGACAATTTGGTAACCTGCGATGAACTTCTAAATGACCAGGATGTCTGACCCGAGAATGCTGCTTCTAAAAGCTAAATGAGGGAAGGATGAACAACCATATACAAGGGTCTTTTTTACATGCTGTTTGCTGTTTTATTACTGCCCAGATTTTGAAATAAGCTAAACGTACATTAAGTTATATGGTATTCCTCTGATGAAATATCATACAACCATTAAAAGGCTGAGATAGATCTGTTTTGCATGAATATTTATCTACCCATCTAACTATATATGCATACATATATGCAATATATTATTGCACTCATGTAAATACATATGGAATGTAAACATATACATATTTTATGGCTATATATTCCATGCCTATATTATATTCCAGGCTATATTATTCCACACCTATGTATGTCCATATACATGCACAATGAGTATGGAAGGATGCATCATCAAATATCACTGTGAGGTAGGCAGAACTTAAAAGAAAACTGTCAATTTCTGTGGGATTTTTTTGTTCCCAAAAAGCATAGTTTTTAGGGGAAAAATTGTAGACATGAGTAGACTTTCCACAAACAGCGTCGACAACACGTATTGAAGTTCTCATAGCATTTGACGTTTCATTTTTCTTTCCTGTCCCCTTCTAGATCCCCACTATTTACTTTATTGCACACTTCCCAAACCCCATCTCTGACCTGCTGCTCCCCCTGCCATATTAGTTACACCAAAGCACCCCAAACTCTCATTTTAATACAACTTATCAATCTATTCAGAGTTCATCCAGATGGATAAAATGATTCTATAATGATCTAGAATCTAACTTGGGACTTTTTTTTTTTTTTAACTTGGGACTTTCCTGACAGCATTCTTGATATGAATGGAGGAATAAAGAAAACAGATTTGTTCATTGCCTAGAAGAGGTGTTCCTATGTGGAGAGAAAGCAGACCAGTCCAGGGAACACTGATGGGCTCTCCCTCTTCACTCAGGTTTCCAGCTTGGTCATTATAGTAAGTGCTGAATAAATAGTTAAGGGCGAAACTGCAAGCTGTACAGTCAAGTAGGAAACTTCACAGCATACATGATTCTATTTACACTGGCCTCTTGCAGACATATGGGCAATCTTTAAGAATTAAACCATGGGCACCCAGGTGGCTCAGTGGTTGAGCATCTGCCTTTGGCTCAGGTCGTGATCCCAAGGTCCTGGGATCAAGTCCTGCATTGGGCTCCCTGCAGGAAGCCTGCCTCTCCCCCTGCCTCTCTCTGTGTGTCTCTCATGAATAAACAAATAAAGTCTTTAAAAAAAAAAAAAGAATTAAACCAGTAGTTACCTTTCCCTGAAAAAGTGAAAGGCAAAACGCAGAAATTTTCCTGGACAAGTCAGCATATAATTAATCAACATTTTACATAGATTTGAAGTAAATATATTTTGCGAATGATTTGGTTAGGTTTTGCCAAGTTTACATAATTTTCTGTCTTCACTCTTTATGTGACTAGTTAGTTACTTGTCTGAGGACATGACATTTTAGGACCCGAAAATAAAAGAATCCAAAGAAAACCAGTAGTTGGGGACTTACTCTTATTGGAACCAGGGACTAATAATTCCAACACCATTAATACTTGAAAAATATCTTCTGCATTTTATTAGCACACATATTAGACACACATGAAATTCCTTGAAATCAAAGAAAGCCTAATATTCTGGTTCATTTTCGAAATGTATGTGGCTTTTAAGATCTCATAGAGACAAAAAAATTCTCTGTCCTCTTAATTTTATGGGACAAACAGAATATGGTAAATTATTGAAAAGATAAGATTAGATGAGAAGTTTTTTTGAAGACAACTCTGATATGTAGCATATATCTGTTTACTGAAGTAAGTCAGTCGGAGAAGGACAAACATTATATGTTCTCATTCATTTGGGGAATATAAATAATAGTGAAAGGGAATATAAGGGAAGGGAGAAGAAATGTGTGGGAAATATCAGAAAGGGAGACAGAACGTAAAGACTGCTAACTCTGGGAAACGAACTAGGGGTGTTGGAAGGGGAGGAGGGCAGGGGGTGGGAGTGAATGGGTGACGGGCACTGGGGGTTATTCTGTATGTTAGTAAATTGAACACCAATAAAAAATAAATTAAAAAAAAGAAATTGGATAAAAGGAAAATATGTAGGATAAAGTTTTATAAGATTACCCCTAGCTGATACTGTCAATAGATTTATGCCACCCTAGGTTCTATCATTCCATTACAAAATAATAATATACGCATCTTAAGAACAGTGCTGTGGTTTCTATTGTGCAACACAGGGGTGAGGGAAATGTTTTTCTAGGAATATAATGAATAAATTTTGGATATATCTGGAGAAAAAGGGAGTTCTTTACCAGCATGTCCTATGAACAATTTTTTTAATAAATTACTTTTTAAAAAAAGAGTTTTCAAAAAGATGAACATTATTTTAAGAAAATAGGCATAAATTTTATAATTTTTCCTTATCCAGGAGGGTATTGTTCTTGAGATGAAACATCCAAATGAGATAGCACCATGAGAAAAACACTGGATGGGGTAGGTGAATTTTGTCCATTGTCTGCTTCCTCTGAGATGCCTTTCTTTAGTGGCTAGGGCACTGGAAGGTGGGAACAGTGACTGAATATTTACTGCCTTGGAAATAGGAAAATCTGACTACTTTCCATCCACAGAGTTGTGGACAGCCACTTCACATTAGTAGGTGTCCTATTTCCAGAAAAGATGTACAAAATTTATTCCAGGATATAGAGTACACAATTATGAGAAACCATTATGCATTGTTATTTTTTCATTATTACTGTGGTTCAGATCAGATCAGATCTAAGGAGAAAGAGCTTGCACTTTTCTTTTTTCAAGGATAAACTTCAGGGCATTGTCTGATGAGATTTCTAGTGCAGTATTTGTTGAAAGAATCATGCCTCTTTTGGAAAAACTGTCCAGGCAGGGTGTGGTACCTTTTGGCTGCAGCGTCTTCACAGAGCTTCCTTACATCTTTTTTTCTATTATTATGATTTTCCCCCCACAACTGTAATAAAAAGCAATCCATGGGTAGGGACTTGAAGTTTTCCACACAACCCTGTGCGGAGTGAATATTCGTGAGACATGAATAATGAATTCGGAGATGAGCAAGCAGAGGCTCAGAGGCTCATTCTGCTTTCTTTTGTACTTCGGCCCCTGGTCCGTGAACCACAGAGTTGACTCTGCCACTTTTAGGGAACAAAGTGTCCCCAGCACTACCTCTCCTGCCTCAATTCAAACCTCATTGGAGAACTCCTGAAATGAAGCTGTCACTCAAGGCTGCTTGGGGACCTGTCACCACAACATTGAGCCTTTTCATTTTGATGGGTCAGCCTGCAATCCCCTTGAAAGAGAAGTCCGTGCCACCGTGGTTTCTCTTTCCACAGGAATTCTGAATTCTAATGAAACTCCAAATCGCTCAATAAAGGCAGGGGCACGAGGAAGTAATCCAACGCAGATCTGAGTGAAATTTGTATTTTATCTTTTTTTCCCCCAGCCCATTATTCTAATCACTTAGGTGGTTCACAAAGGGTTGGCTCACAGTTCAGGCGCAAGAGGAATGAGGTGTCCTTTGTCTGGATGCTACACTGAGATTAGGTAGCAGCTCTCTGAAAATGAAAGGCCATGGCTCAAATTTCCTTGGGTAAATATCCATCCACCTACTGTAGTTTGCACCAACTGAGCGACACATATTTCTCACGTGTGCCAGGCTGAGAGAAAAGAAAGAAATTCACATTTACATGATTTTGGGGTATTTTTTGGTTTGCCCATGAAATTGTCTTTAGAAAACGTCCTGTGAACCTTTTGCCACAGAATGAAGAGTATTGGCATTGCTACTGTCTACTTTGTGATCAGCAAGTGTCTCAGACATACTATCTGGACAGCATCATGCAAATTATTATTTACACTGAGTTCTTTCAATCATGTTCACATTTTTGAGATACTTACATTGAATGCCATACACTGTTCAACCACTGTCTTTCTTTCTTTGGAAGATAATTGACAAAACTTCCACAAAGGAAGGCATTGAGGTGACTGCCCACTAAATTTTATTTCTTAGTATATTTTTATAGTATACCTCCCAGAATTACATGTGTTACTTCGCATGCAAAGGCAATTCACTCAAAAGTTCACCAAAGAATTTTCTACCCCTTCACACTAAATTATGTGTAGTGTGTACTGTTCATTTAAAAAAAGAGACAGAAGATGAAAGAGAAATAGAGATGTGTACATAATATATTTATAAAAATCAATATAATAAAGTTGACTTTATTGTGTTATCAACAAGCCAAACCCAGCTAACCTTTATCATTTAGCCTTCATGAAGAGCTAACAGGCAGTCTAAAATGTTACCATGTCTGTCCTTCCTACCCTTACAACTCCACAGTCATATTTGTGTTACTCAAAACCTAAGAGCTACCAATCCATATTACCTGCCTTCGCTATGACACATCACCCTAAATATGTCAACTGCCTGTACGCTAACTGTACAAGGAACATCTGTTATAACTCCAGGTGCTTCAGCGTCCAGACGTTAGCTGTAATTTTTTTTTTCCCAGCCAATACCGAGAGTGCAACAGACCATTGCATATAAAACAATTTCTTCACACCCAACCTTATTGTTTTTGGGGTGTATTAAGAGGAATATTTGAAGAAAAATATCACTAATATTAAATTACAATTTCTCTAGCAGTTGTTTTATGACACATTTTATTTTTTATGCATGTGCTACTAGGAAACAGTGAAATATCCTTTAAAAACAATCATAATCTACCTTATAGAGGAGGGAGGCAGAGAAGGAAGAGAATGGATGAACCTCAAACCCAGGGTGATCTCAACTATAAATCTCCATTTGGGATCAGATTGATTCAGACCATCAACTGGAGCTTCTCTTGTCCTTATAGCTAGTTATTTTTCCTTTCTGCTTTTTTTTCCCATTAAGTGCTAAATGGCGGTATATATGTATGTCTGTGTATATATATATATACACACTCATGTACACAAATTATATACCCTTTGTCTTGATTCAGGTTAAATCACATATCAGTTGTATACACACACACATACTAAGGCTTGGGGAGAATTTTAAATATCGTAGAATTTTCCAAACTGTCTGGAATAATAGATATGGTTCTTTCTAAAACTGCAGAAGCCACTTTATTTTATTATTTTGTGGTATTTTCTAAAGATGAACTATAAGGATGCAGTGGGGAAGTTCGTGCTAAATGTTAGTTATTTTATTTGTTGTGGCTCAAGGACAGATCCAGAATGTCCACCCTCCTCAATCTCCTCTCAAACTCCTTATTAGAGAGAAAAACTATGAGCTACGTTTTGTTCATTTAGGGGTAAATGACCAAGTTTGAAAGCTAAGTAGTTGAACATGATGAGCAATGGCCAGTTAACTGTAACTCACAGCCTGATTCTGCTCTTGGATCACTCCCCCTCTTCAGTCTGGAGGTACAGTAGTTTCCACAGTAAATTCTTATATCTTGCAGCACAAAAGATGGAAAAATTATCCTCTGAAACAAGCCAAAGGGAAAAAAACAGAGTTTACTGGAAACATTGACCAATTACATCTGTATTTATGTGTGCAGAAAAGTGTATCAGCAACTCAACATTCACTGCTTGTTGAGAAAAATCTTTGTCTTCCACCTTGGAATTCACTTCTTCTGAAGTTTTACAAGCATTTCAAATGCAGAGAAACATTGCCATTTACTGGTGCAAAGTTATAGCTGCTCATAAAACAAAATTAGGATATATTAACCATGCAGATGTACAACGATATTTGTGCTCAGGTTGGGTAATCCTTCAAATCAATATTTTCGTGGACAGTTGCATCCAGAGAACAAGCCTAAAACAGACTTCCAGAGAACAGGCTTGAATTTGACAAACTCACTTGCTTCTGGAGGTTTCCGTCACTTTCGTAGTTTATTTTATGGTAACTGTCTGAGCACAGGATCAAAATAGACTCATTCTCTCTTCCTAACCATCCTCTTTGTTATTCCAATGGAGCTGGCCTTTTGGGCCAGCAAAACCTGGATCTTTGTTTGAATTTCATTTACAATACTACTAGTCTAAGTCATTTTATCCAGTAGGAACAAGATCAGGGATTGGGGAAATGCCTCCTGCCACGAATTCACTGAGACAGTAATACATCTGTGCTCACCTGGGTTGTGGAGGAACCCATGCTGCCTGTGAAGGACCTGCTGTTTACCAGAACAATTTTTCCCCTCCCCACTTTGTCTCTTGTTCATAAGTCAGTCAAACTTCCTGTGATTTTTGATGGTATTCCAACAGAAGACCAGAATTCCAGGCAACCAGGCAATGAACTCCAACCCTGCGTTATACACACTGTACCTTGACTAGAAGTTCTCCTGGGGCCCTAGAGATCTAGCAACAGTAACTCCATTTCTTCATTCACAAAATAACATAAAACACCCCCATCTCCTGCCCAGTGTACCCCCTAGTCAGAAGAAATGAGAAGGTCCTTGGAAAGTGTTTTGAAGCTGGAGGCTGAAGACGCCATGGAAGTAAACAGTAATTTTATTAATTGCCTCGAAATAGAAAATGTTGAGTTTAAATCCGTGCTACTTTCTTCAGAGTAAACACTAAATATAACAGCCAAAGCGATATGGTTAAAATTAACTTGCAGTTGCTTTTCAAGCTGGTGAGATACAATTAAAAATGGGGGATATTGCCAAATCTCATTTAGTGCTTTCTTTCTTGTGAATAATATCTGTACATTCAGGTCTTCATTATACTTCTCAATGGCATAGGAATCCCACTACATCTGCTTATTCTTGATTTTTATCAATGGAAAAAAAATTATTAAGTTCCCATACAACATTAAGTAGCACAATCACACTTCCCAGGCTTGCTGCAGCGACTCAAGTCTCTGTAGCTCTCCTCCTCCTCTGCCCTCCCTCCCTTCACATCCATGTGAGTGTGTGCACGTGTGTGTGCACGGGGGGGAGGGGGGGTTGTCCAGGAGCCTGTCTTACTCTCTGGCTCTAGTATGCAAAATGGCTGTTATTGACAGATCACAGTATGCCAAACAGCACTGAACGGGTTAATTGGCATTTTAAAAAGGTAATTGTAAAATGTAACCTGCATAAAGTGTTATCACCAGAATTGGGAGGTGGAATGTAGGTCTCCCACCCACTGGAGATTCTTACATCTTGAAGAGCAGGATGAAGACAAAAGCAATGCTACTGCTGTTTCTTGATTTCCCCTTTCAGCCCCAACTGCTAACCCCCAACACTCTCTTTTGAATTTACTGTTTCAAGCCAGTAGTTACAGAAGAGTCGTATGTGCTCTGTCCTGACTATAGAATTACCTTGGGAATTTGATTGTAGCATAAATATGCAGTAAATCATTATATGTGTGTAGTTTTTTTTTAATCATGCATAATGTATACATACAGGATTTGTTTGGGAAAGAACCACAAAATGACTGGAGTCACAAAGAGACCGGTGTATTTTAAGACATTTCGATGACTTTGAGTGTAGAATCCACAATTTTTAAATGGGTTTTTTAAACAGGTAATTGTGAAGCATACATAAATGCTGATTACCTCAGAGCATGATTACCATAGGATGGAGGGAAAACCACGGCAGGTGGTTGCCACTAGCGCCCAACATAACTACTTGGTTTAACTTTGTAGAGAAAGTGTTTCATTTTGGTAGTTAGAACACCTTCCATTATACCGGAGTAAAAGAATAACAAGGCAAGTGAACTACCGAAAGGGGATTTCTACCCAGTACAGCAAACCAAGAGGGCTACATTCTAACAGGATTAAATGTGCCCTTGCCCAGATTCACATACTCCCTCACAAATATGCACATACACGCTTAAGTCTGAGTGCCACAAGGTCATGAACTGTGCCTTACTCATTCTCCTATCCCTTACAGTTTCAGCACAGCGCTGTAAACAGGATAGGTGTCCAATGAATATTGTCAAATCCAATAGCTCGGTGAGATGAGAAAAAATTAAGAAGGGATTATTTATGTGGGGGGAGATGGGGTAATAGGGGTACAGAATTAAGAGCACACTCATCCTGATGAACCCTGAGCAATATATAGAGCGGTTGGATCATCATACTGAATACCTGAAACCAATATAACAATGTGTGTTAACAATATTAGAGTTGAAATGTTAAAAATAAATAAAACAAAAACAAAAATCGAGTCATTTATTTAAAATAACATGCAGGATTGTGAACTGTGGCCATGGCAGGATAGGCTAGAATTCAGGCTGCCTGACGATGAAAAACCAAACCCAAAACACTGCAGTAATTCCAACTCTAGAGAATAAAAGTTAAGTACATAATAAGAACATATTTTCTTTTGATAATAATTTTCTATCAGGGGCCTCTTCTTCCTTGGGGAAAAAGAAAGGGTCATGATAAAGATATATAAACCTCTCAGACACATGATGGACCTTTGCTATAAAAGTGGAGACAGTATCAATCTACCCCCTACACTTTGCCTCTCACACACACGCATCCCATTCAATTATTCTATCTGCCCTTTGCCCACCTGCCCAACCCTAAGATTCTTGGCTAGAGAACAACTTATCATCCTAAGCATTGCTCAAGTAAGAGAGCCAAGAAGTATGGCCAAGTGGTGTGGCAGTCAGAACCTTGAACTTTGGGCAAGGCGACACACATGCACGCACACCACATACGCACACACACACACACACACACACACACACGCCATCCCACTGGAGAGACTCTGAGTTGGCTTCCCCCTTTGCAGCAGCCTGCAACAGTGCAGGAATCCATACCAGCTCCAGCATTCTCTCCTGCAGGCAGCTTCCGTTTGGAGAAACAAAGTAGGGGGGATTGCAAAGGATCAATACCTCTTCTGGTGCAAACAGAAGGGCTAACAGTACTGTATTCATTTGGACTATGAAAATTGTTCGTTTTTACCTCACCCCCTTGCTATTTATAGACAAAATCTCAATTAATACTCAATTAGTATAATTAGCACCAATTTACTGTGACTTTCATAACTTGGGATAATTTCATTTAATCTATTTCATATCCATAGCCAATCTCACAAGAATAAACAGTCACATTCTTTTGGGCGGAGGGAGGTTGTGGTGAACTTATCTGCCCACTTACCGCCATGGAAATTCATTCACCCATCTGTCTTATGGCTGCCTTACAGGTATGCATTTAAATGGTTTCCAGTGGAATTCTACTGTCAGCCTTCAGGAACATGTGGACTGCTGCTACCCCTTTTGCTACTTGTGCCCAGGCCCTAATGCAGTATAATTGAAACAATTTTATTGTCTGGAGCTGCTCATTCTAATGTTTCAATGACAGAAAATACTGGTCAATTTGACAAGTTAATATGACTTCAGTGGTCATTTGAACTCCTTTAAGCCATTGGGTGCTAAAATTGCTTGTCACCTCCTTTCACCTGCAAAGGGAATTCAACCAGTATCTAAGGTTGGGGGTAGCGGTGGGGGCGTGGGAGGGGTAGAGAAAGTTTTTCACTGAAAAAGCAGCTCTTTCAAGAGTAATTGCAAGTTTTGATAATTGGTAGGACACTGCCCCTTTTTGCAATGGTTGGATCCCTCTCAAAAGCAATACTTTTCTCTCTCTTTTACTATCTTTATGTAAAAGCTTCTAAACTCTGTGCCCAGTCTCATACACTAAAGCCTTGACCAGCCTTGTGTCTCCTCTTTCAGAATAAATGAAACACCATCCTTAAACATCCTGACTTAGTCGCTAGGGGATCACGTAAGGTGGATCATTTAAAGATTATTCTCAAATCTCAACGCCCGGGGTTTTCCAGCAGCTGCCAACAACGGTGGTTCTAAACATATCACCATCCAAAACCAACTCTGACAAGATTTCCACAGCAACTACTTTGCAGGTAAGCTGTGAAAAATTAAAATGATCTCTGCCCCCCCCCGCACCCCCACGTTTATGAGCCATTAGCAAGTGACCTTAGAAGGGGTTACTTTAAATAGAATGTGTTAAGTTTACATATAATAATAACAACAAAACTAAATAGCTTTAAACTAAGTGGCTTATGGGTTTATTTTTTTCTAAATCAAGTTCAGATTGCATTTTGGGATTCTATGTCACTCTTTCTTTATTTTTCCAAGAAAATCCGTGATTTTCATGGCATCCGTGAGGGCCTGACCAATATATGTTTTCTCCTTACAGCAGCAAAAGCTTTCTGTACAATTTGGGGTGTAATTCCTTCTTGGAAAAAAAAAAGATCTTTTAAAATATCTCATTCTTTCCTGTAAGAGTTGAGTTGAACTTTCCTTCTTTACCTGGTTGTCTAAGTACACACTGTCTCTACTTCTAGACTGATATGACCAACAAATACACCCTGATTCCTTCCACCTTCCACTTTCCAAGGGCAGGGATCTGCTGTGTTGGCCATGGCCTGGCACTTTGTTTTCAATCTCATCATTTTGTTTTTGAAAAATTCACACTCCTTTGCACTGGAAAAGTGCCTCTCTCGGTCACATCAGCGCATGGGCTTTTGCCCCCTTAGGAGAAAAGTATGTAACTAATCCATGAAAAGCAGGGTATTCAAGTCAAAAAGTCAAAAGGGTTCTTAGAACTCTTAACACATTTTTTAGAACTCTTAACACATTTCTTCTGGACCTCCAATGTTGTCTTGAAAAGATACAATCTAGCTTCCATTTCTACAAAGAAGTAAATGAAATTGACTTACCACTCCTACCCTCACCCCCAAATAGCCGCAATGGAGTCTGGCTGGACGGATGTTACAAAATCTATATTTTAAGATTTTCAATTTAAAGCGATTTCAAGAGACTCTTATTGCTCAGAGAATGATGGTATCTGGGGCTGGGGCTCTTTCAATTTTTTGTTTCTTTTTCTTAATGCTCAGACCCTCAACATGGGAGCAAAGATGCCAAAACTCGTTCCTCAAGAACAGACGGTGGCCTAATTATTAAAAGGAATGGCCTTCCTGCCTGTGATGATCTGTCTATTTGTGTATAAAATCCTACAACTGTGAAGAGCCTTGTGTACAGCAAAAGGGAAAGGGTGGGGGAGAAAAAAGGAAAAAAAAATCAAAGTGCTCAGTGGAGATACATCAGAGAGATTACACAAGAAGAGAAGCATAGTTTTCAAGCCCCCAGAATTCTTGACCAAAGAAGTAGTTAGTCCCAGGTCTACATCAAAAGAAAGCGGCGTTCTGTGTCATTGCTAAGACATTTCTGTGATGTTTTGCCCTTAGTCTCGGAGTAATCAAAAGTCACATTTTTTTTAAAAAAAGGGATAGACTATCCCTTTAAAATTAGATCATCACTCTGTATTAATATGCAGAATGAGTTGTCAATTGACCAAGCAACAAATGTACTTCCTCATATCCTCATTTTCACTTCTATCTATGAATATTTTAAAACTCTAATGTGTGCCTGGCCATTTGGGTTTTAAGCGAAGACTTATCACAGTGTAAAACCCTTCATTTTTATCCCTTAGCTGAGGGCTTCTTTTTCCTTTTTCCAGGGTGTCATTAAAAATCTGATGCCAAGAGCCGGGACTTGGCAAGGTTTGCAATATAATTTGCAATCTGCAGTGTTTGCTGGCTAGCCCCCACCTGCCCCCCCCCTCTTTTTCCCCCTTACCAGCCTGCCCGCTAGAGTCAATAGGGGGCATCGCTCATCTGTCTAAAAGAAAAATAGCAGCATACTAATTAGAATTCTATTTGCCAGAAGCCTCGGAGTTGCTGTGCTTATAGATTTCAAGCTTCTTTTGTTTGAATTAAATTGCCAACTTTTTTTTTTCTTCCTTCTTTGCAGTAGCATGAGAGAGCGGGTGCCTTATTTGATTGAAGGGGGGTTGGGGAGAGGTTGTGCGCGGGAAGAGTCTCAGCTATGGAAATGCTGGGGAAATGTCAGGGTTGTGTTTAAAAATGCCTGGTATGCTTTTCAGGGGCTGACTCCTGTCTTTCGCAGAGTTGTTTTGGGGGAACTGGTGGGAAGGTGGAGAAGTTCAAAGGGCAGAGGCTTGCTCTCCAGTGGAGGCCCCCAGCCCGTGCCCCTTGGCCAATGCTGAAATTCTGGGAGAGCTGACACACTCTCACCCCATGCAAAGCCAGATGGCTCATGCTTGGATAACAACCTTGGGCTGGGATCACAAAGCTGGTTCATAATGGAACACAATCTCTCTTGCTCTGTGAGATATTCTTCCCAAAAGTGGGAAGGAAAGAACCATATTTAATATTAGCTTGTTTTTATGACCCCTTAATGAAGTTCTTATGGTCCTTTATTAAAACGTCAACATTTCCCATGAAGAATATGAAAATAAAGTCCATGTTCTAGTTCAAAAATAACCCAACAGTAGAAAACTTGGGGTTTCAGAGAAGCACCCAAATGTTTTGCTGAGGAATCCTCCAGTAATGCAACGTGATCCTGTTGTCAGGAGTGCATCCTTTTAAAGTGAATCCTATAAAGACCTGGAACTAACCAAAGGGAAGGCCAGACCTATGAATCCCGCCTTATAGACACTTATAATTTGCTTCTGAACTAAGCTAAAATGAAGGCTTACAGCAGCTATTAAATTAATTGTCCTTTGAAACACAAGAAATAAACATAGATGCTATTGAAGACTTATGTACATGACAATGAAACCTGCCCTCCAAATGCAATTGTCTACTAAATAGTGAATAGGTAAAGACAAAGCGGTATTCGATATAATAAAATTGTCCTGGCTGATACAACATAGAGATTGGGGTTTCTCTTCCTTAAGTGATTTTGTAATGAAGAAAATACTTGGCCATAAAGCAAAAGAGTTCATTTTTTGCATGTTGCACCACGACTTGATACCGGGGCTAGCCCTGCAGTGCTTTACCCACCACCCAATAAAATCTGTCTCTTCTCACCTATGTCTACACTGTGATAGCCTGTAAATGTGCTAAAAACCCAAAAGGGGCCTTCATGAATGAATAAAATGAACCATAACCTCTATTGTTAATGCTAACCTCTATTGTTAATGCTAACCTCTCAGCTACTTTTTTTTCTTTATTCTTAGGCAGTGCAAATCAAGAGAAAAGAATGAGATCTTATTTTTGTGGACCTGTGTGTTACATGGGAGCAAGTTCAAAGAGAATTATCTCAAAAAGATTTGCTGAACAGAATATCTGCGTGGACCCAATGCGCTTACAGATGTTTGCAAGGCATTCCTTGGACTGACACATTTTCACTGAACTAGGTTTGGAGTCCGGGTCTTGCCCAAGCAAGTACTTGCTTTTGCATCAGTTGCTAAAGAAGCAAACATTTCAGGACCTTTAGAAACTAGCATTTCTTATACTTGAATGAGAACACTGTAGCTCTACAGGTAGTCCTTTCCCCTTCTGCCTTTAAATTTCTTACACCTCCAAGCTGAAGCACAAAACATTGATACTCGAGGTAGCATGTAAACCCCAGAGCCAGCTCCACTCACATATTTTTGAATCACTTTTCCAATTGGAAGCTCCAAGAATCTCGTCCTCCTTTATCTCTTCTTGTTATACTAAGTGGCAGGAGACAGAGTGGCAGAATGACCCACAAGATGGCATCTGTCACCAGGGGATTTTTTTTCCTGCCTTCTGCAGGCCAAATTTTGTTTGAACTCACTGTGGCCTCGGTCACAACTTCAACTTCCGACCCCCTTTGCCTCTTTGTCTTTATCCCCTATGCTCAGACGGCCCAGCCTGTTTACCTGACTTCCTGAAACCTTTTCCTTCAAGAAGCCAAGCCCAAGAAAAAAAAAAAAGAAAGAAAGAAAAACTTTAATTTGAAATCTGGGCTCAGAATTATAGCAGCAGTAAGGGTATAGGATGGGGGACCTGCCACAGCAGCCTCCTTGAACTAGGATGGATTCCCCAACCCTTCCCCCAACCCCCTCTCCCACCCCAGAACTCACGCAGACCCCAGGCCTGCAGGTGAGGGAGCTGATTGCCACACTGATGAAGTGGGAGGGTTTGGGTTGCTTTTAAGGCAAGTGCCTGACAAATAGCGGAAATAGAAGTGCCCTTGGAGGGGTCTGCTGAATTTTAACCCTAGCGAGAGTTAAACCCAGTACCTGTGCATATTAAATCCAAACCCTTAGTTTACAGAGGAGTCAAAAGTGTAATCGAGGGAAAGGATGATGTCTTTGAAGCACCAACAGGCTTATAAGAAAAAGGATTCATCCCTCAAGAGGACGAGGACACAGAGAATTTGATGTGTTTGGCAAGTTAGAGAAAAGGAGGTTTGGAAAAATCTGAATATCTGAGAATTGGTTAAGGACATGATTAGATTTCAGGGTATTAAATCAGTCAATGTGTGCAAAAAGACTGCAACTGTGCCGGCCAAAGGTTAGTTTCATTATCAGAACCATGAAACATCTTTAAATGTTAAAGTCATTAACTTATTAATATGAGGATGAGGATGAATATTACTTTATCAATATTCTTTGAAATGAATTCAATTCAAATAACAGAGGGTTTTTTTGTCTCATATTAATTAACTATATACCATTCAAAATAATTAAAAGCAGTCTGGAAAAAGGGGCACGGTGCAGGCAGGAGCTGGTGGAGGTGGGGGCCGTACTGGGGAGGAAGCCAAGGATCCTTACTGGAGCCCTGTCTGCATCTTACTGCGGTGATTGCCAGGGAAAGTGACAACTTCCATGGACAGCAGCCTTGCCCTCCCTCCACCTCTTTCTGCACCCGTGCTTTGCCGAGTCAGAAGAGGTGATGGGGGAAGCCTGCCACCGGCGAGGCACAGTGACCCATTGTGTGATCAGATGTGGTGACAGCCCTCCTCCTCCCCTGCGGGCGGGGTCTGCAGCTGCCCATCACCACGCACTGTTCCACCCGGTGTCCCAGCATTTCAGTAATGGCGCTAGAAAGGGTCTTGAAGCATTGTAATTAAAGTCCTCTACAGCTGGTGTCATGAAACAAATAAGAGAAATGCATTGCGTGTCAAGGACAGCTAACATTTGTGCTTTTTTTCATAATCTTTTTTTTTTTAATCATTGTTGTTTCCTGTGTATCCTGTACGAGCACCATTACTTCTGCTTTTTTTTTTTTTTTAACTACCATCCTGCTCACTTGGGAGTCATTTTTAAGGTCAGCCAGTATACATTAATCCTGCCTCGAGTAAAAATTTACTCCTCATGATAGAACTGACAAGCCTGTACAATAACACATGAAAAAAAAAGTAATTCATTATTTATTTTTAAAAAACAAAAGTAATGGGCTGTTTTGTACATTATACAAGTGCTGGATGAAAACTCTAGTGTGTGTGTGCCCACGCATGTGCATGAGTGTGTGTGCATGTGCTTGCATGTGTGCATATATTGTTACAGGAGTACCATCCCTATAATGCCTGCCTGCTTTTCTAATTACTCCAGGCTTTCTGCATGGGAGGAATAAGAAAATCACATTTTCACAGCACTCTTGTGGAATATGGTGGAAACCTTTCCTTCAAATTTGCTTCCTGCTTACTCCTTGCTTTTGATGCTGTTCATCTCCCAATGGATGAGCCTTTTCTTTTCTTCCCTGAGACATTGAACCATGCAAGGAAGGGGGGGGGGGCGGGTAATAAGTGGCAGGCAGGGACAGGAAGGAGAAGCAGAGATCTTTACTGTGTGTGCATTTATCTGTCTCTAAGTAGGACTTGAATATAATTCCGTGAGACACTCTTCTCCCTTTAGAGCTGGGCAGAAAAACAAGCTCATGAAATCAAACAAGAGGGCAAGAGCTTATCTTCCCCCAACAAATTTATCAAGAGAGAGTTGGTGGTGGGCTTAGGAAACTGTCATGGAGGGACAAGGTGGAGATCAAATGTACTGTTGAGTAAGGAAACGAAGCACAAACTTTGCCCAGAGCTTGGGGACAATGATGCTCAAAGATTAACCCACCCTCTCAATTAACACCTCACATGAAAATCCCCACAAGGTCATGGGATCCGTGCTTCGGTGCGGTCAATCAGCGCCGCCCGCCTCCATACAAACCGAGACCGAATGCAGAATTAACACCGGTCCCCAAGCCCTCGCTCACAGACTCACGTCAGATTAAGCCCTTGCACAGAGAAGATATGAAAAGCATTTCTAATTAGGGTCTGAGGTTACTGGTTAAAATGCAGTCGAGCAGTCTACCAACCATTCTTCTCCTTTTTTATAATTTTAATTAAACTCAGATACTATTTAATTCCTACCTGCATAGATTTAGTACTACTTGAATGCAAACCTGATAAAGAATACTCCTGATCCCCACTTAGCTGCCACAAGGACTTATTAAAGAGGGGGTGACTGTCTGCAAGATCTTCCAGGAGTCCTTTTGCAATAATTACTTTTCTATCAAATGAAAAGCATAATATTTTTCCGTAAATAGGTTTTTTTTCCCTGTGAAACTTTGACTTCTCTACTCTCTTGACAAAATTGTAATTATAACTTCACTGTAGGGGTTACTTTACCATCACGCTAGCCATTAGAATGCTTTTTCTTGCACACCAAAGCTCTGTTTTCTCATGGCTTACAGAAACTTGAGATGGATGCTGGAGAATTTTTCGCACAAATGTATCACTAATTAGATGTGGATGTGTTGCTTCTGTATTTAAAAATACTATTGCCCAGACCCTCTTTGAATTATTAGGAATTCCACAGTGCATCTGAGTCCTTCTGCCATTGTCTGATTAGTAGTCTAGTGTCTTGGTACCAATTTTTAATATCTGCGGTGACCCCGGAAGCCTTCAACAACATCTTCAGCATACTAAAGCCTCGCTTCTCCAAAGCACAGGTCTGAATAATTCAGGATCTGTAACGGCAGTTTTGCCCTTATGAAACCATTTGGGCAACTTTGGGATTCTAGAATCTATAATGCTAGTTTCCTTTCCATGGCCTTTTGATTACTTTCCCAGTAGTGGTTTCAAATAGCCATGATTTCAAAAATATTGTTATAATGGCTTGTTGCAGTAATAACAGTATCAAAAATCACCCAAATAAATTCCCCTTTTAAGTACTTGTAACAGAACTCCTGCTTCACCCCACAGAATCATGCAGGTCCCAAATCTCCTATCTACTGGATAGAATAAAATACAATCTCATGTTCCATTTTTCTAAGTGTGGCCGCCATTTGTAATGGTGAAATTAACATGAAAATGTATTGTACTATCATTTGACCGTTTATTTAACATTTAAGGAAAACATTTTTTTCAAGATTTTATTTATTTATTCATGAGAGACATACACACGGAGAGAGGCAGAGACACAGGCAGAGGGAGAAGCAGGCTCCCTGTGAGGGACTCCAAGATCACGCCCTGAGCCGAAGGCAGACGCTCAACCGCTGAGCCATCCAGGTGTCCCTAGGAAGAGCATTTTGAATAAAGAATGGTATAAAGGAAATGTGCTTATGAAATGGCATTCATTCGATGCCATTCTCAACACAAGCTTTATAGTCTTAGAACTAAAAGGAGGGATCATGAAATCTAGACTATTAAGTGACCAGACTAACTTTTTGTACCTCTCTTCATTTTCCTCATAAACCACAGGTTTCAAAAGTATCCATAAAGGGCTAGATGCTCAGCTTGTGGTCAGCTTGTACCCTGGGACTGTGCCACCAACAGGGATAAGTTCAGTGATGTTTACTGAAAAGTCCTGGAAGTTGCTTTAGACTGAGCTACAAAGGGCTCTCTTTTCTTCCTAAAAGAGAGGTTTTATCTGTCCCTAATCTCTGTGGTTTCCATTTCCTACTGAGTATCTACACACTTGCTCCCTACACACTTTTTAAACCATGCCTCTTAGAAACCTCCTCAAAGCTTCCTTCCAGTCCTGCCATATATGCACAAAAATTTGAATACATCCTGATTCTTCCTACCTGGAGGTTTTCAAAGGTAGCACAGTGATACAATAAAGAATAAACTAATGTCGCATTCTCTACTTACTTCCTAGCTGGGTGACCACGGATGTTACTCAACTTCTCTGTGCTTCATTTTCCTCATCTGTAAAATGGCAATCATATCCATACTTGCTCACAGAGTGAGTATAAGAAATAAGTGGGTGAGTACATGTAAAGGCTTAGAACAATACTCACACAGAGGAAGCACTTCTTCACTGGTATTTAGTATTATCAGCCACTCTTCCTTGCCTGGAAAGTCTCCCTCTCTAGAATATGTCTGCTGAAAACCCAGGGGTCATTTAAGGCCCCTGTCTTCCAAGAAATCCCCGTTGGCTCTCTGGGTCAAAATTGGGAACCTCTTTCTCTACTATGTGTTCCTTTCAGCACCTAAGACATTCTGGCATTTCTTACATTGGTCTGTGCAGGTCATAGTTCTCTAGCTGTATACCGTAAAACCTGAACAATTTGCCCCAGGTTTTGGTCAAGTAGTCAAATGTCCTCAAGCTACAATGGAAGATGTGTGCCCTTTCCAGAGGTGTGTCAAAGGGAGCCAGAGCATGAGCTCCTGGAGGGCAGCCTGGGTCTGCTTGGTCTCTGCACCCCATAGCTCTAAGCCCAGCGCTGTGAGCAGAGCAGATGCTTGGTAAATGTTTGTTAAATTAAATCTCAGGCAATTTGCTTCGATTTACTTAGAACTCCCTGGGTAAGTAATCAGTTCCTATACCATTCAATGAGTTTTTAATAGCATTTACATTGGACTCTCCATATAGGTTAATCAGAACCAGCTCTCCTAACTCCCCGGCTTTCTACTCAGGGATTTCAGACAAACAGACTCAGGTCAGTGCCTTGCTCATCTTTCCCAAGGCTGAAACTGAATGGGGAAGCCTTGGCTCTACATGAATTTTTCTTCCATTTGCAAAACAGACATCGTAGAAGGAGATGCATACAACAGACCAATCGAGTCAAAGGTTTGATTTACAAGGGACTGTGTTTCCAATGAATGATCAGCTGTCTACATTGAAAGAGACTGATTGTAGAGTGCTCCCCATCTGCAGAATTGAGAAGTCACTATTTCAGGACTTGCTGAAAATTTTCAAGTACTGGCAATTCAAACAAAAGGACCCAAAACTTAAACCCAAAGATAATCATGAATGCTGTGAACTACTTTTGCTCCATGAACAATATATCCCACCTAAAAATGAGTGAACTTTACTTTGAATTTCTACCCCCTTTTTTATTATTTTCTTTTGTAATTTTTATGACATTCCAGAATAGCCAAATATGAGGAAGAAAAAAACTAGGACTATAGGCTCAGAGGTAAAGAGAAAAACACATAACAACGTAAATGATGGCTCAACATAGAGAAAATATCTTTTAAGGATCAAATGCTGCCAAAGGGATCCTGAAAATCTTTGTGTGATTTTTTCCTAGTTATCTTGTTTGAAAAGATAGTTCTGAGCTTCTTTGCTTGAAGTTTAATATTTATTTGATTGGCATATATGGCTTAAAGGTGATTTGGAAAACATAACAAAATTTAAACACAATCCCTTCAAATCTAACACACCTGGGAATTAAAACTAATGTTCAAGAAATACCTTGTGCCAATATCATGCTTGTCTTATCTCACTTCGCTCTCACATTGACTTCCAAAATTCACCAGTTGTGTTGTACATGGTGAGATGATTAAATAGGTTGACTTTTCACATGAGATTATTTGCTACAAATAGATTTTGAAAGCGCTCTTGTGCTCTTGTTATTCTGCATGATAGTTAAGGCTCCCATTTTATATATAGGAAAACTGAGATTCACAGAAACACAACATGCCCATTGCTACATATTTAAAATACCAGGAGGTTAGGATTAAAAGTTGAACATCTCCCATCTAAAGTCCACATCCTTTTGCCCAAGCATATGATCTTTTCCTCAAGGATTGTTTCGTTTCTTCACATGTTCCTTCTTTCCAAAGATATTTATTGGCAGCCATCTGTAATGACAGGCATTATTTTAGGTTCTGGGAAACAAAACAAATAGTAGCTAACAAAACAAAGTCCCACCCTTCTCAAGTTTATACTCTAGTGAAAGATACAAATGGTATATTAACTTTCAAGAGGCAACAGCAGCTATGAAGAAAAAATTAGCAGGGCACAGAGCTGAAGTCAATGAGGATAGAGGGCTATTTCTGGTGAGTGGTCAGACACTCTTAAGCAGAGACCTGAGGGAAATAAATCCATGTGCCAAATTCCCTGCTGATGGAAACCTAAGAAATTAAAACTAAGTTGTAAAAGCCATTCAAGTAGAGATCCTCAAAAAGAAATAGTAGAGGGAGGCATCTGAGTGTTTCAGTCAGTTAAGCGTCAGACTTGATTTCAGCTCAGGTCATGATCTTGGGGTCGTGAAATCGAGCCCCATGTCAGGATCCATGCTCAAAGGGAGTCTGTTTGAGATTCTCTCTCCTTCTCCTTCTCCTTCTGTCCCTCCCCTTGCCCCGCTCTCTCTCTCCCTCAAATAAATAAATAAAATCCTTTAAAAAGAGAAAGAAATAGTAGAGAAAAGCAAATTAACCATAACAGGTTGGCCTGTGTATTAAATATATACAGACATACACTTCCAATACATACAGCAAAGGTAGTCAGATCTAGTAAACGGGATCTAATCATCATTCTTAGCATTTTTATTAACCTCTGCATTTCACACAGCAAAATTAAAAAGTAGAGTCCCTCCTCCACCCGGAGGCTGGCAGAGTGCCACTGCACACAGTCCAACCCTCCCCACCTTCTCTGCCATGGCCTGGAGTAGGTTTGCTTTGTAGGTTTGTCTCCCCCTCAAACTGAGACCCTTAGATGCAGGGAACCTTATGTCCTCCTCCTAACCTAACCTATGACATTCTGTCACTGAAATGGACCACTATGCAATGTTTTTGACAGAAAGATTGAATGAACGTGGATGAGTTTCATGCAGTTGAATATTCAAGACACTGAAGACTTGACACGTGTGTTGTCTGTATCACGTGCATGTACATTTAAGGACATCACACACCAGGCCTTCTGCAAAACTGTGTGAGAGGGATAGTCAGACCACCACTTCACACAAGTGAACCCTGAGGCTGAGAGGAGTCAGGAAATGGCTGATTGAGGACAAAATTTTGCTCCTGCCTGGACCAGAGATGTATGTGGCATTGGCTTGGCTTCTCTTTCCCTTTCTCATTCTGCCTTGCTGATGTCTGATTTTGAAGTCATTAACAACAAGCCTGCTTTGCTTTTTACTCGATAAGAAGTAGTGAGCGAAGCATTGGGGAACAATCTTTTTTGAACCAGCCTATGTTTACCATAATATTGTCTACAGTTTTGCCTTGGTCACAAGAGCTTCGGACACAGAGGACTTTGTGATGGCAGGAGTGAGTGAGGCCCTAGAAGTGAGTATGGGGGACCCAGAAAACCTGAATCTACAGTCCTTTCTACTTTCATGTAAATATGTTTCCTGACAATAAACTGAACCAAGTGCATGCCTAAAATGAATGCTCCACATTTTTTCCATACAAGCATCCATTTGACTCAAGGACACATGCTACAATGCTACATGCTCAACATTTCAGATTAATGAGCGTAGGCCCACAGCAAAGCCAGGTTAATATATTTCCTGGTTGCTCCATCTGATAGGCTCCATCTGATATATCATGCATTCATGTCCTAGAGAGTTCAAGTTGCCTAAGAGAGCAAATATGAAAATCACCAAAGATTTTATTTCTCATAAAGGCTCTATAAAGCAAAATCTACATAAAGCAATATTCAGCAACATAACAACAGTAATGACAATATAACAGTGATAGGCAATGCTCTATCCAAAGTGTAATTAATATTTTAATTATTTTTCTCAGTAATACCTGCATCCCACTGTGCAAAGTAACTGGGTCTCGTATTTTTCAAAGATGACAAGATTAGTGTTATTAATGTTCTAGGATGTGTGTCGTTATTTTTTAATGTTATTAATGCTACTAATGGTGATGAATAAGAGAATCATTATGAGGTAAGGAGGTGGTTCGTTCTGATGATCCCACTTGGATCCCTTTGGTTAATAATTTGTCTGTGGCTGAGGCAGACTTCGTGTATCCCAGTTGTATATCCCCATGTATATTTATGTCTACTAAATTATTTTAAATTATTTTAAAGAACTCTAAAAATAATTGGCCTATTATCTCACACAAATAGTTTTGATTGAGATGAATAGAATTTTAGAAATATAAACATCAAAGAACTTGTTTTTAGAATTGTTTTTAAGAGAATGCTGGTTTTGCTGGCAGAGGAAATTATAAGCCGTCACCTTTCAGCCTTAGATCTCAGGGAGATTATCTGTTGAATTTATGGAACATCTTAAAATAGTTTAGTTTCCAAAAATTCTAGGCTGTCCATAAATAGTATTGAGTTTCTCATGGTGTAAAGCTGGGCTGTTTGATACAGTAGCCCCTAGCCAAACATGGCTAACTGAGCACTTGAAATGTGGCTAGACTAAATTTAGACGTGCCATAAAAGTAAAATACTCTCTGAGTTTTGAAGGCTTAGTCCAAAAACAAAAAAACAAAAACCAAACCGAAACAAAACAAACCAAAAAAAAAAAAAAGAAACAAAACCCCAAAACCAAAAGAAACACCAGATCTCATAAGTAACATCCTAGTATTGATTGCGTGATAATTTTTTGGACAGATTTGGATTGAATAAAATATTACTTAAATGACACATTTTTTCTTTAATTTTTAAATGCAGGTTCAAGAAAATTACACATGTGGCCCATATCACATTTCTATTGGGTAATGCTGCTCAAGCTTTGTAACCAGTAACCAACCAATCCATTTTACAGATGAGAAAACTGAGTTCACAGAGATTATTTTGGGGCTCCAGATTCAAGCAGCTTGGCTCTAGAAGCAATGCTTTTACCCCTGGGCCATGTTCCCTTAGAAACAAGGGTCTGGGCTGCCCATGATTACGTCCTTCCTTGCAGATACCCCTGAGCTCAGCGGGGGATAGGAAAGGGCTAGAACCATCCATGCTCCCATACCTGAAGAAATGCCCCAAACAGGCCCAAACAACTGAGACAGGGCGACAATAATCTTTGTCATCTAAAAATATTCTCAGCTGCAATGCGGCATTGTCCCTCCGTGAGGACAACGGCCAACTTCCACTGAGATCCTTCTGCGGGGAAGGCAGGAGCTATCATCACGCTCCTCGGCCCCATATTTGCATCAGTGACTGGCACTCTATTAGGATTGGTATCAAGGGGGTGGGATCCTGGTTTCCCTGGATTTGGGCCTTTCACGCCTTCTGATTGATAGCTCCTACTTGTAAAGCGGTCACCCGCGCAGCTGTCTGCTGCTCCTGCCCGCCTCTCCACTGTGGTTGATGCAATTCTGGTTTCATTCACCAGTCCCCTTGAATAGCAACATCCTCCAGTTGGAGGCAAACCTGCTGTCGTGGTTTGCATGCAGGCACTGTCCTGCCAAGCGCTCCATGGCACTGCGTCTGCCAACTGACAGGCAGCCTGTGGATCCCATCCCTGATAAGTTTTCTAGTTTCTCAAATTATCTGTGTTTTCCTTCTCTTTCATGCTCAAAGCATAACAAATTTCTTTGATATGTTTCTGTGTGCTGTGGAATGCCAATGGCATCAATTGAACTGTATCGCACCATGGAAAAAGCTGTTTTTGCAGAACCTATAAATATCTGCTGCTTCATGATGTCTTTTGATTGCTACATAAACTCCGATCGTTAAACATTGATCAAAGGTGGCTTGGAATCAAATGGCTTTATGCTATGATGATATGGGTGCAACAGGCAAAGGTCAGAATTAGGTGTTTTGTGTGGACCCACACCCTTATCATGGAAAAGCTTCCAGCAGACTCAGATACATCAGCTTTTGTCCTTTAGTCGAATTTAATGACATGCATAGTACTAGAAGTTTCCTGGCTTACGATATATTTCTTTGTAAATGTAAAATTGTTAGGTGACTGCATAGAACAATTTTAAATTGAAAAGTAGATAGCTAAGCAGACAAAGATAGAAGACAGATGTAGCTAGCCTTTTTTTTTTTTTTTTTTTTTTTTTTTTTAGGAGAGAGAGAGAAAGGGTAGGGAGGAGGGGGAAGAGCAGAGGGAGAGAGAGAATCTGAAGCAGGTTCCACAACGTGGGACTCGATCCCACGACCGACTATAAGCCATCCAGGCACTCCCCTTCTGTGGTTTTCAATAATTTTTATTTCCTATGTTTACAAACATGTAATATCTATTGATTGTAGAAAATTTGAAAAATATAGGAGAAAGTTATTCTCCTGGGGAACCCAGGAGAATTGACTAGGAAACAGAAACAACTTGTTAACATTTCTCATTCTTTGCTATGCACAAAGATTGTTTTTCAAGACATTGGACTATACCGTGCATTTGTTCATGTCTTATGGCCCTTAGCACTTTTTATGTTCACTTAGTTACCCTGAGCATCTCTCTCTGCTACGTTAAATGTTTTCCTATATGTGTTTATTCCTTTGATTATGATGATGGCTTCACAAGTATATGCATATATCCATATGTCAAATTGTATACATTAAATCAGCACAGTTTTCTATATATCAGTTACGCTTCAGTAAAGCTGTTAAAAATATTCTCTTATAACTTCTGTCGCAATCACTATATGGTGAATCCTGTGGATGTATCATAATTAATTTAACTAATCCTTATGGTGAGACATAAACGTCTTTTTTCTTCGTGTCTGTAAACTGTCTAGCACATTGAGGATCACCAAACAGAAGACAGGTTGAAATGAACTCGTATAAATTAAATAAGTAATATAAAGATCAATTTACTTTTAGACAATGTTATATTCACCCCCAACATTGTCAATGGAAACAGAATATCTGAGGAAAGTAAAATCTATTAGGATTTTTAAAATACGTATTTTTTTGGTTCAGTTGGGCAAAGTCCTCCAGTCCTCCCTGGAGATGATCTTCCCCTCCTTAACCTACAGCAAGATCTCTTCAACATGTTGATTTTGATTCTCCCTGGAAACTTGTGGAAACTCCCACAAGTATCAAGTGTATCTTGACTATTTGACACTGGAGTCAGAGTTTTCATTTGTAGTAATTTCAATTTAGATGTTAGATCATCAGCCACATCCCAAAGCAATGATCAGAATGTGAACATGCTCCTTGATTGGTGCATGACCAATTGCTTACTGTTCAACTACTTTGATTTCAGATGTCTGATGTCAGCAGGAACGGAATCAATGCAAAATGGTTACCTAGTAGTGCCATTGAAACAAGGCCAATGACATTTAGTCTAGTGGAGATAACACCAAGTAATAAGTTAGTTAGTTCTGTCATCTGAAAAGAAGAAAGTTTAACTAGATGATTTAAAAGTTCTTTTCTTTCTCCAAAATGCTGATATCTGTGGATCCTTCAATTCTGCATCCTCAAATTGCATCCTGTATCATATACTGAGCACACTGAACAGGCTTAGAAGCCAGCTTCCATGTAAGAAGTTGACTATCCTTAGACGACCATACCATGAGGAAGCCCAAACAGCCTATTTATGTGCTTAGAGAAGAAATGAGATCCCGGTCAACAGCCTGCAGGTGAAACCCCAGCCAGCACTAACCCCTAGCTATCTGGAGCCTCTAACCATCTAACCACCCAGGTGATACTGTGCTCAGAAGAAATGCCTCATCAACTCACGAAATCACGAGACATCATAATTGTCCTTACCTTAAGTCCCCAAGTTTGGGGACAGGTTACTACGCACCAATAAGGAATGATCTATATTAACTAGTATGAGAAACACAGAATAAAATACGATGTAATTTTTCATATTTGCATAATGACTAACACATGTATATATGTACATACGTGTATGTGTGTGCATATACTACATTCTCACTAAAGTAATAATTAAAATCACATGATTCAGCTTGAAAACAAATCACCTATGTTGACTTGAAACAAATTTCTTTTTTTTCTTTTTGAAACAAATTTCTTGCGCTTTTTACCATTAGGATGGTGATGGGAGTCATTACATTCTTTAATTAATGTGAGGAATATTTGGTTTATGATGTTCCTGTGATAGATTCAAATCAACAGATTCATGAATACACTTTTTCCTCTAGGTCAGGAGAAATTGTATTCCAGAGTAACACAGTTAAATTGAGTGGAATTCGTGCTCACCAAGTTCCAGGATACATAATATGTGTGATAACCATGTCTGATGTGACAGGGCCTGATGGGCTGCTGGCTGCAAATAAAGCATCTGCCATAGAGAAGGACAATAGGCATTTATATTCCTCCAACCAGCCTTCAGCCAGTCTTATAAGCAGAGGTATCTTTGAATATGGCAGAGACTTCCTCTAAGAGATGGTAGGAAAGTAATCATGGAATCTCTCTCTCTCTCTTTCCTCTCTCTCTCCTCTGCCACACCTACCAAATCAGCTGCATAACCAAAATAACCACTGTCACACAATTTCACCAGCAGCAACAAAACAAGAAGAGATGCTACTTTATCCCCTGTGCTTCCTAACATGCCGGCTGAAAAGAGCTCTTGGCTTAGCCTGATGTAGCACTAACCTCGTCCTCAGTCTGGATCTTAAAAACAAGATCAGGTGTGTAGAATTAGAAACACCCCCCCTCCTGGTCAATGCAAAGATAGGTCTCACCAACTGTGCCTGTAGCAGCTCTCCTTTCTCCACATGACCTACTGTTTACTAACTTCCATCAATAAAACCTCATCTCTTGATATGTTATGATTCCCAAGAGCATATAACTCACCTGATAGTAGTTTTACTTTTGGCAGCTTTTTACAGATTCCATAGAAGAAACATCCACATGCTAACAAGTAGGCTGTTTTGAAAAGCTCACTGAAGGTTGGGTTAAAGCCCATATACCTGAATAGAAAATGTTAGCACCAGATATAGACTTGACCATGTGCTTGCAGCTGGGGGCAGGGGATGGGGACTCATGGCACTTTTGAGACTTGTTGCTACCTCCCCACCTATTGCACATATTAGCTTCACTCAGGGAATTTTTGTTCTGCCACCTTTGATTCATGGGTATTTTTCTAAAGTTGCTGGGCTTCTGATTTTCTTCTTTACTTCTCTAGATAAATGGACTTGATCCCAAAGACACCAAAGCAGGTTTGGCTTGCGTGCTCTCTTCAGCCCCCCTGCACCTGACTCCCAAGCCCCATACCTCTAGCCAGACTAGAATGACCCTCACAGTTAGCTCACCCAAGACCAGGTGATTGTCCAAATGTTCCAACATGGTACCAAACCAAGACACTTATCCATGAAGAGCATAACTGAAATCCAGTCCCCCAACTGGTCATCTCATAATTGGTACTAACTTCTGTTTTCTATTTTATTTTTTTAAAATATTTTATTTATTTATTCATGAGAGACAGAGAGAGAGAGAGAGAGAGAGGCAGAGGGAGAAGCAGAGGGAGAAACAGGCTCATGTAGGGAGCCCGACATGGAACTCGATCTCGGGTCTCCAGGATCAGGCCTTGGGCCAAAGGCGGCGCTAAACCACTGAGCCACCCGGGGTGCCCCTGTTTTCTATTTTAGATTACTATTTCAGTGGAGAGAAAGCAGGTAACAAGAAGATGACCAGCATTGGCTGATGAAAAAAGGACAGGTGTAGAGATGTTCAGGGATTAGGGTAGGAAAGCACACACACCTAGCTATCTTGAAACAATATTTTTTGTGCACCGAAGATGATATATTTCTGGCTGATTTCTTTTCGTTATGGTTGTTATTTGTTGTGCCCTCCAGGTGACTTACAAAAAAAGAAGTTTTACTGATCTAGGATTAAGATAAGTCTGGTTCATATCTGAAGGCTCACCAAATAGAATAATACAGCATTTAGTAGTATCCAGTTAAATATTTGTTGAGTGATTGATAGTTTAAATATTTTAAGTGTATTTTCCTTAAAGTAAGTTTGAAATTAATATACACAAACCTCTAACAAGTAAATGAATTCTCATATCGCTGTGTGAAGAGTGCCACAATGTCTGTCTACCACTTCTGATTTGCCACTGTTTACAGCAGCTTGGTAGGAAAAGCTTCCATTTCCCTGCAGAATTTTGTGTGAACAAGCTACATATCTATAAGATTGTGTGTGGGTGTGTGTGCCTGTAAGGTGTTAAGCAGTTATTTATAGAAGGAAGATTTTGCACCCTCCATTCTAGGGGACAGTCTGTATCTGTGTACATTCCCAGGAGTCATCAAAAACTTTTATCAATTTACTTTTATAAGTCAAATGTTATTGAAACACAGCATAAGCTGCCTATGGAAGAAATTTCAAACTGAAAGCTTTTGAAATGTGAGTAGCCATCTCTCTTCTTAAGACAGATTTTTTTTAATACCAGGAATTCTTAAACGTTTAAAACCTTTATATAGCTAGGTTTAGAAACAATTCTTTTTATCATAATTGAGCTTTATTTATACATCCTGCCATATAAGACTTTAAAATCATAAAACAGCATTTTGTGGAAGGTAGGCATCCTATCATTTAAAAGTTTGAGTCTATCTTAAGGATCATCTATATTTCTCAACTCCACCAGGCCTGAGGAAGCTGAAGAAAGCATTCACTTAGGTTTTTATTAACTGTAATAATCCCTTTTTAAAAAATATTTTAAGTCAAATTTGAGTTGTTTAATAGAAAGCAACATGTTGCTTCCAATTAATGGATAAAGACTGCCAAAATCTTAAGATTTCCTCAAAATCTGTATATCTCTTGTGATACACCAGAGGGATTAAAACAATTGGTCAAAACAATTCCAATCTTGAGGGTAACAACAGCTTTGGGCACAGCATTTTGAGATATACAATAAGGGACCCACCTGTCTTGCCACACTTTCCAACCCCCCCACCATAAGCCTTGTTATCTAGGGGTGAAGTCAGTGTCTTGAAAGCCAATGTCAGGATCCACTAGCTTTCACAGAGGGGGCAGACACTTATTAGCAGAGGGTTATCAAAACAACTTGCAATGTGAAGGCTGACTAACCCTAGGAGAATGGCTCATGGAACTCATGAGTGTGCAGGAGTGGTTGGCATGACTATTTTCAGAGCAGAAAATGGTGCTTGGCATGTTAACAGAAGTGTAATCATTTTTAAATTAATAACTTAGCAAAAACATATAGATCCAGTAAGGGCACTGCAATGAGCATTGAGCATCAAAAACACTCTGGGTACAGAGGAAGGGATGGTAGATGAATAACGGCTAAGCTGTGAAAACAAGGAGATACTGTAACATAGTGGTTTGAATAACATGCAAGTTGATTCCTCTCTCACATAACTCTGGAGGTTGGAAATTTAGATGGTAGGGCCTCCTCAGAATTCACTCATGGCCTCCAGCGCTTCCAACTTTACCATAGTCCTCTCAAGTGTCATCATCTGGGTGAAAGGCAGCTGGGTCACTACTATGAACATAGCCCATGTCTTTCCTGAGAGAATCCAAGAGCCCATTTCCGTGCTTTAAGGTCATGACCCGGAAGGGGCACGCATTACATTCACTTATGTCTTATTGGCCACATCTAACAATCCAAAAGGCAGATAAATCTCATCTCAAGTAGGAGGTCCTGTGCTATCAGAAACTGTTTCTGAGAGAGAAGAGAAGAGTATTTGGGGGTAGATATCTAGCACTCCACCAAGACAAGGAATGGTTTATTGAAGACTATGTAGTGTTTGCTATAGTGTCAAGACTAACTTTTTTCTGTTACTTTTCCCTGATGCCTGTCTCCAGAAAGACTGCAAGCTACCAGCTTAGCCACCATCCTGCCACTGGGCTGTGTGGTCAAAGGACTGGCAGTTTCTGCTGTTCCTGAGAAAATCTCCCACATGACAGCATCTATTTCATTAAAGTTGACTACTCCCAAGAAAGAAAGGCGTTGTTGAAACTTCAGCACCATTTCTACTTTTTTTCATCCTTTGAGGAAACGATCTTGACATTAGAATTCTGAAAATGAAGTAAACACTCCAGTCAGTTCTTTTCCATTTACTTACATTTGAGAGAGTTGGCTGCCAAGCTAAAAGGCACTAATGTATTCTCCTCACTCCAAATACATCAAAGAAAGAATGAAAAGATATTGTGAGTAAAGTTTTCAAAGCTTTTTCTTTCCTTCTCTTTCTTTTTTTTTTTAAGTTGTCTACTTAATGAAAATGGCTACTACGCAGTCTACAGATTATTCTTATTTAAAAAATAAGGGGAATCCATTTGATGCTTTGTGAAGAGTAACTTTGCAACTTCTAAGTACTTTTAATCCAGGTGCTTCATAAAGGTGATACTCTAGGTTACTGCTTTTTAAGACAGTAAGTCCATACTTGAAAGTGGGAGCTGCCTTAATGCCAGGTAATGTAACTGCTGCTGAGGCTCTACTGAAAAAAAAAAATGTCTTAACCTTCTTAGCAGCCAACATTGGTCACTATTACTATTCAAACTTTCATCTTTTTAGTGTGTCCTACCTTTAAATTCATTGATCTAAATTTTGGGGGAAACTCCTCATCACATTGGGAATGCTGTCTACACAGATTTTTATCTGTGAGGAAGCTTTCTTG
Organism: Canis aureus; assembly: GCF_053574225.1. Taxonomy (NCBI): domain Eukaryota; kingdom Metazoa; phylum Chordata; class Mammalia; order Carnivora; family Canidae; genus Canis; species Canis aureus. Next base: position 44,757,369 of record NC_135612.1, read on the forward strand.
CCACTCTTTTCCAAAGACGCATTCACTCTCTACCTGGGTGACACCTTTGCACGTTGTGCAACAGCTAACAAATGTCTGCTGTATTCCTGGTACAGTACTGAAAGCTTGATGTGACCCAGCTGAGGGTGATGGGAAAATGAGGAGATTCCCAACTGGTTTTGGGTCCACCCCAAGCTTACTGCTTGCTTCATGACACATAACACCCTACCCAGAGTCTGAGAAGCCATCTCAACTGGATTCTAACAGAGGAGGTTGTGCTTAGAACATTCTCCTATCTCCAAAGACCTTATAGGCTTTTAAAACCCTATCAGAAAGCGGTTCCAAAGGAGCCTCATTTTAGTTTTCTATTGCTGCCATAACAAAATACCACAAATTTAACGGCTGAAAACAACACCATTTATTATCTCACAGTCCATGTGAAATTGGCTGGTTGCTCTTGGTCTCTCAGGCCAACATCAAGGCATCTACTGTCAAAACCCTTATCAGCAGGCTCTGAAAATTGGCTTTTAAGCCCATCCAGGTTGCTGAAAGACTCCAGCTTCCTACAGTTGTAAGACTGAGGACTCCAATTCCTGGCTGGCTATGGACTGGGAGCTGAAATATTGCTCTGGACCTTGTCCTGGGGCCCCTTCTTCTCAGAGTCAGCAATGACCTCTCTGGAAATCTAACTTTTCATTCTGCAGCATCTCACTTTCTCTGGTTGGAGAAAGTTCTCTGCTTTTAAGGATTCATTTGATGAGATGGGGCCTATCTAGATAATCGAGAGCAATATTTTAATTTTAAACTTGAAACCGTCATTTCATCAGCAAAGTCTATTTTGTTATGAATATGGTAATATATTCAGAGGCTTCAAGGATTAAACCATTCTGGCCACTAAAGGGCCTGACTATAGATAATAGAACACAGAAAGTGTTCTTCTCTAAGCTGGGAAGGCATACCTAGTCATGATGGCCAGACTTGTGGGAGAGACAAGGGGATGCAGTCAGACTATCTACCTGAATCCCAGAGCATGAGGAAGCAAGAATAACAGACCATTTACAGCTGGTCAGTTATTGTTGGAAACAGACAAGACTCTAGGTGAGTATGGTCAGACCTGCTTTATGACAAGCCAGAACTTAAATTACTATGTATATTTAGTTTTTGCTCCTTTAGGTAATTAGTTAGCTAGTCTGCTACTAAGCCACTTGTTGGCTATTGCCTTATTTATTTATTATCCTATATTTTTACAAAGGATTGTCACAGCCTACAATAAATATACACAATAAAATAGGCATGATAGCAGCAACAATAAATCAAAAGACAGCTTCCTTAAGGATATGCAACTATCAATGAAACATTATATATCAGATGGCTCAGAAATACACTTTCTGATATTTAGACTTTGGGGTTAAGCTGAAAATGCTTCATGCTATTCATGTGAGAGGAAGTGAGCTGAAGTGCAACTTTCAGTAGCTCCACTAAAGGAGAAAGGCAAAGAAACACAAGGAGATTTTGTTGGATAAAGAACAGCAATTTTCTAAAAAGTTCCTGGAATGATTCACCCTAGAATCCTACTATCCTTCACAGTTGGACATACTTAACACTATGATCTAGTCTTTTCTCAGACTTTGGGACAGCTTTGGTTCCTAGGCCATTTGAAGACAAATCCCAAATGGATGTGAGGCACAGAAAGACCAAAATCAATGCAAAGAATATCTGAAGTCCTCTTCTGGTGCTCCTTTCCTATTCAGGGACAGTCCTCATTATGTATAGCTCATTGGCAGGAAACCTATCCTGCTACCTTCTCAGGAGACAAACAGGTTACATGTACTCTCTCCCTATCTGCTGGTAACTGAAGTGTGAGTACCCGATAGGACTTTCCAAACTGATCCTCTTACCTGGATTGCAGAAGTGTAGGGGGGAGTACTCACTCAGGAGCAGCAAAAAGGTACTGTAGTTGACTCTCAGTGCCAGTAGTGTTAAGGAGCCAGGTAGGACTCTGGGCTTCACAATGGTTTCTGAGCTTCCTGATATTCCAGTATATTCCCTTCTTGTTTCAGTTAGCCAGAAGTGGTTTATTTTGCTTGCAGTCAAGAACTCCACCTGATACACTATGTATTGTCTCTGAATTCTTGTTTTCTCTGGTGTTACCCTGTTGGGGTTATATGAGACATGGAGAGTGCAAAAATGTTGATGAATTTACATGGAGAATCGTGGTAACAGAACGAAAGCCCAGGCACAACAAGGTCAAAGGTCCCATGAACATCACTGGTAGGATGGAGACTCCACAAAGAAAGAGATTAAAAAGTCACAAGTTGGGAATTCAAGAAAAAAGTGGTCTTTTGCCCTTCACAAGTGCATTGAGTAAAGGAAAAAATGGCATCTCTTCAAGTAAAGAATAGACCTAGATCCTTTGAATCATGTAAATTTGATTGTCCTGCTTGCAAAGCCCCTTTGCTCCTCAAAGTAGAGTTTCATGAATTACCAAGTGCAGATATTCTTCAGATGTCAACAATTTACATCTGACATTTTATTGTTGACTGAATTCTAGATTGACATATAGGTTCTTAGTAATTGATTGTAAATAATCAAATACATTTAGCCTCAAGGAAATAAAATCGTGACATGGAAGTGAGTATCAGTATTCTAGCATGAACACCACCATTTTCCCCTTCACTTCCCCTGCAATCAGGACACTAGACCAGTCTCCTTAACAAAATGAGTCTCTCAGGTTTTTCATTTTCAGACTACTTTAAGATAGGAAAAGGCTCCCATGTTCCTCACTTTGAAGGATGCATTCCTAGAAAGGCAGCCTGAATTGATACCTATCTTCTTGGCAAGAGCATCTCAATGATGCCCAGTTGTGAGGTTTCTATAAAATGTGAGGCTACACAGCTTTCACATTACTATTATGTCTTTGTTCATTTGGCTTTCCAGTGTAGTGAGGCTCCTATACCATCCTTCAGATTTTCAATCCTTTGTACAAACTCAACTTGCCTTTAGTTCCTGATTTTACCAACTACTGTTTCCCTAGGGTTTTGATTTTCTTATGGTTGCTAAGCATCAGTAATTTCATCTGAGTTACTGTCAAATGTGCTGTTAAATAAGATTGAGTTTCTTGTTCAGGTTCTAGCACCTTTGGATACAGTTATGAATCTGATCTGTTTTCCTGGCAATTTGTTCAAATATGAAGGTCACTGAAGAGAGAAGGTAAGGAGTCTGTTCCCCTTAGAACAGGTGAGGGACATTTCTGAAGTGGATACACCAGCTAATGCCTGAAGGAACAGAGTTAAGTCCTGAGGAAATGAAGTTGCTGGTTAGTCCTACAGACTGCCCCAGGCAAGATGAATTAGATTAGAACTGGGAAGATACTTGATTTCGTTGAACATTAGTTTCCAAAATACCCAAAAAGCAAGATATCAAAGAAGGAAATTTGCAAAGAAATCTGCCAGCACAAGAAAAGTCCCTTACTAACTGAACACACTGTCTTTTCAGCAAATTACCCAGTTGGCCCTCCCCAGTCTCCTCTAAGCCAGTTTACCTGTGTTTTGGCCCAGCATTTATCTTCCATCCCAATCTCTATCTTAGAAACAGATCATGGTTTCCCTCACTTGAACTTCAGCTCTGACTAGCCTATCTAAGTGATTCTGTGCTGGACCTTCCAAGTGGGACACCTTGCACCTTTCAAGGCTTCCATGTAAGTTCAGGCCAATGTAGCCACTTTTATTCACTATTACTTCCAATCATAGATAGGAACCCCCGACATACCTTCTGACTTTATCTTCTTTGGCCAGAGAAAGAAGAGGAACAACAGACAGACGTTCCAGTTTCCCATAAAAAAGGACCTATGATGAGCCTGTGGCATATCAAGCTGATAACATTGAGAATGATGGTGTTGGTGGCCTGAGGAGCAATTGGTCATCTTGGGTTATGAATTGCTTTAAAACTACATTATTCTGCCTTCCTCTGAAGCTATATACTGCAGTGAGGAGAGAGAGAGAGAGAATAGTAGGAGCCAAGATCATGCAGGATCTTGCAGGCCATGTGTAAAGTATTTATTTCCATCCCAAGAATACAAGGACCAGTGAAAGCTTGTAAACTAGAGAGTAACATGATGAAATTTATATTTTCATCACTTTAGCTGTAATATGAAAAACAGCTTGGAGGAGGCAAGAATGGATGCCTGGTCCCTTGGACTTAGATAGTGTCAGTGGAGATCAAGACATGTAGGTGGATTCCAGAGATATTTAGGAAATGAAACCAACAGAACTTGGCTATAGTTTGAATATGAGAAAGTAATAGAGAAGGAGTTGACAAAGAGGACTTCCAGCTATTTGTATTGAGTAACTAACTGGAAGGGTTATTGTGTCATATACTGTAGGAGGACAAGCTTTGTTTTGTTATGTGTGGGAGATAAATTATAAGTTATGTTTGGAATATGTTGAATTTTAGACATCTTAAGACACACCCAGGTGAAGATGGAATGCAGGAAGTTAGTCATAACCAGTCTCAAACAATAGACATTGAGGGGGTAGTGTAGTATTTCTCATGATAAAATGAGAGATTGGTGGTTGTCCCACAATATCCATTCTCCTCTCTTTCTGTGCAGATCACAATAAATAGCCACAGATTCTTCCTTTCCAATCCAGAAGTGGAGTGTAACTTCTCTTCCTCTGAATCAGAGTTAGTCACTTTGGGCAATGGAACTTTAGCAACTATGACTCAAGTAGAGGCTTGAAAATGCTTTCACATTGAAGTTTGCCCCCTTTTACTGTTGAAGTAACCTTAATACCACCATAGAATGAGTCCTAGTAGCCTGCTTGAGATGAGAACACATGTGAAGATGAACAAAGCTGATGCCACACCACATATGTGTGTAAAGCCATCCTGCCAACTATAGCTAGTCACACTTGGCCAGAGCAAAAGAATCACATGGCTGACCCAGAGATTGAGTGCTAAATAAAATTATTGTTATTGAAGCTGTTTAATTAGGGGAAGAATTGTTTTGCAGGAAAAGCTAATTAACACAGAGTAAAAACAAATCTCTTGTTTTAAGCTGGGCACTTTTTCCAGGCTCCCTTGCAGCTCTATGCGGCCTTATGACCACATTCTAGCCAACGAGGTATAAAGTGCCAGGGCATGTACAGGGGAATTTTCTTAAAAGTGGACTGGTATGACCATCTGCTTTATCTTTTCTCCTCTCTTGCCCCCTTTATCTGCCACCTGAACTGCATTTTTTTAAGATTTTATTTAGTTAGTTAGTGTTTGATTGTTTGTTTGTTTGTTAGTTTGTTTGTTTGTTTATTGAGAGAGCATGCAGGAGAAGAGGGAGAGAGAGAATATCAAGGAGACTCTGTGCTGAGCACAGAGCCCTACGTGGAGCTCCACCTCATGACCCCAAGATCATGACCTGAGCTGAAATCAAGAGTTGGATGCTTAACCAACTGAGCCACCCAGGGGCCCCCTGAACTGCAGTTTTGATGCCTAAAGTTCTATCCATCATCCAGGACCACAAGAACACGGGCTTATTCTAAGCATAAGCATTCTAAGTGGGAAGAATCCTAAGTCCCTGAAGGCTTCATGGGGAAGAATCCCACACTAGGTCTGGACTGTCTGCCTCCATACATTTATGTAAGGGCAAAATAATTAAGTTCTATCTTGCTTAAGCCATTGTTATTTTGGATGCATTTTACTTACTGGCAAACCTTAAGCCTGAGTTATAGTCATTATCCAGGTCCCAGGCATGCCAAGTAAGACAGTATTATGGGCTTTGGCCTTTGCTTCAGCCCAAATTTCCTCAACTACCTCATTTTTGTTCTCATGTTGCAAGTCACTGCAGTAAGTCATTTATCCATTTCTAGCCTGGATTTTTTTTCTGCCTTATCCAACTCATAGCAACCATCTGATTATCTGGGAAGATCTACAGGTGGTTCCATTTACTCTTGCTTGTGTTTGAACTGCACTTCACTCAGCAGACCAACAGCACTTTGGTCAATCCACATATCCTGCCTGGGGCACCAACAATTTTTAGTTGCAAATCAGTAGTGCTTGCATCTTCTTATACTCTGTTTTCAAAATTAAGGGGGCATTGGTCTCATCTTAATATTAATATACAGTATTGTGTTAAGGCTTAAAAAGGCTATACAGTTGTGCCAGGTGGCTTATTCAGTGATTTCAGCTCAGGTCCATGATCTCAGGGTCATGAGATTGGGCCTCACCTGGAGCTCCCACTGAGTGCGGAGTCTGCTTAAGATTCTTTCTCTCTCCCTTGCCCTCTGCCCCTCCCCTGCCCTGATCACATGCACATTCTAAATAAATAAATAAATAAATACATACATACATACATACATAAATAGCGCTTTATGATTTATAGTGTACTTCTAAATGTGTTTCCTATGAAGAAGTGGGTTTTTTTAGCTGGGGTTTATTTAATTTTTTTGAATTGTGTTTATTTATTCATGAGAGACACACAGAGAGAGGCAGAGACATAGGCAGAAGGAAAAGTAGGCTCCCTACAGGGCTTCCTGTGGGACTCAGTCCTAGGACCCCGGAATCATGACCTAAGCCACGGCAGATGTTCAACTAGTAAGTGACCCAGGCATCCCTTAAACTGGGGTTTAAATTTATGAATTATAAAATCAAATTACTGTAATAAGCTACATTTTTTAATGTAGTAGAAGATTGAACAAAACAGATTAGAATGAACTAGAAAATACCTGAGTCCATTGTCCACAGTAAGGTTGGTTATCAATCATGAAACTTGTTTCATGTGTATATAAATACATATGTAAATGGAATTGTTGAATCATTGTATTTTACACTTGAAACTAATATAACACTGTAAGTTAATTATACTTGAGTTAAAAGAAGTCACGGTGATTTTGCTAAATTTGGAAAACTTGGAATGTTTTAAAGGAAAAGAGCAAGGTGTATAGTCATCTTACTATTTAAAAAAATACTTATGTATATGCCAGATCTTCATGTAAAATGTGATTTCTAATTTAGGTGATAATTGAAACGTCTGAAAAACAGTGCTATAGAGAATATGTACTATTTCCCCCTACTTGTTTTTTTTAAGATTTTATTTATTTATTCATGAGAGACAGAGACAAAGACATAGGCAGAGGGAGAAGCCGACTCCCTGCAAGGAGCCTGATGTGGGACTTGATCCCAGGACCCCAGAATCACGTCCTGAGCTGAAGGCAGACACTCAACCACTGAACCACCCAGGTGTCCTTGCCCCCTACTTGTTATCCATACCTCTTCTTTTAGTTAAAGTTACCCCAATTTTCAATGGGGAGCCACCCTCCCTCATTCATACTTCATGAAGAGAACTGGGTGCCTGGCTTAGGTCTACCAAGTGGCATATTACATCCCTTTAGCCACAGAGTAGGTTTAGGAAGTAAGAGTCTCAGTAATTTCCAATCAGTTCAGACCTTGCTAGGTAAAGGGATGCTCTTCTTCACAGAGCTCTGAGACAGGATAATGAAATCTCTTCCTGTCCTGTCCCCTTCCCCCTCCCAGAGGCTGCTGAGAAGTTAGCATGTGAACCTACAGTGGCTCTTGGCACCATCATATCACCACCAGACAGATTCTGCTTCTGGGTGGGGCCAATGCAGGGTAAAGTACAGTGGAGGGTTGACAGAGTAAATAGGAGCTAAGATTATATCACCTGAGCTCCCTTATCCACTCATACCTGCAGCCTACCTGTCCCTGGAATTTTATTACCAGCCAAGAAATCCCTTTTTGTACTCAATCTGATGTGAATGGGATATCTATCACTTGCAGCTGAAAGTCCTCAGTATAATACTGTCTCACTCATTGAACAGTAGAAGAAAATCATGTATTATTTTTAAAGGGGGAAACAGGCTTAGAAAAATTAAACAATTCTACCACTTTTATACAAATAATAGAAGCAGAACCTGAATTCTGATCTTCCCACTCCAGAGCTCGTATGCCCCCCAACATGTCACCTGTCTAGATTCTTTCACATTGTAAAATGTTGTCAAGACTTATCCCCGGGGCACCCGGGTGGCTCAGTGGTTGAGCATCTTCCTTTGGCTCAGGTCATGATCCCGGGGTCCTGGGATTGAGTCCCACATCAGGCTCCCCCACAGGGAACTGCTTCTCCCTCTGCCTATGTCTCTGCCTCTTTCTGTGTGTCTCTCATGAATAAATAAATAAAATCTTTAAAAAAAAAAAAGAAATATTTATCCCCTTTGTAGCATATTTCAGTTCTTCTTTCTTTTTCATTGCTGAATAATATTCCATTATGTGGATAGTCAAAATTTTGCGTATCATTCATCAGTTAATGGAAGCTTGAACTGGTCTCACTTTTTGGCTATTGTATATAATTCTGCCATGAATGTTCACATACAAGTTTTCATGTGAACATAAATTTTTTATTTTCTTGAGTGAACATTTAGAGACCTAGCCTGTTTTTCAAAGTGTCTGCACCATTTTACATTCCAACTAGTATTTATTATTATTATTTTATTATAGCTATTCTAGTGAATATAAAGTGATACCTTGTTCAAGTTTTGATTTGCGTTTCCCAACAATTAATGGTATCGAGTATATTTTCATATGCTTTTTGGGCATTTGTATATCTTTTTCTGGAGGAATGTCTATTGAAACACATTGCCCATTTTCCAATTAAGATATTTGTCTTTTTATATTTTTTTATTATGGATTCTTTATATATTCTGGATACTAGACCCTTATCAGATATATGATTTCCAAATATTTCTCCCATTTTGTGGGTTATCTTCTCATTTTCTTGATGATGTCTTTTGAAGCATAAAAGATTTTAACTTTGTTGAAGTCTTATTTATATCTGTTTTTAATTTGGTTGCCTATTCTTTTGGTGTCATATATATGAAACTATCACCTTACCCTACATCACAAAAGTCACAAAGATTTTTTTCCTAAAAGTTGTATCATTTTAGTTTTTACATTGAGAATTTTAATTATTTTCAGTTCATTTTTGTATATAATGTGAAACAGATGTTCACATTTATTCTTTTGCATGTGGAGACCCAATAGTCCCAGAATCATTTGTTGAAAAGACTATTGTTTCCCCCACACCAGTAACTTTTATTGAGCACCTATTATGTGCTGAGCAATGTTGTAGGTTCTGGAACTATTCTTTTGGACAACATAGATAGAGTTTTCTCCTTCCTGGGCCTTATGTTTCAGTTGTGGGGGACCTGAGCACACCAAAGCTCTTCTGTAAAATGAAGCGGAGAAAAGAGGAGAAGCTGTCCTGGGATGATGTTACTATTTTTGTAGTGACTGCTCAGGAAAGGCCTCACTGATAAGATGATACTATTCACTAGTGGTTCGTTTCTTGCTCACAACAAACTTACGTGGTAGGCACCATGCTGCCATTATTGTACAGATCAGGAAACCCAAACACACTTGAACCACAGAAGCTAAGTAACTCACCATCTTACTATTTCACAGAGAGGGATTGATACACAGGTGCAATTTAAATCAGGTGGCTGATGTTGCAAATAAAATTTAAATTTAAAAAAAGAAAAGAAAAATAAATCAGGTGGCTAAGAGATTAAGTGTCTGCCTTCAGCTCAGGTCATGATCACAGGGTCCTGGGATCAAGTCCCACATCGGGCTCCCTGCTCAGCAGGAAGTCTGCTTCTCCCTCTCCCTGTGACCCTCCCCCTACTTGTTCTCTCTCTCTTTCATAAATAAATAAATAAAATATTAAAAAATAAATCAGCTGACTGAATGTGTATCTCCTTTATTTAGGTAAAACTCGGCGTGATTCTTTGACAAAGAGGTCCATGAAGCAGATAACGTGGTGAATTTTGCAAGAGCTTAACAAGACAAAGGTGTGTTGCCACTGACAGTGCTGGTGGTTTGTGCTTGGAGTTGTTCCTCAGCTCCTCTTCACAGTACATTGGGCCAGTTTTCTCCTCCATGCTCTCAGCCTCTTCCTCTTGCCCGCCTTCAGGTCACTGCTCCTCTGACCTGATGCCTCACTGGGAAATTCCACCATCTCCAAAACCTTCATGTTAATGACAGCTCTGAATTACATTCCAAAACTCAGAATGAAAACAAACAAACAAACAAACAAACAAACCCTGCATTTCTTTATTCTCTAAATCAAGTGAAATATGATTCACATTCCCACATTCAAAATTAAAAAGAAACCCTTTTTCCCCTCCTGGGACCTTATCAGTGTCCTAGGGAGCTTACGTAAACTCCCAGGTGAGCACACGTGTTTATGTATCACTATCTTGATACCCATTGTTGCCTTGCAGGCTGCATCCATTTATTCATTCCGTTCAAGTCAATCATTCATTAATTCAACAGATATGTGTTGAGTACTTAAACTGTGTGTCAGGCACTGTAACAGACTCTGAGATAAATGGGGAACAAGATAACTTGGTCCTGGCCAGCTACCATCCGTCCACTGATGTGGCTTAGTAGGGAAGCTGTCAGCTTCAGGCCAAGGCAGATACTTAATGCTTTGCCCTTTGACAGGTCCCATGCCTCGCAAATATCCTTCTACCTCTGGGATACTACAATCTTCACCACTCACAGAACCCACAAACTTTCTTTTTGTCTGTAAGGGAACCCAAATACCATCCTAGACTATTCCCTGACCCTCATTACCTCTGAAAACACCAAGCATCCATGCCTCTACCTCCTGAAAACTCATTCCCTCAGAGTGTCTAGACCAGAGAACACAAGTTAGCAATTTACACATCAAACAGGACCTACAGATGCATGCTTTAGGATTGCACACTTTTTTAAAAAATGGACTTCAATTAACAATTTAAAATCAGCCATTTTCACATAAAAATCCAGATTCCCATTTGCTTTAAAAACTGGAAAGACTGGTAACCAGTCCACATAAGAATGCCCTTCTAAGATGAGTATACCCACTCTGGTCCCCCAAGACCTTTTTGCACCTCCCCCCGACCCTGCATATCCCACACAGATATGTGTGCTAGTGACCCCAGTCTGTAATTATGATGGCAGATACTGCTATAGGTTCACTAAACCAGCTTCCTTTCTTCCTTGGGCACCGAGCTAGAATACATGTTGCCAGAGGGGAGGAGATGTGACTAAATTGTGGGCAATAGCCTGAGGATAGGAGTGATATTCACCCTGAGTAGATGTGGCCCATGAAAACTTCCTGCAGAATCTTCCATGCTACCTCTTGCCCATTGGATATAAAGGACAGAGACCCAGATCAGGGTAAAGACTCAAAAAGAAGTCTGCGACTGACTAAACAGAATAGAGCTTCCCCATTGACTTCATTATACTGTAAGGTGAGCAAGGCACAACTTGCTTACAATTATTTTGTATGAAGAAAAAAAAACAATTATTTTGTATGAAGCCATGGAGACTTTGCAGTTGCTTGTTATAACACTTAGCCCATTTGACAAATACACCATCCAAACCATAACCATATATCGGGGTCATCATCTGGGTAGGATTATATCTCCAATTTTTCTCTGCAACACCCAAAATCTATTTCCAGTATATACTCAGGCAAAAGCTGTGCCATCAAGAAAGGGATGGGAAAAGATAACAATTCTTTTGTTCATGAGATAGTTGAAATATAATTGGGAGGGGGAAGTTCAAGAAAACATTGCCCTGCTATCCCTTATCAAATTGTGTTAATATCAGCTGACACATGATGAGTACTTGCTAGGAGCCAGGCACTCTGCATACCCTATTCGTTTTTGACAACTACCTTTGAAGAAGGCATTATTACAGTTTCAAAGATAAGAACACTGAAGTTCAGAAAAGTTTAGCAATTTGTCCAAAATTACACAGCTTGCTGGTCATTTGCAAAGTGTGGTCAGGAACTCAGATCTGCCTGTGCTTGTTTCCCTGCCTGGTGTCCTCAGCCTCCTCCAAGGGGATCGATGTACTAATTCACAACATGATTGTATGCCAGCACCTGCTATAACATGCTGCTGACACTTCAGACCAAATAATGGATCTCATAGGTGGGACCTATAATATTTTAATTTGAAAGAATAACTCATAATGATGATTTCCATCACTAGAATAAGATGGCTCTGGAAGGAGATTTATTGTGACAGAGAAGTTGGTTGAAATTCTTCTCTCTGCCCTGCCTGGGCACTTCAAGGCACCCCCAGCCCACAGCACCATGCATCACAGCAGGAATTAGGATCAACATTGAGATCCTATCAGAGCCTCATTCCTAGACTAGTTTCTAAATATTTTAATTTCGCATATGCAAGCTGACTCCAAGATTATTTCCCCATTTCTAAAATGGAGATCCAAAATTGTGATGGAGCATAGATAGAATGTCATAGTGAGTTAGTTATCAGTTGTTGCACAACAAATTATCCCAAAATTTAGTGCCTAAAACAAGAACATTTATTTTCTCACATTTCTGCGGGGTCAGAAATCCACAAACATGTACGGTTCACTGAGCTCTCTGGTTCTGGGTTCCTCACAGCCTACAGTCAAGGTGTTGATTGGAGCTGCAACACTCTCAAGCCTCCATTGGGAGTAATCTACTTCCTAGCCAATTCCCATGGCTGTTGGTAGGATTCAGTTCCTTGTAGTTTGTCGGACCAAGCCCTTAGTCCCTCAAGAGCTATTTGCCAAAGTCCTGCATCAGTTTCTTGTCACTTGAGCCTCTGCACAGAGCATCTCACAACATGGTAGTTGGCTTCATTAGAACAATAAATCCAAAAGGACTCAAAAGAACATAGAAAGAGTACAAGTTAGACAAAAATCACAGCCTACTCACAATCTCAGAAGTAACATCTTGTCATTTTTGCCATATGTTAGTTGTTAGACGTAAGTCACTAGGTCTAGGCCACATTAAGAGGAGGGAATTACACAAGAGTATGAAGACCAGTACATCAGGATTATTGTGAGCTGTCTACCACACTATGTAGGAAATCTAGCCCAATTCATTATTCATTGTACACACTCAGTAAATAGTAATAGCAGTTATTACTATTGTTTTTATTGCTATTATATTATTATTATTATTATTGATGGTGATAATGATGATGCAAGAAAGATGACTACAGTCAAGACAAAAAGATCTTTTTGAACCCCAACCAGATTACCTACATTCAAATCCATGCTTAGCCTCTCCTTAGCTGTGTGCTTTAGTATAAGTTATATAACCTCTCTCTCCTCTGGTTCCTCATTGATAAAATGGGGAGATAACAGCAGGATTTATCTCATAGGGTTCCTGTGAAAGTTCAATGGCATAAGATATGTAAAGTACTTTAGCTCAGAAGCTAGAAAATAATAAGTATTCAAATATATGTTAGTGAACCCTGAGATCACCATTATTTTTCTGCTACCACTTGCCTAGGGCTACTTAGGCGACAATTGCCACAATAATGCTCCATAACAAACACCCACAAAATTTCAGTGGCAAAAAACAATTATCATTTATTTCTTACTCAAGAGTTTGAAGGTCAGCAGGGCAGCTCTGTTCCTTGAGTCTCTCATCCCCCTATTGGAGCCAAGTCAGCCAGGACAGTCAGCCTCTTGGCAATTGTAGAAGTCCAAGAGGGCAAGTCCACTGTGCAGTTTCACATCAACTGCTTTTTGTTTTAGAAACTGAAAAGTTACATGGCTTTCGTGAATGGAATGCACATGGAAGGGAGGTAAAAGTGCCAGGAACTCAAAATTTATTGCAATCCATCTTTGTCTTACTTTTTTGGAAGACAATCATAGAAGGTATAACATAGTGGTGGAGGATAGAGAGATAGGCAAAGGTAAACTGACATTTTCAAGTATCTTCCATGCTGAACATAGTCTAGATTTCATTTCTTATCACAACTCCTTAATGAGATAAGCACTATTATCCTCATTTTATAGTTCAAGAAACTGAAGCACAAAACTTTGCCTGTGGCTGGCTTATCTGAATCTAGATCTCATGTCACTGTATCACCCACTTCTGGATGATGCTTGACCATTATAGCTAAGGTCACTGGGGTGGAAGCATAGGGCTAGGACTAGCCTTGGGAGGCAACTGGCCTTGATTTCTGACACTTTGCAGAAGGTCTTAATTTCTAGGTGGCCACATTTGTAGAATTAGAAGGATAATTAGAGGTCTTTACAAGTCACTCCTCTCATTTGGAAAAGAAACTGAAGTTCAGAGAAGTGATAATACCAAATGAATGGATGGTAAAACCAGGATTGGAAATTTATCTCTAGAGCCCCAGGGCCTTTTCCACCTTGGTTGGCTACCTCTTTAGTTTAAGTCTCTGATCCCTGTCTAAATGCAAATTTCCCTGGGAAGAGACTTTTATATTTAATGTGATTGATGGTGGGAAGGAAAGGACTCTGCTTACCTCACACTGAAACTGGTTGTCCTAAATGACTACCCCAGGTGCCTTCATCAGAGTTCAGGTACAGGTGACCACGGCTTTGGTCTCAGCTAACTCTAGATGGTTAGCCCTAAAGACACTTTGTAAATCCTCTAGTCAAAGACACAGGTTTAAAAGGGTGGCCTTGAGGTCACACCACTAATTAGGAACAAGGGAAAAAAAAAAAAAGGAACAAGGGAAAGATTAGACCCAGTTTCTCTGATCCTGGGAAGAATGTCAGGTCTTTTTATCCATTCAGACTATATTTGGGCCACACCTTCCCAAGTGTCCGAGACAGTCACCATCTTGCCTATTGAACACATAGACCATGTTTACTTCTAAATTAGCCTTGAAAAGCAGCCACACGTGTTCTTAACAAGGAAAGAGACAAAAGGAACCTACTTGAATGCATAACCCTGTGATTCATTGATTTTTGTCTTCCAATTTAATTACATTGCAGGAAATATTTGGCTAAGACATGACTGCTTATGAATCTACATTAATACCAGGATCAGGGCAGTTTCAGGTCATTCTTCCTTTTGATTCTACTTTTACTTCTAGAATAATATCACTTTTCCTGTCTCATTTGTAATGTGATAGCAAAATAAGTGATAAGGTTTAATTGTCTCTGGAAGAAAAGCTTTTAAAAATGTATTCTGTAATATGCAACATATTTAGAGCTTACGATAAGCAATTTCTCTCAGGAGGAAGTTTTTCAAGGAAAAAAAAAGTGACTCTAAAAGTAATTTCAGCAGCAAAGTAGATTAAATATCCACCATATTAGTCACAGAGCATTAGATGGAATTGAATTGACTGAGCAGAGGTCAAAGAGTGGCTAAAGTTTTTAGCCCACCAGAGG
Organism: Canis aureus; assembly: GCF_053574225.1. Taxonomy (NCBI): domain Eukaryota; kingdom Metazoa; phylum Chordata; class Mammalia; order Carnivora; family Canidae; genus Canis; species Canis aureus. The sequence goes on from NC_135612.1 coordinate 44,772,555, forward strand.
AGCAATAAAATCCAACCATACTTAAAATCATTAACTTTAAACCCTTTGATATGAGATCCAAAACCTCACTGCTCATAGCAGGAACTTCCAAACACCAAGGCTGGTAAAAGAATAAATCCCTTCAAGAGCTCTACATTTCATGAAATACTTTAAATGGAATCGAAGGCAATGGGAAGAAACTGGCTTTTCCAGGCTCTTCTGAAGAAAATAGAATTCTACAAGGCTTATTTGAAACAAACAAATAGACTTCTGGTCTACCCTCCCAAATATTTACAGGCAGATTTGTTCCCACAACTGAATGCAATGTCAAAAGACTTCAAGTTAATTTCTGGAAGGAGAGGCAAACCTCAGGGTTATGAACTTTTCTTCTTTCTATTCACTCAGCCTCAAAAACACAGTCTAACTTTTCTTGCCACCACCACCACCATCACCTGACCAGCCCACCGAAGGGGGCATGAACTCGTACTCATACCTGAGGGGTGTTAGCTTCAAGTCTGTTTTGTTTTGTTTTTAATGACAAAGTGAGCTACAAGCCAGCAAAGGTGAGAACTCAGAGCCAAAGTGCTCTTGCACACTCAGGAGAGAAGCAGCATAGAATTTAGAAGCTGACTGGCAGATACAACTCAAACCTGAAGCAATGGGTGGCAAGCAATTAAAGATCCTGGAGAAACAGTCTCCAGTTAAATCAGTTCCTGAGAGACTACAAAGGACAAAAGAGAAATACACCTTTCCTAAAGGTTAAATAATTTATTCCTCCTTCCACTTCAACTCATTTGCTTACCATTGTTAAATGCACCATGTTCTGTCCCCTTAGCTAAAAAAAAAAAAAAAAACAAATCAATTTTTAAAATTCTATTAATGCTGTGAGTCATGTATCTGTAAATAATGGGAAATTCTCTTTAATGGTGGTATTGAGAAAGAATGAAGTACTGATTTGGGGGAGTGGAGAATTGGCTTTTAATTAGAATTGTATTTATGACTAAATAGGAAGTGTATTTGTTTCTGAGAAAGTGGGTCATCTAGATTCCATGCTCAGACTAATATATATTTGGGATAATGTTTTAGAAAAAGTTGGGTTCAATTTTTAAAAGCATGCAAATTTGTGAGACAAGGACAGTATTTGGGGGCACCTGGGTGGCTCAGTTAGTGAAGCATCTGCCTTCTGCTCAGGTCATAATCCCAGCGTCCTGGGATGGAGCCCCGCATCAGGCTCTCTGCTCAGTGGAGAGCCTGCTTCTCCCTCTCCCTCTTCCTGCTACTCTGCCTACATGAGCACTTTTTTTCTCTCTCCCTCTGCCAAGTAAATACATGAAATCTTAAAAGGAAAAAAAAAAAAACAGAACAGTATTTGAAAGGGACCACATGGATTACAATGATGCACAGACAGTAACAGTTGAGCTTTTAACTAAATGAGGGGACACTGAGTCTCCATGTACGGCAGAGTTGGACCAGAGACAGAGGCATCCTTGTGTGGGTTTAGCTGTTCTTAGATAAGCCAAATGGCTACCACTAAGCCTTGCGGTGGGCAGAACCACATGTAATATTATTATTTGACTGAATGCAGAGTGGGAAGGAATGGTCCTACCAAAGCCAGGAGATTTCAGCAAGCCTGTGTATATAAGATATATACATAACATCTGGGAAAGTGTTCTAAAACCTTAGACAGAGAGCTTTGCACACGGGCCCAGTGCTTATAAGCCCCTCCTCATCTGTGTGATCTTAGACAACTGGCTTAACTTTCTCTTGCCTCATTTTTCTTATCTGCTAAATGGTGTGATAGTAATAGTTCTAATCTCATCTGGCTATTATAAAGATTCACTGAATTAGTATCTGTAGGCATGAGAGTAATGCCTGGTAAGTACCAAACACTGAATATTTGTTCTTATTAGCTCTTTTTTAAAAATAACTAGTGGATGCACATGGTACACATTTTTAAAGATCTAAAGCAGCACACAGTAAAAACTCAGCCACCTGTCACCATCCTTGGTTTCTGTTCTATTCCCTGGGGCAATCAGATTACCATAGTATTAGGTAACTTATTAGAGATATTATAAACATGGAACACCTGTGTGTCTATACTTTCTAAAAAAAAATCAATCATAGAATACCCTACATGTTCTTTTCTGAACTTTGTTATTTTCACTTAGTAATTCATCTTGAACATAGTTCCCTCACCATCCTTAGAAAAGCCCCATTCGGGATCCCTGGGTGGCGCAGCGGTTTGGCGCCTGCCTTTGGCCCAGGGCGCGATCCTGGAGGCCCGGGATCGAGTCCCACATCGGGCTCCCGGTGCATGGAGCCTGCTTCTCCCTCTGCCTGTGTCTCTGCCTCTCTCTCTCTCTGTAACTATCATAAATAAATAAAAATTAAAAAAAAAAAAAAGAAAAGCCCCATTCATGTCGGTATCAATACACCAGATTTCTTAAGCATAAGGGTCATGGCTTCTTAAGCAGCTCCTTATTGGTGCATGTGTAGATTGTTTTCAACCTTATGCTATCACAAACAATGCTTCCATGTCTGCAGGTATATAAACATCTTTGCAAACATATGTTTATATCTGTAGAAAAAAATTGATTGCAAGTGGATTTACTGGCTCTTGACATAACTAATCTTGACATAACTGTCCAACTATTCAAAAGGAGATCTTCAGATGTGAATATATTTTTGTCTGATTAAAACTGTATTACAAACAAAAGGTATTATTTTATGCAGCTCAGCCAGTTGAGCATTCAACTCTCAATTTCAGACTCACGTCATGTTCTCAGGGTTGCAAGATCTAGCCCCACATCAGGTTCCACACTTAGCAGAGAATCTTTTTTTTTTTTTCTTAGCAGAGAATCTATTGGAGATTCTCTCTCTCTCTTTCCCTCTGCTCCTCCTCCCCATTCAATAAATAAATAAATAAATAAATAAATAAATAAATAAATAAATAATTTTTCTAACTTTCTTGTTTGGCAGATGAGGACACCAAAGACACACCATGATATAGCAGCAGTTGTATGTGACAGGGGAACACCTAGAACATCCAGGGTTCTCATTAAGTTTCAAGTGTCTGCCTTTTTTTTTTTTTTAAGATTTTATTTATTTAATCATGAGAGACAGAGAGAGAGAGAGGCACAGGCACAGGCAGAGGGAGAAGCAGGCTCTATGCACGGAGCCCGATATGGGACTCGATCCCCGGTCTCCAGGATCACGCCCCGGGCTGAGAGCAGCCCTAAACCACTGAGCCACTGGGGTTGCCCTCAAGTGTCTGTCTTCGCATTAGATTGCCTCCTCCTTAGTCTTGGAACTTCATGAATCCAAATCAGAAGACAAGAAGCAAAGTTTAAATTTATGTAAAAGTAATTTTAAATGGCCTATAATTGGGGCCTTGCTGGAAAAGACTCCAATTTATGTATTTCATTGGCATATTGATGAAATAAATAAGGTTCCATATAAATTATGCTTATCAGTAAGCATATATGATATCAAAAGTCGTATCAATAATACCAACACTAATGGTTCTTCTCTGATGAGGTGTACAAAAATATTTTTAATCTCTTTTAGATTTTTAGAAAGAAAATATTTCATTTCCAGAGAGACCATACATGTAGTTTTCTGAGGAATAATTCGTTGAAATGAATATAGTAACGCTTTTCCAGAAACTGATGAGTATCTCACAAATAATGCAAAACTGAATTATCTACCCAAATTTAGAAATTCTCCCTCAAACTGTAATCTCCTCCAAGGTATGGTTTCCCAGAAGGTAATCAACAATCATCAGTTGTGTTTGTATGTCACTCATTTCAATGTCCTACATAGAAGATGACTTATCTAGAGTCGTAATTGTAAATCAAGAAATTGAATCTTAGCATTAACATCACACAATATAAAAAGTTTCACTCTGTGTAGTATAAATAAATACTTTTTATTAGACTGTTTTACAATAACATAAATTCATAGGTGATGAAAGCAAAAACATAAATAACCGAAATACACCACGGCATCCCTTAAGAGAGGCTTAGGAACAATGTTTAATAAATACTATGTATGACTACCAAAATGAGATTGTGGCATTGTTAATACCCTGGGACAGAACTCTCCATAGAACATCATTTATTTACACCATACACAAAACACCAAAGTTAGAAGCTGACATGGCCTCCCATAAAATTAGCTCGGCTACAAATCCCAAACCATGTACATGAAGTGACTAATTACTTCCCCTGCTTGTTTGGCTGGTATCATTAGGGCACATCTCATTTTACTGTTTTTGTATGTGCTTTTACATGTTTCTGCAATTTGATATTATCTGTTACAAACAGTCAGCTACTTAGGGGCTGCTTCCAAAGTATTTTATAACAAGCCCAGACGGGTGCTTTAATGAGCCTATTACAAGGGCTTCGGAAAGAAGAGGCTTTTGTGAGTCTCTTCCTGCCCCCTTTGGAGTTTAGAAGGTGGGAGAAAGCCGTTGAGAGGAGGGTTTAAATGAGCCTTTGCTGGCTGTTCCACCTGTGAATAGCACTGGTGTGTTGCAATTAGAAAGAGGGCGTGGCTCAGAGGGAGCTGAAGGCATTCCAGGGAGCATCTTGGGGGAGCTGACAAAGTGGCCGCCTAGGGCTCCCGACAGGGGCTGTCTCAGAATCTGAGCAGATTCTTGCTGGCACACCAGCATAAATTTGGACTAATAACTCTTTTCCAGACTCTGGTGCTAGTATACCAGTCTGCATCTCGAAGGACAGACTCTACCCCTGTGAATAGAGTTTGGTATGGATAATTGGATGCTGCATGCTAGTGAGAACTCCTTGGAACTGAGGTCAGACCTCTCAATAATCTACTCCTCCCTCCGCCCCTTACCAGCTCTGTGGTCTGTGGCAAGTTACTTATGAAACCCATTTGTGCCTCAGTTTCTTCACCTGTAAAATGGGCATTATAATCATGCCTCTCTCAGTTGTTTTGAGGATTAAATGTTGCATGTAAATTACTTGTTTTGCACAGTTTTTTTTTTTCTTTATTAACTGAGGCCATTCCCAGTACATATTAAGGACTCGTTGGGGACTGGATATATATAATATTCGTCCTCTCCTCACTGCCCACCAGAGACCAAGGTAAATGGTAGGTACTCAAATGCATATTGAATAAAATTTCCAAGTGTGTTAACACACCACTGTTGGTTCAAACATACATACATACATAAATTGTAACACAAAAAATGTAGTTATCATTATTTAATTTATTGAAATATGATTCTGTGTATTTCCCCTTGGATTTCTCCAATACATTGACCCCGGTCAGAGCACGTAGCCCAGCCCTTTGGGTAGTTCCCTGCCTCAGGGAATTTTGTAGAATTGAAAAGAGATGTTCAAGAGTTCATCCTATATTTTGTAAAAAATTAAACCAAAGGTTCTACACTGAAATTTTCGTGTGTGTGTGTGTGTTAAGTTGAACTTGAGAGGCTTTAAAGTTTCAATTACTCTCCAGTTTCTAAAGTCCTCACAACTTCTTGTTTCACAGGATCCACTTCATTTATTCTTCTCACTGGCTTGCTTCTGAGTCAGCAACCCTGGGAGCTCATGAAGACATGGTGTATCCTAGAGAGAGGGAAGAGAGGGATGTGCTGGCAGGGAAGCATGAAGCACAGATTTCCCCGAAGCTAAAGACACTAAATGTTAGGGGAGGTACCTCTGATGGGGGAGACTGTATCCCACCTGATGGCAGCAAGAGCTCAGAGGGGACAGGACTGCTCAGAGGCGAGACCCTACCAAATGACTCCTAGCCTCACCCATGATTCACCCCTGTCCCAAATCTAGTATAAAAGCCACAGAACCAGGACATCTGGGTGGCTCAGCGGTTGAGCGTCTGTCTTTGGCTCAGGGTGTGATCCCGGGATCTAGAATCCAGTCACACGTCGGGCTCCCTGCAAGGAGCCGGGTTTTCCCTTTGCCTGTGTCTCTGCCTCTCTCTCTCTCTCTCTCTCTCTGTCTGTCTGTCTCTCATGAATAAATAAATAAAATAAAATATTTTTTAAAAAGCCACAGGACCTCTGGACCGAAGTAACTGTAAAGAGGCCCTTGGGGGTGTTGGAACTCAAATGTGACCTGATGACCAGTGATGGGCTGCTGACAGGGTGTTCCCAAGGCTTCGCTGCTGTGTCACATGGCAGGACCTTAGGCAGCCCCAAGAAATGGCAAGGACATCGGAGAGAGAATCCATAATGCCTGAGATCGCCTGACCACCAGCCCAGAGGAAAGACTGCTTAGGGGCAAACTATCAAAAAAACAAATAAAAAATAAATAAATAAATAAATAAATAAATAAATAAACAAACAAATAAAAGAAATGAAAACTATCTTATGCTGCCCCTCAACTATAAGTTTTAGCCAGCTCCATTACTGTCTTTTTGATGCAATGCATTCTATGCTGAATGAATCTTCTTTAATTAATGTTATATTTTAATGGGAGAATGTTGTAATAAGCTACTGTTTTATATGTGCGTTAGAGACCACATTATACATGAAAATCTTCAATATCAGACATTTTAAGGGTTTTCCCTGCCTGTAAGTGTTGTCCTGTGGGCCAACTGGCCAGTGGCCTTATTTTATTTGAGTAGGAAAATAATAATACAAATATACAGAGATGGTAGGCAAGACAGGCATTCCCCACTTTTCCATGGACCCAACCAGAAGCTCCATCTTTTTTTCCAACTTGTCTGCCATGAACTCTTTAAGTTTCAGATTGTGGTACAGAGGCTAATATGGCAATACTTTCAGATCTCCTAACTCCCTGTGCATAACTCCATCTTCCCTGCATCTCACTGGGTACATGGAACTGGTGAGGTTTATCTGAATGAGAAATAATCTTTTAAAACAGGATAGCTCAAAACCACCATTTGTCTTCAGATCGTCTCCAATGGATATTGGTGACTAAATGCTTTTCTCCCCTCTTTCCTTCCCTGAGGGAAAGAAAACTTCATTCAGACCTTTGGCCCAACTAATGAAAATCTCAAAAAATATATTCTTGCTAATTACCCAAGTGATGGCCACTTCAGGTCAGATCCAAATGTATCTGCGCTGTTTGTTCATGACTAACCACTCACCATTAGGCTGCATATCATAGTTTGTTACAAACCAAAAAATCTTTTTTGCTATGCTGAAAGAGTGTTATTTCATATTCCCTGTTTTTAAGCTACATCACCACCACTTTCAGGAGAAATTGTGATCCTGTCATCCTTTCTCGCAGAAGAGACCTGGCACCATTCATCATGATGCAGATTCCCCTCCAGTAGTGACCCCATGAGGCAAAAAGAGAAATCCATTACCAGGCTCATTCAGGTCTTTGGCCTGCCTTCTGAGAAAGCCTGCAAGGATGAAAACCTCACTAACTATACAAGCAACTTAATTTTGATAGGTAATATTTGACCATTAGATAGCAAGCAGGATTTGCTCAACTTCATGATGTCCAAATTGTTCACCATCTCATGCAGGCTTTTTTCTTTTCTTACCAGCTAAATGTATGTGAAAAATAATTTCAAAGATACAAATCATCAGGAGAGTAGAGCCTGGTTCTCATGCTTAGATAAATATACAATCTCAGAAGTCAGAGGATTTGTATCAGTTCTTGAAATGGGATTGATTTAGGGTCTGAAAAACCACTGATTTGATTACTTTCTTCTTACACAAACTCATCAAAGAAAATGTCTTCTTCTAACCACATTGGGTTTAGTTTGGAGTGCCTTGTCCATAGTTGATTTCAACTCCTGTTACATGGTGAGAGAGAGCCACCATTTCAAATATTTGGCATGATTCATTAGAAAAAGTGCCCCAAATTGCCATAGGTTATTTTTGCACTGTGTAACAGTGTTTTCCTCCTGCAAAGATTAGTGTCTTTGAGATATATTGTCTTGCATCAAACATTATCTTATTGTTTGTTGCAGAAGCTTATGGAACACAGAGCAATCTTTCCACACAAATACATGAAGATTCACTACCTCAATTCCAAACACACAAACTTGAAATCTGTCCACCAGAATTTCTTCTCCTAAGTTTTACAGAAATGTGAAAACATTCAAACGTAGCCAACACAAGCTTCATTGGTTTGACATCATGAATAGAAATCAATGAAAACGGCATCCTTTTCTTCTAATTGGGATGCAGAATTCTGTGTGGTTTGATTTTTGGTGGCACCACTTGCCAAGGCACAAGTCTGAAAATGACTCCTACCCATTGTCATACTGGCTTCCTCATCCCACCTCAATCATTCACTCGTGGGGCAAAATCATGGTCATTTTTAATTGCACCCACAGTTACTTAATTACTACAGTAATTGGTCACTTGTATCTTCACAATCAGAGGCAAATGCCTGATTTCCACTGCCAACAGCAGGTATAATTATTTATTAGCAGAATTTCCACCTGACATTAGAAATGACCACCAAAATAACAGGTGCAAAAAATAAAGTGTCTAAAATTTGGGCTGAATCAATACCTCATTTCGATAAAGGAGACTGGCAACAGAGAAAATAAATAATGAGAACTGTCTATGTGACCTGAAGAAATCTCTGCAGGAAATAATGAAAAGTAATTGTGAGGAGGGGTGAGAGGAGGTGAGGAATAGAGAAAGGAAGGTACAGAAAGAAGGAGAGAGAGGGAGTGAGAAAGAACCTACAGTCTTAGGGAAAAAATAATACCACCTTATCAAAATGAGCAAGCCACCTAATCAAAGCTAGCCCGACTTCCCATCATCTAAATCAGAACTGCCAGAATGAGGCTCCAGTGATCAATTTCTTTTCACAGATAACACAGGAGGAGAAGGCCTAACACCCAAGTACATTTTTCATCCTTAAAAACCAGCCCCTCCATGTCTGAAGGCTTTTCTTTCCCCCTAAAGATGTTGTGGGGCCTGGGGAACCACTTAAAAGTTCCTTGCTATGCTCGCCCAAGAAACACAAAGTGTTGGTGAAGGATAAACAAGAGGGCTTTTTCTTTGACCCGCTCTGCAGAGTGATGGGGTAGTGTTGTTAGTTTATGTGAGAGAAAATAGCATAGGCTTTCTGAAAACAGTGGAATTGGATTAAGGCCTTTGTACAAGCCTCAATGCTGAGGGGAATTAGCAAGAGTTGTAGGCACTTAAAGGGGCCCTCATGCTGAAGCTTATCCCAGATTTTGCACAATAAACATTTAAATATCAACGGTGTTTTGCAACTTGCAGCACTAATGTATAAACTTCTCTCTTTTGAAACTCCCAAATCCTTCCAAATGTCTGCAACACCCTCCACAGAAACATATAGGACCTAGAGCAGAAAACACCTAGTCAATGATGTAAGTCTGCTTTTTAAAAAGCTGTTTCTCCTTTTCTACCTCCAGGATCCAGAATGTTTTATAACGGCTAGCTAGTTTAAGGACTTCAGATGCTCTATGTAATTTTAATCATTCAACTTTCTTTCAGGCTTTGCATTCTGATCTTGCGGGAGGGGGGGTGTTGCCGGGGCGGGGAGGGGGGGTGTCCCAGGGATGGATAAGGATGCCTAGTTGAGTTTAGAACTGTTTCGACCAAGATTTTGTTGTTGTTGTTGTTGTTGTTGTTGTTGTTGTTGTTTTTAAACATCAGAATCCAAAAAGGTATTTTGTTATAGAAGGACTCCTTAGGAAATTTTCAAAAGAGAAAACCAACTTTGGAAGAAAGGAACTATTTTGTCTACAAGCCTGCTGCCTGCCTCATTGAGAATCCGCATATGCAAGCTAGTTCCCACCCCACACACTAATCTGATACCCGGGTGTCCTGACTGAGGACAGTAGACTGATTTTTGTAGCAAGAGTATCCAACATCAAACAGTTATTTGATCTCCCTGATATTAAGCAAATTCTATTTCTCTCTTTAAGAATTCCAAACTCCCAAAAGTAAAATCAGAGTGTTATAGAGCCAAAGGGGGAGAGAGACAGCTTTAATTCCTCTCTCTCCCGAAATTGATCAGAAGACAGACATCATATTTTGTTTTCTGAGAACAGGATATTTGCTCTTGCTTCCTGTGATTCTTCCTTTCAGTGCTTTGTGTAATCTGCGCCCTGGTGTCGTTTTTTAACATTTGCTGCTCTTAATTTCATACTAAAGCAAACACTAGGGTTGCAAGCACATTTTTCATCAAAATCTACATCAGTAGTTTATGGAACTTAATGAATAAACAGATCCCCTTCTTCCTTTCCAGCATATATTGTCTCGAGATGATTCTAAGCAACTCAGCCTGGTAGTAATGTATTCCATCCAATTGAAGAGTTTGCAGGGAAATATATCTACAGTGACCCAACAGAGTAGTAAAACACTTGTTTGAAATTATTTTTTGTAACTGCGCTCATTTCATGCCTGAAAAGGCAGTGGTAAAAATCTCATTGCACTGGGGGCTGGTGGGGGCGGGGAGTATGGGGGAGGAGGGGGATAGGGGGGTGGCAGGCGGTGAGGGGGGGGTGGGAATGAAGACATAACTGTCCTGTCCAGCTCTGAGGCATGTTGAAGCAGTTTGCCTATTGAATTTGATACAATGATGTGTAGATGAATAAAGTTATCTCCGGTTCTGAATAGGATGGTGTCAGTGGGAGGGTAAGAGGGGGGAACTTGGAATCTGAAAAGAATTCTTTTTTTTCTTTTTCTTAAAAAAAAAAAAAAGAGGGAGAGAACTTGAAGGTCAGGGTCCAGCTGCCCGGCAAGAGTAGAACACAACAAAATGCTGGACAGGCCCAAATAAAGACAACTATAGACACCCAGACACAGATATTGCAAAAGTTGCTTGCTTCAAGTAACTAATGTATTAACATATATTTCTATAGGCAAAGAGCTATTTCTTTCCTGTAGGCTGTCTTAGACACTGATGAAAACATAAGAACATGAAGAGCATCTGTAAAAATTACAGCTTTAATGAAACAGATGAAACAGGCCATCAAAGGTAGGAGAAAAGAAGAAATTTTAATGATTATGGCTTAATTCTAATAGATTATAATTATTATGATTGGTATGAACCAGTTTCTGACTGACATTCCATTTTCCCCCATTTAAGCTTTCATTTAAAAAAGGAGGGGGCAGGGGAGCCAAAAATACCCACCAGCCACTAATTATTCTCCAGGATTTGCTGCTTAACTCAATACAAGGCCTTTAATCAAATAGAGCAAAGAGATAAAACCTTTCAATGTGCATCATCACAGGGGTACACACTCTTCCTCATCCTGTTCTTTTTGTATAGGTCTAAAAAGTTATAGCATTTTGGTTTTTAACAATCCGAGTTCTGTGATACAAAGAGAAGATCTGAAGACTTTGCAGGTGGTCAGATGGATTAGAGCTAAAAGGTTGGGAAGTTTATGGCAGATCAACTTGATCTAATGTTTGTTATCTGTTCTCAGTACTGCTGGTGGCTTTTAGACTTTTATTGAAATGTGGCGGTATTTGATGCTTCCTTTGGTTAGATGATGCTCGTCTGTACCCTGATAAGTTTTTAGAAGGCAGAGAGAGTGATTTCTCTGGAGATGGAAGTGGAATAAGGGCCCCAAAAGGGTCTGAAAATCATGTCCCTCCTTGCCATGTAACAGCAGTCTCCTTTCTGTCAAGCTATACCTGCAAAAAATGTTCTCAAAATTATAGATTTTGAGGTGTTTTTGAAAAAACTTCTCTCATAACAAATTGATATCCAGGTTGGAAATATGCCACATGAAAGTTTTGCTTCTCTGTACTTTAAAGCAAAATAATAACTCAACTATGATGATGCCAGATTATAAAAATTCAAAATGTATATAGCATAGCATAGAGAGGTGTTAAGCCACTGTGTCATACACCTGAAACTATTGTAAGCTTTGTGTGTCAGCTATACTTCAATTAGAAGGAAAGGAAAGGAAAGGAAAGGAAAGGAAAGGAAAGGAAAGGAAAGGAAAGGAAAGGAAAGGAAAGGGAAGGAAAGGAAAAAGAAAAAAAGAAAAGAAAAGAAAAGAAAAGAAAAGAAAAGAAAAGAAAAGAAAAGAAAAGAAAAGAAAAGAAAAGAAAAAAATTTCAAAGGGAATGGAAAATCTTATTTCTCTGCATTATGGCTCCAGACTTTATTCTAATTCCAGAGTAGAAATTTAGATTTAAATCCTAAATATTAACATAGTTTTTTTAGGGGTATTTTCACAGAGATTGCATTGCATTTGATATTTGCAATCAAGCCAAAAGTATTTATAAATTGAAAAGTACCTAATTTCAGTGAAAAACTGAAAACACAAATAATACTTCATAACCTAAATTATCTCACTGGCTGATATAACAGCCCTGGATACTTCCACATTTTACCATCACCTATACTAGAGCCCTATTCCGCAGTGGAAAAGCTCAGGACTGATCTATACATTTCACTGCATTACGCTATAGGATGGCATGGTATTTGAATCCTGACAGTGGTCTTACACCTCCACAGGGGGAAAAAAGCCAGAGGGATGAGTTTCTTCATCATGCACGTTGCTATTAGGCTATTGACACCCTATTGTGTGGTTGAGAGGTAAAGAAACGCAGGAGATTATTCAGAACGTGAGATCGTGGATGTTTTTTAAAGATGTCCCTACAGCAAGTAGGATTTCTCTCGTGTGGTCTTCGGGCCGCCGAGCGCGCTCTGGAGCTGCAGTTGTTAAAGGCGGGATTGGTGGCATGCTGTGTTTAATGCAACTCTTACCAACAACTTGCAAAGATTAGGAGACTGGCAGAGTGATGTCAATGAAAGTTTAAGGGCTCTGCTTTCTGAAGTTGTTCTGAGTTAATAATTAATGGATATCTTTCTTTGATGGTTCTTTTATATTTAGATGCAGCTGCCTGAAAATCAGCCACAAAGGAAACTTGATTTTGTTTGTCATTAATTTTGACTTTGTTTAACAAATGTTTTTGCGTGCCTTAGCATCATAGCTTTTTAATTTGGACTCGGTTTAATGTGGAGATGAAATCCTTGATTAACCAAACTGTTGTTAATTTTCAGGCATTGGTGATGGTGTGTTTTATGGAGTGAGGTCGTTCTAAGTAGTTTACCATCTTTCAGATGGGCTGAATCCAACTAACAGTTCAGTGGTGATGCTAATTTTGATGGACTATATTCACAGAGGAGTTCCTATTCTCCTGTAATGTAATAATTCATTCCCAGTTTCTTTAGCATGGGACTATTCTGATACTCTCTCCTATGCTATATTTTTTAAGACAACAGGGAGAATTACATAATTGCCTGCATAAGCAAATCCTAAATGTCTTCCCTCTGCATGTGTCCTGTCCAATAATAGGCAACAATTTGACCGAATTAATATGGGAGATACCGATTAAGAAAAAAAATTAAACTTTGAAGGGTATCCAGCCTTGAAGATATTCAACTAAACTGTTGCCATAAAATACATGTAATTTACCAGGATTTTTATTTGCACCAAATCCAATCTATCTCAAAGATTTCGGTCTGCTCTTAGAAATAAAACAGCAAATTTAATGTTTATGTAATGTGCATTGGATATACTTTGATAGAACCATACTTAAAGTCATTTCAAATGTCTTTTTTATGCCAAAACAATTCCTGTTGACTCATTTCCAATTTCTAATTATATGAATAATTATTTCTGAATCCCACAGTTCTCCTAAATAGCGTTTATTTTAACAACTGCAATTGATACTTCCATCAGTTAATATACTGTCTTGCTTCAGCAAATAACTAAACATCTGCTGGTTGCATTTACTGTCACTGAGTAAATGATTTTATTTAAAAGAAATCATGTAAATTAGAGAGAAGGACAGACTACACAATTTTCTCTTTTTCATTAGCCAGAGTTTCCTTTCCTTTAAGAACTGGTTTGATACCTGAAGAAAATTATTTGCCTTACCAGCTTTCTGTAACATGGTTAGGGAATAAAATTTGGTTCTAGAAAAACAACATAAAAATAAATTCTATTTGCTTCAGGGTATTCCTTAATGCCCCAACTGTTGATATTTAATTAGTTAACTGGAATAGTTGAGATCTTTAATAGTTGTTGGTACTGGTGCTTCATTTTACTGTGTTATATTATGCTCTGTTATCTGACCATAGCCTTAGCTTTCAATGAAAGCTTTCATTCCCTAAATCTATATCTGCTACAGAAAGGGCAAATAGATGCTTTCAAGACTATTTTTCTTAGATTTTTTTCCTGTAAGTATTTAAAAGTCTTTCTCTCAGCCCCTTCTAATACCTACAGATGGCATGCTTTCAAAAAAAAAACAAAAAACAAAAAACAAAACAAAAAAAAAAAAAAAAAAGGAAACCTTCCTCATCATTCCAACATTCCCTGTGCTATCGGTGATCTCCTGTAATTGATAAGAGCATCTCTAGCATGTTTCTATCTGACAGGTGTCAGACTCAAAAACCACAGAAGCACTGGGGTCATAATATACTTGTTCATGCCTCTACCTGTTTTCACTGAGAAGGTTAGAAAAAGAAACTGCTACTGTCTTCCTGGATGTGAGACTACTACTTGGGTTGGACTTGACAATACCTCAGAATGATGTGTCAAAAAGATAGGGGGAGGCATTTATGAAAACTCTCAAACCAAAATGCTGAAAGGTGAATGCAGAAGTACAGAGAAAACATATGTGAGGGGTTACTTTAATTAGTACAATCAATAATACTGGTTTGTTGTATTTTTTTTAAGACTCCACTTTAAAAAAAGAGAAAGCAAACAGTTACGTTTTTGTGCAAAATGTTTGTTTCACAATTCAGCAATTAAATGAATCTTACATAGATAGTATGGAAATGCTTTTTAAAGAATAGTGACACTTGTTGCAAACTTTTTCTTTTGGTAACATCTCATAATCACACATTAAAAGATACATTTTGTTCTCAAAGGGGTAATTTCAAGATCAATATTGCACAAATGATCAGGACTAGATTTATGGCTGGTCTCGTGTTTCCAATACTAAGGATATTTAGTACTCCATTTAGAAAAAAGAAAAAGAACACCAGGATATTTTAGAGTGACGTTTTGATGATCCCTGATTTAATTCTGTTGAAGTTCCTTTTTTAGCTAAAATGGAAATTGCCTTTCTCCCTGCTTTTGTCAAAATCTAGAATTCATTTCATCCTCAGTTTCCAAATTGTCGTGCATTTTCCAAGACTAAAAAAATCATTCAAAAGAAATGTTAGAACTTCAGGATTATTTGCAGGAAAACAAGGTATAAATGAAACGTGTATGTCTTCTAAAAGACTATGCAAAAAATTAAGGAACAAAAACTAAAGCACCACCAGGTTTTTATTCTTTTTAATCTCGAGAAAGCTTACCATGACATTGGAAATTATTCTTGCTGTTGATTCTAATAACTTTATCTAAAATGCATGAGCATCTTTAAAACATGTTACTCGTTACTTCTATTAGTAGCCTGATGAAAATTCAAATCTGCACCTCATTATCTTTAAGTATAAATACACTTTCAATGGCATAACACCTAAACTGAGAATATATACTTCATGAAAAATGAAAGGCTCAAAAAATACAAAAAAAAAGAAAGAAAGAAAAATGAAAGGCTCACCCACATTCACTGTATTAACTTTAAGCTATAATGAGATTAAATATTGTTTTCTCTAAATTGATTTTATATATTCCTGCTGTTTTTACCTTATACTTTGTACTTTACTTTGTACTTTGGTTATGTTATCTTTTGCTCAAAAGAAGTCCACTGCTGGAATATTGGGGGTGGGGGTTAATGCACCATTTTCCCACTGTAATAGATATAGTTTTAGAATGTTTGTCCTTGAGTTTAAAATAAAAGATATGTTAATAAGTGTCCTATTCAAGACTTTCTTCTCCTACACTAAGAAGCTTGTTTTCATTTGACAAAAACTATTAATGCTAAAACAAAAATTGTTTTGAATTCATTTATAAGGGATAGACACCTACCTCTTTAGTTAAAATCAGTGATCCATTAAGGCTTTCTAGCTTTTTTCCAAGCTGTGAGCATACTGAGTATTTAAGTATGAATAAGAGTGAAGGTGGGGGGTAGGTTTAGCTAAATAAAAGATTGCTTGATATCTTGGGGTTCTTTGAAGAGTTTTATAGGCTTAGAGTTCACAGTTTGAATGAAGGACTTTTTTTAACTTTTATATATAGAAATTTGTTAACCTGAATTTCAATTATTGAATAATTAATTAATTACACTAATTACCTTAGTGGAAAAATTTACACAGTGAGCAACCTAAGTTTAACTCATAAATTGAAGTGATAGACTTGATATTGAAATAATTAATATTGATTCCGGATGTCAGCGATTTTTATTGTTTAACACAGAATGTTCACTTTTCATGAAAAATATTAAGGTATTTATTTAAGTGTTAAACTACCGAAATATTTTATACAAAGAAACCCCCAAATATTTACATGTTACAATGCTTTTGCTTTGGGAATTTGTAAATATTGGCACTCAAAAAAGTAAAATAAAATAACATAAAAGTGTTCACTTTAAATAATTTTTTATGAAGAATACTGATTCTTGAATGCCAGGAATTTGAAAATAAAGTAACAGAGAGACTAAATGACAAAAAAAAATGCAATATTTGCCTTTGGAAATTTTGCCTTTTAGAAAAGATTTTAATAACATCAACATATACCAAAAATTCTATAAATTAAAGAAAGAAAAAATGTGTCATTTTTTTACTGAATGTTACTGCCTATTTTTTAAAAAGTTATTCTTTATTTACCTAAGAATACTTAAAGAAGTCTTCAAATGCACAAAGCAAATAAAATGAATTCAATCTTGCAGACTTCTATGAAATACTTTTACAAATGAAAATAAATGGAAGGCAAACAGAGTACACTTGTTCCAATATTGACACAAACCAATGAGAAACAGAAAATTTACTTTCATTCTGCACAGAAATGTTTCCCCTCCTAGCAAAACTCTCTGTCACAGTATTATTTTTAAAGGATAACCAGGATGTCATACTCTTCACTGGTTTATTTCTTAACCGTGATACTAACTTAGAATTTTAATAGAATTATACCTTTGAAATACCTTTCAATCTTCATTAACTACAACTGGTGTGTAGTCTGTAGCAATGATCTAAAATATAGAAATAGGTTCAATAGAAAGGATACAGATATACTTGAATTGTTTTTGCTAGATTCTGTTATTTACTGTGGGCTACAGAAACAAATAGTAATATTTCATGGTAATTTTCTATGATAGAACACATTTCAAAATCATAAATGACCTAACATAATAAATTATAAAATCAGACTCAGACTCATAAATCATTACTTTCTTTGCAATTCCTGCTATTGCCTTTTAAAATGACTGTTCCAAAATGCCAAATATACTGTAGCAAATACTTCTAAACTTTTATAAGCTACCTCCTCATTCTTACTGCCCTTGAAATAAATATTGCGGTTGAATTTTATCATATGGAATTATAATTAAGAAGGAAATTTTCTTCATATATTATAATAGAATGAAAAAAATATTCTCACAAAAAAAATCTCTAATTTTGGTGGTCCATATAAAAATTGTGAAATCTGCATGAGCTTAGTTTTATTTTTATTGTAGTTTAGTCCACAAGCAAATAGAAATGTAATCAGGCATATATAAAATTAATCTTCTCTAAATCTCAAAATACTGACAATATTGACAGTGAAAAGTAAAGTTCTACTATAGTAAAATAAAGAAGCAATGTTGTTAAGCTCCAGTTATCATAATTTAATACCATCCAAGTAAATCCTAAGTGTCTAATTAATTGCTTTGATTAAAGATTTCCAAAATAATTATTTAAATGATCCATAGAAAACATAAAGGACAATATTCTGAATTCTATTTCATTTAGGCATGCAACTTAAGGAAAAAGCATTTCTTAGAAATATACTTAAATAAATATTAGTGTGATGATTTAACTTAGCATTTGATTTGATTGATTAAAAATTACTTGACAAATAACAATGAGAGAGGACAAAAACAAAAGTATTTCTATTTCTTCTTGAAATTTAAATTACTAAAATAAAGGATTCCATGTTCAGATTGGGGTACTATGATATTCATTTCAATTTGAAATGGAGAATTTTTTTTAAATTGCATTTTTTTCATAAAATTTATTGTTATTAAATTAAGAAAAATGCTTCCTTGAGTCATGTGTTCAAATGCAAACTAAAGCAAAGTGTTTCATATTTTATAAGACCTAAGGCATAGACAGTGTATTATGATTTAAAGAAAAATATCCATATGCTTTTTTTAGTCCTGCTATTCTAGAATTATTTGGATGGAAATTATATTGTCAGGTGAAAACCTCAATCTTTAAGGAAATTTAACCCAATATTGAATTAAGAGTCTACTAAAATTAGAAACTAGTTTTCCTTATTTTGGTAGTCTGCACTACACTGGTATTTATTTATAAACCTTTTGAAATTTTTACAAACTGTAACCAGCACCAGTTATAGGTGAAAGTATTGACCAGTATTTTGTTTGTGGTAACTGAAACACAGTGTCAAAAATGTATATTTTAAAACTATAGTTCATGTTGGTTTTATTTTAATGTTTTTCCTATGTGAGCATAGTTCGCTGCAGATTGAAATTATTAAATGGCCCTTTATCCTACAGTCTATATTCTAAGAAATTATCAGAGATGTGAATTATGCCTCATGAACATTTTTGGATTTGTCAAATGATAACATAATACATTTTAACCAGGAATTATTGCCTCACGTATATGGGCAGATTCAAGTTAAATAAAATTTCAAAAAATAAAAAAATAAAAAACAGTTCGCTAAACTTAACTTTTTCTCACAATAGAAAGTCTTTATTATAAACTTAGCCGAGTTACTTAATCAGGAACGGATTATCTAATAATGAAGGAGAAAATTCTAGAATGAAAAAGAGAATAGAGTCTTCCAGAATTAAAAAATAAAAAAGCAATTCAATGTAGAGGGAATTTTCTGAGATGATAAAGTAATACATCTCCTTGGGTTGTAATATAATCTAAAAAAAGGATTACAGACATCTTTTAATTATCAGTAATTTTATAAATATGTTTGTGTTTACATATTATAGATATGTGTATATGAGTTTATATATATTTACAAAGTATGTTATATATTTAATATTATATATTTTTGCAATAGAAACAGTTAAAATCTTTAGTGTTTGAAGTGTGAAAATATTTTACGTTTAACAAAAATAAGGCTGAAATAAATCTTTTCAGACATTTTGTCAGGCTGGACTTAAATGACCCCATTGTCAACTGCACCTTCCTTTTGGAGCACATGTTGAACAGATAGATTTACAAAGTAAAAATTTGAGTTGAAAACACATCATTACTTGAGCTGAAGACTTTTCATATTAGTTCAGTTTACTGACTTGGAGCCTATTAAAAAAGGAGAAAAGTTAGCTGCTTTCAAAGTACTGAACTGAGGATTATCATCATTTTGATGAGGCCACCCTACTATGATAGGGCAATGTAATCAGAATGTTGAATTAAGTCGAGCTCTAGTCTGAAAAGAATAAACTGTATTCATCAGTAAATGTTCTTAATGGGAATCCTGAAAATATTTCATTATTCCTAATTTAATTAAGAGGCCTTGAACAGTTAACTAGAGGCCCACATTCATATTCAAGAATATGTTATTAGGAAAACCATAAGAAATGGTACACAGGGTACTGATTTCAACCTGCATTTTTTTTTCAATTGAAAAATGGCCTCATTAACTTTACAAACATTCATTTTGTAGACGGTTCTACAACTTTACAATGTCATTGGCTATATATTACCAATAGAAACCTTCCTAAACCAACATGTTAATTAAACATTAATTTATAAATATTTATACCGGGTTTATGCTAATATGAAGTTCAATCATATTGCCTTATCTATATAAATAATGGATGTGTGGACCTATTGATAAGTGTACCTCAGGAGCAGTGTATAACATTCAGAAAATGTTTGTAGACAAGCATTGTGTTGCATTATTTTCACTTGTGTGCAGAATCATTGCACTGAAGGATAATAGAACCTACACTCCAGGTATTTTCAGTATTAGAGATAATGCAAGCAAACACCTAGCACGGTGTGAGGCACATAGTAAACAGTACAGAAATGGGAGATGTTATTAGTATTACTAGCAGGTCCCTCTCCCTAATAGCACTATGGTATCATTATAGCCCAAAGGGAATCTCACTCCCTCACACACATCTCCCAAGTAACTCCTCATACCAACCACACGCTTTATCAGTATAATTACACATTGCCATCTAGGGCTACACACAGCATTAAGAAGAAATCAGGGCAGGGTGAATGTATTTCAGATGAAATATATAAAATGGGCTCAGGAGGTGGGCCTGTGGTGGAAAGCACACACAGTGACAAACCAAAGCCTGAGTCCTTAACATAGTGCACAGCTGTATCTGTACGTGTTGGCAACAAGAAAGAATCGCATAGACTGAATGCACAAAGTCATGCTTTAAACCTCTCCCTATTTTGTTACTTGTTTTGCCTGACTTCAACTTGATTTGCTCCTTCTTGCTCTCTCTAATAAAATGGTGAGGGGACTCTGGTAGACCTGCAGGCAAAGGGTACTGGGCCACACAATCCATTTGGTGCCCTTTCTGATACAATTGCTCTGAGTGGCAGAGCAGGGTGAGGGGATGAAGCATGTGTATGATCTGATGAGCTTGGCTCAACTGGGGGCAGCTTCTCTAGGCAGCTAAATTAAAAACCTCCCTGCAATTTTGATCTTAATCACCCCCTCCGAGGCTGTAATTGGGGATGGTCACTTAACTCTCTCCTTCCAGATTCAAATGCACAGTGTCCCTTTACCTCACACATTTATTAAATCTCTCCAAAAGGACTCAGACAGCATTGAGCACATGGCCTTGCCAGCACAGTATTAAGACACCGGGGTTTGGGCTACATCAAATCTCACTAGCCTAATGCATTCTTAGGAATTCATATTTTTTTGTAACAGGTAGGAAGTGCCATCTCTAAAATAAAAGTGCCATAGGTTTGGGCTTTTTCAAACGTTGGTAATAAAAGCCCCTATTTATAAAATAACAAAAGACTGAATTGTATACATTAAACCTGTCATCTGTGGAATTAATTAAGCCCTTTAAAAATTGAAGAGCCCTCTAAAAATACCATGTAGAAATGAAGATCAAGCTGGAGAAAATCTAATCTTCAAAAAAATTCCACATGTGGGAACATCTGATGGCACTCTGAAAACCCTCAAGGAATGCAAGCCTATCTGACCACTGAGAGAGCCCGTCGCCTCGCTGGTTCCTTTTGTGTTTCTTTTTTTATTGTGGAGGTATAAATTATTAGGAATTAGAGGCAAACGGGGGTGACTATAGGAGGGATCCAAATCTCAGGGCAGTCTGAAAGGTGATCATGGGGCTGGGAGGGGGATTAATTCTGTTTAAGCAACACTGACTGAGCTTGGCAGGCCTGGGAGATGCACCCATGAATGAGGCTTACTTCCTGCTCCTAAGGAGCTCACTGTCCCGTGGAAAGAGGGTGGGGACTCAAAGGGACACATCACTCAGACACCTACAGAAGCATACAGTAACAGAAACACAGGAGAAATGCAGAAAGAGCCAAGAAGAAAGCTAAGAGTTGCAAAGAAGTCCATATTTCAGCCAGTAAAGACATGTCAGAAATAAATAGTGGCCTCTCTCACATAGCTGTGCTTTAATTGACCCAACCGAGACTTGTAAAGTCATTTCCATGACCTCAAGGATGACCTACACAGCAACTGGAGCACTGTGGCGTTGTAGTGGCGGTAGGAAGCCAGGTGGTTTCCCTCTGGCTTAAATCCTGCTACCAGGGTGAGAAAGCACCTGGGTTCAACAGGAATAGAGAGACAAATATTGTTGGAAGACAGTCCATCTCTGTTCTCAAGAAGAACCACTCTCTTGGGCAGAGCAGGTTCACGCACTGTTCAACAAGCGTATTGTGAATGCCCAACCCCAGCTGACTGTTTCTGAGAATGAGAAACTCTTTTTCCAAATGATTTTGAAGATAATCCTCAGTCACGCTCACAGGACAAAGTCAAGCCAACTGCAGGGAAGTTAGGAACCAGTATCAGCCCTGTGCTGGGAACCTGCGGGTCAAGCAGCCCCCATGGCTGGAGCTCATGACAGCCATTATCTCCAGTGACTACTGACTTGGTGGAACAAAAGTGTGACTCCGTATCTGCCTGGTGGGTCTACTGTGTGGATCAACACTCTGCTTTTCTGTCTGGTCTCAGACTGAGAACTTATAGACTGAGCCTGAGATATTCACAAGCCCACAGCACGAGCTGTGGGGAAATGAGGCTCTCGGTCCCTTCATCTGTTGAATATTAAAACTGATCAGGACCAAAGGGATCCCTTCTTCCATGTCCTCTGGAGAGGAGCTGCCCCTAAGAAGTGACTTGCCCAAATCAACAGCTCACAACTGGTAAATGTGAGACCAGGATGCATGAGGCTGGGATCCTTGCTTGATGCCCTTTCCACAACACAAAAAAGATCTTGTCGCTATTCTGGTTATTGCTAATAACCCATTCATTTAGCCCACTCAGAACCAGACACTCTCTGGAGATATGAGAGTGAACCTGTTGTAATTCCAGCCCTCAAAGAACTTGCAACCCAGTCGGGTGACACAGAAAGAACTGGAAATTGCGGTGAAGCATCTAGCCATGCATGGCACTGGCTGAGGCCTGAATAGGCAAAGTATCTAAGGGTTGTGTCAATTATAATGTCTCATTTTCTGGTTTCTACTCCTTCCTCCACTGGATATCGTGCCTGAGGATCTTCAGCTGTTCCATCCACACAGGGCACGAGGTATTCCTTAGTGAAGCAGACAATAGATGACCATGTATTTAGTGTCTTACCAGAGACACAGAGGAACAGGCACAGAGCATGAGACGTCCTTCCATATGGGAAGAGACCCAAGCTTAGAAGCCATCTGTAGATTGCAGCTTCAGCAAATGGATAAATACTGATTGGGGTTTTGCGTGTGCTGCTCAATCACAGAATGACCTGTGAAGACATCTGAGAGCAGAGGGTATACATTGCATATACCCAGTGTACTAGTTTCCCACTTTATTCTCCTCCCCCGGGGTCTCTCATTCCACAGAACTGTAGGAAATGCAGGACAGCTGCATACCTCACAAAGCATACCATGCAGAGCAAGCGCCCCGAGCAAAACAGCTCTTTGCTCTCCATCCCACCGTGTAGCACACACTTGAGATTATTGATGCCAAGTATTTCCTTCAGGAATTTTAAATGTCCTCCCACTGAGCAGCAAATCATATACCATCCAGAGTTCTGATGTGAGCAGCATGAGTTTCCTGAGGCTTCGCAGGAGACATATGGAAGTGGTGTTGCTTCCTTCACAAGTTGCCAGCCCAAATGCATGGACCATTTCTTCCTTACAAGGATATGTGTTTCTTTTCCAGAAAGTTTGCTTTATCACAATAATCTGGCAAGGCACATTAGCAAGTCAGTAAGTTTGCTACAAGGCTTCCTGAGGAGGAAGGTGCTGGGGGCTTTTGCCCTGGAGAACTGTCCAGATGGGGCACTTCCGTTCCAGATATGTAATGAGCTCTATTATACCCAATTCCCCTCTCCTGGCCTGAGTGATACGGGGAGGCAGCCCTGGCTCAATGATAGAAGACTCTCTGACCCACGGTGAGATGCCCCAAAAGTAAAGTGTGATGAGATGGGGAAGTTTAACCTAAGGGAACACCCAAGCCTGGGGCTGCCATTCACAGCTATACTCCAGAGTCCTCTGCAGCTTGGTACAAGCTGCTTTTGGTGTCTAGGAATGGGACTCAATGAGTACTGTTGTCATAGGATTTTTCTAGAAGCGTGAGTTTTTACAGGTGTCTCCACATGACTACAGAGCCTCTAGATGTTAGCCTAGGAGGGCAGAGACCATTGCAATTTTGTTCAGTGCGGCATTTTCAGGAAGAAGAGCAGATTGGCACTCAATAAATGTTTGATGAATATCAAGAAATTAACCCATCCCCTCCCCTCTCCCATTCAAAAGACATCTAGTCCAAGATCAGGACATCCTCTGACTCTCAATTCCAGCTACTGATTTTCCCTCATTCGAATGGGAGTCACACAGAAGAGCAGCCAGTAGTTGAAAAACACAACAATAATTGGGCACAGTTCTATGATGCTCTATTTTAAGCATCTCCATCTACTCATTTAACTTCACTTCAACACTAAAAGGTAGGTAGTTATTATTTCCAGAAGAGGAAACTAAAGCAAGAAAAGATAATGGCCAAGAACACACAGCTAATAATAGCTAACACATCCAGGATTATGAACCCAGCAGTACATTACAACACACCAATACTTTTTTTTTTCTCATTACCAATGGCCTTTTCGGTATGCAGGAAACTTGGACCTTCTAGAGAAATCTTCTACCGTGAAATTGATGACCATGGTGTGTTCCTCAAATTGAAGAAGAGTGGGCGATGACGGCTCACTCAGACCTTTTCTTTACACATACCTCTTCGATTCCTTAGATGATGAGCTCTCAGTGGTTGGGGTTGACTGGCTCACTCACTCTCCTTCCCTCTTTCCTCTCTCTCTTCTAACTTCTGGTCTCACGAATCAAAGAAAGTGAATAAACACAGCAATGAATTTCAGGGTAAATATGGTGGACTTACTGCATGTATTTATTTTTATTAATGAACAATAAAAGTTACTTTTTTTCCTAAGGGAAAAAAAAAACTTCAAGGACAAGAAGAACTGAAAATGTTATAATAGCATGAAAATTTTCAAAGCTGTAAGGCAGATAGAAAAACAGCTAACACAAGAAAACAGAATTCTAACCCAGCATGGGAAAAGCAGATGATGGAAACAATTCATTTCAGGCATCCCCAAAAGGCTCAAAATTGGTGCTATGTGATAGCTCTGAAAATAGGCTAAACACCTAGGAAAAAAATAGGTGTTAACACAAGGATTAAATGAAAGAGAGATTTTTTTTTTTTTTTAGAAACATTCAGATTCCCAAATATTTCCCCATTTCTACACACTGGGGTGATGTGCTCCTCCTTCACCCTTGCAAAAGATGGGCACTTTAATCTTTGAAGAGAGGGGAAAAAAGAGGCTTTAGATAGGGAAACATCAGACACATCTGAGGACAGGTATCATATGCAATCCAGGGGGAATCTCTGTGTGTGCTGTGGGACACACAGCCCTCCATTGGCTACAGGTCCAGAATGCTCACAGCTTAACCTTCAAGGAAGAGGTTAAAAGACTTTTCAAACAGGTCACTGCCTTCTTCCCAAAGGAAAGATTGAAAGATGCTAACTTTGGAGATTCCCCAAATGGGGAATTATACCACACTAAAGCTTTCAAATGGAAAACCCGAGTCCACTATTTGAATTCCTTTTTCTTTTTTATTTAAGTTTTTATTTAAATTCCAGCTAGTTAACATACAGTGTAATATTACTTTCAGGTGGGGATGCCTGGATGGCTCAGTCAGTGAAGCATCTGACTCTTGATTTCAGCTTGGGTGGTGGTCTCAGAGTCATGGGATCCAGCCCTGTGTGGGGCTCCATGGCCAGTACAGATTCTGCTTGTCCCTCTTCTCTGCTCTACCCCTTAAATACATAAATAAATGAAATATTTTTAAAAATTAGTTTCAGGTGTACAATATAGAGATTCAACACTTTCATACAGCACTCTATGCTCATCATGATGAGTGCCTTCCTTCATCCCCAACACCTATTTAACCTATTCCCTCCCCACCTCCCCTCTGGAAACCATCAGTTTTGTTCTCTATAGTTAAGAGTCTGTTTCTTGGTTTTCTTCTCTCTTTTTTCCCAAACAGTTGGAGCCACTCTGGAAAACAACACAGAGTTTCCTCAAAAAGTTAAAAATAGAATTCCTTTTTTTAAAACACAAAGACAAAGGGAAATGATGGCACCAGGAAAGCTTCTGACATGAACGACAGGGATGAGAACACACAAAGAGAAAAAGCAACTTGGAGGGACAGAAACATTCAAATAAACTCTCATTCATATCCAAAAAACTCTCATTCATATCCCCTCAAACATAGGAGCAAATCATACAGGTGGGAGCAAATTAAAAATAATAATACTTAGCAAAATACAATAAAATAATATCCTATAAGGGAACATTTAGAAAAACTAACCAAAAATTCTATTAGAAATTAGAAGCCTAACAGTATGAATAAAAACATCAATAGAAGGGTTAAAAGTTGGGACACCTGAGTGGCTCAGCGATTGGGCATCTGCCTTCAGCTCAGGGAGTGATCCCCAGGTCCCAGGATCAAGTCCCACGTCGGGCTTCCTGTGTGGAGCCTGCTTCTCCCTCTGCCTGTGTCTCTGCCTCTCTCTCTCTCTCTCTCTCTCTGTGTGTCTCTCATGAATAAATAAATAAAATCTTTAAGAAAAAAAAAGAAGGGTTAAAAGTTAAAATTGAGGACATGTAAAAGAGCAAAGCACAAAGGTGAAAAGAAAATAAAGAAAATGTGTGAGGGGCACCTGAATGCCTCAGTTGGTTACACATCTGACTCAATTTCAGCTCAGGTCCTGGGACTGAGCCTTAAGTTAGGCTCCACACCTAACTTAAGGCTTAAGTTAGGCTCCACCTATCCACAAGATGAGCTTGTCCATCTCACTCTGCTCCTTTCTCTGCTTATGCTCTCTGTCTCTCTCTCAACTAAATGAATAAAATATTTAAAAGAAAATATATTAATGTTTCACATTTTCACAATGCGTGAACACAATCTACCTAGGGCCTTCAGTATCTAAGTAACAGAAGCTCCATAATAAGCAGAGATATTGGAAGGAAGTCCTCAATGAAATAATTCAAGAGATTCTCTCAGAACTATGGAATATAGATTTCCAGATGGAAAGACTCCCATCAAATGTTAGACATAATGAATGAAAATAGATCCAAACAGGTGCATTGTCATGACAGTTCAGAATGTTGGTGACAAAGATAGAAGCCTACCATCTGGATTTGGAAGATAATGGATCACATAGAAAGAATGAGATATAGGAAGGACTTTCAACTTCTTAGCAGTAGCACTAGAAGCTAGAGGCCAATAGAATAATACTTTAAACAACCAAGAAAGAAAAAAAAAATATCAACCAAAAATTCTGTTTCTGGCAAAATTACCAAATAAATATGAGTGTAAACATTGTCAGGCATGTAGGTCCCAAAAACATTTTCCCTCCTGGGGCACCTGGGTGGTTCAGTCAACTGGAGTCATGATTTTAGGGTCCTGAGATTGAGCCCTGTGTTGGGTTCTATGCTGGATGGGAAGTCTGCTTAAAATTCTCTCCTTCCCCTCTCTCTGGCCCTCCCTCCTCAAATAAATAAATAAAATCTTAAAAAAAAAAAAAAAAAAAAAAAAAAAAAACTTCCCTCCTATACCCTGTCTCAGAAAGCTACTAAAGGATGTGCACTAGTAAATCAAGGGAGTAAACCACGAAAGAGAGAGATGAAGGACAGAGAAAACAAGATCCAAGAGCACAGAGAATCTCCAGAACCTCAAGTGAAGGTTGGTGGGTTGAGAACTGAGTCCAAGATAGAAATGGCAACCATCCCTGAGGAGGGCAGCTCCAGAAGAAAAGATACAAGTAACAGAACAGACAGTATATCTGAATGTCTTTAAAAAAGTGTTTGCATGGTCTTAATGACATAAACACTGGATTCTTATCTAACCAAATCTTCAAAATAACTATATTGGAAGAATGAAAACACAGGTAAGTTATGAGTTAGCTTAAAACTGAAAAATCAAGAAACAAATATGCCTTTGTGCCAGTTAAAAATACAGAATGAGGGACGCCTGGGTGGCTCTGTGGTTGAGCATCTGCCTTTGGCTCAGGGCATGATCCCTGAGTCCTGGGATTGAGTCCCACATTGGGCTCCCTGCATGGAGCCTACTTCTCCCTCTGCCTGTGTCTCTGCCTCTCTCTCTCTCTCTGTGTCTCTCATGAATAAAAAAATATTTTTTAAAAAATAAAAATATGGAAAGATTATCAAAGATAAACAGAAAAGTCAAGAAAGTGGCTCTGCTTCTGGGAAGGAGAAATGTGGGGGGAGGGACGGGGTACTGGTTTTCCTAACCAACCTTGTCGAACAACTATGGCTCTGTTAAATTGTGTGCGTATGTATCTTGACTTTTTAAAGAAAGAGAGGCATTGTACTTCTGAAAATAAATTGCTGAAGATATGACACTAATAAAATACCAGCAACTCTCAAAAAAAAAACACAAAAATCCTTGTATTGGCAAGGCAGGAAGCAAAAGCAGAAAAGGAGTGATCAAAATTTGGTTTAAATGACCTCAATAGAGGTGCCTGGGTAGCTCAGTCAGTTAAGTGTCTGCCTTCAGCTCAGGTCATGATCCCAGGGTCCTAAGATGGAGCCCTATGTGAGGCTCTCTGCTCAGTGGGGAGTCTGTTTCTCCCTCTGTCCCTCCCCCACTCATACTCTCTCTGCCTCTCAAATAAATAAATACAATGTTTAAAAAAATAAATGACCTCAACATCAATTGAAGGTACACCTAAAGAAAGATTCCTTGGCCATCCATGCAAAAGAAGTGGAAACCTTCAGGAAAGAGGCAGGAGAATCCCCCATCTCTCATGGCTTGACTATCCATCCAAATCATCTTTAATGCCTTTTTTTTAAATTTAAGATCAATTAATTAACATATAGTGTATTACTAGTTTCAGAAGTAGTTTAGTGATTCATTAGTTGCATATAACATAGCAGTCATTGAATAGATTAGGAATCGCTAACTAGCACCTTTATATATAATTTTATATAATTATATAAACATAATGGTGCTAGTTGGTGATTCCAAATCTATTTCTACAGAGAGATTTTAACCTGTTAGCAGCTTTACTAAATAAAACAAAGCCTTGGATCTCAAGAAAGCTCCAAGGTGTTAAAAGACAAAATATTCCCAGGATAGCTTTTTCTCTGTGGGGGACAACTTAAAATATGTTAAACTGAATGGGGGAAAAGCTCCTCTGTTCACAGGAAATAGTGTTTCTGCCATAGCACAGCCTACAGTGCCTTCAAAGATAATCCAGGTCTTACTCTGTTTTACCTCCCAGGGAGGTAACCTGCAATCCCTCCAATACTGTACATCCATCATGTACATACATCATGGCCCTCGATAGTCCTTACTTGGTGAAAGGATCCATATTACCTGCCCAGCATTCCACATCACTGGCATCTTCTTATGCCCCATCCACTGTCTCATCACCTACCCCAAGAAAGTGGGTAATTATGACATTGATAGGACACTAGTGAGAATCAGTTATCATTAAAAAACAAAAAACAAACAAACAAAAAAACAAAAAAACAGACTAAAACACAATAACAAAGACCTGCTGATTTGGAATCACTTGCTATAACCATACCTCATTCCTCTCACTCCAGAAAAGCAATGTCAAATAAATAAGGAAGTGAGAAACTTTATCATAGTATGACCAAGATATTACTAATGAATTACTAGAAACATACCCCAACATATGCCCCAACAATGGGATTGAGAACCTTTCCTGTGATATCCATACAGATAAAGTCCAATACTGACAGCATCCCTTTTATGTGTGCACCATTTTAATATTTGAAAACAGCTTGCCAGCCCAACCCAAAGAGTCATCTTTGTAGAGAGGTATTTCTTAGAATTGAGATGGTTCCCAATATGAGCCTTTATGAAGCCTTATGAATACATTAAAAATAGTATTTTATTTTATCTAATATTTGTAATTTTTTCTAACAGTCTCCACTATTAATGGATCCACTTAGGCTTAAAATAAACTAAAGACTACATTCTTTCTAATAGTTCAGCTACTATTGACTTCTCCCTCCTGCTTTGATACATCAGTTGACATTTTTATTTTATATCTAAGCTCACATTCACATATTTCCTTTATAGAATCTGGTCTTGTAAGACTCAGCATATTATCCCAACCTGTTGTGATTAGTTTTTGTCTTGATTTTTCTGAGCCTTAGATCATGCTCGCATTTGATAAGTCCATGTATATCCTTAATGATAAAGTGGATGTTTTGGTCAAGGGCAGAACCAGGTGGCCATCCGCTAAAGACTTCTTTTTGGGTGGATCCAGTTTTATCAATCAGCTCTTTTGTTCTAGGAACATACTCCACTCTTGTAGCTAAGCAAGGAAGCCAATCAAAAGATGATAAGGCAGAGGGCCATGTCTCCTAATTACTTCCCAAAGCAAAGTCTTATCCAACTATATCCCTCTCTTCTTTGAATACCCTATGTCTGGGTGGTCCCTTTTCCTGTACTTCTAGATTGTTGCATTCCATTGTTAATTTTTTGGCTCTTTTCCCTCTTGTTCTGTTGTCACACTGTGATGAAGCATTCTTTCTCCTGATATGGAGCTGCTTTAGATTTCTATCCTAAGAGTTCATCTCTCATGACATAACGCTTAAATGCTCCATCTTTGAGATAACTTCCCCTCTCTTGTCTGTATGTCTGTCATGGGGAGGTAGCAGTGCCTAGTGGTTAAGAATATCAACTGCAAGGGGTGCCTGGCTGGCTAAGTCAGTAAAGAATGCAACTTTCGATCTTGGGGTTTTACGTGTGAGCCCCATGTTGGGTGTAGAGATTACTTAAAAAAAAAAAAAAAAAAAAAAGTACAGACTCCTGAACCAGATGACCTAAATTCAAACTCCGGCTATACCCTTTACTGGCTTTGTGACCACTTACTGGCTTTGCACACTCTCTGTGCCTCCGGAATGTTGCTCAACACTTTTGACTATCTCCTAATGCATCACCACCACTTCCGGGCATTTTAGAGGCACAGGTCTTTCTCAGGTCGGTAGGATAATGAACTTCAGCTTCCTTCATCCTCTGCCCTGTTGTTTCAATTAACTTCCCAATCCCGTTTAAGTAAGTGTTCATTCTCTATGAAATTTGGACACTTAATAAGCAAATGCATCTTTATGACAAGTTTCCATGTCCTTCTTGCCAGCTGGATTCTGCCCCTAAATTACTTTTCTACAGAAATTGGGGAGCCACCACTGATCAGTAGAAAGTGCTTTGAAAACAGGCAGAACCTGTGTTTGAATCATGTTTCTGCATTCAGATCTGCACATTTTGGAGCCAACCAGCTTCTTGCAAATGAGGCAGAGAATGATTTGGGTTCACATACAATTCCAAGAGACTTAGCAAGGCACATTTCCTTCCTTTACCTTCCCTTCCCTTCCCTTCCCTTCCCTTCCCTTCCCTTCCTTTTCTTTCTTTCTTTCTTTCTTTCTTTCTTTCTTTCTTTCTTTCTTTCTTTCTTTCTTTCTTTCTTCATAAGAGACACAGAGAGAGGCAGAGATACAAGCAGAGGGAGAAGCAGGCCCCATGCAGGGAACCCGACATGGGACTAGATCCCGGGTCTCCAGGATCAGGCCCTGGGCTGAAGGTAGCGCTAAACCGCTGAGCCACCCCAACTGCCCCATTTTGTTTTCAAAAAAAAAAAAAAAGGCTGGAAAGCTTTAATTGGCCATATGAAAACTGTATTTCTGCATTAACAGGCAGGGCAAATTAATTCTAGGAGGTTATTTGATTCTGGATCTATAAGAGGTTCCAACACTTATGAAGATAGAGACGATGATTCAGAGTTTTAAAAATGGAACTAGGAAGGAAATGTTCTTCTGGGAGGGCTGAGCCTACAAGGGCTCCAATAGTGGTATATATCAAATAAAACAAATTCTTATCCCTGCAATGTCCAACAGCTGTTTGCCATTTCCCCTAAAAGCAGCGGGAAATTGGCTTAAACTGCAAGGATTTGAGTTAGACATACGGAAAATATTCCTGACAGTAGGGGTTGTTCAACAATGGAACAAGTTAGCAATAACAATCGTGGAATGGGTTTCCCAGGGCTCTTTGGACATTGTACTCCATTTGTCTGGGAGGTTTTCATATAACCTGGCCTATGGGAGACCTCCTAGGATCCTTTCCAGCTCCCTGGTCCTTAATTAGTTCAGCATGCTTTTGCATTAATAGCATTATAATCCTGGCCACAACTGATTAAAGGACAAAAATCAATTTCTCACTCAAATCCCCCAAACAAGAAGGTGTTTTGCTCCCCC
Source organism: Canis aureus (assembly GCF_053574225.1). Lineage (NCBI taxonomy): Eukaryota > Metazoa > Chordata > Mammalia > Carnivora > Canidae > Canis > Canis aureus. The sequence goes on from NC_135612.1 coordinate 44,804,602, forward strand.
ATCCATGAGAAATGGGATGGTCCGCACGTTTTCATTCATATGTTTTTAATTTCTTCGGGGAAGTTTTAAAACGGAGATTACCATAAACCAAAGTTTAGCCTAAGAATATATTGAATTATAAACTGGTGGAAAGGCTGAATAGAGATGTATAATGGAAACATTAACAGAGCTTTAGCAGTGATGGCAACAGCGTGTCACTACAATGCAGGCGGAATCACGTTAAAGTAACTGCTATTGTAGATAAGGGGGTACTGCTCTTAATAATGGATTTTTCATGCATTACTTCGATGCTTTTAACGTTTTTTCCATCATGAATAGTGACCTTGGAATAATGCGAAGAACCATATTTAGTATTTAACCTAAATACCAAATTTAAAGACTTAAATAGATAACACAAAGGGCTCGATTCCATGCTGCTGAAGATTATGGAAGGTTGTAAAATGCTTCCACAAACTCCTATGTAATGGAAGTAAATCTTTTTTTATTGAAAATATGCAATGCATAACTACCTCCTTCCAACCAAGCCAGGAATAGTTCACAGATATGGAAAAAACTGTAACTGAATTGACAGGTAGATACCATGCAGGAGCAAAGAGGAGTGGGAAAAGCTTGAACCTCCTCCCAAAAATTCCCATGCCATGCTCCTCACAAGCCATCCTGAATTTTTTTTTAAGATTTTATTTATTTATTTGAGAGAGAGAGCATACAAGCATGAGCAAGGGGAGAAAGAGAGGGAGAAGTAGAAACCCCGCTGAGTGGGGAGCCAGATGCAAGGCTCAATCTCAGAACCCTGGGGATCATGATCTGAGCCAAAGGCAGATGCTTAACTGACTGAGCTACCAAGGTGCCCCCTAAATATGTTTAAAGCAAAAATAGTGGACTTGTAATCATAGCCTCCAGTAACTTCCCCTAATCCTTCTTCTGACCAGATTACTTTCCTAAGACTCTCCATCTAAATTCTAAAACTGCAGTGTGTATCAAGGTAAACAAACAAACAAACAAAAATTAAGCAGGTATATATTTATCCTGGTCCTAGAGAAGTTGAAAAGTATGGATTTAAAGTTTGTTGACCCATGCCACTTCTGTTAAGATACTTGAACATGCTTCTCCCCCCAGCAACTCACCCGTCCTCTGTGGCCAGCATACTTGTCACCCTCCATTTCTCTGGGTCTGTCTCTGCCCTGATCATGCTCATCTCACTGCCTGCGCTAGTCTCCTTCTCTCAGGATCAGGAGGCCAACCAGCAGACCTGATAAGTTTGCCAGTCCTCTTGTCTGGTGGGAAAGAGGTAGGCAACTGAAGGGCACATGGTGTGAACAAAACTGCCTAATGTTAAATGCTATCAGCTCCACCTCATCTATGAGTGTTTGGACAGCATATGTGATCTCTTCGCTTCCTTGTATCCATCTATAAGATGGAGATGGTAACACCACCTATTTCTTAGGGTTATTGGAGGATTGATGAATTAATACACATAAAGCAGACAGTGACTGCACAAGTAAACACAATAAATGTGAGCATTTGTCAGACATTCAGGAGATAAGACCTTGGCTTCTCCAACAGTTTAGGACCACATTGCCAGAATTTCAGCCCAAGGCAAGCAAACCAGGGAAATCCTTAAGACAGTGGATTCTGGAATATAAGTAACCAGTGCTCTGCTGATGAGAAGTGACTGGAGAAAACTATGTAGTGCTTAATCGTGAATACATGTACCAGTCTGGGTAGAAAAGAAGAATTTTCACCAACAAAATCCATCACCCAAATGATCCCTTCAGAATAACCTTAGTCCCAGCTTTGGCTCCCTTCAACCTGAGTGACTTTGGACTAGTCTGTTGGCCTCTCTATGAGCTTCATTTTTCTAATCTGTAAAGTGGAGATGATACTGATCTCACTGGATATTTTAGGAAGTACAAAGGAAACAACATGAATGGAAGGAGTTATATCAAAGGATTATAGAGAATGAGATCATTTGCCATATTGCTACCTTTTTATTGAAACTTCTACCATTCCTTCTTTGTCTAATTTGTGTTTTGGAGCAAATTGTCTTTTTCAAAAAACTAAGTGTTCTTTTCTTGGTCTGATCATCTCCGAATTTATCCCTAGAAAATCTACCTTTGCCTCAAGAACTGTATTTGGAAAATTCTCGTCTGTTATGGGATCCAGGGTTACCTACCTCCCCTCTGCCTGTTTCCCTTCACTCTCCCCAACTAAGAAGGAGAGGCTGTCTCTCATCCTAGTACAACTTTTCATAGGTCATTATTGATTTGATTTCCTTTAAAACAAAAATAAACACCAAAAAAGAAAAACTTTATCTGAAGAAATAGCCATGAAGGCGTTGGACTATCCTAATAAAATAATAGTACCTCCTCTTCCCTAGTTGCCACAGGTCATCACCTGAAAAACAATTCTAAACATGAAATTCTAGGGCACCTTGGCGGCTCAGTCAGTTAAGTGTTCGACTCTAGATTTCGGCTCAGGTCATGATTTCAGGGTTGTGAGATCAAGCACCACATTGGGCTCGGTGCTCAGGTGGAAGTCTGCTTGAGATTCCCACTCTTTCTCTCCCTAAACCTTTATCACCATTCTCTCTCTAAAATAAATAAATAAATCTTATAAAAATTTTAAAAAATAAACTTTAAATAAAAAAGAATGACTAACACTTAAAAGCATAAGTTTTATTTTTTTATTAGGGTATAATTAACATACAATGTTAGGTTTGTTTTGGGTGTACAGCTTATTGATTTAACACTTGACATACTCAATGCTCATAATGATAAGTATAATCACGATCTGCTTCATTATGTTATTACAGTATTATTGACTATAACCATGTTGTACCTTTCATCTCCATGACTTACTTATTCCTCAGCTATAAGTTTGTATCTCTTAATCCCCTTATCTATTCACCCATCTCCCCTCTGGCAACCACCTGTTTATCATCTACATTTAAGAGTATTTTCTTCCTTTCTTCTTCCCTTTCCTCTTTCTTTCTCTTTTCATCTTTTGTCTTTCTTTCTTTCTTTCTTTCTTTCTTTCTTTCTTTCTTTCTTTCTTTCTTTCTTCCTTTCTTCCCTTATTTGTTTTGTTTTTAAGATTGCACATATAAGTGAAATCCTATGGTATTTGTCTTTCTCGGTCTGACACTTAGCACAATACCCTCTGGGTCAATCCATGTTGTTGCAAATAGCAAGATCTCATTCTTTTTATGGCTAAGTAATTATCCACTTATATATAATTATATATACTTATATTATATTGTAATTATTAAATATATAGTATAATTATTAAATATATAACATCTTGTATTATATATTTATATTATATATTTTATATGTTTATTTCCATATATATAATTCTGTTATGTATATATAGAGAGATTACATTTAAAAATCACAAAGAAAACAACACAGAAGGTGGATAAAGGATCAGATAAAAGGGACCCAAAAACATCTTGGAAAGATACAGTCTCCAGGGAGGCTCTACAAATCCCCATTCCTTCCAAGTTCACTTGACTACAGACCACAAACAGGATCAGACAGGCTATTCCATATATTTTGCAAACTGAGGTAAAAGAACAGGGCACTGTTCCAAGTACCCAGATATTCTAGGGAAAGATAGAGTGGGAATACAGGGTGGAAAGTAACAAGGTGAGAAGGAAGAAAGAAAGGAAAAGAAAAGTGCATAAAGGACACAGTAGCTACATTTATTGAGCATTTACTATGGGCTAGGCATTTTCTTTTAATCCTTACAATAATCCAGTGAGCTAAGGATTTTTTTTTTAAGTAGGCTCCATGCCTAACATGAGACTTAAACCCATGACCCTGAGAATAAGAGTCAGACCTCTAACAACTGAGCCAGTCAGGTACCCCTGAGCTAAGGATTTTTGTTATCCTTTCTGGTGAGAGACTGAGGCCCAGAGCTAGTAAACTGTGTCTCCTGAGATCTGGGAATCTAGATCTGTCTTATTTTGAAGCTGGTCCTCTTGACCTTCTATAAATGCCTACTCAGTTTAGATGTATGCTCAGCCTTTCATATTTCTTAAAAATAATCAAATTAAGCATGCACACTATCACAATCCAACTTTCAACTACTCAAAGAAAGAAAGCAGCTAGCAAAAGTAAGCTTTTGATTAAGCTGGTTTAAGAACTTGTTACTTTGATTTTCCTCCCTGTGGAGTGAGCACTCAATAACACACCCTCCAGAATCACACCCCCTCTCTTTCTGACCCACCTTACATTGGGTCTCATAACTTGCTTATCTATGTTATATTTTTTCAAACCTACTTCAGGAAAGCATCAGGCCAAGTGTTCAATGATACCACTTTGTGTCCAGACCACTCTTCCTTCAAAAGTCACTTCCTTCTGCAAAAATCTCTGTGTTTGCCTCCACACAAAAGCTGGGAAACCCAGGAAGACATAAGTCAAATCCACCTCCACCACCCGGTGTACAACCTTGAGCAAGTTCCTTGTTAAAAGTGACTCCTCGCTTTTTAAAACGGGCATAACGCATGAGATCTTATGAAGATTAAATGAAACAGTATATAAAAAGTCCCAGGCATATAATGTGCTCTGCTGGCCATGGTGAGGCCTGATGACTTACTCTACAAAGATGGCATCTCTTCTGGGACCAGAATGTTCACACTATCTTTCTTCCCTGGCCAGTATTGAAGCAACCCCACTAACTTCTGGCTTTTTATGTAGCCTTTTCTCAGGTCCCATGTTGGTGGTATATAGTGTCCCTTTTGAATATGAAGACTCATTCTTAACACAAAAAATTCACTGGTGTCTCATAGGATGATATCTGTTGGTTGAGAAAATGGCTGCTGCCAGACCTCTTGGGAATCTTGCTCTTTGTTTATCAAGCCCCTTCTGTTCAGAAATTCTCTCTCCATACACAGTATAAGAAAATAGGTCTCTATTCACCAAATAGCAGTCACATTCCTGTTTTATGTTTTGCCTTCTGTTAAGAATTACAAGGTCACCTGGATTGGTCTGTTGGCTATTCTGAAACTCCCCTGTTCAACTTTACAGAAAATGCCTTGGTTTAGAAAATGCCTTGGTTTACTCTCACAGATGGTTCATCATGTCCATTGTTCATGAATTTTTAACAGTTTAATACTCTGAAAACAACTTTATTTCCCTTTATTTTAAGTTCCTGGCAAAGCATGTGGGAAAGAAAAGATCTCCCTTGACCCTTTGTACTTACAACACAGACATCCAATAAACATCTACTAATTTGGTTCATGATGTTGAGATTTAAAGGAGGTATTTGCATTCTCCATACATGCCCAACACTTTCCCAACTCTGAGTTTTCTCTTCCTTGAGGTGTTTCTCTTCATGGTCAAATTCAGTCAGTGCTTCTAGGTGCTACTGCTCCAACACCAGCTCCTCTACAAAACCCTCCTCCCCTGAATTCCTGGCAGCTTGCCTCTAAGCATAGCCAGGACTTTCTATCCCTAACCACACCACATAGGTACCAGCTTATAACTCAGACCCTGGCATCACACCCCACTATCTTCATTATTCTCCATGCACCCCCTGCTTTCGCCCCTAATTTCCTCTGCTCTGCTTGAATCATTTTCTCATACTCAAAAGTTTGGTCCCTGGGTCTAGGCATTATTTTTCTCTATGTTTCCAACATCCAAGGGTACATTAGATACTAAACCATGGAGTCCTGGAGGATGGTGACTGGCTAGCATCACTTTCTCTCCTTGAGACCTCCAAATGCTTCTCTATATCTCCACTTTCCTTCCTGCAGACAATATCGGCATTTTGCTTACAGTAAACAACCTCAGGGTATTCCAGGCCCCTACACCCACATAGATTCACAGGTAAACCAAATACAAAGTAAATGGAAAAGAGAAGGGCTTATATTTCCTATTACCTCCACTATCTGATCATATTTCAATTCCAGACATGTTTTCCATTGTTATTTCCCTGGCCCAATTAGGTTACTGGATTAACAAGGCAAAGATTATGGATATAAAGTCCAGTGTCCCTGAGTTGATATAATATTAGGATCCTGAACAGTGGGTCCCAAGGATTTCTCCTACCCACAGGACTGAAATGATGAACACAGAGTACCATTAGACAGATATAGATATAGATACGGATCCCGGCCATTTATTTTCTTACTTGTTGCCCTAATACATCACACAATTCGGGAGCCACTTTAGTGGTTACTCAATCAACAAAGACCATCAAACGCCGGTATTACATTTTACCTAATTGCCTCCCTCTTTTTCGGAGGCTTATACTCCACAACCTCACAGCATGCTTTGACTAGAAGGAAGGGGTCAAGGTGCGAAGTGACTGTGGTGTTAATGTAGGTGTCACATAAATGCATTAGCTCTGTGGACCAAATAAGGGAAAATATTTTGATGAGAAAATGGCATTTAGAAGTGTTAGTGCATTTAAAACATTTTCCCAGTGTGGTTGCATTAGCAGACCTAAACAATCAAGGGCCAGGAGGCGTTGCCGCAGGGATTGTGAGCTTACAAAGTTACCCTTGTTCTGACACCTATTAATAACCACCTTTGGAGAATTATAAAGCACAGTGAAAACTGAATTGTCTCTGTGCCTGCAAATATTCCACAACTGTGACTTATACAGACCAAAAAAAAAAATCTATACAGTATATGTTTATTCTCTGCCGAATAAGAGGCTTTGGGCTTTAAGAAGTCTATTGTGTGTGATTTTAGGTACCAGTAGCACTTGGGACCTTTTTCTGACATTTTCTACTTAAGGAGCAGAGAGGTTGCAAATGTGCAATGTTCATTGGCAGGGAATTCAGAATGTGTGCACTCGTTCCAGCTTTGAAAGAATTTTCACTCCTCAGGCTAAAGAAAACCTCAACGTGTGAGGAAACGGGAACTTTTCTCATCTTAAACCTTTCAATTCAACTGTCTCCTGCAGCAAGTTCTGGGAATGCCTTCAGTTGCATTGACTGCTTACATTGTTCACTGATGGAAGATGATTTTGAGGGAGGGAGGGAAGCTCAGGTTCTGCTGATAATTAGGGTTGTACAATCACATGTCAATGCCAGCTTGCTTGACAGAATTGGATTGATAGGATCATGCTGCATGATGAGAAGCTTTAACCAAACTTCCATTTCTACTGCTAGTGCTAATTTGAGCACCCTAAAATCTCTTGCTACTGATGTTGAGCATAAACATTAAACGTGACTGGAAAAATATTTGTCCCTGAGGCAGAGAATTGCAAATGTGGAAGACCACCCAAAGGAGTTAAAGATCCTGTGCCTTTTTCTTCCATCCATTGCTAACAAGTCAAATTTGAACACCTTCATCTGAACTGTCAGTCTTGGAGGTATACAGCTGCTTCGACAGAGCTCAGATTCTAACCAGGGGCTCTCGTACTGATCTCTGGGCAGTTGTTGTAGAGTTTATACCAACGGAAAGGTTCCTTCTGGCTAAACCAGTATGGGCTCTGATAAGCTATTGGAGTCTTAAGTCTTTCGCAAAGACTTACAAGGGATTATAAGGAAGACAAAACTTCAGGTTAAGTTCAGCTCTGAGGCCAGACTCAACTGGCAAGGTGAAGCCAGTTGGAGAGGGATGCTCATGTCGGAGGGGACATTGGTCAGAGGATGAGGATCCTGTGTGAGATGTATGTCTGCCGGACTCAGGCAACAATGAGTCACTTTGGTTTTCAGAACTTGACAAAGAGTTCTTTCCTTATTACAGGTAAACAATAAAAATTCAGGATTGGAAACAGTCTTGGAAGCTGTGTTGTCCAATTCCATGCTTCCTTGAGTGCTCAGAAGTCCACTACCATGTCATCATCAACTTTGGTAGCACTGTATTTAGCATCAGGGCCACCATTGGAGGATTAACTCAACAGCCACTATGCTTGGGATCCTCCTCAAGCATTCCACGGATCTCCCCATCGACTCTCTGCCTTGGGTATTATTAACCAATTTTACACATGAAAAAAAGTTTAAAAATTAAATGACTTGCCAAATCAACAGGAGCTGGTATTTGAATGCTGAATGTCCTATTACTTCCCTAATTGGTCACCCAGGATCAACTTGAATGCTGTAAACAATGGGAAGCTCAGTATTGCCCAAAACAGACATTTTTATTTTAAAACAGCACCTCCATGAAATAAGCTGAATTTCTACCCTTTCATCAAAACTGCCTCCGGAGGCCCTTTAGGACAGGTTGAATCTTTTATGTAAAAACCCTGAGACCATCAGGAGAGAGTAATTATGCCTCCCTATTTAAGTTTTCTCTCTTTTAAGCTAAATTCCCTTTTGTTTTCCTCCTTAGCATTAATTCCTTGGTATTCTGGTTTCTGGGTTTGTAATTAGTCTAATACATTAGTTGCATGTTAGTTCAACTAGGCTACATGTGGAAATAAATGAACCCCTAAAGCTCAGTCAATAACACACCCAAGTTTGTCTCACACTTATGCAAAGTTGAATAGTTCACTTGGGGGCAGATTCCATTTCACAGTGCTACCATTTCAGCATGTAGCTGTCACTGTCACCAAGGCAAGAGAGAGAGCACAGAGAGCCCACATTGCCCTGTGGTGCTTCCTCCCAAAAGTCACACAGATAATTTCCCATGGCAGGAGTGGTCAGAACATGGCAGAAAGCCCCGCCCAACAGCAGAGAAGGCTTCCTGTGTCTTGTGGAAGAGTAAAATGACACAGGACTTGATGAGCACAAAGCGTTGTTGCACTACCCCTTCCTTCTTTTCCTCCCCAAACCACACACGGTGATAAGGAGTCCACTTTTCTGGTGTTTCCTGCCTGCCATAGCTCTTATCACACCTCTTCTTGGATTTCTTACTGATAAGCTTGAAAGATCCCACATATCAATCAGAACTCTGGCTACAAATAATAGAAGTTTCTACACACAGAGATTTAAGCAAGAAAGGGAATTTACCACCTCACATAACAGCACAGTTCAGATGTAAACTTAATTCTGAATTCACAGCTCCAATGATATCATCGGGATTTGTCTTCTCTCCAGCTCTTGGTCTGTATCCATTCCTACACTGGCTTCATTCTCAGGCTCCATTGAGGCCACCAGACTCACATTATCACAATATCAAAGCATATTCAGGAGCAGAGGGAGTAGTGAGTCCAATTCCTCCACAGCTCAATCAAAAGTGTTGAATACCTGTCTCCTTTTTTCTGATTAACTAGCCCAACCGAGTGCACATCCCTGAGCCCATCAGTCTCTCAGGAGAACTGCTGCTTTGATTGGCCACATCTGGATCACATGATATTTCCTACCCCAGATGTGAACCTCCACAGGAACCACATACACACAACATAGGGTTATGGTGGATCCCCAAATGAAGACTTGAACTTCTCACAACATAAATGAATAGGTGCTGAGAAGCCACAGGTAGTGCCTATCGACTAACCATCATTTAATTTTGTGTTAATCAGGCCCCATTGGCAGAACTTGATGCTGACTGATGTGAGCTTCTGCTGCCATAGCATTTCCCAGTTGAGCTGCTCCTAATCCCAGCCCCTGTGAGATCTGCTTCCCAAGACCCACCCTCACCTCGGTAGTAGGTTTAGTTCTAGATCAAATGGCCACCCAGTGTAGCCATGCTCACCAGCAGAAACTAGACAAGCCCCATCAGATTGAAAAGAGGCTGAGACCACCCTCAAGGCAAATAGCAATATTTTATGCAATGCTCTAAAAAGCAATTGGCACATCAGCCCTGAATTTCACTACCACCTAATTTGCATTTCTCCATCTTATTTTATAAGGCTCCAGTGAGGGACTGCCTCAATTGTCTTTCTGAAATCCATACACACTTCATCTCCCTGATTTGTAACTGTCTCCAAAAAGGAAATGAAGTTATTAATCTGGCAAAGATTCATTCTCAGTGACTCCGTCCTCGTTTCTAAGACCACCACTTCCTTTTGTCAAGGGCTCACAAACCATCTTCTTAATAATCCATTCTAGAATTTCACTCAGGATTGACATTAAGCTCACAGGTCTATAGTTTGCAAAATCCCCTTTCCCCCTTTTCAAAAGCCAGGGCTGTGCATGTCAGCCTCCTGTCTCTCAGCACCTCCTCCTCTTTATGAGAGGCAGCTAATGGAGGATTTGCCTAATGTCTCTTAATGAGGCAGTGCAGAGCCAGGATTAGAAGTCAGCAGACCGTGAGGGTCCAGCCTTTTGCTTCTCCTTTTCAGCTGTGATGATTTCCCCACCCCGTGTTTCTGAGATGAGACCTCTCTACCAGCATTGCCAAGCATGAGATCTCATTTCAGAGACTGGCCACCTCTCCTCTCCATTTTGTGCCTCTCTTGGGGCATTGGAACAGGGTGTTAAATGGAGGGGCTGTGACCTGAGGTCTCTGAGTACAGCACAGTCCTGATCTCCAGTGAGGGACAATCTATGTCACTGTCACTGCTATAACTGATTATCATTCCCCTAGTTCATTTTTAAATTGAGTGTTTGAAGTTATTTCACCTGGAGGTCCTCTGATTCTGAATGTAAAGGAATCAAGGCACTTGGGATCACTTCTGTACCAAGTAGCAGGTTGGAACTGCCTTGTAACCCCTGCCCCAACCAAGCTCCCACATTTTTTCTGAAAATCCAGAAAATCCAGACCAACCTCTGTGTTGGTCTCATTGGGCAGAACTGCCTCCCTTTTCACTTTTTTTTTTTTTTTTTGCCATTTTCTGTGTGAATATATTCGTCTTTAAGTATCAACCCAATCCTCATCCCGCATTTTAAAATCTCAACTAACTTAGCATAAGTTAATCAGAAAATCCACTTTACACTACCTTCTAAGAGCTCAACTACAAAAGAATCAAAGTGGCACTGGGCATCTGCCTAGGCCAAGTAGATTTGCAAATTGGTGCAAATGTACTTAATATTTAGCTCTGTAATTTCTGGAAGAGTTCAGAATTGGAGTGATGTAATTAGGTTTTATTGGAAGTTTTCCTTTGGATTTAAAAGGAAAGAGAAGGGGAAAAATCAATATATTACCTTGCTATGAGGTAAAAGTAAGTGAGTCACTCGTCTTAATTTATTCCATGAACTAAGGAGAATGATATTCACCCCTCTGGACGATATTATACATTATGAATAGACACTGTGCCAATTTTTGAAGGTTAAATTCAGTATTTCCACAAAACAGAAAGATTATTTTTCACTCATGACTCACAATATAATTGAGTGTAGAAATGACACATAATATTGACACATAATATAGGTAACCTCTTATATCAATCTATATACTTACCATGTCTTTCGCTCCATGCCATAGTGTGGATCTTATGAGAATAAAGACCTTACAAGAAATAGGAACACCAGCAACAAAGAAATTAGCAGACCAAAGGATAAAATCTTTGCCCCTCCTCACGTGGGGGAGAGGAGAGAACACATTTTGTTGCATGAAGACGGCAAAAATCCGAAGGGCCCAATTTGACCTGAGCCACTTCTACGTCCTATAAACTGAAGCAGACTATTAATATCTCTAAGATTTGCTTCCATTGTGTATAACGTAGCAGTAATAATGCATGCTTAATGTATCAGTCAGCTATTGCTGTGACAGTGTCCTGTAACTAACTTTTCCTAAATCTCAGTGATTCACAACACTATAATTTATTTCATACTCATGAGTTTATATGTTGGTTAAGGCTCAGCTGATTCTAGCTGGATTTGGCTGACCTTAGCTGAACTAAAGAGCCTAAGGTAAGGTGAAGGTTTGCCCTCCATGGTTTCATTCTGAGTTTTAGGGTACACTCTTCTCATGGAAGAGGTCAGAAACTCAAGTGAGATGAAGAGAAATACATGAAACCTCTTACAGCCTTAGTTCCTAAGGGAAACAGTGACACTTCTACCCACATGCCAATAACCAAAGCAAATTTCTTGGCCAAGGTGCACATCAATGGGATAAGAAAGTATTTCCACCCATAGTGAATAGGACAAGGGTTTGAGAGAAGGAAAATATGAGCAAATGTTTTGTTCTGTCCCACTTTACATAGTTATTATTAGGAAACTCAAATGAGTTAAGTTATATAAAGCACCAAGCACATAATAGGTAAACCAAATGTAGTAGGCATTATTTGATCATCTAATTACATAATTAAGAGATCAAAAAATTATCTACATATTTTTTCAACGCTGATTCTGATGAACCCTTATAAACTGGTATTATAATCACTTGATACTCAGGCATAAATGATTTGCTGAGCAAGTGTTTTACCCATTTGATGTCATATGTATCAATACTCTGAATGTGGCCAAGATACAGACTGAGGAATGTGTCTGGAATTGGCATTGCTTGGTTACACTTTCCTACACTTATCTGGACAGATATGGACAGGCAGCTTCCCTTTTCTGGGTCAGCTGGTGAATCTGTTAGAAGTGCTGTTACTGAAAAAAAGAATCAGTGAAAATTGTCACAATTTTTGGAGTGACTGGCAGAACTGCTACTTGGTGAGATTTCACAATATTCAGAATCTGCTATTTTTTTAATTGGTGTTTTCCAGTTTGTTTGTTTGTTTAAATCTCAATGCAGGGCAGCCCCGGTGGCGCAGCGGTTTAGCGCTGTCTGCAGCCCGGGGCATGATCCTGGAGTCCGGGGATCGAGTCCCACGTCGGGCTCCCTGCAGGGACCCTGCTTCTCCCTCTGCCTGTGTCTCTGCCTCTCTCTCTCTCTCTCTCTCTCTCTCTCTCTGCATCTCTATAAATAAGTAAAATCCTAAAATCTCAATGCAGTGTCCTACTTGGGGGAAAAAAGGAATTACTTCAGAAAATGCATTTTACGGTTAAAAAAAATCCTCATAGATTATTCTGGGCAGGCAAAAGCAGCCCTGAGGTTCTGTCCAGTTTTTACTCATTACTCCTATAAAGCCGACTCAACCTTTCTGCACCTCCCTCTCCTCAACTTAAAAGGAAGAAGATTGGCTTAGAAAATCTTCATGATCTTCTCAAGATAAAAAATTCTATAATCCTAACTTAATTCTTGCTCAGATTGGAAAGTGCCTCAACATAGAGGCCCAGAAGCAGAGGTGATGTCAGTTGTCAGGGACACCCACACACAAAATCTTGGTAAAGTATTCAATCCAAAGGGTTTTGCTGAAGCTAAAAGGCTGTGTCACCATTGGATTATTTCCCCCGTTTCTATTATCAACATTCAACTTCCATCACACACTCCAAATCTCTTCATGATTCCATTCCCAGTACAACTACCTTGGTCCAAGCTTTCTTCTCTCACCTGAACATGGTCTTATCACTGGCTCTCCTCTTCTACTTTTGCTCCAATCTATTCTGTTCTTCACCTGACACTCAGAATGCTGCTTATAAAATCAAAATTAGATCATTCCTTCTTTCACAACCCAATGCCCCAACTTCTTCTCAGTCCCCCTTCCCCTAAACACATAGGACTACTTTTGGTCCTTAATCATGTGAAATTACCTCTCAGCTCCCTAACTCCACCATTCTTTTTTCTCCTTGGACATCCCCATAGATTGTCAAGGCTCCATTGCCACCCCCTCAGAGAGCTTTTCTGACCATCTCATCTGAAGTCCCCACTGCTGCACACCTGAGTCTCTATCATATTACATTTTTAAGATCTTTTATTGTTATGTGAAATCATCTTCCTTATTTGCTTATTTGTTTTCACCCTGGTACACAAGCTCTGTCAGGTTCCTGCTGGTTCCTTAGCAGCTAAAAATACTGCATGGAACATAATGGGGTCTCAACAAATAACTATTAAATCAGTGATGAAAGTAATGAAGTGAGCTGGCATATGGTATACCTCACCAGCTCAGAGACAGGGAGAATTAGCCATCTTCCAGTGGCCCTTTGAGTGACTGGAACTGTGTTCTCCCTCAAATCACAAAGTAAAACTTGTAATACCAGGTGTCTCTTTCTTCTGGGATGAGTGAAGACTCCAGAAGTTACTGAGAGAGAGAGGCCCAGGTCAGGTAGACTTCACTGAGGTCAACACACAATCTGTTCAAGGTTATGATGGCTGTCTTGACACAAGGAAGGGAAAGTTCCAGGGACCCAAAGTATCTAGATAGTGAGTATCAAGAAAAATCATGAGTTACCCTAGACATAATTCCCACTTAGGCTTTAACTTCTGACCCCTGTGTGTATGTGTGTGTGTGTGTGTGTGTGTGTGTGTGTGAGAGAGAGAGAGAGAGAGAGAGAGAGAGAGAGAGAGATGGGTCCCTTGCCCAAGAAATGGGAATAATAAGAACAATGATTGTTATCCAATGGGATTATTAAAAAGAACTCAATCAATGTATGAGAAGAGGCTTTAGTACACAATACGCACTCAGAAAATACTAATTTCCTTACTTCTTTGTAAGTGATTACATCAATTAAGATGTTAGGGGCCACAAGTAAACTCCTGAATGAAAGGAGTTTAAACAACAGAAGCTTACTTTTCTTATGTGATCTGAGGTTGGAGGAGATGGTTCCAGGGCCCAGTCACTACAGTCGAGCTTGCATGAGATTCTCTCTACCTTGTCCATCTACGTAGGTACAAAACCATGACCATGGCTTCAATCAGCCGGTCTCTTAGGACAAGTGATGAAAGATGAGGGAAGGTGAAGATTCCTCTTTTAGGTATTCTCCCTTGGGCTCTCTGATCTCTCTGGTTCTCTCTCTCTTTTCAGATAGTACCTTGGATATATTTTTTTCTCTTCTGTGTCTACTTTCCACGTCCCACCTCCTCGACCCTCTGCATGCCTTGGAGGTTGACCTTCCCAAACCTAAATAGCCTCCTTTGGTATCCGCCTTCCAGTTGCATTTGGTTTCCTCCTCCTCTCCAGTGGGCTGCATATCTTGATTGAAGGCCACAGCTTCCATTGGGTGGCCCTCTCTCATAGTGGCAACTAGTCTGTCCAGGTTCTGATAACCATCCTGCGTGTGCCCTTTCAGTCCCAGGGTGGTAATGTCCCTCTTCTGGTTCTAGCCCCACCAGAGATCTCCTTAACTGTCCCTTGTAAGCTTCCCTTAACCCGGCTCATAACTTTGTAAACAGTCACTTGATTAAATTCTCTTTAATTACCCTGAGTGAGCCATCTGTTTCTTGCTGGGACCCTGACTGGTACAGGAAGAAAAATCTTTCTCAGAAGCTATCCAACACTCCCATCCCTCCTCTTGCCTGTCCCAGCTAAGAAAGAATTACAAGGAGGAGGAGGAGGAGGAGGAGGAGGAGGAGGAGGAGGAGGAGGAGAAAGAAGAAGAGGAAGAAGGCTCTTTCCTTCAGATCTCTCTCTAGGATTGGGTCATGCAGTGAAGTCTGGGAAAGCAAGTCTCTGATATTTCCAAATAACTGCCCATCAGGTGGCTATCAGTTGGCAACCAATAATGCCTACCTTAGAGGTACCTACCCAAAGTTTTACCAAGAGAAGGAACAATGTCGATGGCAGAGTAGGAGAGAAAAATCAGACAAGTAGCCCCACTCCTGGCTTTCTGCCAGCCCGCAGGAATTTTCGTGGCTCAAGGTTTACCAGCAGTTACTACAATTATGGTGATGGTGAGCAACAAGAACTTGTTCCAGAGTGGGTCCAAGAAGGACATCAGAGGCTGCCAGCCCCTTGCCACAGGCTCATGAAAACTCCCTCAGAGCACTAGCAATGGTGAGGGGAACCTTTGTCCAGGACAACATAGGCTTTTAGATCCTCATGAGAAAGCCTTATTTTTTGCACTGAGACCCAAAAGAGAAGTGTACATTGTTATGGTTGGGTTGTGGTTGTGTTTGTTTTGTCCCAAGTCCTTCCCTTTCGGTCCTTAGACAAGCGCAAAATTCTTTGGCCAGTGAGAAAATTGTAATTACACATACAACATACACTTAACTCTTAATCAGCATGAGCTGAGAAGACATCTGATATTAATGTAGACCTGGTAGGAATATTCAGATGGTCATCTATTCAGGCTGGGTCTGGTCCTAAATGCCTTCTTTGCTTTATATCACACATAGTGTTATGTGTCCTTTTTGATTGGCCAGTAGACAAAGTCACCCTGTCTTCTGCCTTAGGAAGTAGTTTTGTTCTTGTTTTGTGTGTGTGCATGTGTATGTTCTTGGGTGTGTGTGTATGTGTGTGTGTTATTTGTTTTTTAGGGAAAGAGTCCTGGCTCTTAGCCATATGGAAATAAAGGAGAAAGATCTTCATATAAAATAAGATCAGGCATTGATCACATGTTACCTATTTATCCACCTTGCATATAAACTTGATTTCTATGGTTTCTCCTTTGTTCATAAGCCTTCTGTGACAGCCACCAAGGTTGCTAAATATACAAAGCTTATTACACATATTCATTTTGTTTACTGTTTGTTTCTTACTAGAATGCAAAAGCAGGGATTTTTGAGTGTTGTATCCCCTGCTTTATCTCCAATACCTAGAATGGTAGCTGGTACATAGTAGACGCTCAATAAATATTCATTAACTGTAGGATCCTATCAGTAGATAAATGAATGACTAAAGGTAACCTCTGATACTATCTGCTGTCTAGAGTTTAAATGATTGCTGGCTTATGATATCACTCTACACTTTGCCAGACAGTATGCTCTGACTGTCCAGTAACTGAGTAAGAGGTCTGGGGCTTTTGGGGTGCCATCGAAAAATTCACTCATATCTGGGGTCCCTTGAGGCCCTGGGCAGAGAGATCAAGCCAGCAGCTACGCTATTTTGGGAGCACTCAAGGGAGTGATGACTGAGCAGGTGAATGTACAGCCATGCCCACAGAGGGGATCTCCATACAGTCCTCTGGAACATTGCCTTTAGCTAGCACAGAGGGTGTTGCTGCTATTGACAAGTTGCTGGGAGCATCACACCATATTTGACAAATCCTCTGTGCTGACTGTTGGTCCTATTTTTTTCTAGAGGAAAAAGAATGTTCCAAAGACTAAGACCAGGTGTTAAACTTTGCAACAGCTGCCCAGCACGAGTGTTAGGAAAAGAGGCCATGATGAGTAAAGAAGCCTCAAATCACTCCCCATCTGCAGCCCCAAGAAGACCAGACAGATGCACAGCACACCTACATCTTCAGATCACCTGCTGGGCCCTGCACTTACAGACCTACTACCTTGGTGAACACATCTTATCACATCATTCCCAGCATAGAGGGCCATGATCCAATGTGCTCCTCCTTAGAACCATCCTTCATGTCTATTACTCCTAGTGCTTCTTTCCCGCCAATGCCACAGTCTGGGAGGCCTGCACATTTGTACAACAGTGTTCACTTGTTCAGTTTGGTGAAAGCCAGTACTAGTCATTTGACAAAAGGATCCCAATCTCTCTCCACCAAAAGCTAGCAGTAAATTTCTACTTTCTTTTTATCATGTCAGAGACTCTTTAATTGCTGTTCTCACAACCCTATTGTAATAAAAAAAATATATTAAGTAACCAAAGAACTTTTGATTCTGTAGGTTTTCTGTGTCAATATCTGCACGATTAGAAATTAAAATTGAGAAGTGTTTAAAATGTTGATTTTTAATTCATTCTAGAATGACAAAAATAAACCATTGCATGTAACATAAATAACGAATTTTAATGAAAAATAATATTCACCAAAAATACTGTGAGAAGAGTAGGCTTGTTTTACATTTTTATAAATCTATTTAAAGTTTGGCTTGATAAAAAACAGCTGGATTCTCATGTCTGCTTCTGCATTTTATCTAATGTGATATCACGCAGCTTGCAGCCTCTGGAAAGTTCCACTGTATACTCATGAGAGAATGAAAATGAAAAAGGAAAAAAAATCTTAGTATTATTATGAGAGTCATTTTGACAATTCTCATCTTATTTTCTTTGGGTCTATTTGTTCCCCTCCACATTGAGGCTCTGGCCCAAAGGGATAGGTACTCTTCTCTGGTGGAAGAATAAAGAAATTCATTTTTCAAAGAGATCAGTCTCCTTCTTTTTTCCCTAAAAGAAATAGATTATTTCCTCCTTGCTAGTTATGGTCATTTTGTCGAAATCAACCAAAGTGTTCTACATCACAGGTTTGAGGAGTTTCATAAAAATTCCATAAATGTGCTCTAATAGAATATGCCAATATCCACTTTACTATTATTTGAAACTGGTGGTTTTCAAACTTATTTTAACCATTGAACACTTTATTTGAATGAAATCATATAAGAAGCTCATGAAGACAATCTAGGCAAAGATGCTCTGGTTGAAAGAGGCTGAGTCCCTGATCAGCCTGCCTCATGTCAGCGCCCTAGCACTGCCCCCCTGCTAAAGGACCCTCTAAGGATGAATTCCAAGGCTTCTCTGGGAATAGCAAAGCACAGTTGGAAAGCCAATGAGTACAGCCATTGAACATCCACCCTGGCTTAACTTAACTTATGTCCCAGGCTGCTCCTCGAAGTCTTTATCCAATCCTAACATCCCCTGTTCTAAACCCCAGATCCAAACCTGTTTCTCTGACAATCAGGTGTATAAAAGAACAATCTAAAGAAATAAAAATTAAAACAATAATGTTGACATTTTATGCTTTTCATGTTGGTAAAAATTTTATTCTAACATATTAAATACTATAAAGGATACGGAAAAATAGGAGTACACTGTGTGTGGAAGAGCAAATTGATACAACTTAGGACAAAAATTTAGCACTATCTAGAGCAACTGAAACTGCACATTCCATACAATCCAACAGTTCTAACCAATCTGTTCTGTTTAGAGGTACTCTAATATGTGAACAAAGAAGGCATACCCTATGATATTTGTTACAGATTCTTTGTAATGGCAAACGAACAAAAAAAATGGAAAAGATTAATGCACATTGACAGGGGAAAAGAAAAATAAATTGTGCTTTACTTATATGCTGAAATACTATGAACAGCTTAAATGAATTAATTCAATATATATTATATATGTTTTATATAATACATATGTGTCAACAAGGATACTTCTCAAAAATATGTACTTAAATGAAGGAGAAAACTACTAAATGATATTTCTTTTTTTAATGTAAATCAATCTTTTTTTTAAGATTTATTTATTTAATTATTCAGAGAGAGCGAAAGAGAGGCAGAGACACAGGCAGAGAGAGAAGCAGGCTCCATGCAGGGAGCCCGAAGTGGGACTCGATCCCGGGTCTCCGGGATCACACCCTGGGCTGCAGGTGGTTTCGCTGCGCCACCGGGGCTGCCCTAAATGATATTTCTAGCAAGTAACATTTATATAAATGTTTAAATGCTAGGAAGTATTATGTATTATTTTGGATGTATTTATTAATATAGAAAAGTATACAAAACAGTTGGAAGAATACGACAGTAGTTTTTTTTTAAGATTTTATTTATTTATTTATTTATTTATTTATTTATTTATTTATGAGAGAGAGAGCATGAGCAGGGGAGGGACTGAGGGTGAGGGAAAAGCAGAATCCCCACTGAGCAGGGAGCCCTACACAGGGCTTTGTCCCAGGACCCTGAGGTTACTACATGAGCCAAAGTCAGGTGCTTACCAACTGAGCCACCCAGGTGCCCCAATGGTGGTTATTTCTTAAGAAGTTGAAAGGGGCTTGGACTGTGTAAAGCACCAGAAAAGGCTGCTACATTATCTGTGATGTTCTCTCTGATTGTGTGTGTGTGTGTGTGTGTGTGTGTGTGTAAGTGCAAAAAAAAATTATAAAATGTTAACTAATAAATCTGGATCATGATAATGCAGGCATACATTGTTTTATTTTCATTCCATATTTTCCAACCTTATTTTGAAAAATAAAAGTAGCCAAAAGTGAGTGTAGTTTACTCTTTTTTGAATGCTTAGTCTGAGTGAAACAGATTGGGGAACTTAATCCTCAAAACAATCCAATTACGTGATCACTTTTATTATCTGGGGAAATTTCAGGCTTAGAGAAGTTATACAGAGCTAGCAGGAGGCAACACGAGGTGGTCCACCTTGAGAACCCATATTCTCAGCCCCTGTACCATACTATATTCGACTTCCACTTAACCTCACCCAACCCTGGAACTAACCCAAAATTCTTTTTTTAAAGATTTTATTTATTTATTCATGAAAGACACAGAAAGAGAGGCAGAGACATAGGCAGAGGGAGAAGCAGGCTCCCTGAAGAGAGCCCCATGCGGGACTGGATCCCAGGACTCCGGGATCACGCCCTGTGCCGAAAGCAGATGCTCAATTGCTGAGCCACCCAGGAGTCCCTCTTTTTATTTTATTTTTATTTATTTATTTATTTATTTATTTATTTATTTATTTATTTATTTATGAGAAAAGGAAAGAGAGAGAGAGAACAAGCAAGGGGAGCAGCCAAGGGAGAGGGAGAAGGAAACTCCTCACTGAATAGGGAGCCCCACCATGACCTCAGTAGAAGGAGGATGCTTAACAGACTTAGCCACCCAGGCACCACCCAAGATTCTTTCTATCTTCTACAGCCTGGGCTTCAAGTCTCTAAAAGATGATGCATAACAAGAGCATGTGTTGACTTTCTATAGTACTCATTCTTACCCATTTACCTAAACACACAGAATCACAAAGAAGCTCCACATCTACCAAACCCAAAGTGAATAAACTATTTGCAAGCAAAATTGCTGGTGCCTGAGTTCTTCATGATAATCACATCTCTCAGGATCCAGAGTTAGAAGTTTCTAAATCACAATATGCTGGAGTTGACTCAGTCTTGTCAATATATTCCATCCTTGAAATGGGGCAGGGCAGGGAAGGGCAATGGATGTTCCTACTCCAAACAGTAACTGAGCTCCAAGGAATCTGGGCAAACTACAGTACAACCAGATTTCCCCAAAGTGCCCACCCACCACATGTAAAATAATAATGATAATCAATAATAATATTAATAATTATATGAAATCCCTGGCAGGTAACCTACAGCAGAGCTGACATCATAAAAGTATCCACTTCAACCCCAAGACAAAGTATTTTTTTAAGGATGGTGATCCTTTCAGAAATGATACTGAAGAAAACAAGGGTGCTGATACTTGTTTCATTTAAGACTTAATCAGAAGTCTTTGATAGGTAGCCGGAATCAGAAATCAGAAAAGTGCCCCTTTCAAGCCCAACACAAAGTATTTTTAGGGATTGTGGTTTTAGAAATGATCCTATATAAAGCAATTTTGCTGCTTTATTGTGCAATTTCACTTAAAAAATAATCCAAATTGTACAACAGGAGGCATTTTTGGAGCATTAATGCCCATTCACTCCTCTGTTAAGGGGGATAGGGAAGAGGAAGACCCCCCCACCTCATCCCCAGTGAGTATGCTTCTTACTCTAAAATGGAATTCACAGAACTTCAAGGTGAAAGACCAAAAAGCATGTCCTCAGCCTCCAAATTGTCACAACCCAGTTTTGTGATGGTCCTCCAGGTCAGTCCTGATTTCCAAAATTATCTGCCTCTTCAACAAGAAAATTCACCTTTAAAAATGAAGTTCTTTTGGGACACCTGGGTGGCTCAGCGGTTGAGTGTCTGCCTTTGGCCTAGGCCGTGATCCTGGAGACCAGGGATTGAGTCCTACATTGGGCTCCCTGCATGGAGCCTGCTTCTCTCTCTGCCTCTGTCTCTGCCTCTGTGCGTGTGTGTGTATCTCATGAATAAATAAAGAAAATCTTTAAAAAAATAAAAATGAAGTTCTTTTATTAGCATGAAACTAAATTATAGGGAATATCTTTATGGCTAAATGTTTGTGTACACGGTTCTTTATAACAGTGGCTCTGCCTCCCAAAAAAGAGTAAAGAAAGTGTCCAGTCAAGGGGGGTTAAGTTCACACTAGCATTGAACAAGCAAATATGCATAAAGTGCTTAGTGGAAGCCTGGGACACAGCAGGTTCTTAACAAAACTGTATTTGTTATGCAATCAGACAATCATGGCGGGGATTGCATGCAATATTTTTAAGATGTGGGAAAATGAAAAAAAGAACGCCATTGAAACATGTCCACAGCTTACTATAAAACAAACTTAACCTTTTCAAAAATAGTATGTGGCCAGTGATCCCATTTGGCTTTTAATATATTAAACTGGCTATTTTGGAGTAGCCACATTGTAATTTTTGTTTGATTCATTTTGTTATTATGTTTTTTTGAATTGATGCCTGAAGCAGGCTCCATGCACAGAGCCCACGGCGGTGGGACTGGATCCCGGGTCTCCAGGATCAGGCCCTGGGCTGAAGGCGTCGCTAAACCGCTGAGCCACCCCGGCTGTCCAATTCTTAACTAAGTTTTGATAGTTTGTATCTTTCAAAGAATATGTCCCTATTATCTAAGTTTTTGAATATCTTAGTATAAAGTTGTTCATAATATTATCTTACTAACCTTTTAAAACCTGAAGCATTTGAGTGAACTCCACTCTTTCATTCCTAATAAATAATTTGTATGTTTTCTCTCTTTCTTTCTGGTTGGTTTAGCTAGAGCTGTAGTTTTCAAGCAAACTGACTTTTCAAACAACTAAGTTTTCCTGCTTTCCATTTTGTAGTTCTCTATTCTTACCTTTATAATTTCATTTCTTCATTGGATTGGGTTAATTTAATTTTCTTTTTCTAGTTTCTTAGGTTTAAAACTTGTATAAATGACTTGATTTCTTTTTCTTCTGTAATATAAGCACTAAGTTCTAATAAATATACCTCCAAAAGCACCATTTAGTGATATCACACACATTTTGATATATTTTGCCTTCAGTTTTGTTAATATTTTTTTAAAGATTTTACTTATTTATGAGAGACACATTGAGAAGCAGAGACATAGGCAGAGGGAGAAGCAGGCTCCATGCAGGGAGTCAGATGTGGGACTTGATCCCAGGATTCCAGGATCACACCACCGTGAGCCAAAGGCAGACACTCAACCACTGAGCCACCCAGGTGTCCCTGTTAAGTGATTTTTTTTTTTCTAGTTTCCCTTGTAATTTCTTCTTTGACACTTGGACATTTAGAAGTGCATTGTCAAATACCCGAATATTATCAGATTTTGCAGATGTCTTTCTGTTATTGTTTTTTAATTGAATTCTATTGTGATCAGGAACATACTTTTTGTTGTTCCAATTCTTTTAAAATCATTGAGTCATCTCATATGGTTCAGAATATCATCTGTTTTAGTAAATGTTCTATGTACACTTGAAAAGAATGTATATTCTACTGTAGCTAGAAAATGTTCTATTTAGGTCAGGTTGACTGGTAGTGTTGTCCAATCTTCTAAATTCTTACTGGTTTTCTGTCTAATTGTTCTATCAATTACTGAAGGAAGTATGTTGGAATTTCAAACTTAATTGTGGATTTGCTCATTTCTTCTTTTAGACCTATCAGTTTTTGCCTCATGTATTTAAAGTTCAGTTAATGAGTGCATACACATACAGAATTGTTTTGTCTCCTTGATGAATTGCCATATAAACATCCCCTTTTTTTGTTTTTTTTTAATATTTTATATTTATTTATATAGTTACACAGAGAGAGAGAGAGAGAGGCAGAGACACAGGCAGAGGGAGAAGCAGGCTCCATGCACTGGGAGCCCGATGTGGGATTCGATCCCGGGTCTCCAGGATCGCGCCCTGGGCCAAAGGCAGGCGCTAAACCGCTGCGCCACCCAGGGATCCAAACATCCCCTTTATTTTTGAAATACTCATTGTTATGATACTTACTTTGTCTGATATTACTGTATCCACTCAACTTCCTTTTGGTTAGTATTGGTATATGTATCTTTTCCCACGCTTCCTATGTTTAACCTGTTTGTTTATTATAATTTTTTAGAGAGAGAGAGAGAGGGACAGAGAGCATGCGTGAATGGGTTTGGAAGGGGCAGAGGGAGAGAAAGAGATTTTAAGCAGGCCCCATGCTCAGTACAGAGCCTACCATGGAGCTTAAATCTAGGACCCTGAGCTCATATCTGAACCAAAATCAAGATTTGGACTGAGCCACCCAGGGACCCCTTTCTTATTTATATTTAAATTATCTTTCTTGTAGTTAGCATATGTTTGGGCTTGCATTTTTTTTTAATTTCATTTTATTGGAATTCAATTTGCCAACATATATCATAACACCCAGTGCTCATCCCATTAAGTGCCCCCTTCAGTGCCCGTCACCCAGTCACCCCCACCCCCTGCCCACCTCCCTTTCCACCACCCCTTGTTCATTTTGGGGCTTGCATTTTAATCAAATTTAACAAAATTTATCTTTTACTTGGTGTATTTAAACCATTACAATTAATGATTTAACAAAATTATAAATTTGTTCTGGTTTAATCTATGGTTGAGCTATTTGTTTTACATTTTTCCTGTTTCCTTATCTTTGTACTGTCTTGCTATGATTCTATTTTCTCTCTGTTATTAGTTTTTGTTTTGTTTTGTTTTAATTTTTTAGTTGTTGCTATGGAGTTTACACTATTTAACATTGTCTTATCACAAACTGGCATCAAATAATATTGTAACACTTTACATATAGTGGAGGTATCTTATAACAGTACACTTCCATTCATACCCTTTTGTTCTCTGTGTGATTGTCATATATTTTGCTTCTCAGTATGTCCTTAATTCTTAAAATACAATGTTTTTCTAAAACTTTTTTAAGATTTAAATTTTTTTAGAAGATTTTATTAATTTGGTTGAGAGGGGGAAAGCAGATGGAGACAAAGAGGGAGAAGTGGACTCCTCACTGAACAAGGAGTTGGATGCAAGACTCCATCTCACAACCCTGAGAGTATGACCTGAGCTGAAGGAAACTGCCTTTGGTAGCTAGCAAGGTAAAGCACACTCATTTTTTTATTCATGAGAGACACACACAGAGAGAGAGGCAGAGACATAGGTAGAGGGAGAAGCAGACTCCATGCAGGGAGCCTGATATGGGACTCAATCTGGGGTCTCCAGGATCACACCCTGGGCCAAAGGCAGGGGCTAAACCGCTGAGCCACCCAGGTGTCCCAAGCACACTCATTTAATTCCTACTGCCCCTTCCTCATCAGGCTGAGAGACCCAAGGAAGTCATCAACATCAGTGGCTTCCTCTTGCAAGTGACATGAATGCAATGATTTGTTCTAACCAGGTCTGCTCTATAGGCTGTACCTCCACTTCCCCAACAGCATTTGTAGTGGAATAGAAAAGAGGCTTAAAAATAGGATATTGTATTTAATAAATAGTTATGATTCCTTTTAAAAAATAAAACGTAAAACAGTCTAGGTGATATTGAAATGGGTAATGGTACCAATGAACTGGTACAAAATGTGTGCTGACATTCTATCACATTTTATCAATGGAAGTCTGCAGAAGAAAGATGAGTCATCTGCTAAGTACTGAGGAAACTCAAAAGGTGTAGCAATGAGTAAGAAGACTTAGGCATGGCAGTGACTATCAAAGCACCTTACTTCCTACACTAAAAGATCTAGAATAGGATTGGTTGAGGAGAAAATGTATTGACTGGATAAAGTGTGAACATTGTGTGTAATTCAAGTGGCCTGCTGCCTCTCACATTGGTGCACCATTGGAAGGAAATCTGTGTACTCAATGCTTGCATGTTCTGTGTCCCATGGTCTTACAATAATGTTGCTATGGGCACTCCAGAACAGGATATTTAGATAAAAACTACTAAGGATGTTTCATTACTGCATTTACATAAATATTTATTGCACCTATTTATTCAGTTTTAGGACATGGTGTTTCCCTAGGGGTGTCTTATATTGTCTCTTGGATAAGAGTGCAAAGTGACTTTTCATCTAATTTTATTCCAGTTATCATTCCCTCTAACAAGTATTCCAGTACATCTACTTATAAGAGCCAACACACATAAAGACAAGATATTTTGAAGATGCCTGTAATTTAGTGGACTTCTAAGGTAAATACAAACAAAAATGGGAATGATAAATCCATAGACATTTTTCTCAAAAAAAATTAAGAATAATCATTGTAACTTTCTATTTCTGTAATACAGCTCTTTCTTAAATAAACTGGGCTGTCTATTCAGTCCATATAGTCTATTTTAGAATAGTAATGTTTTACTTTTTCTGTTTATTTTTTCATAGAAGTTTCTATTACAGAAAAGGTATCAGGCCAGCTAAAGATAAAAATAGACATCGTGAACTTTCTTTTTTTTTTTAATAATAGTGGCTCTACTCCCCAGGAAAAGAGGAAAAGAAGCGTCCAGCCAAAGGAATTTAGTTAAGCCCACACTGGGCCTGAACTCACAAACCCTGAGATCAAGACCTGAGCTGGGATCAAGAGTCAGTTGCCTAACCAAACTGAGCCACCCAGCCATTCTGACATGGCAAACTTTTAACTTCAACTCTCTAAACTTCAGGCTAAAAGAAAAGTTTAATGAAAAGAAATATCCAAAATAGGAAATTTGCCAAATGCCCTAGTGTCCTAGAATAGATAGAAAACTGTAGAAGTGCTACAGAAATACCAAGCATGGTATGATTTGAAGTATTTAATATTAAGTATGAAAATAGTTCATTATTTTTCCATGGCCTTGGCAAATAATCCTAACACTAGCTGACATTTGCTGAATGTTCCATCTGTATCAGGCATTGTGCTAAGTACTTTAGGTGTATTATTTCATTTAAGGCTCATAAAACCCTAGGAAGTATGATAATATTATGATACCTACTTGGTAAGGGAGGAAACTGACCCAAGCATCTTCTGAATCTTGCCCTGGTTCCTTAGCTGGTCAGCAGCAGAGTGCAGACCCAAGTCCAGTCTTCCTTATCCCAAATCACCAAGCTCCATGGCAGGTGGGGCTTGGAGGAGAGACAGCTTCTCTTACGTTTCTTGATTTTCTGTGAAGAGCCTGCTATGTGTTGTTTCTCCCGTAATGACTAATACTCCAGAGGGAAATAAGAAAGGCTTCTGTGATGAAATCAACACGATGGCTTCTGACCCACTTCTGGACAAACACATGGGTAGGATTGTCAAATCTGACCAGCTCTTTACCCCATTCCCAGGCCATGTGGTGTCTCAGCAGAGCCTCCGTCTGTGCCTAAAGGCTATCAAGAAGGCTACAAGTGCTACCTCTTGTTGTGGTCATGACATTTCTTGGGAGAGGGAGCCTGGAAGGCAAGAAGACTTTAGTGCCTCTGCTGAGTTGAATGTTTTGAAAATGGAACACATTTTCTCACCTTTAAAAATCACTGGCCATTGGGCAGCCCTGGTGGCCCAGCAGTTTATTGCCGCCTCTAGCCCGGGGTGTGATCCTGGAGACCCAGGATCAAGTCCCACGTCAGGCTCCCTGCATGGAATGGAGCCTGCTTCTCCCTCTGCCTGTGTCTCTGTCTCTCTCTCATGAATAAATAAATAAAATCTTTTTTTAAAAAAAAGCTACAATAATCATCATAAGAGCATGGTATTGGCATGAGGTTATACAAATAGTACAATGGAATAGAACTGAGAGTCCAGAAACAAACCCAGATGTACATAATAAACAAATTTTCAAGAGAGATGCCAAGACAATTCAATGGGAAAAGGATAATATTTTCAACACTGGCATTGTAAAAATTGCACAGTCTTACATGAAAAATGAACTTCAATGCTTATTTCATGTCATCAACAAAATTAACTAAGGTAGATAATAGTAGACCTAATGTAATGGCTATAACTATTAAACTTCTAGAAGAAAACATAAGAGAAAATCTTTGTGGTATTTGCCTAGACTAAATTTGTTGGATAGAACAGAGATATTAACTATTAAAATATATATGAATTAGATTCCATCAAAAAATTTTAACTGTTGTTCTTCAAAAGACTCTTAAAAAATGAGAAGGCAACTACAAACTACAAACTAAGGGAAAATGTGTCCAAAACATCTATGTGACAGAGAACTTTTACCCAAAATACAGAAAACTTTTACAACTCAATTATATGAAGACAAACAACCCGATGTTTAAAATGCACAGAAAACAACTGAAGAAGATACATCAATGACAAAAAAGCACATGCAAATATATTCAACATCATTAGTCTTCAGGGAAATGCAAATCAAAATTTCAATGACATTCTACTACACGCTCTTTATGATGGTTAAAATTAAAAAGACTAACATTATCAAGTATTGGCAAATATGTGAAACTGGAAGTGTCTTACATTGCTAGTGGAATGTAAAATTGTACAGCCACTTTGGTTTGTTGTTGTTGCTGTTGTTTGGGGGATGATGATGTCCTACAAGTGATTATTATAGTGATAGTTACAATTTTGTGACTGTACTAAAAACCACAGAAGTGTATACTTTATTTATTTTTATTTAAATTAGTTAGTTAACATACAATGTAGTATTGGTTTCAGGAGCAGAGTTTAGTGGCTCATAATTTACATATAATACCCAGTGCTTCTGCTGGGGATTTACCCCAAAGATGCAGATGCAATGAAACGCTGGGACACCTGCACCCCGATGTTTCTAGCAGCAATGTCCACAATAGCCAAACTGTGGAAGGAGCCTCGGTGTCCATCGAAAGATGAATGGATAAAGAAGATGTGGTCTATGTATACAATGGAATATTCCTCAGCCATTAGAAACGACAAATACCCACCATTTGCTTCAACGTGGATGGAACTGGAGGGTATTATGCTGAGTGAAGTAAGTCAATCGGAGAAGGACAAACATTATATGTTCTCATTCATTTGGGGAATATAAATAATAGTGAAAGGGAATAGAAGGGAAGGGAGAAGAAATGGGTAGGAAATATCAGAAAGGGAGACAGAACATGGAAGACTCCTAACTCTGGGAAACGAACTAGGGGTGGTGGAAGGGGTGGAGGGCGGGGGGTGGGGGTGACTGGGTGGCGGGCACTGAGGGGGGCATTTGATGGGATGAGCACTGGGTGTTATTCTGTATGTTGGCAAATTGAACACCAATAAAAAATAAATTTATTATTTAAAAAAATACCCAGTGCTTATCCCAACAAGTGAACCTCCTTAATGCCCATCACCTATCTAGCCCATCCCCTCACCTCCCCTCCAGCTATGCTCAGTTTGTTCTCTATAGTTAAGAGTCGCTTAGGGTCTACATTCCTCTCTGTTTTTTATTATTATATTTTTCCTTACCTTCTCCTATGATCCTCTGTTTTGTTTCTTAAATTCCACATGTGAGTGAAGTTATATATTTGTCTTTCTCTGACTGCCTTATTTCCCTTAGTATAATACACTCTAGTTTTATCCATGTTGTTGCAAATGGCATTCTTTTTGTCACCAACTAATATTACACACATGCACACACACACACACACACACACATATATGTGGAATATACACAATATTCCACTTATTTGTATATATTACATCTTCTTTATCCATTCATCAGTTGATGGACATTTGGGCTCTTTCCATAATTTGGTTATTGCTGATAATGCTGCTATAAACATTGGGGTGCATGTGCCCCTTCTAATCAGCATTTTTGTATCCTTCAGATAAATATCTAGTAGTATAATTGCTGGGTCATAGGGTACTTCTCTTTTTAACTTTTTGGGGAACCTCCATACTGCTTTCCAGAGTGGCTGCACCAGCTTGCATTCTCACGAAGAGTGCAAAATGGTTTCCTTTTCTCTGCATCCTTACCAACATCTGTCCTTCCCCGGGTTGTTACTTTTAGCCATTCTGACAGGTGTGAGGTGTTATATCATTGTGGTTTTGATTTGTATTTCTCTGATGCCAAGTGATGTTGAGCATTTTTTCATGTGTCTGTTAGCCATCTGGATATCTCCTTTGGAAAACTGTCTGTTCATGTCTTCTGCCCATTTCTTAAACAGATTATTTGGTTTGGGGTGTTGAGTTTGATAAGTTCTTTATAGATTTTGGATACTAACCCTTTCTCCAATATGTCATTTGCAAATATCTTCTCCCATTCCATTGGTTACCTTTTAGTTTTGTTGATTGTTTCCTTTGTTGTGCAGAAGTTTTTATCCTGATGAAGTCCCAATAGTTCATTTTTGCTTTTGTTTCCCTTGCCTTGGAAACATGTCTAGTAACAAGTTGTTGTGACTGAGGTCAAATAGGTTGCTGCCTGTTTTCTCCTCTAGGATTTTGATGGATTCCTGCCTCACATTTAGGTCTTTCATCCATTTTAAGTTTATTTTTGTGTATGGTGGAAGAAAATGGTCCCATTTCATTCTTCTGCATGTCACTTTCCAGTTTTCCTGATACCATTTGTTGAAGAGATGTTTTTCCATTGGATATTCTTTCCTGCTTTGTCAAAGATTAGCTGAACATTACCATCACTGTGGAAACAAGTTTGACAGTTTCTTATAAAGTTACGTGTTCATCTACCCTGTGACCCAGCAATCTAAAATCAAAAAGAAAAAAATATTGATACACAGAGCATCATGATTAATCTCAAAAGCGTTATAATACACTGAGTGGAAAGAGCCAAACACAAAGTACTATATAAGGTGCAATTCCATTTATTTTTTTAAGATTTTATTTATTTATTCATGAGAGACACAGAGAGAGAGAGGAAGAGACATAGGCAGAGGGAGAAACAGGCTCCCTGCGGGGATCCCTATGTGGGACTCAATCCCAGGACCCTGGGACATGCCCTGAGCCAAAGGCAGACACTCAACCACTGAGCCATCCAGGTGTCATGAACAGTTTTTGAATTAAACTTTTACATTCATTTATAATAAAATGCCAATTATCCTAATAACATAACAGCCATAAAAATGGTATTTTCAATAAAATTTTATATATACTTGTTTGCTTCCTTCACACTCAGAAAAACATGATACTTACAGATTTTCAATACAATGGCATATGAAATACTATCGACAGTTTCCCTGACAATCTACCCCAAAACACTTATTCACTCTAACCCTTGACATAAACTATATGGAAAAAAATTTTAAAGTTCCATTTTTTTTAGAGGATAAATTCAGACGATAGTTGATAGAAAGCTACACTCAATCCATATTTAAGTCTATTTTATCAGACTAGTTCATTTAACCGTGTTTGTGAAGAGGTTTTCGTGTGATTGGATAACTATCTCTTAAAGACAAACTCAAAGCCATGGTGACTCCATCACCGTATTGTGACAAGAATTCACTATTTTTCTTACAACAGACAGGATAGAATTCAAGGTTAAGGGTAGAATACCAGACTTGCTTCATGAGCAATTTTAATGGTAGAGGAACCTTGACTCTTGCTTCTTATATTACTTCAACTAAAACTGACCTTCAACATATGAAGATTTCATTTTCACAAATAAATGGCTGGCCTGATGTCTTTTATTAGAATCACAAACAGGAATCAGCATGCTTTCAAGGCCACAATCTTTCTTTTAATTCAAGCTACAGATAATACGGATAATAGAACGGAAGTCATGGGAGGGTACTAAAAGCTAAAGTAATCTTTGTTTCTTCAGAGCACATAACTATTTACTTAGGGATCACATTGTGCCACTTTCCAACATTATCAACAGTTATCATATTTATCCTGTTAACAGGATGGATTTATTGTTTGTGTATAATAATTTGGGCCCAAGCTGCATTGATGTGTTTTATGGCATGTAGTCAACGCCAATATACTGCAGATCTATAACCGCTCCATAAACTGCAGATGCCATCATCGAAATGAATGAGCCCAAGTATCTACTGAGCTGTTTTTAATTATATGTTTATCTTTCCTCATTCCTTTGACTCACATTTTATTTATACCACATGTGGTTACATGTGGTATAGAAGCAATTTTAGGAGGTTTTGGAAAACCCTAAGCAATCATCTTATTTTACTCAGCAAAGCCACATTACTTACATTGACAGCAATTATGTCTCTATATATCATAACATTCATACAATTTCTGGTCCCTTCCAACCACACTATTTCCATTTGAATTCTCCTAAAGACAGAAGACTTTTAAATGAAGCTTATTCATTGGTCTTGTAATTTTTAATGATTCTCCTAATTGTGTTCATGGTTATAACCATGACATAATATCTAAACCTAATTATTTAATTATACTATGTCATCCTACACTAAAAACAATCACAAATATTTACTGAAATTTTTAAATCATCATAGGAAATAATTGCCTGTATATGTCATTTAAATAGCTATTTTGATTAATAGAGCTTATCTATATATGGAATACCTTTGTTTTGACTTAACCAGGGCTGGGAAGATAGTACGAATTAAAATTCTCCTTCTGCCCCAGAGCCCCAAAGCCAAGGATTCTCAAGAGCCAACATGATTAGTCATTTTTCACCTGTGTGACTTCTGGCTCACACTTTCCAACCTCACTCTCTGCTGGTTGCAGTGATATGTAAGTAACTTCTGGCCTTGGTTTCTCTGACATGTTCTTTAGCTGCCCATGGAATGAGAAAGCCTCTCTCCTGTGTCCTGCTGGTGATCAGAGCCCTGACTCAAAGGCTGTCCTAAAGGCCAGGACTCTATGAACTGTGGCTCACTGCCTCTTACCATCCATGACAATGAATGGTAGGCTTTTTTCTTCTGCTCTTACCCTAGCCTCCTCTATACTGAAATCTCCCCATCCACACCTGAATTTACAATGCTCTTCAGACATTTTACATCTATGCTTATGTCCCTATACCACCAAACTTCCTGCTTCTCCCAGAATCCCTTGCACTCAAGCCTGCTTGCATTATGCCAGTAACTTTGAAATATCACACTGCCCTGTATATTCATTCTTGTATGGACAGTTAATTTCTGCATATAAATAATTACTGTTTTATCTAAGTTTTCTGGGCTTGTTCTGCTGCGTAGTGTCATGAATAAAATATCACTGGGATGATTTCATTAAGAGAAGGAATGTCCACTAGCTTTATAACTCAGTGTTATCTAATTGAGCAGAATATATGATTTTAAGAGAACTTTGGGACTATGAGTTTTATCATCAGGACTGGGCCCTTGGAAAAATTTAACAGGTTGTCTAAAGATAGCAGAGATTAGCAAACAGTATTGAAACATTCAGAATAATTGCCATTACAAACCCACTTACATACTTGCCACTTTGGACAGGTGAAGGGTCAAAGGCTTACCAAACAATTGTATCCAGTGCATCCAGACAGCTGGGTATAGCCAACTCACATGCACAATTTAGTCCCCATCAGATTGGCTATGGCTTACACTCATAACACTGGCTCGAGATCTGTCTGCTTTGGCTCACTTGCTATAAACCAGATATACACACCCAGCAGAGCACATGGGAGGTAGGCTCCTCCTGGGACATATTTCACTATAAAATGGAAGCCATACATGCCTTCTGATAAACATTCTTGACTCTTTGGAGAAAGAATCTCAAAAGGCCAATAGTTTGTTTCAAAGCCAGGAAAGCAGCCAGTTGAAAGCATTAGCTTTGTTCCCTTTTGTTTTCTAAGAATTCGGTTCAGGCCTGAATCTGAATTTATAATTCTAAGGGGCGGGTTTTATGATTTAGAAGTATGTGCCTTGTCTAAAGCATTTCTGAGAGCTCGTTTTAATCTTAGAAAAGATTGAAACATTTCAGTTTTCAAGTTCATACACTTGTTGGTTCATTGAACAGCTATTTATTACTGTGTATTCTGGACCAGACACTATTGTAGGTGTTGGGAATATTGCAGATGAAATACTGTCTTCTTGGATCTTATGTTCTGGTAGGCAAGAGTGATAATAAGACAAAATTAATACACGACAGAATGCTAGGCAATCATAGGTATTACAAAGAAGTAAGAAGAAGATACAAGCTAGGTGAGGGGAAGGGGCAATATTATAGCTAGGATAGTCGGCAAAGACCTCTCTGAGCAGCTGACCATTGAATCGAGTCTTATGTGCATGGAAAGAACGACCCAGATAAATATCAGGAAAAGGAATCTTCCAGCAAAAAGAAAAGAAGGACCAAAGGCCTTGAGGCAGAGAAAAATAGCCTTCATCTGTTCAGGGGAAGCAAGAGCCCCGTGTGTCTGGTGCTAAGAAAGCAAGGGAGAGAGGTTAATACTCTCCAGCATGGTCATTTCATATCACATTAATTTTTTTTTCCTTAGCATGCCGAGAAAATGCTGCTTTAAATCAAGACTTTCTTTCCTGACCTCCAACCTGCCTCAGAGTCACCTTTGTTTGAATTAATTATTTAATCACTTTCATCACACATGACTTCAAGAACCGCCTTGTGTTTAATTCAAGACAGTTGGCTTTCCCTTTGAAGACAGATTAAAAACGGAGTGGCAGAAAAGAGAGGTGGTGTCTTAAGCTTCAGGCAGCTTCAGAGAAGAGCAGGGCGGGGGTGGCTGTGGTGCTTTCCTTTGATTCACAAGAGCTGTTTAGATTGTGGCAGTGACAAGCTCCAAATTTACCCAAGTGACAATGTTCACTTCACAGAACAGGGAGCATGAGTTAATGTAATAAATAAATAAATCCAGAGTGGGAGCCACACCTGCCCAACTGCCATCATTATGGGACCAAGGGGTTCTGGAGACAAGGTGG
The DNA here is from genome assembly GCF_053574225.1 of Canis aureus. Lineage (NCBI taxonomy): Eukaryota > Metazoa > Chordata > Mammalia > Carnivora > Canidae > Canis > Canis aureus. The sequence goes on from NC_135612.1 coordinate 44,838,905, forward strand.
GGGGTGGTAAATTGGGTTAGAAAGAGGACAAAACCCCACCAGCCAAGTCTTGTTCAAGGGCCAGTGTGTGATCTCCTGACTGCACCACTGTCTGCTTTGTCTGATTTTTTTTTATTATTATTAGACAGCTGTGATCTTCTCCCTTCAAACCCTTGTCACCACCATTCGCAAGAATGTAAGTGATATGATTAGGGAACATGGCATCTTGTGTAATCGGTCATAATCACCATCTGAGGGTTTCAGGAACATGACACCCATGTCTACAGCTGCCCGAGAGTGGCGCACAGAACGACAGGAATTGCACTTGTGTCTGCACTTTGTGCTTGCATGCCTTTTCTTGGCCACTGTGTCCAACTGCTCACTCTCTACCCAAACAGGCCCAGTGTACAGGCAAAGGCTCCTCCAAGTGTGCCTCTCTGAGGAAATCCATGCCCTTGGGAATCCTTCCCTTTTTGTATGTTAAATGTTACATGAAAACTTTGCACTGCCTCTATCCACGTGTTCTACATCAGGGAATTTTTGAGACAACCAAAGAATTTACCTGTACGCGTTCAAATCATTCATCTTGCAAAGCAAATTTCTGGAAATCATTTAAGACAGGTTTTAATTGTCACTTGAACATGGATGGCAAACATTCCTCTTTTCTCTAAAATCTAAATCTAATATATTACGATTTAGATTTAGCAGGACCCCAAGATCAAAGGAGTCTCATCATTACTGGATCAAATGGTATAATGAAGTCCGAGGGATTATTTAAGGGTTAGGGTTATTCACCTTGTTATAGGATAGCCTCTGCAGGAAAAACCCAGTAGGGGGACACTAGCTCTGTCCCTCTTTAGCTCTGTGACCCTGACCAAATTGCTTAACCTCTGCCAATTTGCTTCTTCATTTCCAAGAAGGGACATGGTAAAGTCAGTTTCTCAGAGTTGTCATTAGCGTTTGTGCCAGCCAACGTTCTTAGTTGCAAAGAAGAGAGAGAGACTCTGGCTACTTTCAGTGGAAAATAATAATTTGGAAAGGGAAATATGGAAAACTAGACAAGGAAAATGAGGAGGAATGAAGAAGCAAGGCAGCAGAGAGCACAGGAGAAGCCTGGCTACTGGCTGTCTAGTTAGAAGACCTCACCAGAATACCATCGTCAGATTTTGGCTGTCATGATAGGGGCACAATGGTGATGTTGACAGTCTCTAGCTGTCTCTCCACCATCTCATGGGCTTCTACTGCCTCAAAATCCATACCACAGGGATATTCCAAAAGAAGAATAGGTTCAGCTGCTGGGAAGACAATGAACCTCCTACAGAAAAAAAAGGGGTGTACGGTAAGCATCATTCTTGGCAGCTGGCACATAGTACAGATGCAATAGATGTCATTTTTCTACTTCCAAGCTTTTTCCTTGGCTTGCTGATTACCAGCTAGCCCTTCCGAATCTCACTGTCTCCTCCAAAATGATTATTTGTTATTGACTGAGCTGGTAAGCTAGATTACTAAACTGGTCAAAATGGTATGGAAACTAAAACATTTAGCTTCGGAGTAAGCCCATGAAAAATTTTGAGCAAAGTGAAGAACTAAGTAAGTTTAGGATATTTATAGATATTGTTGCTATGTTGGACTTAGAGTCTGGGTTTCAAAGGGTTCAAGCATGCCATTAGTGAGATCTGGACTCATGAGCCGTCACACTAGTGACATTCACTTTTATTCCCTTAAAAGCAGTTATTGGAGAGTCAGTACTGGCAGGACTTCTGTGTGTTCTACTTCCTTTCTGACACCTAAGCTGGAGTTGGTTAGTACCTTTCCTGGAGGACCAGGGAATGGTTGTGAGTTTTAGACAAGATAACATAGATGCAAAGCCCTCAGTCAAATAACCTGGTACCTAATGAGTAAGTTTTCATCAGATGTTTCTCACTTTTTAGAGTGCACCGAGATCTTGCTCTTTTCTCTATATACCTGGGGGTTGGGGGTGCCTAAAAATCCCCATGCCCAGACTGCACCTCAGACCAATTATATCAAAATCATCTGGGGAAGAATCCAAGGCAGGAGTATCTTCAACAGGATTCAGGTGACTGTCATCAACAGCGAGGATGGGGAACATAGCTTTCTACTCACTCATCCCTTCTCCCAGCTGCGCTGAACACCTGTGCTCAGTGGCCTGCAAGCATCCTCTCCAGCCTTCACGACATTTATCAGCTCTGTATTTTAGCTACCTCTAGGCAATCACTATGCCCACCAGTACCTGAAATTCAGTAGCTTCACATCTAAGTAGGCTTCCTCTCCAGACCTACATAAGACTACACTGATTCATCTCGAGCCCTCCCCTCTCTATGCTTGCCCCCACCACTCCCCTGGACATCAGAGCTGGGAATCATAGGTACTCATTTTCTTCCCATCACCTAAGGGGTCATGAAGTTCCTTCTTTGCCCCGTCTCTCTAATCAAACCATGCTCTTTAGTACCATATCCCAGCTCTAGCACATTATACCTAGATTTCTCTATTCTTCCCCAGTTCAAATCTTTGTATCCTGCCTCCAGATTAAACTTCACTTCCTTTCTGACACCTCCTACTATTAACCCATGATGAGCCTTCATTTCCCATTGGATAAATTCCAAATTCTTAGTCCCAGGAAGCAAGGTCTTCATAATTTACAAAAACCCTATTTTACTCAACCTACCAGTAATCAATCCATTAATCAACTAGCAATCATTGTTGATAAATAGATACCCACCAACATCTCCCCTTATGCACCAGCTTGATGAGAGGGTTCAGAGATTCTTGGCGGCCAAAATAGAAATCTAATCCTACAGTGAGGAAATGGACCTCTGTGTGTATGTGAGCTTCTCACCCCGCTGAGTAAAATCAGCTCCCTTAGGACACTAAGAACCTTCTAGAAATAGTCCCTTGCACCCCACTATGGAATCCGAGTAAACTGAATGCAACTTACCCAGGTTTGCTACTGAAGCACATGAGCGTTTGTTTCCTCAGCTCACAGGATCTCAAACAAAACCGTGTCCATTGCCCTACCTGACCTCATGCTAGTCTCACCACCTAAAAGTGCCCTCATTTTCCCCCTTTTCTTACCCAAATCCTACCCCTTCCTCCAAAGTTATCCTAAAACTTGACTCTGCAAGTATACTGTGCTCCTCTGATTCTTCCCGAGTGTGATCTGAAGTGGGCCTGACTGTACTTGCCATGTCACCTTTTCATCATATGCCTTCTGGCATTGTTTCCTGATTGTTATAAAGACCTTGTCTCCCTAATGAGATTTTATAGGCTTTCTGTAGAAGCCATCCGATTCTTCCTGAGATTCTCCACAACATCAGTAATCCCAGAGGTTTTGTGAGGGACAGGGTAGGTGCTCAATAAATGCATGCCAAATTAAATTACATTTCTGTAATACTAACAGCCCCGATCATCAATAATAGATGCTGCGACCCCCTGCACTTATTTTTTTTTTTGAGTTGCATTTACATCTGAGCATTTCTTAGCATATTCAATGAACACCGAAGACTGAGGTTAAGACTCTGGGTTCTCTGCAGTTTTGGGTGACCAGAAGGCCAGGAGGAGCTGACAGGTCTGTTTTTGCAAGTCCTCTTCTTACAACTGCCTTAAAATATTAATGTTTTATTTTCAAATATAAGTGAGTCAGTGTCTTTGTATCAATTCCAAGATAGATGACTTAAAATGCACTTTTCTGAATTGGGCTGCTTCAGGTCAAGGCTTAAAAGAAAAATGTGCATATGGATAAGTAGTTAGAGATTAAATCTGTAAACAGCCCTCCATTTGCTAATGCTATTTTGTCCTTCTTGGTTTTCTATTTTGCAACAAAATAACTTGAAGAATGTCGTGGCATCCAAATGTATAAATGCAACCCATAAAATTGATTTAAGTGAAAAATATGTTTGAGGGTAACAATTAGGGTAAGAGTCAACAGATATTATAAAAAACTAGGACTAAAACCTAGCAGCACAATTCTGCAAATTCTAGCATCTATATTTTTCTCTCTTGGAAGCCCCACATGCTTCATCTTTCTGTGGGGACAGCAGCATGTGTTCCCTCCCTGTATGTATCTCTAGCTCTTCACAAAAAGTATTAACTACCTGCCTCAAGCTTAGACTAGGAAATTAACATAAGATATTTTCATTTGACCGTGATCACATGAAGCCCTCTCTAATCTCATTTGGCACATTACCCATCAGATTTATGGAAATTCTCCATGAACTCTGACACTGAAGTGTAACAATTGCATAAACTGTGTGTGAGATGTGGCTGTGGTGTTCACAAGCTATACCCTTGACCTTAGCTACTAACTGAGTCTTTGCTGGGTCTACCAGTCACCCTGAAATCCAAAATGAAATGCACAGTAAAACCAGGCTTCCAAATACACGGCATGGGGGCTGATTAGAGGGAGAGGGGTAAAAGGAATTAATAATGAGTGGAATTAAGATAGCCAGAAACTGCAAACAGCAGGGATCCTATTTCCACAGAACTTGAAAATAAAGTAACAATAGAAAGGGTAGTCCTCTAATTAAATAATAATTTTTTTCCTCTTTAATGGTGTCCGTGTTATTTAATGCCTTGACTTCTTCAATCATTCAAACCATAATTTCAACATAATTATCAAAAGGAAAGTTGTCAAACTTAACAAGCTCATGATCTGACCATAGTAAGTAATATGTCACAGATGGGGGGAAAATTTTAAGCCATTTGGCAGCAAGGTGCACTATAATAAGATTGATATTTGAAACCACATTAGTAAGCTTCAAACATGGCATGCTTTACAACCTTATCATCTGCCACAGCTCAGAGGTATTAGAGAGGAGGTGGGGAGGGAAGAAATTACAGAAAAAATAATTATGAATTTCCTTCAAACTAAGCAGTATTATCATCTGACAGGAGCATAGGGCAGTGTCTGTAGTTATCCATTGAGTCCAATCTGTGTTGTCAAATATTTTTGATCCCCAAAACTAATGCAGTTCAGAGCACAAAGTCAACCCTCCTGGTTTGAACTCCTCCTCTACTGTTCATTAGCATGTGTCCTTAGGAACATTGTTGCTTCACTTTATGACACCTTGGCTTTCTCATTTGATAGACCTACCTCACCTCCTAGGGTTTGCATGAAGATTAAAATTATGTAATTTATCCAAAATGCTTGGCACCAGACCTAACCTACAGTTAGTGCTCAAAATATTGTTAACAACCTCCTCCTTTTTTTCCCTCCCTTTCCTCTTCCCTATCCCCCTTATCTTCCTTTGTTTCCTCCCCTCCTCCTCCTTTCTTGAGACATCTTCTCTTCAAAATAGGAATATTCCCACCTGACCCCTTTTCCATATATGTCTAGGTAAATGCATCCACTACTTTGTATTTTTCCACTATTTAAAATATACTTTATTATTGATTCCTAGAATCACTGCTGGTTGGTGTCAGAAGAGCAATCTCCTCCCAACAGATGAGGAAACTGGAGTTCAAAATATAAATGGCACACCCAAGCAGTAACCCCAGGATTTACTGCTTCCTAAAAAGATAAAACAACTGACATCACACACATTTACACATTGTACCAAGTGGCCTTTCATTGGTCACTATAAATTGCTACTCTGCTATTCAGAGGATCTCTTGAAATAGACTTTCCCAAGCTACCTGAAGTCCTTTGCTAAACAAACATAGCTACTTGTTTTTCTTATTACTACCTACTTTGGATTGTTTTGGCTTTTGTTTTTGAATTTTTGATGGCAAGAGGCAAGGTCCAGAAGTGTTGAACCCAACTGTACATCAGAATCACCATTTTTAGGGAACCCTGGGTGGCGCAGCAGTTTAGCGCCTGCCTTTGGCCCAGGGCGCGATCCTGGAGACCCGGGATCGAATCCCATGTCTGGCTCCTGGTGCATGGAGCCTGCTTCTCCCTCTGCCTGTGTCTCTGCCTCTCTCTATATATATATATATCATAAATAAGTTTTTTAAAAAAATCACCATTTTTAGAACTTTCTAGAAGTACTAATTTCCCAATCTCCTCTCCTCTACTGAGTCAGGCCTTCCAAGACATGTGGGGTGCCTGTGACTCTGCAGATTTACAGCTTTGTCTCTGGTGATTCCAGATCTGGGGCAATCTTTGGAAAATGTTGATACAATAAATCAACATCTTTTAAACATGATGCTGTGCAATTGTGCAGTGCAGAGGAAAAGAGGAGATTTTATAGGCTCTGAATAGGTTTTTTGTTATTATTAATTCCTTTATCAACAAATATTCTAAAGATACATCTTGCTTTTTTCATAGTATACAAATACATGTATAGGTGTCTAACTAGTATTTTTCCACTCACATTATTTTTCATTCCATACTTACACTTCTATAGCTATAGCAGCATTAGAACCTGTAATCACCTGCTGCAATCTTGGTTGTATCGCCATTTCAATAATCTCTCCATAGGAGGATTACTTGTTTTACCCAACTTCTAAAATGCCACCATGACCTATCAGTCTTAGATTGCTTTCAAAGGACAATTCCTTCTAAACTATCATCAAGAGTCCATATGGACGTATACACTTTTCTTGTATAATTAAAGATAATTCAGTTTAAGAGTTTCATATCATCCTTGCAATAAATAAAGACAATTTAGGGTCACAAAGCCATTCTCTGAACTAGAAATTATAAATGTTTACTTTAATACATACAGCAATTTCCCAAATGCACTTCTATAGAGATGTTTTGGAACATGGAAGAATATGTGGAGATACTTCCTGCGGCCTGAAACCCTTGAACCACCACGCATCTTTTTTTCCCTTTACTCTTGATGATAACCCATGTTATACTGGATCTCCACATAACTTAAGAAACCCCCCTCCCTCATGTGCCAGCATAGTAAGAAGGTTCAAGAGATTCTTGGCAGCCAAAATAGAAATCTAATCTTATAGTGAGGAAACAGACCTGTGTGTGTATGAGCTGCTCACCCCACTGAGTAGAAACAGCTCCTCTAGGACACTTAGAACCTTCTAGAAATAAACTATTGCACCCACAATGGAATTCCAGAGTGAACTGAGTGCATCTTCCCCAGGCTTGCTACTGAAGGATCATCCCAATGTAGCTTTATAGGCAAGATAGCCTCCTGCTGTTAAAATCGTCTGTTAGAAAAACAGTTGCAGGTATCAGGGCTAAGCAGCACCCACACAGAAATAAGGGAGTGCCTCTTTGATTATTCAAGGGAAATATTAAATGAAGACTTTGTTTTATACTTTATGTTAGCCCTTTGCTATTACTCTTTAATGCAATGAAACAAAGAAACATGGATAAGACATTGTAATGGAGTTTGAGCGAGTGTCCTGGGAATGCAAGGTTTCTTTTCTGCTATAATTGCATTACTGGTGCTGTTCCATTCAGCATAAATGTGGCTACTAGTATTCATCTAAAAGATGCCCTTAGGCTTAAACTTTCCCCAAGTGGTGAGTAAGGATGGTGGGAATGTGGTTGGGGAATTTAAAACCCACTCAAACATCATTAATTAGAAATTCCCTGATGAAATTAAACCCTTGTATTTTGTTGGGATCATTTCACGACATTCTGAGTAATTCTGTTGTTCTTTTTTTTTTAATTGCTGCATACTCAGAGCCATGGTTTTAAGCATACCAAATTTCTAAGAAAACTGGCCAAATTCGCCATGTCTTTCCAAACATCCAAAACTAACAGATAAATAAGTAGAAAATTTTATACTCAAGTGGCTTCGATGTACCTAGCTCCAAGGCCTGAGGCAAGACTTTCAACCTCCAAATCCATTGTCATCACTGAATACCCTCATCAGGCAAATGGGTGGAAGCGTGTGCCATGAGCATTCATGGATGTCAGGGGCATTCATGATCTGAAAGCAGAATAGAACAGGGGGCTGCTGTGCCAACAAAAGAATAAGAATTATATTAGCTAATTTTAATTCTATTTTAGCTTCTGTAAATTTCCAACACAGAAATAGAAAGAAGTAACAGAGATTGGAGAGTGCAATATTCCATACCAAAGAGGTCAGCAGCAATCCATCGACCTCCTAAAATCCATCGTAATTGTCACCTGGAAGTTGGTCCCTGTGATCAGTTTTTGGTCTAAAACGCTTTTCCACCAATGTCTCTGGTAAATTGCAGTCTGGATTGTCTCATCTATCGCCATATTTAATTATATTAATACTAGTTATTGGCTATATAGAGCTGTTCATTGTTATTTATTAGTTGCTATGGTTTACTGAGTGGATAATATAGGGAAGAAGCTGTACTAATCATTCTATGTATTATATCTCAATCTTCATCATCACTTCTGAGACAGGTATCATTAATCTCCTACTTTGCAGATGAGGAACCTGAAAATAAGGAATCTGAGTAACGCAAGTCACATACACATATGTGACATAAGTCACATACACATACATACACACACACATACACTGGAAGATCCAACCCAGTACCACAGCAAAAACTCATCCAGCAACTCCTGACAGCAGTTTGTTCAGAAGTAGGCTCAGCACATTACAGTTTCTCAGTCTTTTTTTATTAAATTTTTTATTTAAGTTATAAATCTAATTTTTAAGATTTTATTTATTTATTCATGAGAGACACAGAAAGAGAGGCAGAGACAAAGGCAGAGGGAGAAGCAGGTTCCAGGCAAGGAGCCTGATATGGGACTCAAACCTAGGAATCCAGGATCACGCCCTGAGCCAAAGGCAGAAGCTCAACCGCTGAGCCACCCAGGCATCCCTTGAGTCTATAAATCTAGATGAATGCATTATAGAACATTATCAACTCACTTGAATATTACTGAATTGTAAGCTGCACAGAAGTTACTGCAGCTAGGATTATACAAACATGTTCATCTCATTGACCAAATAACAAACTATAGATGCTGGTGACAGAAGTGGTCCAATCTGTTCACTACACACACACACACACACACATATTTATAGGATGTGTTTAATAAAAGGAATATCTTTTTTAGCAGCTTTCAATTTGTTAGCCAGTTTCATTCCTCTTCTCTCCAACAGCTTCATGAGGATACTTAGCTTGAGAACCACAGCCTGTATTAGAGACCCAGGAAATTCCAAGGCTTAGTTATCGATCACTACCAGTGCCACCAGTCCAGTGGTGAAGTCCAAAGTGCAATTACCTGGGAGCCAGGAGAATTGGCTCCTAATCTTGATTGGGTGATCTTAGGTAAATTACTTAGCCCCTTGAGGCTCTAGAAGATTGTATGTTTTTATTTTCCAGGTAGATGTTTCTTTATGAGGCAATTTAAATAGCTCCCCCTCACTTTTTTTTTGGGGGGGGGGTAGTAACTGATGATTCAATAAAATAGTAATTAGAAAAGAAGGTTTTTCTGTATCCACCTCTGACACATTAGTATGAGAATAAAGATTGCTGTCTTTATTAGATAACTAATTATAGTGGCAAGCTAATTTCAAGTGTCATGACATTGTACATATGTGTTCAAGGTTGCATAATATATAGAGATCTTGAGTATAACTTCTATCACAGAAACTACTTATTTCATTTAACAAAAGTTAAAAGATGATTTAACTGTACTAATGTTAAATCCAAGATCTGCTAAAGTGATTGCCAATTGGATTTTATATACTTTTTAAATTCTTTGTTCTTTCTAGGAAATCACATTGCTTGGAGGAAAAAAAAAAGGGTGTCTTTCTTTAAGAGAAACAGAATATTTGTACAAGTGAAAAATTAGGGTTAGAGAAAGCAAGGGAGGAGCTCGAGCTGTCTATCTTCGGGCCAATCAACTGGGCCAAAAGGTTTCCATATGCTTTGGCAGTGATCACTCTCTGACCGAAAGACCCTGAGGTGGGATGACAAGGCCAATGTGTTTACCCAGAAGTCCTGCGTAGCCATGGCTGCCCAAATGCTCAGCCAGAGCAAAAATGGGTATGAACTCTTAGAGTGTGTCCACTAGTTTTAGTTACTTAGTGGAGCTAAAACAAAAGGAAACAACAGAAGCGTTCATAATGACTTCATTTTATGGGTGTTTTCATCTTCTGAGTTAAATATATGTTTGTACTATTGGATATTTTACAACCAACGTATCTTAATTTAATCATTAAAAGAGAACAATAAAGATATCGACGCACTTTACAAATGATGTTTTATTTGACTCATTCATTTCAATAAATATATATTGAGTCAGGCTTGGGCTAAGGTCCTGGGAATACAAAAGTGAAAATGACCAGCTGTTGCCTTAAAGAGTACTACAGTATTTTTCTAACTTTGTCAAAATATAATACATCTTACACTTTTCTCAAAAATCTATGCTCCCCCCCAAAAAAATTAACAATATCTCAACAGCTTAAGGAAATGTGCCAAGAGAATCTTTAGATGGCATGCATACATCCATGTATGCATACATAATTTTCTCCATCACAAGAGAGTTACCCAGAGGATAGATTATCTAATTTAACTCCCAAGGGATTTAAGTGATGATTTCCTATAGTGTTAAAACTTATATCATATAGCCATTTCATTAGTTTTAGGACTTTTTTAATGCAAAAGACAAATAAAACACCTATGTTAGATACTCCTGTCTTTTAGCCCCTCTACATGTTATCTTTGAGTAGGACTCAGGTGTATAAATGATGCTTACATCTTCATGTATATGCTACAACCTTCTCCAGAGTTCAAATTATCTATGTAAATATACACAAAACAAAATGTCAGAATAGTACATATTATATGTAAATAATTATTCTGTTGAGTGGAATTCTGAATGCTTTTTATGTCTGTTTTTATAAAATATTCCAATTTTCTAAAATGATTATGTGTAGTTTTTACAATTAACAACATATATTTATTTTTATTTTCATTTATTTCCTAAATTTTATACAATAATTGTGACTTATTTCATGATCATAAAAAGTACACATTATTTTTTATTCTTACATGTAATATATATGTCTCATAAGATCATAATTATATTTCAAATACATAGCAAAAACAGATAGAAATATAGGTACTTATTAACAGTGACTATGTGTCATGGGACTAGCTGGAACTGCTCTTTCTGTTTTATGTTTTGCCTTTTTCTCTAAAATGAGCATGGATTGGGGCGCCTGGGTGACAGTCAGTTAAGCGTCTGCCATCAGCTCAGGTCATGATCCTGGGGACCTGGGCTTCTTGCTCAGCAGGGAGTCTGCTTCTCTCTCTCCCTCTGCCCGCTGTTCCCCCTGCTTATACTGGCATTCTCTCTTTCTCTCTCTTTCTCTCTAAAATAAATAAATAAAATCTTTTTAAAAAATAAAATGAGCATATATTGATTTCATAATTAATAAATGAACTTTAGTTTTTAAATGCAAGTCAAAAAAATGCCAGATTAAACTAATTGAAATATATTATTTTTCTGATTTAAGCCCCTGAAAAGCTATGATCTTTTACTTACAATCAAAATATACTTTAATGTTTATGAACAAACTTTTAGAGTGAAAACAAATAAGCAATAATATATTTTATGATTTATTTAAAGCAAACATGAGTCCAAGTATGCTCTAATAAAGAGAAATCAAGTACTGAGAATTGGAGACACCAGACCATGGCTGCAGAGGCTAGCACTGGAACTCTATAAAGAAGGTTAGAAATCCAAGTACATCCTCATATTTCTCTAACTCAATGGAAGTGGGATACATCAATGGAAAAATCTAACCATCTGGAAATGCAAAAGCCAGGCAGAAAGACACACAAAGCAATGAAGTCTGACAAGTCTGCACGGCTGTCCTGGGCAACGTGGGAATCTGACTCATTCATAGATTATAGAGCAAGGCTATTGCCATCTGACTAGGCAAAGAAAAGAATCCAGGTTCCCAGGATCACAAATGAAAGAGAGTTTGAAACGGGAGAGCAGAAGCCAGAGTCTGCGTGGTTCTCAGAGCTGTGAAAGCAGCACAAGGGCTTTTTCCAGGCATCCAGTGCCTCAGCCACTGTGCCCATGGTTTAGAAGGAGCCTTCCAAGACAAAAGAGGTCGATATATAGTAAGGTTCCCCATATTACAAAAACTTCAGGTAGGTCTGAACCTCCGTGTGTATTTATTTCCTCACCTGAATTTGGCGATCATTCAGTTATTCATGTAATGTATATTTATTTAGCATATTTCATGTGCCAGACATTATTCTAGGTTCTAGAATAAGAGTAGACAAAAAAGTAATGTGGTGATCAATATCACAAAGAAAATGAAGCACACCATAAGGAGATGCTCTGAAGAGAAAGAGGTCTTGTCTTGTGCACTTTTGCTGGGAATGTGAATGGGTGCAGCCATATGGAAAATGATATGGAGGGTCCTCAAAAAATCAAAACTAGGACTACTGTAGGACCCAGCAATCCCACTTGTGGGTATATATCCAAAGGAAATAAAAACAAGAGCTGAAAGAAATATCTACACCTCTCCATCTCCATGTTCGTTGCAGTATTATTTTCAACAGCTAACCGTGGAAGCAACCTACGTGTCTGTCAACAAATGAATGGAAAAGAAAATGTAAACACACACACACACACACACACACACACACACACAGAGTATATGCAGGTATATACTACATTGTATATTTATATTTATATATAAGTATATATATACAATAGAATATTATTTAAACATGAGAAAGAAGGAAATCCTGCCATTTGTAACAATGTGGATTAAACTTGAGGTCATCATACTAAGTGAAATAAGCCAAACAGAGAAAGACAAACACTGTATGATATCACTCATATGTGGAATCTAAAAAAGTTGAAGAGACTGTCCTTTTTCCAGTCGATATTCTTTCCTGCTTTGTCGAATATTAGTTGACCATAGAGTTGAGGGCCCATTTCTGGATTCTCTATTCTATTCCATTGATCTATGTGTCTGTTTTTGTGCCAGTACCACACTGTCTTGATGACCACAGCTTTGTAGTACAGCCTGAAATCTGGCATTGTGATGCCCCCGGCTCTGGTTTTCTTTTTTAATATTCCCCTGGCTATTCAGGGTCTTATCTAATTCCACACAAATCTTAAGATTATTTGTTCCAACTCTCTGAAACAACTCCATGGTATTTTGATAGGGATTGCATTAAATGTGTAAATTGCCCTGGGTAGCATTGACATTTTCACAATGTTAATTCTTCCAATCCATGAGCATGGAATATTTTTCCATCTCTTTGTGTCTTCCTCAATTTTGTTCAGAAATGTTCTGTAGTTTTTAGGGTGTAGATCCTTTACCTCTTTGGTTAGGTTTGTTCCTAGGTATCTTATGCTTTTGGGTGCAATTGTAAATGGGATTGACTCCTTAATTTCTCTTTCTTCAGTCTCATTGTTAGTGTATAGAAATGCTACTAATTTCTGGGCATTGATTTTTGTATCCTTCCACACTGCTGAATTGCTGTACGAGTTCTGGCAATCTTGGTGCCGGGAAAATTGGACAGCCATGTGCAGAAGAATGAAACTAGAGCATTCTCTTACACCATACACAAAGATAAACTCAAAATGGATGAAAGATCTAAATGTGAGACAAGAATGCATCAAAATCCTAGAGGAGGACATAGGCAGCACCCTTTTTGAACTTGGCCACACAACTTCTTGTAAGATACATCTATGAAGGCAAGGGAAACAAAAGCAAAAATGAATTATTGGGACTTAATCAAGATAAAAAGCTTCTGCACAGCAAAAGAAACAGTCAACAAAACTAAAAGACAACCTACAGAATGGGAGAAGATATTTGCAAATGACATATAAAATAAAGGGCTCGTATCCAAGATCTATAAAGAACTTATTAAACTCAACAGCAAAGAAACAAACAATCAGATCATTAATGCGCAAAAGATATGAAGAGAAATCTCACAGAGGAAGACATAGACATGGCCAACATGCATATGAGAAAATGCTCTGCATCACTTGCCATCAGGGAAATACAAATCAAAACCACAATGAGATACCACCTCACACCAGTGAGAATGGGGCAAATTAACAAGGCAGGAAACAACAAACTTTGGAGAGGATGTGGAGAAAGGGGAACCCTCTTGCACTGTTGGTGGGAATGTGAACTGGTACAGCCACTCTGGAAAACTGTGTGGAGGTTCCTCAAAGAGTTTAAAATAGAGCTACCCACTGCTGGGGATTTACCCCAAAGATACAGATGCAGTGAAATGCTGGGACACCTGCACCCCAATGTTTATAGCAGCAATGTCCACAATAGCCAAACTATGGAAGGAGCCTCGGTGTCCATCGAAAGATGAATGGATAAAGAAGATGTGGTCTATGTATACAATGGAATATTACTCAGCCATTAGAAATGACAAATACCCACCATTTGCTTCAACGTGGAGGGACCTGGAGGGTATGATGCTGAGTGAAATAAGTCAGTCAGAGAAGGACAAACATTATATGTTCTCATTCATTTGGGGAATATAAAAAATAGTGAAAGGGAATAAAGGGGAAAGGAGAGAAATTGAGTGGGAAATATCAGAGAGGGTGACAGAACATGAGAGACTCCTAACTCTGGGAAACGAACAAGGGGTTGTGGAAAGGGAGGTGGGTGGGGGGTTGGGGTGACTGGGTGATGAGCACTGAGGGGGGCACTTGATGGGATGAGCACTGGGTGTTATGCTATTTGTTGGCAAATTGAACTCCAATCAATAAACAATAGATAAAAATTAATTAAAAGTTGAAGTCAGGGAAACAGAGTAGAGTGGTGGTTACCAGGGCCTGGGGGGTAGGGGAAATGGGAAATGTTGTTCAAAGGATACAAAATTCCAGTGATAAGCTGATTAAGTTCTGGGGATCTAATGCACAGCATAGTGATTATAGTTAATAATACTGTATTATATACCTGAGAGTTGCCAAGAGAAAAGATCGTAAATGTTCTCCCCACAGAAAAAGAAATTGTAATTATGTAATATGATGGAGGTTTTGGCCAACCCTCTGCTAAGCATTTTGCAGCACATGAGTGTATCAAACCAATACCTTGTACAGGTTAAACTTACACTTTATCGACTATATTTCAATAAACCTGGAAACAAAATGAGAAGAGGAAATTGGGGAGTCTCTGAATTCCGAATGGTAGGAAAGAGTGGGGATGGAGAAGACCTACCAGAGCAACCTGAGAGAGGTTGCTAATTTTGACCAACACACAGTAGGTCATGAGGGTACAAGTGCAACAACCCCTGGGTGAGTGGTAGGGGGTGAGGGAGCTCATCATAAAGAGGCATTCTGTAGGTGATGGGAAGCCATTGGAGAAGGAGCCAATGTGAATCTTTTAAGAGTTCACTCTGCAGAAAAGACTACATGGATGGACAGGAATGGAAACTGGAAGATGAAGCCAAAGAGCCACTGCAGGTTTTCTGTTCTGGCCCAGACTAAGAAGCTAGTGGTAGGGATGTCAAGAAGGGGTCCAACTCTGGATATTTGAAAGGTAGAGTGGATAGGGCTTGCTGATGGAATGGATGTGGAGAAAGTTAGAGAGAGGGAAGAATCAAGGATGACTTGTAGGTTTTGTCTAACCCATTGAGTGGATGGTGGTTCCATTTATTAAAACAGGGAAGATCAGAGAAGGATAGGGTTAACTAAAGCCTAACCCTAATCCTAACCCTTTGTAAACTCAAACAGAAAACACTGATAAGAGGCTGCTGGGTGGTTCAGTGGTTGAGCTTCTGCCTTTGGCTCAGGTTGTGATCCAGGGTCCTGGGATCAAGTCTTTAGTTGGGCTACTGCAGAGAGCCTGCTTCTCCCTCTGCCGGTGTCTCGGCCTCTGTCTCTGAGTCTCTTGTGAATAAATAAGTAAAACCTTAAAAAGAAAAGAAAAAACTGATAAGATTATGCTACAGGATTTCAAAATTGTCATCTCTCATCTTATAATTGCAAAGAAACATCGCTTACTCCAAGAGGAATAAAATAAAGATCTCATTTCCTTTAGGAAATCTTCCCCGATATGCCCCTTGTGAAATTTTACCTATAATATTTAAATGGAGTCAATGGTTTCTATCAGGACTCTCTTAAGCTAGCAGTGGAGTGTTCCCTGTGGCAGCACATATACCATATACCAAAATTGGAACAATGCGGAGAAGACGCACGGCCCCTGCACAAGAATGACATGTTAGTGGTGGGAAAATCCATGTCCTTTTTTGCACTACCCATATCAATATCTTTAAAACTTGAGATCTAAATTAAGATGTCTTTCTTTGATGAATGGATAAAGAAGATGTGGTTTCCTCAGCCACTAGAAACGACAAATACCCACCATTTTCTTCAATGTGGATGGAACTGGAGGGTATTATGCTGAGTGAAGTAAGTTAATCGGAGAAGGTCAACATTATATGGTCTCATTCATTTGGGGAATATAAAAAATAGTGAAAGGGAATAAAGGGGAAAGGAGAAAAAATGAGTGGGAAATATCAGAAAAGGTGACAGAACATGAAAGACTCCTAACTCTGGGAAACGAACTAAGGGTGGTGGAAGGGGAGGTGGGCGGGGGTGACTGGGTGATGGGCACTGAGGTGGACACTTGACGGGATGAGCACTGGGTGTTATTCTATATGTTGGCACATTGAACACCAATAAAAAATAAATTTAAATTTAAAAAAAGGTGTCTTTCTTTGATCTTTTCTTTTTTTTAAGATTTTATTTTTTTACTCATGAGAGACACAGAGAGAGAGGCAGAGACATAGGCAGAGCGAGAAGCAAGCTCCCTGCGGGGAGCCCTATGTAACACTCGATCCCAGAGCCCGGGATCATGACCTGAGCCAAAGGCAGATGTGCTCAACCACTAAGGCACCCAAGCACCCCTCTTTGGTCTTTTCAAATGTGTCTTTCCCTTGAAGTTTTAATTAATGATAGATTGTTTTTTAATCCATTTTATGGTCTTCATATTCTTTTTTGGAAGAAATTTACATTGATATCTTAGAGAGTCTGAAGATATGCTATTTCTGCCTGAAATATTTATCATAATTATTAGATATGTACTTTTTTCCCCTTACGATGTAAGAAAGAAACAATAATTTTACATTTTTATCAACATATTTAGGGGGGAAATCTCTCTTGAAAAACATGGTATACTTTTCCACTTACGATGACATAAAATTTGTGTATATTTTGTGATCTTTAAGTTTCAGATTTTATATATTTTTATATTCATCGATCATTATAAATGTAGATATCTCAAATCGCTATTTACAGGACACATTTACCAATTAGTTTCAGTTGCTCATTCTCCATTTGTTTTCATAAAGTAAGACAGAATGATGTGATTTAAAATAATTAATGGTTAGTTGTAGGTTATCTAGAACATTGGCTTCTGCTCCCAACATCAGTGAATTTTTTTTCTAGACTCATATGGAAAGCAGTAGCAGTGCCATGATTGTGAGTGATCGGAGTGATCTTGGTCACGTCCCCTACCTTGTTGAGCTTTCGTCACTGCTTATGATCCCTCCTTCACAGGACTGTTGGCAGATTAACTCGATGGTGTATGTAGAGTGTCAAACACACGGCGAGCCCTCAGGATTTCTACGGTACTCTTTGCGGTGAACACGGATGTGTTTGTGTTTATGCTGTGATGAATCCAGTGAAGATGTTTAGGCTCTAGAAAAGACAGCTAGAGTTTAGAAACAGTTTTCTGTACTTTATTAACACATGAAACCTTTCGTTAATCTACACTCGGTAATATTAACTTTTAATTAATTAAAAACCTGACTGCGTATTAAAATGCCTTACTATTTGATTAATGGAAATAGATTAGAAGGTAATGTTTTGTCATACTAAAGGTGCTTTCGATTGCACAACCAGAGAGAGCAAGTGACAGGGGATACCATCTAAACAAAAATCAGCAGTTACTAATGAGGCTTGTTAGTGATGCTAATCTATGTAAATGTTATTAATTGAGAACATCTATCTTTTATCTCCAACATTTGGTAATCAGGCAATTAAAAAACAATGACATTCCCGGTGGTTGCTCTTCCTGGGTTGGTGGGGTTGGTTTTTTTTGGGGGGTGGGGGGTATTTTTTTTTTTTTAAGTGATCAAAGAGTTCAGAATAAGAAAAAAGAAAGTCCCTTATCAAGAGGTAGGCCTTGCCTTGGGCTACTAGGCCTCATTAAAGGCAGAAAAGCTCTGTTGATCACCAATTAACCTGATTTGTAGGAACTCTGATGAAGACCTTGAACAACAGGAGTTTCCTTACTATGGTAAATGACACAGTTTGTTGACAAAAAATAAAAGTGATGCATTGAAAAAAAAAAAAAGAAAAGAAAAGAAGACTGTAAAGGAGTCATTGGTTCTGAAAGTCAGTCCACACACTGGGGCCTGTGGTTTGGGGAGAAAGGAGGTTTTGCCCCTCTTGTAGCCTAATCCCCACACCCAAGGAATCAATCCCACCTTGATTTAGCCAGGTAGAACCAGAACACAAAGAAGCCTTTCCCTTTCCTCTATTTTGAAAAATCTCTGCCTGCTTCCAGCTACAGCAGACCAGGGATTTTATAAATTATGTGAAAAATGATAGAGTCCTGTGGAACATGTCCACATCTCTGGAACAATAAAATTGAAATCCAAGATTGTCTTGGCCCCTAATTATTGACATTTTCAAGTATTCAGCTTTGAAATCTAACGTTTTTTTTTTTTTTTAAGATTTTATTTACTTATTTGAGACACAGAGAGAGAGCACAAACAGGGGGGAGGGACAGAGGGAGAAACAGACTCCCTACTGAGCAGAGAGTCCAACTCGGGGCTCGATCCCAGGACCTTGGGATCATGACCTGATCTGGAAGTAGACAATTAACCAGCTGAGCCACTCAGGTGCCCCAAATCTAACATGGTTTTAAGTTACACTGGGCAATTTATATTGTATGGTTTATACATTGAAGGTATAATTAACAGGAGAAATAGCAGTAAAGACCACAGTAATAGGAACAGTTCTCTGTTGGGTACTTACATGGCATGCACAGAACTGAGCCCTTGGCAGTGAATTACTCCTACTGATATTCACAAAAACCCAATGATGTGCATTCCATTCCAGAAATGGATGGATAGGCAGGTAGATAAAAGATTTATATGACTGATAGATGATAGATAGATTGGGGCACCTGGGTAGCTCAGTTGGTTAATTGTCTGCCTTCAGCTCAGGTCATGATCCTAGGGTCCTGGTATTGAGCCCCATATCAGGCTCCCTGCTCAACACAGAACCTGCTTCTACCTCTCCCTCTACCTGCTGCTCCCTCTGCTTGTGCTCTCTCTCTCTTTCTGTGTCAAATAAATAAATAAAATCATTTCAAAAAATAGATGATAGATAGATAGATAGATAGATAGATAGATAGATAGATACATCTGTATTTGGCACCTCACTAAAAATTCATAATTCACCAAATACACTTTGAAACCATTTATTTTAAGCAGCTCCATTTGCTTCTGTTTTTCTCTTTCTCTGAGGTCTTAAAGGTCTTTGAGGAACGCTTAACTATTTTTTTTAGATTTTTTTTATTATTATTCATGAGAGACACAGAGATAGGCAGACACACAGGCAGAGGGAGAAGCAGGCTCCACGCAGGGAGCCCAATGTGGGACTCGATCCCAGGACTCCAGGCTCATGCCCCGGGCCGAAGGCAGGCTCTAAACCACTGAGCCACCCAGGTGTCCTACCCGTAGCTATTTAAACCAAAGTTCCCAGTTAGCTGGTCAACATGCAAAGCAAAGTCCTAACAACAGAGTCAGTTGTCTAGGGATTCAGGTTAAGGCAGCCAAAGCATAGGGCAGCTGTTTCAAACAGGCTATAGAACTAGCCAAAGGGTATAAATCTTAGTGAAATGACTGCTTTGGTTTCAGATGTAAATCTGCGTGGATGTGGTATTTCTGGCTTTTTTTTTCTTTCCCCATTGTCCCAAATAACTCAACACAGGCCAGAGAGCAAACAGTATTACCACTGCCCCCCATGGTCATAAAAATAGTACATTTGCTTGATCTTGACCCACTTCAGGAGCAGCCTAAGAAGGAACATTTTATCAGGACAATCAGAATCTCTATTCTCGTCTTTATCATCAATTCTTGTTATATTATAGTTATCAATGGTTGTTAGCTTCAGATCAGTATAAATTTGACCATATTGCCATTTTCATTTATGGTCTTTATAAAGTCTTCAAGAATTAGAAAAGTTTAAAATAGTTGGGGTGGTATGTGTTTATTTCTTCCATTTGATGGTCAAGGATAGAATATCAGGACTGAAAGACACATAAGCTTGTTAACAGACTGGACCACACTCTGACTTTATTTCTATAATGTGATGAATGATGTAAACAAAAGATTTAGGGACAAGATTAACTTCTCTGAGTCTTAGTAACTGCATGTTGTTGTGGGTGGAAGTGTAGGATGTAGCAAAAGTCCTTAATTAGGTATTCATTTTATCTGGGCTGAATTTTCTGAATGCTGGGTAAAATTTATAACCAAGCATATCTGAATATTATTATAAGGCAGTAGTTTTCAAATGTTAATGCACATAAAAAATCCCTGAGTGCTTGTTAAAATTCAGTAAATCTAGTTGTAAGTCTTCAAAATCTGACTGAGCCTAAGAGGCACTCCCTACAGACATACACACACACACACACACACACACTCACACACACACAAACCCATAACCAGTGATTCTGTCACTAGTAATCCAAGAAGTAAAAAAGCTTTGCTGATGGTTTTACTTCATCCAAAAAATACATATTGAATGTTTTCTCTGTGTAAGGGAAGATGTCCAGAGGCTACAAGATATGTAAGATGATTTTTCTTTCCTCCCCTTTTTTCTTTTTTTTTTTAATTTATTTATGATAGTCACACAGAGAGAGAGAGAGGCAGGGACACAGGCAGAGGGAGAAGCAGGCTCCATGCACCAGGAGCCTGACATGGGATTCGATCCCGGGTCTCCAGGATCGCGCCCTGGGCCAAAGGCAGGCGCCAAACTGCTGCGCCACCCAGGGATCCCTCCTCCCCTTTTTTCTAAGGGACAATTACAAAATAAACTCAAAACAAGAGCTATGGTAAATCATTGTCAATTGCACTTGAAAGCTAGAAAATCGGGGCACCTGGGTGGCTCAGTGGTTGAGCATCTGCCTTTGGTTCGGGTCGTGATCCTAGGTCCTGGGATCAAGTCCCACATCGAGCTTCCTGCAGGGAGCCTGCTTCTCCCTCTGCCTATGTCTCTGCCTCTCTCTCTCTCTCTCTCTCTCTCTCTCTCTGTGTGTGTGTGTGTGTATGTATGTCATGAATAAATAAATAAATAAAAAAAAAAAGAAAACTAGAAAATCCATCTCTGGATGTTTGAATTCATGTTACAATAACAATTTGGTTCTCACTTTCCCTCTTGACATATTTTGCAACAAGAAATTAATCACAGTAGCCTCAAATCTAGAACGCTGGAATCTATCTTCATTTTAAGGACTTACTTAGTAGCCTTGGAAATACATGCACGTGAGAGAGGGGACAATGGATTTGTTGAAGAGCCATTTGGGGAAACCGTCAAGTGATCTGGATAGTGTACAGAGAACACAAATCACATCGTGTGCATTTTTTTTCAATACCTCCCTCTGTTTGGTCACCTCTACATGGTTTGAGCTAAAGGGGTCCCTGGACAACTGCCTGGTGACTTTCTTGCTGTCCTTGGGCCAGCAAAACCTGGTTACATGGTTACAAAGCACCAGGAGGTAGCTGAGGTGTGTGGGAAAGGTTAAGCACTAGGATGATGGGAAGGATAGCTCAAGTCAGGTGCACATAATCTAGAAACTTTTGTCCAATAGCTGAAGGAAGCAGTACTCAGAAGAAGAGAGCTAAAGAGTAACAAGGATTGCTTGATGAAGAGGATTCTGACAGCCACAACG
Organism: Canis aureus; assembly: GCF_053574225.1. Taxonomy (NCBI): domain Eukaryota; kingdom Metazoa; phylum Chordata; class Mammalia; order Carnivora; family Canidae; genus Canis; species Canis aureus. Next base: position 44,860,720 of record NC_135612.1, read on the forward strand.
GGAGCAGGAAGGGGAGAGATTAAAAGTGACATAAAAAGGGATTGCCTGACTAGAGGTCTTGAAACCAATAGGTAATAATTTGAATATGACCCAGAAGCTAATGGGAAGTCATTTGAGGGTCTTGAGAAGGAGAGGACGGAAACAGCAGGCATAAAAGATTATCAGAGGCACAAAAGATTGGGCCAATTGGAGGATGAGAGGCCAAGAGCTGGAGAAGGCTGGCAGGGAACCCCGGGCCATGGAGAGGCCCTGCAGCAGGCGGCCAAACCAGGCAGGTTAAGTGGCTTGTCCGGGGGGCCCCCCTTGAGAGTTTCTTTGCTTGCTTATCAGTACTCTGTATGTTTCTATGTATGTCCTGTCTTATTCTTAAGACAAGATTTAATATAGCTTGTTTATCATGCAGATCAACTCCACCAACTTCCAAAATGGTTTACCAAATAAGCTATAAACTAAACTCAATCCACTCAGAATTTCGGGGGCGGGGAAGGATGGTCAATCTCAGGCTTCGATATTTCTTAAAAAGCACTCAGAAAATGCTAGCATGCAGCTAGGGTTGAAAACCACTTTTCTAAAGGCAGCAAAGGGAACAGATGTTCTCACATCCCAGATGCTCAGCACTGATGACAAATTAGAGAGGTTCGTAGTAGCTAAGGCCAAACAGGGCATGCCCTGGGTGAGCAGTTTTCCTTCTCAGCTAAAAGACAGGATAAGCACCAGTTTTCATGGACAACATTTTGTCCAGAACCTAAACTCAAGGCAGAAAGAAGTGCAAAATACCCTTTTATAAGAGTTTTGTGGACAAAGTCGCTAATGTCAGCTATATTTTTAAGAAAGCAGTGCAAGCACTTTGTCCAAATGTTCTCCTGTAGACAGTGATAGGTCACCAGGTCCACACCATTAATGTGCAATTCAGGAGAGCCTTTACTACAGGAAAGTGGGCAAAATGGCTGGGTTCCTCCTCCTCCTCCTCCTCCTATTACTCGTTTCTTAATCTAACATGCTAGATGAATACGAGATGTTTGAACAAACCTCATGCAGATGCTGAACTGTCAACCACTACATGAAGTAATTCTCTAACAAGGACCTATAGTGAATATATTTTATGATCTTATTCACGCTGGAAATGAATGTTTTAAAATCGGACAGGAAGAAAAGTTATTAATCCATCGCTTGTGTTTTAAGAATGAGATTTTTTTTTCAAGTTCAGAAGGAGGCCAACCCTATTCAAACAAAAAACAAAGGTTTTTTTCTTCAGAGAGATCCAATATTTTCATGTGAAAGTAGGTCTAGTGCTTTTTGTGAAATTCAGATACTTGGTTGAGACCCAAAGTCATATGTCTTACACCATAGAAACACAGTAATTAGAAATCCAGCTGGAACTACTACTCTGCTCAGATCTTATTCCCAAAACTGTGCTCTCCACAACTGTCCCTCCCTGCTTCCCATTCCACATTTTCGTACTGGATGTTAGGATTGGACTCACAACATGAATACAGGGAAGGAGTAAAGGAAGAAAAACAAAGAGACTGTACAATCTGGTAACAGTGAAGAAGAAAAAAATAAGACAAAGACAGAAAAATGGGGAATTGGCAATTTCGTGTGTTTGCCTAACACCAAAACATCCAGATGAAAAATGATTGTTTTTAAAGAGTCAGTGATCTGGATGCTTTGCCAACATGATATCAAACATCTGGTCACCCGGGACATCTGGAAGGTTGTCTGAATTCTACATTTTTTCATCTGAATGTTTAGCATCACGGGAACACCAGCAGACATCATTTAGGGAGTTGCATGGCTAAGAAGATGGGGCAAGAGAATATGGCTTTGTCAGAATCAGATTAATCTTATTAATAAGGCAGAAAAGTTTAAATCCAAAGAGGGGTCTATCTGGTTAAATCTGGATCAACGGAAAATATGCCACACACACACACACACACACACACACACACCCTAAACAAAGAACAGCAGTAATTACGCCCACATGAAAGAGGGGCATGAATTAAAATTGCAGCAGCAGACCAGAGAGCGTGCCTCGCAATATGGTGGGATTGCTGTGGTTGTATTAAGACGTCTTAATTATATGATTGATGTGGGCTTCAAAAGAAAACTCAGAAGCCACAGTGGCTCTGAGGGCATGAGTATTATCGAAAGGATAAAGACAGCTTCCCCAGAAGAAAACCACTCGAAGAGGAGGCCTGGGAGGTTTGCATGGCAGAACTAATCAATAATGTCTTGGTTTTATCTATATTAAGTTTAATAAAATTTGATGACATCCATGATTGAAGATCACACACACAATTATAGCAACATCAAAGGTATTCAGTAGCATACGTTCAGCCTGAGAAGTATATCAAATCAGAGCCTGGATGTATATGACAGGGCACAGCACGGGAACACACAGACCCGAGAGGGTCTTCCATGCTTACAGAAAGCTCTGCAAGCTTTCTCACCAGCCCAAACCAGGACCACTCTCCTCCCATCCTCCCGGGCCTCTGATCTCAGGACTTCCAAACAACAGGTACCAGAGCCTGCCACCCAAGGTAGCTCCAAAATCTGCCAAGTAAACAAAAGTCTGCACTGGATGGGTTCCCTGAAGCCAAGGGAGAGCATGGAGTTTCCAAGAGGACACGGCTGAGCAGAGAGGGAGCGATCAGGTGAAATTTCCACCCAGTCTCTTGCAAAAAAAAAAGGGGGGGGGTGGAATCTTTGAGAGGACTTCCTTGTCAAATTTCAGATGCAGCTCTGCAGAACAAGAGAAGAAACGGAGACCTACAATTACCTCAGCTTTAAGAGCTCAGTGCAAATCACTTTAATCCCCCGGACTTTGTACCACTGTCAAATTTTATTTTCTCTTCAACAGGTGTACAAATTGTTTGGACTGAAGCTGGAAAATACCATTCAGCCCCTACCGGCTGAGTGAAAGCAGGTAATCTTGTTGGTTTCTTTTCTATCGGTCATTTGGTGTTTTCTCCAAGAAAGAGGCTTTAAGGGGGCCTGGGTGGCTCAGGGGCTGAGCGTGTAACCTTTGACTCAGGGCATGATTCTGGGGTCCTGAGATTGAGTCCCGCATCGAGCTCCCTGTAGGGAGCCTGCTTCTCCCTCTGTCTATGTCTCTGCCTCTCTCTCTCTGTGTCTCATGAATAAATAAATAATCTTTTTTAAAAAGATGTTATTCCCATTGTTGCCTTTTGTTTTCATCAGCTCAGCAGCCAAGAATCTCCCAACTTTCTTCACAAAAGTGATTCAGTTAGGCGAGCGCTCAGTGACTTTATGTCAGAGAAGCAAAGCAACTGTTGCTGGCTGATTCAACTCCAGCTATCGGACTGAAGGAAATCCTGAATTCCAGTAGTCTTTCTTCTACCCATCTTTGATAACCATTTTATACTTGAGAATCTCTCACAAGCCAGATGCCCAAGCAACGTGACTGGTGTGCCACATTATGGAAGTTGGTTTTGTCCTTTTTTCCTTTGCTTTAAGAAAAGTAGTAAGTTGCAGACCCTGTGCCTCCAAAAAAAGTTGGAAAGTCACTATGAGTTACTAACCAATCAGAAGATAACTCTGCATGCAAAAATAGCTGTTTTTCTAAGACTCTCATTTGGTCTGTTTTCATCTCATAACTTTGAGCAGATGAGAATTTTCTAGATGAAAGTAAAGTGATCTGTTCTTGCCAAGCACAACATCTTCATTTCCCTACCCAAGTAAGCAGGGAACCAGAAATCTAAGAGTAGGGCTTTTGACTCAAAAGTCATCTTGTTTTTGCCACAAGAAATCAACACAATGTCATATTTGAAATACTCTCACTCTTCTAAGTTTGTCCTATGGTATTCATCAGAAATTTTCTGAGGTCATTAAGACACCAAGGGTAAGGGGACCATCTTCTCCTGGCATCAGAGCCCATGTCTACATGGAGAGCCAATCTTCCCACTGGTGGAAAAAAAAAAAAGCTCAGATCTGCCACAGTTAGATCCACAGAGAAGCAGAAGCCAAGGCAGGATTAGCCATACAAGAGATCTGACCAAGGAAGCCTCGCTGACTCAGGCAGTAGAGCGTGGGACTTTTAATCTAGGGGTCAGGAGTTCAAGCCCCACATTGAACATGTAGAGAATACTAAAGAAAAAAGCAAACGAGAGATTTGACCAGGTGCACTTATAAAGTTCAGCTACTGTGGTAGAAGTGGGCCAGATCCCAAGAAGGTTGCTACCAATTTGTATGTTGCTTCACCACGAAGACTCCACATCTCTCTGTCCTCCAAAAGAAGTAGGCCAGGTTGCATTTCCTTGCCACGTTCGGAGATTCTGTATCTTGAACTTGCCGGAGCCGCCATCCCCAGTGAAGAGTGATATTATTAGCTCTGATTGACCAGGGCTGGCGGTAAGAGAGTGAGAGTTAGTGCTACATGAATTACACAGAGTGTGTATCAAGATGAAAATAAAAGCTTCTATGTGCAGACAGGAGGGGTGAAGGGTCCATTGAAAATCAGAGAGATTAGCAACTCATCACATTATTTGTGGGTTATCAGGAGACAGAGGTAATGAAAGTGAGACCTATATCCTTGATCAATAAGAGTTTGACTGCATTTTGAGTTCATTTTCCCCTGCCGAGAGAGAGACAGCAGGCTTACTATTGATCACCGTGTTAATCCATAACCAGACTGGGCCTTAGCCTGGTGAAGCAAGCAGGAAAAATAAGATAATAAGCAGGAACTCTTGATCTTTTATTATGGTGTGCTAGATAAAGAGAGTGCGGGGGTTCAAGGTGGAATACTTTAGAGTTAACCCTTACAGTCCCTCTTAATTTGGAATGCATGAGAAGAAGAATTGCAGCCCACCTGACTCTGACTTTTATTTGACCTTCTTTTGCCCACTTCCTACCTAAACTGTATTAAGGACACTTTTTAAAGATTAGAGGTGGATAGTAACTAGGCCAAGGGACAATCACAGCAATGCAGGGCCCATGGTCAAGAGGAAACTCCTCCAGACTCCACTCATGGAAGCCAAGTGAGGTTCAGTATTCCTTGTATCTATTTATATTTTATTGTATATTTTATATAGTTACAGTGATATTTCAGAGTCACTAAATCTCAGAACTTTTATATAAGTGAATTGTCCATGATATATGTTTTGCTCTACTGTCTAAATAGTGAGCACCATTTTGTTTGTAGGTAAGCAAACAGTAAAAATGAAGATATTTGAGGTTCTGTTCCAGTGACTCTGTGGGCTCACAAAAAGCCTACAAGGTCACTAACGCCAACATTATTGCGGATCTGGAACCATCTTAAAAAGATAGCAGTTTAACTTTTCCTTCAAAACCTCCTGATTTAACCTCAAGCCCTGCTATAATTTAGGCCTTTCCTGCTCTGCCTTATCTAGAAAAATATCAACTCTTTGTCTGTGACTCGATGTTGGTTCACAGTAGTTTTTGCTGACATTTAGACCAGCTCTACCACTAATCCCTCTGATAGCTTCGTTCAAATTAGGAAAATGTGACCCCTCTCAGCAAGCACAGCTGAGGCAGCCAGGGAGGATTTTAGCTTTCCCTCCCCCCAGCCCCCCAGGGAATGCTTTGCACGGTCCCCAGAAGGGACCTCAATATCCACACAACCGCAAAGAAAGTGGATTGATGGTGTAAACATCGCCCTGTTGCACCTTGCACAGACACAGTTTACATTTTACTCTGTGTCCTTGTCCCAACTAAGCTATTTCTCATTTAGATTTTTCCTGTGATTTTCCAACTGAGTTTCCATCTGGTTCTTCAAGATGCTCATCCTTCCACCCAACGAGCACCTATTAGTAAATGGCAACTTATGTCACACTCGACTGAAGTATTCAGAAAGGAAAGGAGAAGGGAAGGGGCATGTGTCAGCATGTCAGTTGTGTGAGAGAGAAGGAGAGTCCTACTGTGGAAGCAGAATACCTAAGCTCCTCCAATTCAAATACCTGAAAGGTCCATTTGAAGGTGACAGATTTAACTCTTCAGCATGAAATGCCCTTATCATTTATCATGTTATCACTTAGCTCTTTATCTTGGGATAATCAGGAAAGTCAAACAACTTGAATGAGTTCATGTAGTTAGTAGGTGGGGGAAAATGGATCCTAAGTCAGAACTTCCCGAGCTGGAGCCAGAGTTATTTTCACAAAACTAAGTTTAAAAAAAAATTTGAACCAGCATACATTCCTAAAAAACTCATTTTCAGAATCAAACGCACAGGCTCTGAACTACCGTACTCCATGCTTGAGATAAAAAAGTAAATAACTCCCTCCAAAGTGGGTGAGGTACAAAAAGTTCTCCCCTAGGCTTAAGTATCTCACCTGAAGGAGTATGTTGTATTAGTCTGCATTTCAAATGAAGAAAAGATTGTTGGGGAATCTGGGTGGCCCAGTGGTTGAGTGTCTGCCTTTGACTCAGGTCATGATCCTGGGATCCTGGGATCAAGTCCCTGTGGGAAGCCTGCTTCTCCCTGTATCTATGCCTCTGCCTCTCTGTGTGTCTCAAATAAATAAATAAATAAATAAATAAATAAATAAATAAATAAATAAACTAACTAACTAAAAAAAAATTGCTAAGGAAAAGATTTTGAAATGACAAAAGGGACACCTGGGTGGCTCAGGAGAGTAATCATCCAACTCTTGCTTTTGGCTCAGGTCATGATTTCAGGGTTCTAGGATTAAGCCCCATATCAGGCTCCGCACTCAGTGAGGAGTCTGCATGAGGATTCTCTCTGTATCCTTCTGCCCCCCTGCCCTACTCATGCACATGCACTCTTTCTCTCTCTCTTTCTCTCTCTCAAATCTTTAAAGAAAAAGAAAATTTGACACATGCAAAAAAATGTACAAAGAGCAAAATATTCATCAAAGCCAGTGTAGACATTTTGTAGCATAAACCTTCAGCTTTTTGTTCTATGCTCATATATAAATGCAGATTCTTGGCAAAGTTGGGAACATATTCTAAATATTACTTAACTTGTTTTTTTTTCACCTAACTTGTAGGATTATTTCCCCATACTCTTAAATATTGTCTGAAAATTAGAGAATCAAACCTTCTAAATGTAGTGTTCTTCCTCTGAATCAAATGTAAAATTTACTTTCCCTATTTATAAGCAATCCAGCATAACTTAGGTCAAATATTTAAGGACAAGATTGATTCTCAAATAGTCAGCATCATCAGTAATTAGAACATTCATTTCTTTAAACATGTCAATGAAATAATAATTCCTAATATGGCCTTCATCTAATACTAATTTTCCAAGTGGTATAGAATATTAAAAAAAAATAGAATAAGTCCTCTGCTCTGGAAAGATGGCTGGAAACATTGCAGTATGCTCTACCTCTGGGTATTCTCTTGGTACATTCAGACTGCTCATAACAATACCATAGATTGTGTGACTTATAAACAACAGAAACATATTTCTCACAGATCTGGAGGGTGAGAAGTAGCAATCAAGATACTGGCAAATTCAGTATCTGGTAAGAGCCTGAATCCTGGTTCATACATGGCTGTCTTGTACCCTCACATGGTAGAAGGGGTGAGGGAGCTCTCTGGGGCCTCTTTGACAAGTGCAAGCACTGATTCTATTCATGGGGCTCTACCCTCGTGACATAATTATGTCTCAAAGGACCCACCTCCTCATACCATGTACTGGGGTTAGAATTTCAACACTTGAACTTGGGGAGGACATAAGCATTCAATCTCCTCCAGGGATTGTAAGACACTGTCTGACTATTCCATGTAAATATGCAGACACCTTTGGAGTAAATAAAATAACCCTTATGATTGATTTTTTTTGCTTCTCTTTTTCCTTATTTTCCCTGATTTCAAGGGCTTGATTCATTTCATTAGCTTTTCTTATACCTGTAAAACAGAAAAATCTAATGACTAATCAAAATGTTCACTTTTGCGTTTGATCAGCCAAACTCAGACCTGCCCTTCACATTGTTGTGCTCTTCTTCACCAGGATTCCACTCTGCCTATGATAAAAAGAGGCTTTATTCCACTAACCTGTTAATAAACATATTTTCAAGAGCAGCTTGGGAAACCTGAGGTATTTTTAAGACTTCTATCAATCCATGCATCACAATCTTGGTTGATAATTTTCTTTGCAATCCCTGATAGACTCACAAGGAGACAGAAGCCCAGATTCAAGAGACAGCATATGTAATTTCTGCCACAAATTTTCTCCCTTAACAATTAGTAGTTGAGGTGCCTGGTTGGTTCAGTCAATTAAGCATCTGACTCTTGGTTTGGGCTCACATCATGATCTCATGGGTGTTGGGATTGAGCCCTGAGTCATGCTCTATGCTCAGCACAGAGTTGGTTTGGGAGTTTCTCTGTCTCTGTCTCTCTCTCTCTGTCTCTCTCTCTCTCTCTCAAATAAAAATTAAAAAAAAAAAAACAGTAGTAGCTACCAGACATTGCAGTGGGCATTTTCTATTTATTCCAATGGTTTAAACAACTCTTAATTGTAGGCAATATTAGCTCCATTTGACAGATGAGAAAATGAACACCGTGGAATCTGGAATCCCTAATTAAAATGCATGTACTCCCCAAAGTGGTAACAATGGATACTCTTATCTTTTACTTAGATGACTCAGCAGAGCAAAAGAATAAGAGCCCATTGTTTAGCACGTCAGAAAGGGAAAGGCAGCCTGGAAAGGGGAATCTGGGGTCCTCAGAAACAATGTCTACCTGACTGTACACAGAAATGTATGGAAGCCTTTAATCTCGACCCATAAAATATCTTGGCATTCATGTTGTGGATATTACTTCACCATTTGAAAGGCAACAAGATTGGACACTCTCCAAAAGCTCCTCCCACTCTGAAATAGTGGACTCCCTATACCATCCCACAAATACATTTGTCACCTAAGAACACTGATAGTCATCCCAAATGCTGGGGAAACCATACAGAAACTGTGCCTCATTATGTTAGAAATATTGGGTTAACTTTAGAGAAGGAAATCTTGCTCCTGAAGAAAAAGACAGAATGCTGTTGACTAACACTAGAGTTCATTATTTCAGTGGAGAAGTTAGTGCTACTTCTGAAGCCAGATTTTGGTGATGGCATTCCAAATTCCCATTTCACCTGGTTCCACAATCCAAGACAGCAATCCCAATCTCATCTATTTTTACACATGCCATGATCATAAGAAAGAGAATGAGAAAGTAGTATGATCTGTTCAGGTGCATCACACAATTTAAAAAGTACTCTTTGGAACTAGAAGAATAAAATATTGTATATAAACATTCAAGATCCCTGCTTTTCAGTGATGCAACAATTCTCAAATTCTTTTTTCTCAATCAGAAACTGGAAAAACAGAAATAGCACATGAGAAAAATGATTTCATGAGCTAAAAAGTTTATACTTTCAAGTAGTTTTGTTTTTTCATTAAGAATATGGTTTTTGAATATTATTTTTTTAAGATTTTATTTTTAAGTAATCTCTACACCTAACGTGGGACTCAAACTCACAACCCCAAGATCAAGAGCCGTACGCTCTACTCACTCGGCCAGGCAGGTGCCCCTGTGTATGCTGTTAACTCTACAGTTGAACAATAAAATATTTACAATTATAATACAGTAGAAATCTAAAAGAAAATGAGCACACACTCCAAATCCTCAAGCAAGATTATACATGATCTTGCACATATGCTTTCACTCATTTCTCCAACCTACCAAATGCTAGAAAAATATATTTTTGAAGATATAAGTCTACAAAGACAAGGAGAATTAAAGGTAATATTAAAGCAATAGAAATTTGAATCTAGAAAGTACGTGAAAGACTGGTCACTGTATTAGATCTCAGAAAACTGAATCAAAAGCCAAGCATGGGAGAATCTGTGAACTAATATGAATTACATAAAATAATCTCCAAGGATGCAAATATGAATGGCACCAAGTATTTCTGGAACTTACAGTGAGTGGCGAAGGGGATGTTAAGACAGTAAAATAAGGAAAATTGTTTTAAAAACATGCTTAAGAATAACTAAAATCTCTACATCTTCTCCCCAGATCATACACCCAAGAAATAGCATACCCTCACCCTACAAAAAAAAAGGACTGGACATTTATTCCCTGGAGTAATTTTCAAAATTTTGAATGCAAATGGTCTCTGACTTAGATTTCTATACCCAGCCAAACTAAGTATAAAACTAAAGGTGAGAATAAAGGCATTTTTAGACATGCCTATAAAATTTTCCTTTCATACGGTGCTTTCTCAGAAAGCTATCATTTCGTTCCACCAAAATGAAACAGTGAACAAATTGAAAAGAAGATATGGGACACAGGAAGCAAGAGATACATGTACTTTAAAAATGAAGATGCTGGGACACCTGGGTGGCTCAGTGGTTGAGTAGTCTACCTTTGGCACAGGTTGTGATCCCAGAGTCCTGGGATCAAGTCCCACATCAGGCTCCCTGCAGAGCCTGCTTCTCCCTCTGCCTGTGTCTCTGCCTCTCTCTGTGTCTCTCCTGAATAAATTAATCATATCTTGAAAAAAAAATAAAAATGAAGATGCTTATTTCTTTCCCCAACCCAATAGTCTTGAGTGGAGAAGCTGGCTGCTCCTGGGCTCCATGACACCATTTCAGAGACCCAGATAATGCCCCACCCTCCTTTATAGTCATTATTTCAGGGCCAATGATGGGTCACAGTCATGCCAGTTTTCCAACTCTTGGGAAGAGGAAAGAAAACTCAGAGGAGCATGGGTACAATGTTTTAAGGCCCAAGCAATGAAGCGGCATATATCACTTCTGTCCTACTCTGTCACTCACCTGGTCACATTTCCCTACAAAGAACCTCTGGAGAATTAAGTCTCTGGCTGGGCAGCCACATGCATAGCACGCATACCAGCAAAGAAGGGGACAATAGAAAGAATCGATTTTGGTAGCATTTTGAGACTAAAAGCAAATGTCTAAGACAGTACATCTCAACAGTGAACACAAAGACATTACTACTTCAAAGAGACCAGATGGGAGCAAAGACCAGTAAGAACACCGAAGATGTCAGGTAAAGCCAAGTTCCCCTCACCCTTGGCAACCACAAGGTTATCTTTAAGTGCTCTTCAGAAAGGAGCAGCAAGAAGGGAAAGAAATCCAAAACCTTGTGCATTGGCCCAAAAGAATGAGTTTCCCACAGTTTAAAACAGATAAGACTCTATTTCACTAAGCAGCACATTGAAAGTTCTATCACTCACCATTAACCCTACTGTTTCCCTCCAATAAGTTAGGTCCTTATGAAAACATCCAATCAAATATCAAGAAACAGAAAGGCTGCACCTTCTTTGTATATTTATCATAAGTAGGTGTCAGTACCCATCTCCAGATGGACATTCAGCATGCTTCTGATTTTTTGTTTTGAAAAATGCTACCAGAGGGCACCTGGGTGGCTCAGTTGAATTCTTGATATCAGCTCAAGTTATGATGTCAGGGTCATGGGATGGAGCCCTACCTCAGGCTCCACACTCAGCACAGTGTCTGCTTGAGACTCTGCCCCTCTCCCTGGTGTTTGCATGCTCTATCTCAAATGAATGAATAAATAAATAAATAAATAAATAAATAAATAAATAAATAAATATTTAAAAGAAATTTTTTAAATTAAAAATACACAATGCTACCACACATACGTGTGTGAGCATGTACACCTATGTGTAAGTTTCAGCACATTTGTCAGATTTGTTTCCTATGGATCACATATTAGCAATGAAGCTATTGAATTGAAGGGAATATGCCTCTTAAGATCATGGATACCCCTTGCTAAACTCTCTCTGGTAGAGCTGTCCCAACTTACAGTTCCAGAGCAGTATATTAGAGTACCAAGCTGTCCTCATTCTAAGTGTTGGAAATGCCTTAGATCCTTGACAGGAAATTCTTATCCTGAAATGTCCCACTAGAAAATTTTGTTTTCATTATACATCATGTACATTGAGTAAGGATTTAAATTGAGAAACTAGGGGCACCTGGGTGGCTCAGTGGCTGAGCGTCTGCCTTTGGCTCAGGTCAGGATCCCAGAGTCTTGGGATTGAGTCCTGTATCAGGCTCCTCGCAGGGAGTCTGCTTCTCTCTCTACCTATGTCTCTGCCTCTCTCTGTGTCTCTCATGATAAATAAATAAAAATTTTAAAATAAATAGAGAAACTAGTAGGGAAGTGTTAAGCTCAATAATGAGTAATAAATTATTTCTAATCACTTAATGAGATGTTCTGTGATTGGTGCGGTAGAAGAAATACCTGAGACCCAGAGTCCCTATACTCAATAGCTACTTCTAGTACTAGGAGCTGTGTGATATTAATAAGTCACTCAAACTCTCTGGGCTTCAGTTTCTTTGTTCTTACAAAATTTAGGGATAGAATTGAATTTATTAATTTCTTGTCCCATAAAGTATCAGAAATCTTAATGATAATATATGTTATAATTTTCGTTTGAGTCAGAGACCCTCGCCTAAAGACTAAGCCATGCATGATTGAAACAGAAAACTCAAAGGAGATGAAATGTTTCATTTTGTACTGTCACCAAAATAATCTCACTGGAAACCTCATTAAGGATTCCCCTATGCAAGATAGCAACTGCTGGCTTAAATTCAGATGGATGGTGATAGCTAATGTAAAATTTTCAGCATCATTTCACTTAAATTCAAAATTCAAATTCAGCAAACATTTATTGTGCCAGGAGCTATTCCACATGAAGAATATAAAACAGTGACCCTGTCCTAAAGAAGCTGACAACATAGTTAAGTCATTTTCTCACAGTGGGGTTTTCAACCTAGAATTGTTTCTGTTTAAATAATAGGAGAGAATACTGAGACTAAGAAATGCCAAAATTAAATAGAATTTCCAAACTCAAGATTGAGGCTCACTTTTAGCAGTTACATGCAGATTTTTCTTTATGCTTAATATATTTTGCATATTTTGTAAATAAATGATTTTAATAGATTTGAGCTGTATGTGTTGCGTGTGTACATATAATCACTAGTAACTTATACTAATTTGGTGTTAAAATTAACTATTTATATATTTAATAATGCCTGAATCAAAGTTTCAAAATTCACAGAGAAATATGATCAACTCAGAAGAGTAACATGTTATAAAATACAATTACTTAATTTTAAAAATTAACTCCATATAATTAACTAATACACCAATTAAGCAATATATAATTAAGTAAGTTATAGTCCCTGCCACTTAGTCATTTAATCATAAAAGCAAAGTATTTTTATAAACAAATAAAATAAATATGAAATCTATTAATTAAATGTGTGGTTGGAGCGAAGAATAAGCATTAACAATAAAAATTATCTATTTCCACAATCTGTGTAATCAGGAAACAGGTCTTGTGATCCACTGCCTAATTATTATATAAGTTTAGAGTGGCTGGTATGGAGGGTGGCTCAGTTCCTTAGTTTGGATGCTGGCTCTGCCACATACCAGCAACTTCACTTTACTTATTCATCTGTAAAATGAGGATGATAGTGCCAACTTCATCACTTTGTTTTCAGAATTAAATGAGATAATGCACAGATAGTGCTTAGCACAACCCTGACACCTGGAAAATCCTGGGCATAATTAGAACCTAGTTAGTTTTGGAAATAGTCAGCTTCATGCATAATTTGATACCAAACAGAATTCTGTATACACGTATACTTACAGCCTACTTCATCTGTGTGATTGGTAGGGAAACCAAAAAACAGAAGCGCAGAACTATTGGTATTTGGGTTAAGGTCTATAAAGTCCTGGCCTCTGGCAAATTCCTCCTTTCTGTTCAAGGGAATCGAGGTTTTGTTCATGACATTTTTACACATTCCCCCTTGCAAACCGCTTTGGCAAACAAGAGTCTGATAACTGTCAGCTCACGTTTCCAGAAGAGAATGGACATAGATGAGTGCTTTGAGGGGGAAAAACAGAAAAACTACTCCAGCTAATGTCATGTGAAGAAAATCTGCTGGCAGGAGATTTGAAACGGGAAAAATGTAGAGCCAGGTTTGGAGCAGGTGGGAACAGAAGTGACTCTAGAGAGTGGGACCAAGCCTACCCAGACCTCCCTCACTGTATGAATCTCCTGGTCAGAAGCCTCTAATGAGGATGGTCTTAAACCTTCTCCCATCTGTTTGCAGGGCTGAGGACACATGTCACAGCCTGTTTGTATTGGGACAAAGAAATGAAAAGAAGTGTCCTTTCAAATGGCACTGGTAGGATATCAGTCCCAGAACATAGAAAAGAATGGATTCTAGACAACCTCACAACATGGGGTGGTCACAGTCAAATTCATGAAGAATCCATGGAACTTCATGAAGATAAAATATAATTGTATTCAGATCATTAGGTGGGATGGGGGAGGAAGTAATGTAAGCTCCTTCCTACCTGGACAGCTTCAGCAACCACAATTTTTTTTTTAAGATTTTATGTATTTATCTGAGAGAGAAAGGAGAGGGGCAGAGGGAGGAGAGAAAATTTCCAACAGATTCCTCGATGAGCATGGATCCTGATTTGGGGCTCAGCCCCATGACCCTGAGATTATGACCTGAGCTGAAATCAAAAATCGGTTGCTTAACCAACTGAGCCACCCATACACCCCTCAGCAAACACAGTCTTTTGAAAGATTCACATTGGGAAGGGATACATAAAACCAGAAGACATTATAAAACTGCAGAGTTCTGATATTGTTGAGAATTAAGTAACACCATGTCTGTGGAAATCTTCCATAAAACACAGCCCACTCTGCAAATGCAAAGTGATATGACTCAGTCAGTAGAGCGTGTGATGCTTGATCTCAAGATCATGAGTTCGAGCCCCAAGTTGGAGTAGAGATTACATTAGAAAGAAAAATTTTCCAGTTCCATCCACGTTGAAGCAAATGGTGGGTATTTGTCATTTCTAATGGCTAAGTAATATTCCATTGTAAAAATCTTAAAAGAAAGAAGGAAGAAGAAAGAAAGAAAAAAGGAAAAGAAAGAAGTAGACACCATATTTACATATAATTTACATACAAGACCTCTTCCTTCAACCATTGTCCCCCTATCAACTCTCTTGTCTTTTATTTTTTTAAAGATTTATTTATTTATTTTAGAGAGAAAGAGAACAGAAGCAAGGGAAGGGGCAGAGGGAGAAGGAAAAAGAAAATTGAAAGTGGACTCCCTGCTAAGTGCGGAGCCTGATGCAAGGTTCGATCTCACAACCCTGAGATCACCACCTGAGCCAAAACCAAGAGTTGGATGCTTAACCAACTAAGCCACCCAGGTGCCCCAACTCTCTTCTCTGTTAACAACATCATGTTTTAATCACAGAAAAAATAGAATTGTATGTGATGCCTGGATGGCTTAGTGGTTGAGCATCTGCCTTTGGCTCAGGTTGTGATCTCAGGGTCCTGGGATCAAGTCCCAAATTGGGCTCCTCACAGGGAGCCTGCTTCTTCCTCTGTCTGTGTCTCTGCCTCTTTCTGTGTCTCTCATGAATAAATAAATAAAATCTTTTTTAAAAATAGAATTTTAAAGAATTTTTTAATTTTAAGAAATTGTAGTTAGAAGACACACTCAGTGTATGCTAAATACACACACACACACACACACACACAGAGGCCTCATTTTATAAACCTACTCATAAAATAATCCTACAGCTTTAATTGGTAACGTTCAGGTATCGCAAAGAAGGAAACTCAGAATGGGAAATGCTTCCCGATATGGCCTGTCTCTGGAGCTGCAGTCACATAGGAATTCAGGGGATGTACTGACATTAGTATTATAGGACTAATTTGTTTGCATCTGTTAAATTTACAGTGCTTAACTTTTCAACGCCAAGACTGTCAAATTTCCAGGAAATGTTTTCTTCTCTCAGTTTCCTTTGTCTGCAAAATGAAGCTATCACTGAAATATTTCCAGGGAAATCCCAGTGGAGATCTTTATAGACAAAGGGGTAATTGCATAGATGGAATGAATTGGCTCTAAGACACTGTACATGTAGAAAGGCAAATAATATTCGGATGATACTGAGGTTAGCAAATCTGGGATTTGAGAGGTAAAAAGCACAGAGCAATATAGATGCCTAATAGCGACAAAGAAAGCAAAGGAAATTTCAGGGAGAAAAAAGCAAGTTAAAAAATACCTTTCCTAAGCATGGTTCAAAAAACTATACATTTTACTAAACGTCAAAGTATCCCCATTACACTGAAGTTCTGTAAAATGGAGACCAAAACAAATCCTATTCATTTTCTTAATGTCTTTTGATAAATAGAACTTCTATTTTGATGAAGTAGTTCATATTGAATTTTTATCTTTTTTAAAAATGCCTTTACATTCTGAGAAATATTTGCCTACCTCATATGCTTAAAGGTAATCTCTTTTTTTTTCTGCAAGTTTGTAATTATTGCTCATACTTTGAGTCCATGGTCCATCTGGAATTACAGTTTATATATTGTATAAAGTAAGTACTGTATTTTTCACTTGCCCATCCAATTGATCCAGAACCCTTTATGGAAAATACTCTCCTTTTCTTCACTGAATTGCTTTGTGTCCCTGTTGAAAATTAACAGACTATATATGAGTAGGACCATTTCTGGATTCTGTTTTATTAGTCTATTTGTACTACCTTATACCATACAACACTGCTTAATTATTGTAATTTTACATCAAGTCTTGAAATCAAGTGCTGAAACTCCTCCCACTGTATTCTTCTTCTACAAAATGTTCTTAGTTATTCTAGGTTCTTTGCGTTTCTATGTAAATGTCATAATCAGTATGTCAATTTCTTTACAAAAGAGAAGTCTGGAACTGAGTTAGCATATTAGCCCTAAACAGTCCACTTCTAGACTTACCATGAGGCAGAAATATAATGTACATTATTTAAGCTACTCTCATTTTGGATGTCTTTCACTGAAAACCAAACTTAATCCTAACTGATACAAGCTTTGATTGGCTCTAATGGACCACTTGCTAAACCCTAGACCAATCGCCATGGCCAAGGAGGTACGATGGAAGCAGGTCCAACCAGGTCCCCCAAGAACTGACTGTGGAGAATTGCTGACTCCCCAGAAAATCAAGACAGGAGCTAGAACTCGCAGAAGCTGAAAGGAAAAGGAGTAGTAATTCAGCATATATCTGCCATCCCACCAAAATACCCCCAAAACTAAACAGACTGGAGGATGCATATGCTTTCATTTATTTTTTTTTTATGCTTTCATTTATTTTGGGTTTGATACTATCTTTTGCGGGGGGGGGGGCTCATTTGCTTTAAAATGTGCATCTAGCCATTCAGTTGCTTATACACTCTGAAATATAAACAACAGCATCCAAAGCAAAGCATGTAAAAGAGACATAACTATGGGGCAGCCCAGGTGGCTTAGCACCGCCTTCAGCCCAGGACCTGATCCTTGAGACCCAGGCTCGAGTCCCACGTCAGACTCCCTGAATGGAGCCTGCTTCTCCCTCTGCCTGTGTCTCTGCCTCTCTCTCTCTGTGTCTCTCATGAAGAAAGGAAAGAAAGAAAAGAAGAAAGAAAGAAAGAAAGAAAGAAAGAAAGAAAGAAAGAAAGAAAGAAAGGAAAGAAAGAAAGAAAGAAAGAAAGAAAGAAAGAAAGAAAGAAAGAAAGAAAGAAAGAAAGAAAGAGAAAGAAAGAGAGAGAAAGAGACATAACTCTGTAGTGATCCCAGGGATCCCAGAGCATGGTCTGCTGAAGAATGTGGCAAGCCAACTCAGCTATCGGAGAAGACAGAAATCGATCTTAAGAGGACAAACCATCACATCTGCCATTATGAGGAAGCTTCAAAAGGTACTTTGTTTGCTTCTGCTGATTTTAACTTATTTGCACTTACCTAACAAGCTTAAACCAAAATCAGAAGGGACACATTTTCAGATTGGGAAGTCACTACTGGAAACTTAATTTAAAAAGCCAAGTATTTGAGGGGATGACTTCTGCCAGATGTTTTCTGGAAACCCAAATGAAATTAGGAAACATGGGTATGGCAAGTGTATTAACCCCAGAGCAAAACCCAGGCCAGTCTCCCTTAATGCCTGAGGACACCACATGGGCATTATATAAGATATTGAGAGATGACTTAAGTCATCCAGTTGGCAGGCTAAACTCCTTGGAAACGTCTCCCTGAACTCCCTGCTCTGAGCTAGCAGGCCGATCATTGCTATGTGGCCCTATGGAAGAGATTGTGAGACCTCTCATCCCATGAGCTGCAAAGTTGCTCCATAAGCTGCTTGACTCCATCTCAGATGGTGCTCACCTGTAGCGTTCTGAGGCTTACTCTCTCCTTCTCCTGTGCACACGGCCGATGCCGTCACATCATGGTCTAAATTGTGCCAGAAAGAAACTCAGAAATCAATAGCACACCAATCTCCTCATTTCTAGATGAGGAAACTTACAAATAAGCTCTGTAGAAATTTTGTTTCAAATGTGAGGTTTTGGAACTCCTGTGTGGCTCAGGGGTTTAGCATCTGCCTTCAGTTCAGGGCGTGATCCCAGGGTCAGGGATCGAATCCTGCGTCGGACTCCCTACAGGGAGCCTGCTTCTCTCTCTGCCTCTCTCTGTGTGTCTTTCAAGAATAAATCAATAAAATCTTCTTTTTTTAATGTGAGATTATTTCCTTGCCCTTGAAAAAGAAGTATTTCTGTTTTGTGCTTATCTTGTTTCTTTCCCATGGTTTATTTTGTTTCTTCTTGTTCTGGAATCATCACCAAGCTGTCCCTCCCTCTGTGTCAGTTAACTGAATGTACTGAACCTTCAAACAAATGAAATGGAAGAACAAAGACAGATGTCCAATGTTGAAGTGTAGGGAGGACATGATTACGTATTTAATTTTAAGCAATTAATCTGAAGCATTATTATCAACCCGATGGTACTATTTTAACTCAAAACCTGTCTATCCACAGTGTTGTGTCAGATGGATAACAAATGGAATTAAATGAACTGAGATCTCAGTCTGCAGGTTTACAATACCATGCAGGTTGCTTTAGGTAGGTCAATAGCAAAGAATAATCTTCATAGGCATCATCCATGACTTTGTAGATGTCAGGTATAGATAGACCTGTGAGCACCATGAGAAGGTAGACTTCTCAGGCAGTCACAAACCCAAGAGGGCATTCCAGGACTAAGGATGGAGACCACCCTGCCTTCACATGGCCCATATCTCCCTGTGCAATGGTGCTCTTAAAGACTACCATTTCTTTATGAGCTCGGAGTCAAGTCATGACCCACTGCTAGCAAGGGAATAAAACTTTTTGAAATGCCATTTTGTACTTCATCTTCCTTTCCTTATTGTTTAATTTTATTTGCTTCTATTTCATTTTATTTAGCAATATAATTTACACTTCTGTTCATCACTTGGCATCCTTTATGGGGCAAGGTATGATTTTTATATTATATTAATTTTACTATATCAAGTTATACTACTATGTGCGTATAAATTTGGAAGTATCCCAGAAAGGGAATAGACTGTGGAACCATTCCATTCCTCCTTTAAATCTCTCTCCTGCCACATGGTGCCTGTGTAACCTAAGGTGAGTTATTTAACTTCTCTGAAATTCAGTGAACTAGGAATGACAATATTGACATCAGAAAAGGTTGTCAGTACTAAAGGCAGCATAGATAAAATACCTTGCACACTGCCTGGCACTGAGTAATCACCCATGTATCATTGAATATACTTATTTATGAAGCTGGTTGTCCACCAAGTGTTTAGGGGTGGCCCTATCTTCCAAACAGGATTGAGTACAAGCAGGAAAAGCAGATGCAACAAGCAGAACTATGTCAAACGAAAGAGCTTCTTGCATGACAAAAGAAGCCATCAACAAAATGAAAAGGGAACCTATACAATGGGGGGAAATATTTGCAAACTGTGTATGTGATAAGGGGTTAATACTCAAAATGTATAAAGAATTTATACAATAACAGCAATGGTAACCAAAAAAAAAAAAAAAAAAAGCCAATCCAGTTTAAAAAATGGGCAGAGGAACTGAATAAATACATTTTTCCAAAGAAGACATCCACATGGCTAAAGGTATATGAAGAAGTGCTCTACATCAGTTATCATCAGGGAGATTGAAAACCAAAGCTGCAGTGAAATATCACCTCACACCTGTTAGAAAGGTTAGGCTCCAGAAGATAATAGATAACAAGTGTTGGTGAAGACGTGGAGAAAATGAAGGCCTGATTGGACTGTTGATGGGAAATGTACATTGGTGCAGCCATTATGGAAAGCAGTATGGAGGTTTCTAAAAAAATATGAAAAATAGAACTACCTTATGATCCAGCAATCCCACTTCTGGGTATAGGCCCAAAGGAAATAAAAGCAGGATGTCCGGAGGTGCCTGTCCTCTCATGTTTATTGCAGCAATATTCACAATGGCCAGGATATGGAAACACCCAAAGTGTCTACTGATGAGTGAGTGGATAAAGATGTGAGGTATATATACAATGGAATGTATATATTCATATGTTATACATGTATATATATAATGGGATACACACACAATGGAATATCATTCTATCACGAGAAAGAAGGAAATCCCTCTTTCATTTGAGACAAGGATCGACCTTGAAGGGATTATGCCCAGTGAGATAAATCAGATAGAAAAAGACAAATACTGTATGATATCACTTATATGCGAAATCTGAAAAACAAAACTAGCTCATAGAGACAGAGAATACAATGGTGGTTACTAGGGGCTGGGAGGAAGGGGAAATGGGAAGATGTTGGCCAAAGGGTATAAACTTGTGACTGGAAGATGAGTAAGTTCTAGAGATCTAATGTATGGCATTGTGATTATAGTTAACAATACTATATTACATATTTCAAAGTTGCTAAGAAACTGGATTCTTTTTTTATAATAAATTTATTTTTTATTGGTGTTCAATTTACCAACATACAGAATAACACCCAGTGCTCATCCCGTCAAGTGCCCGCCTCAGTGCCCGTCACCCATTCACCCCCACCCCCCGCCCTCCTCCCCTTCCACCACCCCCCTAGTTCGTTTCCCAGAGTTAGGAGTCTTTTTTTTTTTTTTTTTTTTAATTTTTTTTTTAATTTTTTTTTTATTTATTTATGATAGTCTCACAGAGAGAGAGAGAGAGGCAGAGACACAGGCAGAGGGAGAAGCAGGCTCCATGCACCGGGAGCCCGATGTGGGATTCGATCCTGGGTCTCCAGGATCGCGCCCTGGGCCAAAGGCAGGCGCCAAACCGCTGCGCCACCCAGGGATCCCTGGAGTCTTTATGTTTAGTCTCCCTTTCTGATAGTATAGGGAAGGGAGAAGAAACTGGATTCTTAAATGTACTCACCACAAGAGAAATGATAATTAATGTGATGTGATATAGGTGTTAGCTAATGCCGCGGTAGTAATCATGTCGCAATATATAAATGTATCAAATCAACATGTGTACACCTTAAACTTACAGAATGCTTAAAAATAATAATAATAAGTAAACAGGATTGAGCATTTCCTGCCAAGTTAGCAAAGCTGAATCTAACCACGTCAATACGGTACTGTTTCCCATGTCCTTATGTAATAGTGCCACCCTCCCTAAGGTGTCATCTTGATACAGGGAGGGAAAGCAACAGGAGAAGCAGAGGAGGAGTCAGGGAGACTCCCTGAATTAATCAAATGAATACCCAACAGTAACCAAGCCAAAGGGGACAGTACTACAACTGGTTCCCTGCTTGCACAGTCACTAGCCAGTGTGGGTCTCAGTTTAACTGGCAATTTGTAAGAAACACGTATCGGAGCCCAGAAGTCTGTGATTTAACAAGCTCTCCAGATGATTCTTTTGCACACAGAAGTTTGAGAAGTGCTGCTGGAAAATATTAATGGAAGAAGGTAGCTATGGCCATCAGCCAGTCCAGATGGAATAAGCCAATGACCAATAAGCCACATCAAGCCTCCAGGATTCTTGACCTGGAACTGCAAAATAATATTTTAAATGGCCCCTTTCACATTTTGAAATTGGGCACTATGAGGTTTTCTTGAAAAATAAAAAATTATGGGGGCACCTGGGTGGCTCAGTGGTTGAGCATCTGCCTTCAGCTCAGGTTGTGATCTCAGGGTGCTGGGATCGAGTCCCGCATCGGGCTCTCTGCAGGGAGTCTGCTTCTCCCTCTACCTATGTCTCTGCTTTTCTCTGTGTCTCTCATTAATAAATATTTTTTAAAAATCAAAAATTATAATAGAACTGAATCTGCATTTCCACTGGGCCACATTTGAATAAGGGTCAAATATTGGCACCCCTCTTTAGAATAGTCTGTGCTTTCCATTTTGCCATGGTCCCCACCAGTTCCAATTATCATGGGTCCCCACAAACCATCTAGAGACCCTGTCATGCCCCAGGATACATTTGGGATGACCAGTCCAGGATTGGTTCAACTTCTCCATCCCCGAGAAAATGAGTGGGAAATATCAGAGAGGGAGACAAACCACGAGAAACTCCTAACTCTGGGAAACGAACAAGGGGTAGTGAAAGGGGAGGTGGCCAGGGCGATGGGGTGACTGGATGACAGGCACTGAGGGGGGCACTTGACAAGATGAGCACTGGGTATTATACTAGATGTTGGCAAATCTAACTCTAAAAAAATATACAAAAAAACCCACAAAACTTCTCCATCCTCCATTCAGAGAAGTAAAGCTTGTGTCAGTTTAGAAGTCGGCCAACAATTTAGAAACAGAATAATACCTCATATAAATGGTAGCTGCCGTTACGGTATCATTTATTAAAAGAAAAAATGTCTTAGACTAGAACCCTGGTTGGGGATACCCTCCATGTTATTGTTCTTTCCCTGCTTCCCTTGTGACTGTACTTGATGTTTATTTTCATGAGATTTCTCCCATATCAGAATGTTATTTGGAAAAGCAAAACAGAGTGATATGCTGAGTTTCACAGGAAACAATCCAAAAAGCAGTTTTGCTCTCACATGGACTACATCTTGTTTTGGTATTACATAGTCAAAGTGTCTCATTTCCTTTTAAGATTTTATTTATTTATTTATTTATTTATTTGGGAGAAAGAAAGAGAGCATGGGTGGGGGGAGGAGCTGAGGGAGAGGGAGAAGCAGACTCCCCGCTGAGCAGGGAGCACCACGTGGGGCTCAATCCCAGGACCCCCAAATTCATGACCTAAGCCGAAGGCAGACGCTTAAACAACTGAGCTACTCAGGCACCCAAAGGGTCTCATCTCTAACAAATACCAGAAATTACACTTGTAAATGGTATGCTTGTGTTTGTGGCTGGAAGATGTGTCTTGTATATTTGTATAACGTGGATATTTAAAGTTTCCCAGGTGATTCCATTATATGCAACCAGGTTTAGGAAACACTAATGTGTTCTACCCCAACATAATCTAATTATCCTCCCTCTGCCACACCTGAAAGATGGGAGGGTCATTTTTTAAAACATTTTTAAACCAATCAAATTATTGGGAAATTCTTTCTTACATTGAGCTGAAATGCAACACCGACAATGCCTGTTTCTACCTGATTTCTCTTGAAAGCTCTTTTATGACATTTTGCACATGCCACCCCAATGGTCTCTCAGCTGATTTTTATTTTGTTTCTGAACTGAGATCTGCTGTGATTATCATCCTTAGGAATAATGATGAGATTAGTCTTTTATGAATATCTTATTCTGTGTGAGACAGAGTTAGGAAATTTGTGTGCTTCTCTCACACTCTTCGCAAGACAGACCAGTGAATTATCTTACCCATTCTTTAACTGGCAAAGCCAGAACTGGGTCCAAGGCAATTGTGCTAGTCAAAGCTATGCTGGCCTGGTACCATTTGGTAACCAGATCTGGACACAAATTTTTCTTAACTGGGAACTTCCTGGTCTAGAACGCTATATTTTCAGGTTTAAAGTTAGAAAGCATATAATTGCATAATTTGTTTTAAACCTAGCCTCATATCTGACTGGTTGGATGATGAACCCGTGAAGCCAGCATCACCCCACTGAATCCATGATCCATCATGTGTGTCCACTCATAAGTGCCAGGGCATTGGGAATGAGCTTGATGGGTCCTCAAATACAAAACAAGAGTCCTAATAAAATAAGGGGGAGGACAGCATGCATGGCATTCATTAATGAGCGGTTGGGTGGTAGATACAATATCTAAGTTTTGACTATTAAATATGGGTTGTATATGGGAATGTGAAAAAAGGTGGAGGGGGGTAAGTGCAGGGGTAAGAACCTGAATTGTTCTGTTTGTCTTTCCATTTTGGTTTGGTTTGTTTTATTTTTGCTGGTCACTGTTCTCCCTGTATTCCTCCTCCATCTTCCATTTAAAAATAATAATAAATGAAAAAAAAAAATAAAAAATAAAAAATAAAAATAATAATAAATGAGAGGCACCTGGCTGGCTCGGTCGGCAGAACATGTGATTCTTGATCTCAGGGTCATGATTTTGAGCCCCACATTCTGTGTGGAGATTATTTAAATACTAAGTCTTTTAAAAATAATAATAATTAAGTGAAAATGTATTTCATTTTATTTTTGGAGAGTGAGAAACAGTGAGAACACATGTGCAAGAGCAGGAGGGAGGAGCACAGGGATAAAGAAAATTTCTGTGCTCAGCACAGAGCCAAGGGGAGCCTCAATCTAAAGACCCTGAGATCATGACCTGAGCCAAAATCAAAAGTCAAACATTTAACTGACTAAGCCACCCAGGAACCCCTGAAAATTTAATTTAAAAAAGAAGTGTGGCCAATAATTTCAATGAATGCTCCCCAAAAATAAGGAATAAGAACTACATAGTGGTCTGGCATGCTCAGCTAACATTCGTCTTCGCATCTTACCTTATACAGCAGGCATCATGAAACCTATGCACTCCACATACGTGCTTGGAATTTCTGTGTGTCTTTGTCACAGAGTGATGAGTTCATTTCAGAGACCTCACAGACTTCTGCTAGGATTTTATTTTATGGTACTGCATCTTTGCAGAAAATAATTTTACTGGAAATCTATTTGTAAGATGTGACTTTTTAACCATTTAGAGAGTGGAGTCAAGTGTATTCAAACTAACCTTACGCTGTAAATTCTGTTTCAACTTCTGTTGGATGGCTGTTTCAAAAGAAAAATAAGGGTGAACTCCAATTTATGTTTTTATTTTTTTTTAAGATTTTATTTATTTATTTATGAGAGACAGAGAGAGAGAGAGAGAGAGAGAGAGATCCAAGCAGAGGGAGAAGCAGGCTCCAGGCAGAGAGCCTGATGTGGGACTCGATCCTGGGGAGTCCAGGATCACCCCCTGGGCCAAAGGCAGGCGCTAAACCACTGAGCCACCCAGGGATCCCATGTTTTTATTTTTAAATAGCTTCATCAAATTGAGTCTTTTCTAATTGAAAGTTACTTGGTGTAATTATGCAGCCTCAAGAACAATAGCAAAAGTCAGTTTGCAATCACTTGATTTATTTCAAGTTTTGCCACTCTGCCATTATTAAATTAATTCACCTTCTAATAAAAATAATTCCTAATGTTGAGAAAATACAGATAAGTAGAGAGAAGCTTTATTAAGATCATCAGTATTAAAACTAAATCCTTTTTTCTCATTAAAGAAGATACAGTCAATTTAATTAATTCACATTAATCCCTAGTTGACATTAAATTCATCTAAAAATCTACACTCATATTGATAACACAGAGCCATAAAAAATGTTTAAAATGATTAATATGTAAAAGAAACACAGTTCTAAAGATTCAAGTGATTGTATTTTAAAATGTTCTATAGGGGTGCCTGGCTGGCTCAGTGAGTGGAGCATGCAACTCCTAATCTTGGAGATTTGAGTTCCAAGCCCCACGTTGGGTGTAGAGATTACTTCAAAAAATAAAATATTAAAAATAAATAAAATTAAATGTGCTATAAATGAACTAATTTTCTGAGGCCACTTTTTTAATTTATCAAATATTTGCGATTTAGAAAAACAATCAGAAGAGTATGCTTTCTAAACCGCTGAGCCACCCAGAGTGCCCAAGAGTATGCTTTCTAAAGAAAAAAATAGAAAATTTTCTGGGATATTGATTTAGGATTGATATTTCCTTCTAACTTAACGGAAAGTGATCAGACTATAAAAATTGAGCCTCAGGACGCCCGGGTGGCTCAGCTATTGAGTGTGTGTGCCTTTGGCTCGGGGCTTGATCCTGGAGTCCCAGGATTGAGTCCCACATCGGGCTCCCTGCATGGAGCCTGCTTCTCCCTCTGCCTCTGTCTCTCCCTCTCTCTCTCTCTGTCTCTCATGAACAAATAAATAAAATCTTTTAAAAAAATTGAGCCCCAAATGATCTTCATACTTACATCATTTAAATTCTTATTTTGAGAGATAGCTCTATTTTGGGAAGATTTCTGTTATTTTATTTCTTTACTTTTTCTTGAAAATTATAATTATAATAATTTAGGTAATCAATAGTCACCTCCAGTACTTTTACCTCTTTCTAGATTATAAGGCCATTTTATTTTAAAATGTCTTTACGTATGAACTTAAAATATTGGGTTTTTAGAACTGACCTCTACAGAGGCCTGGGTGGCTCAGTGATTGAGCTCCTGCCTTTGGCTCAGGTCATGATCCTGAGGTCCTGGAATCGAGTCCCACATCAGGCTCCCCATGGGGAGCCTGCTTCTCCCTCTTCCTGTGTCTCTGCCTCTCTGTGTGTGTCTCTCATGAATAAATAAGTAAAATCTTAAAAAAAAAAAAAAAAAAAAAAGAACTGACCTCTAATATGAATAGATGTCAGGTGGCATATTTTTATTCTAGCTTCATAAATCTGTTTTCAAGCAATAGGTCACTTAACAAAGAATGTCATCGTGTATATTTAACACTAATCTCAGGTTGAGTTCTCATACCAAGTCCATGCTGATCGGCCTTATAAAAGTTTAACTTTGGTTCATGAGCTCCTTCATACAGTGTCCAAGTCTTCTACCAGGACAAGACAAGCCAAATAAAATAACTGTCTTTCCTATGTACAGTGACTAAAAGAACTCACCTTTCATGTCAAATAACAACAAGAAAAGGACTTGTATTTTACCCAGCTTTTCAATTTCATGATAAGCTCTAGAGCTAATTAATTTAATAGACTAAAAAATGCCAATTTATTTACTTTTTTTGTCTCAATAAACATTAGTGTGCTTGAATGGACACCTCTATTTTCCTTGGAGTTTTAAAGCTTCCTTTCATGTGGGAGAAAAATGGCTAAATATGTCAGGGTTTATCAAACAGAGCCTTGCTTTTTTGGCTAGTCCCCTTTGCCTTATCTAGCAAACACATTACCCTCTCCATCAAAATGTGGCAGAGCAAACACTGCAGTAGGCCCGCACACACAACCAGAGGTAGCTTTAAACAGCCTCTGGACTCTTTAAACTCAGCTAGAAAGCTGATTAGGTCCCAGATCTTGGGACATTATCTTATTTTTGATAGCTGTGCTATGAAAAAGCAATAAAGAAAAAGCTGTCTAATAAGAAGGCAAGTTAAAGTGTCTGCTTACTTAAGAGTCATACTTAAAAGGAAGGGGGAAAAAGGAACTGTGTAAACTGGTTTAACTATTTGCAAATCTCAAAGGGAGCAATGTTTAAAAAAAAAAAGTTTTTATGTGAGTTAAAGGGGAACCATGATATTTCCTTAAATCTCAGCATTCACATACAGGAAACAACTTCAGCGTATCTGGGGATATTCTCATATCTTTACTTAGTACATTGTGGGTGACTTTGAAGCTATTGTTTGTCCAAATATGAGGAAGTCAAAGATTCCTCCCAGGCCTATGGAAGAACCACAAAAAGACACATAGGAAGTTATATATATTTCACTAAATTACCTTCCCCTGATCTAAAAGACTAACTTATTTAAAATGTGAGAAAGTACCTAACACTGAAACTGAGTTAAAATATCTGAGACTCACTTTTCTTAGCAAATAGTGCAATGACAGATGATATTTAGAAGGAAATATTTTAGCCATATTTCTCAACATTTTAACAGATGAGCAAAGTACATGCCTGTGTTTCTGCATCCTAACCTCATTGAAAGTCCAGCTTCTCAGGACTTGAGACATTTCTGGCATATGCACAGACTGAAAATAGACTCTTGCACCAGGAGCAGGCTGAAAAGAAAAGATGTGAGTAGGATGTGGAATGCTGATTTAAAGAGATGAGGGGTGTGGTTCAAAGCGGCAAGGTCAATGTTAACACGTGTAAGAAAACACGAACTCCTGTCTGGGCTTGTTTGCAAGATTTAGTTTGGGAAGTGACATAAAATGAGAACTATTCGTACCTAAGGTTCTGTGATCTAACTGTAACAAAAGCAAGTCATATCTGTATCCACGTAGAGTGACTTGGAGGGAGTGGGGAGGGGCGCTGTTAGCTGCCTCTCAAGGACTCTGGTTTCACTTAGCTCAGATCTTGAGTTACTATCTGGAAAAGCAATAGAGCAGCTCAAAAACACAAAGGAAGCTAGCTATTCCATAGGGGAGGTAATGCTGGTTTTATTCGCAACTGAAATGGGAATTGCATTTGTCTTAATTTCAAAACTCAACATGTGAAAAAACGCAAACACTGAAAAAAATATATTATTTATTTCTTTCATTTTCACATCAAGATCCTAGGGTGTGGTTTTTTTAAGATTTTATTTATTTATTCATGAGAGACACAGAGAGAGGCAGAGACACAAGCAGAGGGAGCAGCAGACTCCGCGGGGAGCCCGATGCGGGACTAGATCCCAGAACCCTGGGATCAGGGCCTGAGCCAAAGGCAGATGCTCAACCACTGAGCCACCTAGGTGCCCCAAGATCTTAGGTTTTAATCAACATCCTAATGTATGATGAAACATCCCTTTCTGTGAAAAATAAATTTCAACTTGAAGAGCTTAATAGAAGACAGTGCCTGTTTGCATAGGAAAAGGATATCATAAACCCCAGAGAATGTTAAAATATGCCATGAAGGACTTAGGCATATCAGGCAACAGGAGGATGGAGAGTGCTGGCATCCTTACCAAAAGAGTAGCTGATAAGCCAGCCACATAGGCTGTTTGCCTCCTTACAGTTTCTTAGTGGAGTTTTGCTGTGATTTGGTGTAAAAACAGTTCGGTGGCATGCCAACCACACCCTGGAGCTGCCTTTGACTTTGACTGTTTACAAAGAAGGCGCCTTAGTGTGTCTGGGGCCTCAGGAGACAGCGACAAAGACAGTAATCACTTTGTCCCAGAGGCAGTTTTGCACTGAGCACATTGCAAGGCTGAGAGCAATGCCTTAATAGAACCACTTCATATTTAGAGTTTCAGTTGTGAAGTCTAGTCACAACATTCTGGGTGACTATAACTAAAAGCATTGTTGTCAATAATAAAATTAATGAGACCCTGATGTATATATGAGCTATCATGATAGCAGATGCCAATCTAGTAGTAAATACACAGTGGACACTGCTTTAAGAGCTTTGTGTGTTAACTCATTCATTTTTTTTTAAGATTTTATTTATTTATTTGAAAGAGACAGAGCATGAGCGAGCAGGGTTAGGAGTACAGGGAGAAGTAGACCCTTTGATGAGCCAGGAGCCCAATGTGGGTTCCGTTCCATCCCAGGACCTTGAAACCATGACCTAAATCGAAGGCAGGCACTTAACCTACTGAGCCACCCAGGCACCCCATGATAACTCACTTCTTACAGCAACCCCTGAGGCAGGTAGTATTATAACTTAACTAGATGAGGAAACCAAAGGACAGAGAAATACAGTAACTTGCCCAGGGCTGCAGAGCTATTAATTGGCCAAACTCCAAAGAAGTTCCTTTGCAAACGTGTCTGTGTGTGAGCACGTATTAAATATGATAGAAGGGCTCCCCTTGAAAAGAAATGGGGTCCACCTAATTTATTTTTCTCCTCAGGAGACAACATGTGGAAGTATTTTTTTTTTCATTATTGGGGTAATATACACTATATTTTATTCAAGGAACTTGGTAGTGGATGGCTTTTTAAAGGCTTATTTTTGACACAAGCCGAAGATTTGTAAAACATTTTGGAAAATGGCTGCAAATTGATTCACATGGTGTCTCAAAACTCCTTAGCTTACCTAATTAAAGTGTGTAGATTCTGTTCACCACAAATCCGCCTTTTCTTCACCTTGCTTGATTTGCCTTAGTACCCCCTGGCTGATACTCTATCATAGGTAAATATTTCCTTTGTCAGCCTACCCTTTCACTTTCTCTGTGGATATTGTGTCTGTACTTACTTTTGCTAATGACTGTTTTTCTCCACAGAAAGATGCATGTCCTGGAGTTTTGCAAATATTTTGGTTTTTGTCATTGAACACCATCTAGGGATAAATAGCAACATCAAAGGATACAAAAAATTGCTGATGATATTACCAGCAAAGAAGGCATACCATCAGAGTCTCCCAAACCAGCCCAAAATATAAGGGACACTTAAAAGAAAGGATAAGCTGGACTCTCCAGTCTAGATCACACTTGATTAATCTCTTTACCATCATTATGAAGTACACAATCAAGCCCAAAGATGCATTTTTGTGAATACAACACTAAAGAAGGAGGGAAAATGAATGAATGAGTAGATGAATGGATGAAAGAGGAAAGAAGTTCAAATGTTGCCATTGTTGCCATTATTGGAATATACAAGATATTTTTTTCTGCAATGTTGACCTAAGAGCTGACTAGAAAGATGACTACTTTACTTGTGCTGACTTATTTGGGGAGGGGGGCAATTATGCACTTAACAGCTTTTTTTTAAAGATTTTATTTATTTATTCATGATAGAGAGAGAGAGAGAGAGAGAGAGAGGCAGAGGGAGAAGCAGGTTCCATGCCGGGAGCCGGACGCAGGACTCGATCCCAGGACTCCAGGATCACGCTCAGGGCCAAAGGCAGGCACTAAACCGCTGAGCCACCCAGGGATCCCTTAACAGCTTTTTAAAATGCTATGGGTCCTCACCCTCTGGTGCAGCATTATATACTTATGAGATTAACCACACTGGTAATGACCTTCCCATCTGATCTAGAATGACAAAATGAAACTCTGAAGGCCAGAGATACATCACAGTGCTAGGATTGCCTTTCCAGGCTTCACAAGTCATCCCAAGAGTTTCTAAAGGACAAATGTAAAAGTACCAAACACAATAAACAACAATACCTCTATTACTGAAAAACAGCACACATTTGAAACTTTACCTTTACAGACACACACACACTAAACCATTGCTAACCAGATTAACAGTAATCCAAGAAGATGTACAGAAAAATGTGTTCCATTTTGGAAATATCTTTCAAGCACAAGTTAAATAAGCATGCATACGCATCTGTACTCTACTGGTGTTAGTGTTTAAAAAGTCAAGGAGAAAGCTCCTTTCTTCCAGAAATCTCAAATTATTCATTGGTCCTTCAGTAAGTAGTGCTAATTTCAGAACCACTAGGATGTGCCCAGATTATTCAAATCATTTACTTGAAAAGACCCAAATGTCAGGGAAGTTTATTAACAGTTTGTACTTCTGGGGGAAAAAAATCTTTCCTTACCCACGAGGGTTAGGGTCTTGTGGGGGGAGATGTGGATTATTAAATACTAGTAAAAATCCATCCTGTGCCAAAGGATTTGAGGACCTAATTCCCAAAGCAACTTCAAGAGACCATCTGCAGAAAGAGAACCACTTGTCTGCCTTTCTACTGTGGCCACATCCCCAACCTGTTATTGAAAGAAAGAGAGCAAAGGAGAAGAAAGAGAGAAGCCCACACTGACATTTTCACCACCACCACCACCCCACCACCATGCCAACAACCCCCCCCCAGCCAAAGAAATGTTAGTCTAGCCACAAATTAAAATGAATAATCTGATTACATGTGGGGAACCAGGGCAAATAAAGGTTGTGTGCTCTGTAATTATACAAACCAAACCATCTCAGGAGGTATTTAAAATATTTGGGGGTTGCAGGTGGAGAAAGGTTTCTTGGCAGTAGTTGTTCATTGAAATCTCTTACAGGATTTTTTTTTTTTTTTGAAACCTAGTCTGTGATGCAGAACCTGCTGTGCTAAATTATGAACCAAAGGCTTTGGGGTGGGAACAATCAATCAAAATACCTGGGGTAGTGTGTAATGTGCATGCTCTTGTCAGCATGAGCAGGCTGCCCCTGAACATAGTCCCTCAGCAGGTTAAATAAATATGATACTATAGACAAACCGACAGGATCACACGGCTGCATCAATCAGCTGTTGATAAAATACAATCTTCCTTTAATACATGCTGAGAAAGTTATTTAACACTTACAAAACCTATATCCATTTCTTGTCCTTTTTTTTTTTTTTTAAGTCTTCTTCCAAAGTAACTCTTTTAAAGGGCACGGGAAAGAAGTGGCGCGATCTCGGGTGGAGAAAGGGGATGTAATGGAGCCAAAGAAACAGGGAGACCCGGCTGTCTAAGCAGGGGGTGTACTCAGCCGCAGGGCTGGGGGAACTGGCCAGAGGGGTCCCTGAGAAGGCAAGCCACACCTGAAGCTCCTCCCCGGATCTCAGAAACCTAGATACCCTGTTGAAACGACTCCTGCAGGGAAGTCACGCAAAAGCAGACCCTTGGCATTTCAATTCCGTTCTTATTTCAGTTCATTTCAGCTCTGCAGTCGGCCTGCCTGGAGCAGATGAAGGAACTATTCTGGATTTATTGGAAGGTCGGGGGTGGAGGAGGGGTTGTTGGACAGGAAATCATTTCAAAGGGGGGGCTACAGTGAATGTAGGTGACCCCACAGACCTGATGGTAAAGGGGAAATCCCCTATGACTTCACGCCTAGGGGGAGGGGAGACCAGGGAAATAAGAAGACAAGTGCCCGGAGTTCGCAGCCAGGGTGTGCTTCGTGGCTTAAGAAAAAGCCAGTCCCACTTGATGGGATGAGAACTGGGTGTTATACTGTATGTTAGCAAACTGAGTTTAAATAAAATATTTGAAAGAAAGAAAGAAAGAAAGAAAGAAAGAAAGAAAGAAAGAAAGAAAGAAAGAAGAAAGAAAGAAAGAGAAAGAAAGAAAGAAAGAAAGAAAGAAAGAAAGAAAGAAAGAAAGAAAAAGAAAGAGAAAGAAAGAAAGAGAAAGAAAGAAAGAAAGAAAGAAAGAAAGAAAGAAAGAAAGAAAGAAAGAAAGAAAGAAAGAAAGAAAGAAAGACCAGTCCTCGGGGAGGTATTGTGGTGGCCCCTCTTGCAAACAGGCGAAGGTGCTGGTGCTGGTGCCAAGACCCTCTAGGGCGCCGGCCCCAGCTCGGCTGTCATTTAAGTCGATTTTGACTCTAGCCTCTGCCGGCGCGCGGCTCTCCCACAGGTTCACCCCGCCTCAGTTTACCCCCCGGGGTCCCCTGCTCTGTCCCGCGTGGACCCGCGCACCGCGCGCCCTGGTGGCCCGGCCGCTGGGGGGTGGGGTGGGGGTGGGGGTGGGGGTGGGATGGGGTGGGGTGGGGTGGGGGGGCCGCCTCGGCTGCTGGGAGCGCGGAGCCCCGGGGGAACGCTGACAGGCTCTCGCTTAACAAGTGAAGATTAATGTCCCATCTAAAACTAAGCTCCCCAAGTGCCGTCGCGGCCGCATAATTCTGGGCGTGAGGAAAGGCGTCGCCTGCCACTCACGATGCCGATCTTCCCCGAGCCTGTTGAAATAACCCGCCGGGGCGGCTCGAGGTGTTGACGGCCCCGTTTGTCAGCACGTCCAGCCGCCCGGGGACCCTCCTCCGCGGCGACCCGAGCTCGGAACCAATCCGATCCGCGCGGAGGCGGCGGCGGCGGCGGGCGCCGCTCCTCCCTCGGTCGCGCACGCCCTCCCCGCCCCGTGCCCCGAAGATTCGCGCCCGGGGGAGGCAGCTTTGCAGACCCGGGGGGTGGGGGGCGGGGGTGGGGGGTGGGGTCCCCGGGGTCCCCGCGCCTGCCGTCCCTGCGCCGCGGCTCCCCCTGGTCACGCGCAGGCTCGCCTGGGCGGCCCGGGCCACGTCGGCGCAGAGGGCGAGCGGTCGAGCCCGGCAGGGCCGCGCCCGGGACCACCGGCCTGGACCCCCTCCCGGCCCGTCCCCCGTCGGACGCCCGACCCAGCCCCACGTCCAGTTCCGAGGCCCCGTCCTCCGGGGCGGGAGGCGGGGAGGGACCCAGGTGAGGGAAAGAGGGAGACGGGGAGGACTCCCGCTGCCCGGAGAGCGCCACAATCCCGGGAACGCGCCCGGGGACCCTCTCCTCTCCCCTCCCCTCCCCTCCCCCGGCGCCCCGACCCCGACCCGGGTGCAGATCCAGCTAGCGGTGGCGACCACCAGGGCCTCGGGGACTCGAGGAGGCGCCGGAATCCTCGTAACCTTTTTGGAGACTTTGCGCTTTCAAGAGCTCTTTACCTGAAACTGACACCCGCAAGCACTCTCCGGGGACCTGTTGGGCAGATGGAGTGGCAGGGCCAGGCGGGGCCTGTTGGCGAGACACGGGGACATTTGTCATGGGTGACCCGGCGCCTCGGCTTCTGAGCCCACGCCGGCGCGGGGAGGCCCGCGCTAATGTAATAAAGCGAGAGCGACAAGAGGAAAGGCCTCTCTCGCCCCGGGGCCGCCACATGCTCACTCCGTTTTACTGTCAGGGCTGGTCGAGGCTGTGGCTTCATTTCATATTCCATTAATATTTACAGCAGCTATTGAATTTCCCATTACAAAGTTCACCATACACACTGCTAATATGAAATTTTAATAG
This sequence comes from Canis aureus, assembly GCF_053574225.1. Taxonomy (NCBI): domain Eukaryota; kingdom Metazoa; phylum Chordata; class Mammalia; order Carnivora; family Canidae; genus Canis; species Canis aureus. The sequence goes on from NC_135612.1 coordinate 44,895,346, forward strand.
TATTGTGCACATTATGAAAAAAAAAAGTCCCACCATTAAGAGGGGATGTGGGAGGGTCCTAGGGAGAAGTTGCCCTGGGAAGTTTTCCTCCGCTGAACACTTGAAACGCTCCCACCGCCGTCCCCCTCTCCCCCAGTCGTTAAATGAATTCATTTGCCACTATTACCATAAAGATGTGAAACGGTGGGCATTTGATCAATATTGGAATCAAAAGTGAGCGAGGGAATATAGTGAGTAAAAAGCTCTCTTGGTTAAATTGGGTTTGCAGAGTTGCTCCTGCTGGTGCTCTGCCCTAGCTCATAGCCGACTCCACTCCTCTAGAGCCAGCCCTCCCTGGGGGAAGGAGGCGACTGAGGACCCGGCTGAAGTTTCCAGGTCCGGTTAGGCTCCGGCTGCAGCCGGTCCCAGGCAGGCTCCTGGCGGCGCAGTGGGCGGCAGGTGTATGAGGCCGCCGTCTCCTCCCCGCTTCCTCCCCACTCCATGCTCTAAGCCCCAGAAGGTCGCAAAGCTGCAGTGCTGGGGTGGCCCTGGAGGAAAAAAAAAAAAAAAATCTAAGAACTGTGTGTATCATTTGGCAACTTCTCAGGACTGGCACCCCAAGGTCCTGGTAGAAAGATTGTCCTGAGAAGCCTGGTTCCTTTTCTAGAGAAGGTCCCGGGCTAACTTGGAGTGAAAGGGGGAGGAGGGAGAAGGAAGAGGTGAATCCACTGGCCCGGACCGTTGGAAGTGCTAGCGCACAACCCGACCCGGGGCGGGCACCTAAAGTGGCCCGAAGGGTGTCTAACCCAGAGGCTCCAAGATAGCCACACTGAGTCCTGGCATAGGGTTTCTCTCAACAGTGGAGCGGTGGACTTGAGCTGGAGGCTCACCAACTGGCACAGAGAAGCGGCCAGAGGGAGCATCCCTTTCCACCAGGGCTCCCAGGCCAGAGGATTAGGTGCACCCACCTCCTAGTCCCGTCGGAGAGACCCACCCACCTGAGTGTCACCCTCAGGCCACCCTCCAAAATGTGTCCGGCCTTCCCGGTTGATGGAAGTGTAAGAACAGTCAACTTCCTGGAAGACCCAATCAGCCCCCAAGCCCCTCTGGAGCCTCTTGCAGTTAACCCTACCCTAGAGTGGATAGTTGAAACGGAAGCAAAATCATCCTTACTTTATTTTGTTCAGGGGTGCATAGGATGTAATTTCTCTATTCTGCACTAGGCTTTCACACCCCCTGCCCACCCACCCTCACACCATCCCCTCCCCACATTCCTGGGGTGTAAATTAATGGCAGTACTTGAAGTGCCACTGTGGTATCTTAATAGGCTTCTATTTCTGCAATGAGAAGGCAATTTCTGAATCTTTAGGTTACTTTGCAGCCACAGGAAAATGACAGTGCCAGGAGGTAAAGATGGGTGACATTTCCACAGGAAGATACCGTGTTGATTTTTTTTCCCCTGGGTTTTAAAAATTATTACTATTATTATTATCCTCCCAATTTTGTCTGTTTTTTTTTTTTTCCCTTACAGCCCCTAAATGTGTCATGCTTTGTCACATCCTCTGTGTGTGTTTTTAGAGAACATTTGAATAAAAGGCTCGATGCCAGGTATTGGTGACACAGGGGGTGGAATTTTCAGCCGTTCCACAAAGAGTTGGCCGCCTCTATTTGCATAAGGTCAGGGTAGTGCTTCTGATAGAACTTTAGCAGCATCTCTGTCTCTTAGCAACACTCTTGCACTCTTGGTCCTTGCATTAAATTGACTGGTCCCTTCCTTTTCTTCCTTTCATTGGGAGGCTTACAATAAAATGTCACCCTTCCAACCTGTGCCTGTCACCCAGTAGGTCATCTGTATCCCCCCCTTCCCCCTCCCATCCTCCCGCCCCTCCCCTCCTCCTCCTCCCCTTTCTCTCCAGTTCCAATTAGAGGAGGAGATGATTCATTTGGTGGATTCCCAAAACTGTTTCATTTTATTGTGTTAATTAATATTAATACCATTTCTCCCTTTGTTATTATTTAAAAAGCCCTCGTAAACAGAGGCGCGATAAGGAGCAAATTGCCAGCACCTGCCAAACAATGGGCCTGGGAAAGGGGTAATAAGGCGAGTGCAGATAGAGAAAGCAAGGTTTGGGTCAGCCTCCCCACCCATTTAGTTGACGCAAGGTTGAGCACAGCCTGAAAGCCCTTGAAGCACTTGGAATATGCTAGGCAGCCCTCTTGGCTCTGGGATGGGACACGGTGACAGGATCCAGATGCTGATAGGTGGTGTTAATGGAGGGTCACGTTTGGACAATAGTATCCATCACTTGCCTCCTGGCTCTTCTGTCAGATGGAGTCATTTCTGACTACTCCATCACTCAGATTTGGGATAGATTCAATTATTACCTTCACCCTGGCAACAGGATATACAAATCTATGCCGAAAGGACAAAATCATTGCTATTATTATTATTATTACTACTCAGTATTATTATTATTATTTTGACTGCACCTCTCCTCTTGTTCGTTTTAAAAGAAGAAGCCCCTAAATGTTCATATATCTCTTCCTGTTTTAGCCTACCAACAGCTGCCGGGTGACCCAAGCTCATGGGATAATGGCCGCTTAATTAACACAAAGAAACTTTTGTTTGAATGCCTGAATGATTATTGCTGATTTTTATAATATTATCAGTTGCCTAAGTTTAATAGTGTCTGGAGGTTTTCTAAAGTTTTGGAAGAGTCCACCTTAGGGTCTTGGGGCTACCTTCAAAAGTGCAGAGAAAATGTTTCTTCGCTTTTGACAAGTGTTTGCAACTGGGTGAAAACACAAGTTGAATTAAAAAGGAGAGGGGGAAGAGGAGATGGGAAACCAAAGAGCCCTGCACGTGGCCATTGCTCATAAAGTTAAGAACTAATTTCAATGAGGTTAAAGACAGAGAAAATTAAAATCCCAGGAGAAGTCTTTTGTAAAGGGAATGGGAATCAAATGGAAGGGGTGGTGCTGCAGATCCTTGATATCCTGTCTCTGCTTTCTTGGACAGAGAAACGGAAATCTTTCTTAGAAGAGTGGTTTGTTTTCCATAACATCCCTGGAGTGGGGCAAATGGGAAGGTAAAGCACCTTGATTTTCCCTGGTATTTTCACAAGCCCTGGCTACGCTTTTTACCCCTCTTCTTCTAGCCTGGATGCCCTGTAATTCTTGCAGTATATTGCTAGATAAATGTGCAGGTAATGGGGTCTGAGAAAAGCAATCAGGGTTAGAAGTCAACTAGCTCCTCTTTAATAATTCACGTGTCATATTTCTTCCACTATGTCAAGTTTGCTAAAGAAGATGGACAGGGGCTGACGGGCAACCACTTGAGTTTATTATCTAAACCTCAGAAGGGAGGAAAACCATAAAAAGAGATGTCCCTGCTCTTCTTACGAAGGGGTTAAAGCAGTTCAGCCCTTGCTCAGAGTGCTCTATCCCATCCTGCTTGCCCGCTTTCCAGCTCTTGTCCAAGCTGCCTGGATGATTTGTAAAGATAGGGAAGCCAAAACCTGTTCGTGGGGACTTTGCCATTTACCTCTCTCTCCTTACAGATTTGTCCCCTTTCCTCCTCCCCTGTGCCTTCATTCTTATTCTCTTCCAAGTGGCAATTCTGTTCTTATGCTCTGGGCACAATACAGAACACCTCTGCCAGGTCAATTTCAGTTACAGACCACAGCTCTGGTTTTAACTTTCTTGCACATAACCTTTCTTATTTTTACAACTTTTTCTCCCCCATGGCACTGTTGGTGACAGCTTCACATATTTGCTACTTAAATCTCTATTCTCTTTCTTTTTGGAAGGGTGTGTGTGCAGGGGGAGGTGTGGAGAGTTTGAGATGTGTGATTTTCCTTACTCTCAATAATTGGCTGTTTCCAGAAACAGGGAGGGGCAGTATATAGAAAGGACAAGAACATGTGAAATCAATGAAGTTTTAAGCATACTTAAGTTTATTCTGGAGGACAAATTATGGAGATATATATTATATATATATATATATATATATAATATATATATCCAGATTCCGAAAAGGAAGAGAGAACAAAATGATCAATAAGTATTGATTCTTATGTGGTAAGACTTTGCCCCAATGCAGAAATGAGCATTATGTTCAGTGCAGTTTGCATTTCCCTAGCTCTTGTGCCTAGCAGAATTGTAAGGATTCCTTTTTACACAGACCAAGCCAGGGAATGATTTCGTTTACAATTTCTCTCTCCTAGTCTTTGCAAAAGTCAAACATTAGAAGAAGGTTTTCCATCGCGCAGGTGAAATCTTTTTCTATGCGTGACCTGTTTAGTGAAAAGAACCCTCGAGTTCGGCAAACCTTTTAGCGGATGGGTCATCGATGGCCAGTCATATAAAGAAACACCATTTTTGCATTTTTTAGTTTTGAAGAGTTTTCAAACAAAAAGAACACAATAAATCGATCTCTGGGGAACCACAGCTTTTCCTTCAACTTACAATGATCGCAAATGGCACACGTCATGACAGAAAAAGTAGTATCTCCTATTCCATTCATCCTGTGACTTCAGTGCTATAAAAATTATCTATTTTCCAGGTGCCTTGCCCACTCAGTTTAGTGTCTCTCTAGAGACACTCTTTTTAGAAGAGTGGTTTGTTTTCCGTAACATCCCTGGAGTGGGGCAAATGGGAAGGTAAAGCACCTTGATTTTCCCGGGTATTTTCACAAGAAAATTTAGCATATTTCTGCGGCAGATTGCCCCCACAATAGGCACTCATGATTTGTTTTTCAGCCTCAGTTGGTTTAATAGGAACCTTCCCAGCTTGTAGTCACAACACTGAAATACAGATCTATTTATCTGTCTGACAAAGTTTTTTGGGGAGGGATGCTTAAGTGAATGCTCCAGAGGAGCAGCAAACAATGAAGTTTTATTTTAAAAATCAAGCATATTTCGACATGAGAACAAATAGTTTTTTGGGGGGGAAACAGAGTCAAAGATTGGGTTGAGGTTGGAAAAACGAAGTTGGGTTGGCATTGGTCTTGTTGCACAGTTCAACGGAGAGCTGAAATATATCCAAGATCATCACTTCAAGAAATCGCCTCTGTAAAACCACTCCCTACAACTTTGTTGGATTGTTACATTTTTATCTGCTTCAATCATCAGGCAAGCAGTGGAGCAATTTTTCAAACACCCCCCCAGGACCCAGCCCTCTTTACGGAATGGGAAATATTGCTGGACACTAGCTACCTGTTTGCAGTTTAGCTACTCTCTCTTCCTCCTCAACCATAGAGGTTCATGTTTTATCAGCATATATATTTTTTTAAACCAGGGCTGGGGAGGGGGCAAAGAAGAATCTGTAGGATTGGGGATTTTGTTTTTGTTTTCGTTTTTAAGCATTTTGCTAGAGGGTGCTAAGTATTGCTGGTAGAAAGTTTCTAGTTTGCTGGCTTTGATTAAGCTCGAGACCTTCAAAGCAACGAATTTTGTACGGAGGCTTCCTTTTGAAACACTGACCAAGTCTTCTCTAGATTTGAGAGATGGGGGATGGAATTTGGATGAACATATTATTCTTTTGGGGACACAATATTGCCCCTCCTCACACACACACACACACACACACACACACACACACACACTCCTTTTCTCCCGCATTTCTGTAGATAACCACCCTCCTCCGCCCTCAAACTCAACTGGCATTCTCAGACCAACCTAGATCTTACAAGCTCACTCCCAGCTGGGGCGCCGGCTTTGTATTCCGTTTGGGGTCCCCTATCCCACTCCCAGTTGAGGGCAGGACAAGGCTCTGCAGGTCTGAGCACTCACAAAGACAGAACTATTTTCCACTGGCGAAGGGTGATGAAAAGCGTTTGAAAAGCTGCCAGGGAGCAGGGGAAGGAGGACGCGTTCCCCACCCTGCAAAATCAGCTCGTCAGAGGGACCCTGCGCCCCCACCCCCCGCCCCGCTACGGCTGTGGCTGTGGTGCTGACTTAGCAGAAACCCCCAGAGACGCATCTCCCACCTCGCAAAAAAGAGACGTCTGCCTGATTTCATGTTTCTTCCGTAATAACTAGGCGAGAGGATGGAAAGTCAGAAAAACCAAAACTCAAAGAAAATCTAATGCAAGTGTGTACGGGGGCACCGCGTACATTGTAGGATGGACATCCCTACTCTCGCACGGGTTCCCCAAAGAAACAGTGTCCGGGAGAGAGGGAAGTGCAGATTTCCTGCCTAAAACCTAAAACACAAATTTGGGCGGCGAGGGGACGAGGGGCGCGAATTTTGCGGGGCCGATCGAGGGCCGCGGCGGCTGCGCGGCTGCAGTCGGGAGGGTCGGGCCTGGGACCCCGGGGCTCCAGCGCGCCCGGGGCGGGGACGCAGCCGCCCCGGCACCCCCCCCCCCGCCCCCCGGGGCTGAGCCTGCACATTCCAGCTCCAGTGCAGCTCACACCTATCATTTGAAGCCATCTTCGCTCTGCCTTCCAAACATCCCGAGCATCTGTGATTCCGCGCGCTGCTCCTTCTTACTGAGTTCTCCGTGTCTCTCGGCAACTTGTCATAACCTGTAATAAGATGCCCTTTCTGTCGGGAGGTAGAGTCCAGAGGGCAGCCGTTCTATTTTCCACTGGGAGCCCAGGAAAGGAGCCGCGGCCGTCTCCCTTTTGTCTGCCTCGGGCTTTAACTCCTGCGGGGCCGGCCCTGGGGCTCCGGAGACCCCGGCCAGGTGCGGGGGCGGGGAGTCCGCCCCTCCGGCCTCGGGCCCGGCTGGGGAGAAAGTTCTGGGCTTCGGGGGCGGCGCACACACGTGCTGCTAAGGCATGGTCCTCAACAGGAGAAGAGGCTGTTTGCGCTTTTCGTTTCCTCTTCTTCATCTTCTTTTTCTTTCTTTTCTTTCTTTCTTTCTTTCTTTCTTTCTTTCTTTCTTTCTTTCTTATTATTGGGGTGAGGGGTGAGCTTGACCCAGAGCCACAGAATGGGATGGGGACAAATAGAATGATACCGGGGTCACCTCGGCCAGTATCCTGGGAGCTTTTCCCAGGGCTGGTTATTTAACTGGTCCGAGCCCTTTCCTTAATTAGTCAGACCCATCCTGTAATTATTTTAGTAACATGTATTGGAGATTTTTCTATCCGACGTGTGAAGGTGAAAGTTTCGCGCGGACTTGATGGAAGCTCACCAGGGATGGGGAGCCCGAAGGGCGGGGTGCTGGGGTGTCCCGCGGGGCCGCCCCGCCGGTTGTGGGGTCCTCAGGGCACTGAACTCTGGCTTCGCAACTCCCCCGCCCCCTCCCCGTGGTCTGGAACCTCCTCTCCAGCAGTCACCATTCTGTATTTAGAAGGACCCCCTATCCCAGAGTACCCCCCAGAGTAGCCACCTTAGAATTCCCTAAGGTCGCTGATGGGAGGGCATTGACCACATATTTTTCATGTACCTTTCACCATTCGTGACAGATGTCACCTGATTGGGGAGGAGCATTAGGGAGGCTGGGCAGGGTGGCCGCATGGGGAAAGAGGACCCAAACCAGAATCCCTGCAATTGTCTTCCTGACGCCTTATGTTGTCTGTCGTTAGTTTATTTGTTTAAAGAAGGAAGCTGGGTGGCCAGCCCTGGGGAGGGTGTGAGTGTCCCCTCCCTGACCCCTGAGGCCCAATACCCAACCCCAGAAGGCTTCTTCCAGTCCCGCCCCCCCCAAGGAGGAGGAGGAGGCCGTGAAGTTATTCTCATCCAGCCGAGAAGCAGAAACAGCTTACCCTTATCTGGCTCCCGAGGCTTGCCGCCCTGACCTTCTCAGGGCGTTTCCAACAGAGATGTCCAGTGACTCTGGCCTGGCCTGCTGGAGATTCCAGACTTCCTGTGCCCACCCACCACTACCCTCAATTCACACACTCTCTGCTGATTTCTTTCCATTCCCTCCCCCCACCTCCCCACTGAAGCTGGTAAAACCTTCAAAACAATACTTAGAAAAACCCTAACCCCATTCTATGCCCTAAAGGAAACCTGCCCCAAAAGTGGCCAGGCAAAGTCTGCTGGCGATTTCCTTTTTTGGGCAGTGGGGAAGGAGAAGGAAGAGTCTGTGTCCTAAACTGTGGTAAGACACAAAAAGTAGAAACATTTGATTTGAGTGAGAGTAGGGGTTATTCAGTGTTCCTCCACATGAAAGTCCATTCTGTTTAGTTAAGAAAAAAACAAAAACAAAAAAAAAAACAAATGCATTTCTGTCCTTTGCATGGAAGGAACTAATGAGATCCGGTGGGGAGAAGTTTCATATATCTGGACAAACTTAAGAAAATGAAGGCTTTTAATCCTCCAAAGGAGGGGGAGGAAATGCAGAAAAAAAATAACAAGGATACAGAAAATGCATTTGTGTCGGAGCAACCGTTTTTTGGAAATCCTCTGCGGCGTGGTTTATTGCCATGCCTCGTTTCTCTTTTTGTTTTATTTCTCAGGCTTGGTGTGTGGATCCCTAGGAGGACCCTTGTTGTTGGGCATTTGAAAGTGGTAGTTTGCCATCAGCTGTGTAGGTGGCTGCTGCCTCTACGAAGGTGATTATTGCCATCCCTTTTAATCTCTGGACAAAGCCAGACTCCTTTTCCCCTGTGTGTCCTACTTCTGTGGAAACTAGGAGGCCGTAAACCCTAGAAACAGTATTCATTGCAAACGCTGTTCAGAAACACTGCGGACATATTTGAGGATTCTGACAATTATAGTCCATTCTCCCCAGTTAGCTCATAGGCTCTATTCAAAATGAAGCTATTTGGGGGCATGTAAAAGCCAATAAATTTCCCGATGCACAAAAGAAAATGGTGCTTTCTGCCCACTGCCTATTTCCACTCGAAAGTGAATAATGCCCCAGTTACCACCAGGCCTGACTTGATTTATCTTGGTTAATAGGATTAATGTGTCAGCCCCTCTCAAGAATTTCCAAATGCAGATCTGGAGTGTCACTGACTCACTGGTGTCTTTTTTCCTCTCTGATGGGCATAATGATGCACCTCCGAGCAGAGGGCCTTTGTCCGGTGGGAGCGGGCAGATTATCTGTCTCCAGTGAAATAAGGCGTGTTGCGGCCACCTTTGCCAAGACTCAAAGCCAGAACCCAGTCACTATAAAATAATTGTGTCACTACCTCACCAGTGCCCTGTTCGTGTTTCATTTATCTTTTGACTGTAATTGAATGGTTGAAAAGCAAAAATGTAGACAAATTCCAGCTGTATTGAGATCTGTTTCTTCCTCCACTACCTCGGCCCATCATTAGATACTTTCCCTCTCTGCGCAGGAGGTCAGAGTGTATAAATATAAATTGCATTTTGCATTACTTCTAGATGAGTGAAGCTGTCAAAGCAATAATATGAGCCTTCAGTCCCACATTCTACCACTTCTTTCCCATTTTTTGGCCAGGAGGTCATGTGCAAATTGAACGTGACAACCCAGAAGACATGTCCAACAGACTCGTATTGTTACTCCGCTCAGCCGCCCGGCTCATAACAACATGAAGCCCACATTAGTCTCCAGCCTCCACCAGACAGGAGCTAAACAGGGGACCCAGGCTTCTCAAAAAGTTCACTTCAATGGTGACATTTCATCTGAAAGGGGTAAGCAGCACTAAGCCTAAAATATTTTTCATCCAAGACTCATGAACATGTCATCCTTAGGAAGACCAGGCCAGTGTCTTACAAGACAAAAAAACAAAGAACAGGTGAAGAGCTAAAGAGCCCCCCAACACACACACACACACACACACACACACACACATATTGTTGCTTCTATTTGAAATTACTGAAATTTTCCAGAAGCCAATAGCAATGTGGTTGGAAATCATTCTCCTTGCTGTTTGAACGATGAAGATGTCACTCGGGAAGCCACCCTAAAATATGGATTGACCTTGGGTTCTTATTAGGAAGTTCTGGTTAGCATTGTTAAAGACCCAACTGCACAACAGAAATTAAACTTCCATCAGCTTATTACTGTGATTAGAAGATAGCCCTCCTCAAACTACATTGTAGCAAAGGAATGAGAAATTTTCATCAATCTGAAGGAAACCGAATGGCTCAGAGGATTGGTAATTGGCTATCAATATGACCCATTCATATCTTGCCCAGATTGCAGCTAACGCAGAGCTGTTGTTCGCTGACAGGGTGTTTGATGGTTTCTAGGAAATGAGTGGCTGTTTTCATTCTTGTTCCAAATGGACAGGTGTCTACATCAGAATTGGCAACCTGGTTGGCACACTCAAAGAGTGGCCAAAGAGCGAATTGTTTATGGAGAATAAACTTCCCTCCCTCCCATGATACTTGTGCACACATGTGGGGAGGGGACAAAAATGGAGATAGTAGACGCAGAAAGATTGATACAGGTCCTTGAAACGTAAGCAGGCTAATGCCCTTTTTGTTCTGAATGGCGCCATGTGCAACCACATCTCTCTTACAGCTCATCTTGTGCCTTACCACGTTCTACTCTAAGTGCACAAATAAAAGTCCATGAAAGGCACTTAGTCCTCCTTAGGATGCTCTTATTGGTCTAAACAACTAAAATAAAATAAAGTAAGAGATTTTTTTACATTTTGTTAAATAAGTTTTATTTTCATACATTCTTCTTTTCTCAAAGAAAGTGTCCTTATTTTTTTTACTATTTTATTTATTATATTATTTATATTCATTATTGTTGTCCTCTTCTCCATAGGTCAGATGAACTACATGTGTTTAATACTGAAGGTGAAGAAAAAATACTGAATGTGAGGAGGTTACCAACTTTAAGTAGCACACCTACTAATACCTGGTCCAATTGGGAAATATTCCTCTTAATCTCAGTGGATCACATCACATTTTATCACATTATACCTTTGCGGCGACCTTCAGATCTATACAACTATGTCTCCCTCCTTTCACTTTTACACATAATCTTTACAATCTCAAGTTATTATTTATGCAAATTATTTTTATTTCCGGAGTGTTATTTTAAAACATGCATGAGTCATATTCTTTAGAAAAAAGTCAGTCAAAAAAAAAAAAAAAAAAAAGTCAGTCACTGTAATGCCCCAGGACCCAAGATCCTTTTATTATCTAACCTTTACCTTCACAGGTATTAAAGTTGTTTTAAGTCTGGGAAAAAGTTTTTTTTTTTTTTTTTTTTTTAAGAATCTTAAAAAAGAAAAAATATATCTGGGCTTACAGAAGTGAAGCAGCCACTATTATTAGTTCTTCCAAATTTAAAATTTTAGCTTCCAGTCACAAGATTTTATAATTCTATTCCTTGATCCTAACTTTTCTTTTCTCTTCTTAATGAAATATTTGTGTAAATATGCTATCAATTTGTAGTTCATTTTTACTCCTCTACATTACCAGAAATTATAGCAATAAAGGTCAAAAGCTTTGGAGTGAGGCTCTTACACCTCTCTGTGGTGCATTCAATGACCTTGGGCACATTTGACAATTCTCTGAGCCTCTGTTTCTTCATCTGTAATATGGGGATATTTATAGTCTTTCATTTACAAAGTTGTTTGCGGATTCATGAAATATCATGCTTTCTGTTTCTGGAAAGGAGTTAGTCCTAAATCAGTGTAAAGCATCATAATGCTATTTATGATGATGATGTAACCTCTCTACGTATTAGAATCTTCATCTCAGGAGCAGAAATAATAACAATAAGGTTGTAGATAAAATGTATGAGACTTTCGGCATGATGGCTAAACCAGACCAGTCCTTCAGTAAATGGGCAGTGGTTTGTTGTTGCCACAGTCATAGATCCAGTGGAAATAAGTGAAGTAATCACTTTGGAAAGAAATTCATACTTCAAGAGTTCCACCTGGCAGTTCTTCATGCCTGGATCTATAGGTTAAGTTGGTAGAGGCTGGCATGAAGGAAGCCAAGTTGAGAACAATGCCCAGTTATCTTTCTTTGTCTCATGACCATAACTCAATACCTTGTCCTCTCATGACTTCATCCCACCAAGTTGGGGTGAGAAACCCCTGCCAGAGTAGGTTAGGGTAAACAACCCAATTCTACCTCTGCTGCTGAAGAAAACAGATGAAATGAGACTCAAGGAATGTGTTTCATTGATTGCAAGGTGAGTCTTGAGAGCCAAAGGAGAATGTAGAGAGTTGTTAACATCCTGATATTATAGAATGGAATATATTGTTTGCATCCTGATGCTATAATTTCATTTCTGCATATAAAATCAAACCTTTATCGAATTCATATATAAGGATAGAATGAAGTGTCATTTGAAGATTCAGCTTGAAAGAATTCAAAGGGACTCTGAAGCCAAAAGCCTCCAGTACCTACAGATAGAACCAGGCAGTTCTGGGAAAATCTGCTCCTGGGAAAGACATCAGTCCTGGTTCTCTAGGAATTTTACAATAAGCCGATAACTAAGTTTGATTTGGGTCCTTGGGAGTGGTGTGTCTGTATAAGTGGAATAAAATTTCATGTTTAAAATGATATTTCAGAGCTTTGGAGATTCTTTTGTATATCAGAGTTCATGAGTATAATCTCCCTAGGGGCCGGCGGTATTGGCAAGAACTGAAAGTCTCCAATCGTAAACCATTTATGTATAACACAACTGAATAAAATGCTTGCACTGGATGTGTATAACATTTATGCATATAAAACCAAACATTCTTTGAATGATTAGAAAGAAAACCAGTTTGTTCAGATAGACCCTCTTGCTGACTAATTGTATCGGATTTGCTCTATGTGTGTGTGTGTTTCCACTGTATCAACTGTCCAGTGATATTCAAAACCTCTAATGTCTCCAGTTCAGCAAGAAAGCCAAATGGAATTGGGTTCATTCCACTCTCTCCAAACATAACTGCCCCATTCGGTAAGAATAAATTAGATTTAGTGAAAATTAAAATGTCAGCAAAAAGAAATAACTTCTCTACCCAGTCTCCACTGAAGACCCACATAGCCAAATGTCTGGCATTTGCCTGTCATCTGCTTCTCTGACCATAGGGAGCAGCTCAAATGACAGGCACACAGATGGACACGTCGTGTGATTAATGGCATCTACTAGGCCTGGTGGTGAGGATGCAGGAAATGGCGGCAGACATGAGCTAGTCCCCTTTTTGGTTTAGCGTTCCTTCCAAGGCTTGAAATGGAGAGGAATCAGGAAACATTCCAGCCCTTATTCTTTGCTAGAAACTCTGAAGGCACCCTTCTTGCATTCTCCAGAGTCACTTGCCAAGACCAGACCTTTGATGGGTAGCTATACCAGCCTTCTGACTGGCCCATCACAATTACATCCTCCTTCCCTCTTTCCCTCCCTTCCTTTGTTTCTTCTTCTTTCTTTGCCTTTTTCCCTCTTGCTTTTTTTTCCTCCTCTTTTTCCCAAGCATTGTCTCATCTCAGCAATCTCAGAATGCAAACTAGCCCACCAGAGTGGGCTCTCCACTGAACCTTTAAGGAACAGATGGAAGTGTGTGAAACTGGCCAGGGTCTGAATAGGCAGCATGAAGACCTATAACAACCTCTAGCCTTGGACTTCCCTCCACCTTCTAGCCAAGTGGGTCATTCCTACTTATGGCACTTCTAACACATCAAGAATACAGGAAACAAATGGGGCACCTGTGTGGATCACTCGATTAAGCCTCCAACTCTTGATTTTGTCTCAGATCAAGATCTCAGGGCTGTGGAATGGAGCCCCGTGTTGGGCTCCTCGATGAGTGTGGAGCCTGCTGAAGATTCTCTCTCTCCCTCTCCTTCTGCCCTTCTGCCACCCCCACCTACCCCCACTTTCTTTCTCTTAAAAAAAAAATACTGGAGATCAAGATTCTACCACTAGAAATGGGCCAAACTTGATGCCATTGTCTTGGGACCACACCCAAGTGGAGAATTCTTTCCTTCACTGGCTTTTAAAATTTTAATTTGTTTTAAATAAATACTCAAGACTTGCAAAAGGTAAGAAAGGGTGAAAAATCTTCCTCCAGTCCTGTTTTTCACCCCCTGCCACCCAGACTAACAATGCCCTTTTTTTTTTGTTGTAATTAGTAGACAATTTTAGACCACTTTAAGTTTATAGAAAAATTGAGTGGAGGGACAACTGGGTGGCTCAGACTCTTGATTTCAGTACAGGTCATGATCTCAGCTCTGAAGTTTCTGGGATGAGCCCCACACAGGGCTCTGCACTCAGAAGAAGGAAGTCTTCTTGAGATTCTCTCTCTCCCCTCTACCTCTTCCCCCCTTCCACTCTCACTCTCTCTCTCTCTCCATCTCTCTCTAAAAAGAAATAAAAAGACTTTTCTAAAAAATTGAGTGGAGGGGATGCCTGGGTGGCTCAGCAGTTGAGCGTCTGTCTTCGGCTCAGGGTGTGATCCTGGGGTCCCTGGATCAAGTTCTGCATCGGGCTCCCTGCATGGAGCCTGCTTCTCCCTCTGCCTGTGTCTCTGTCTCTTTCTCTTTGTGTCTCTCATGAATAAATACATAAAATCTTTTTTTAAAAAATTGAGTGAAAAGTATAAAAAGGTCCTATATCCCCTTACACTCCTCCCCGCCTTCCCCCCCCCAATTATTAACATTTTGCTTCTGTGTAGTACATTTGTTAGAATTGATGAGCCAATATTGACACATGATTATCAGCTACAGTTCATACTTTACATTAGATTCACTCTTTGTGTTGTATGCTCTGTGGGTTTTGGCAAATGTATGATGATATACATCCACCATCATGGTATCACATGAAATAGTTTCACTGCCCTAAAACGCTCCATGTTCTACATCTTCAACCTTCCCTTCTCCCAAAACCCTTTGGTAACAGCTAATCTTGTTGCTATCTCCATACTTTTGCCTTTTCCAGAATCCATATACTTGGAGTCATACAGTATAATGCCTTTTCAGACTAACTTCTTTCTCTTAACAATATGCATGTAAGGTTTCTCCATTTCTGTTCATGGCTCGTGCTCACTCCTTTTTATTGATCCATAATATTCTATTGTCTGTATGTACCATAGACTGTTTATCCATTCACACACTGAAGGACATCTTGATTGGTGCTAAGTTGTGGTCATTATGAATGAAGCTGCTATAAACACTCATATGCAGGTTCCGTGTGGACAGAAATCTTCAACTCAGATGAAACTCAGAATCACCAAGGAAAGTGATTACTAGATCTTATGATAAGAATATGTTTAGTTTTATAAGAAACTGCCAACCTGTCTTCCAACTCAGTATGGATTTTTGCTTTTTCAGTAGTTTTAAAGTACCTACTGTTAGCAGAATAGGTACTTAGCAAAGATGGAAATCCAGACCCCGCCAACAGCCACTGGGACACACCAAGGCAAGAGCTCCCACCATTTGCAGGAACACAGAGTTGATCTCAAGAACATGGACTTCAGGGGGCACCTGGGTGGCTCAGTTGGTTGGGCATCTGCCTTCGGCTCAGGTCATGATCTTGGAGTTCTAAGATCGAGCCCCACATTGGGCTCTCTCTAGGCAGCGAGACTTCTTCTCCCTGCCCTCCTGCTCGTGCTCTCTCTTTCTCTCTCTCTAATAAATAAATAATTTTTTAAAAAAATAATAAACTTGATCAAGCCACAGAGGTTTACTTCTTGCCTTGGCTACTTACTTGCTCTGTGACCTCAGGCATGCTTCTGGTTTCCCAACTGCAATTAGGCTTGGTAATAACACCCAAATTCTAGAGTTCTGAGAATTAGTGAGATATCTCATGCACATTTTGACACACCACTTGGTACAAGTAAATGCTCGATAGATATTAATATTATTTTTATATCTTATTACAAAAATCACCATCTTTTCCCCAACCTCTTCCCAGTATATTCATTAGAGATGAATCTAAGTAACAGTGCATTCAAGGGACTGGAAGACAGAACAATATGATATATTGTATAATATAATGAGAAAAAAAAATGTGCAGCAGCTAAAATTAAAAAAAAAAAAAAAAGCTAGAAAGAAAACGTCTTTAAGTGTGGAAGGTTTTGATCTGCAGAATAAATTCCCTCACTCTCCTCTCACCCCAGGTTCCCATTAGTGTTTTGCTGGCTCAGAATCCTCTGGGGTGAATCCTGGATTATGAAATGCCCTCTCTCTGGTGGCCTGCCAAAGCCTCCTCTGCAGACACCCAGACTAACCTGGCACTGGCTCGTGGTAAGAAGCCTCCTCACCCTGAGGGTCTGAGTAATGCTCATGTTTTTTCCTTTCTCAGACTACTCCACAGGCGGGCCAAGGGAGAGCCATTAAGCAATCCATGTGGTATCTTTTTTTTTATTATTTCTTTGGGCAATTCTTACATGATGACATAATGATATGTGCTAACAATGAAAAATAAATGCACTGGAGCTGTATCTCTTTGTATTGGGTTTATTTTGGAAATGAACAAACACACAAACAAGAAATCCTCTCCTGTGCATTCCTGATTAATAATCTATGACTCCCCACGATGCCCACACACCAGTGGAAACGGAAACATTTGAGTGCATCTACCAGCTGATTTGCCTTCATGATATCAGATGACTAGTTTCCCTGTTTTAACTACATGGGCAAGGCTTGGGTGTCATGAGGTCAGAGTGTATGGAATTTTTTTTTTTAACTAAGGGTAAACAATGAAACCTGATAACTTATTCAGGGCATATGGCTTAAAAGCAGGCACTCACTAATATGAGGCGTATCGGATTAATAAAGCCCCGCGCTAAGGGCAAATCTGGAGCAAAATCTTTCTGATTAACTGTAAAACTGAAATACAACAGCAGAGCTCAGAATCCTGCTGAGGAATTACAACAGGGTAGGTTTGAAAAGTTGAAACGTAGGCCACGTGGGTCTGCTGGAGTCGTCCAAATGGATGGCCACAGCCAGGTTTTAAGACTGTTCAGCCCATCGGCCTGTGGGAAGAACAGGAAGAGGGTAGAGGTCAGAATGAACAGGGTCTTTCTTGTTCCTCTCTCCCACCCTACGCAAGGGCTTCACCATCCCAGCACAGCTTAATGGAGTCATGAGGAAAGGAAGAATAGGGGAAAGAAAGAAAGAGCCAGTCCCCAGAAGAGATCTCTCAATCAATATGCTTTGGGTACACTGTGGCCCAGGGAAATGCCTCTTCTTTTCTAGAAGCTTCTGTGATTTTTTTTAAGATTTATTTATTTACTTGAGAGAGAAAGAGTGTGAGCAGGTAGAGGGGCAGAGGGAGAGAGAGAGAGAGAATCCTTAAACAGACTCCACCCTGAGAGTGGAGCCCAATGTGAGGCTCTGTCCCAGGACCCTGAGATCATGACCTGAGCTAAGATCCAGTTGGCAGCTTAACTGACTGAGCTGCCCAGGGGCCCCTAGAACCCTCTGGCTTTAAGGTTCAGTCTGCTGAGTCTGAATCATGATTAAAGGCACAATATCCAGATCTAACAACAGAAACCATCTTGAGTTCTGGGTCCACTTCATGCTAGCTCTATGGCTTGAGTCTTCTCTAAGTCTCACTTACTTTGGCTGTGAAATGGAAATGAGAACAGTATCATACCTCCCTTCCAGCTGTTGTAAGGATCACAGAAAGTAACAGGGCCTGGCACTGTCTCTGATGCACAGTGAGTGCTGAGTCTAGGTATTTATTGCATTATTGTTGCCATCATTGCTATTTTTGAGTTTACCACACAGTTATGGATATTTTTCTGTCTGGAACAAGAAATAGTCAGGAACAGAGTTAGTTGTAACAGCACATAGGCATGGATATGAGGGCTGGGTATTTCAGCAGCCTCAGATGCCACCAGCTGTGCTAGGTCAGCCACTTAATTCAGTTCAACAAGTTTGCATTTTGAGAACCAGGATATGGGTGAACACCACATTACCCCTGCCTGACCAGCACTTGGCCTACACAGGAAATTCCACAAACACAACTGTCCAGTTGAAGTGATGTCATGTGAAGTTGGAGAGTTCCCACCCACCAAATAAGTCTGGCCTCTGAAGCTGAATTAACAGACATGTTATCTTGGTCCTTCTCCTCCCCAAAATACATATATTTATTTTAATAAAATAACTTCTGTTCAAAATCTTTCAAAAATATTCTCTTCAAACTGCTTTATTTTTTTTAAGATTTTATTTTATTTATTCGTGAGAGACACAGAGACAGAGAGAGAGAGGCAGAGACACAGGCAGAGGGAGAAGCAGGCTCTAGGCAAGGAGCCCAACATGGGACTCGATCCAGGGTCCCCAGGATCAGGCCCTGGGCTGAAGGCGGCGCTAATAGTGGAAGTGGAACATGTGGAACATGACCTTGACTTCTAATTTCCTTTCATTGTCAACAAAGTGACCAACAGCCTGGGTGAGAAAGTTTAAAGGTTGCTTAATTTTTGTAACTTTTATGGCTTTGATGAAGGAAAGAAAGAAGGGGCACCTGGGTGGCTCAGTGGTTGGGCATATACCTTTGGCTCAGGTCATGATTCCAGGTCCTGGGATCCAGTTCCACATCAGGCTTCCTACAGGGAGCCTGCTTCTCTCTCTGCCTATGTCTCTGCCTCTCTCTGTATCTCTCATGAATAAATAAATAAAATCTTAAAAAGAGAGAAAAGGAAGGAAGGAAGGAAGGAAGGAAGGAAGGAAGGAAGGAAGGAAGGGAAAGAAAAGAAAAAAAAGAAAGAAAGAAAGAAAAAGAAAAAGAAAGAAAGAAAGAAAGAAAGAAAGAAAGAAAGAAAGAAAGAAAGAAAGAAAGAAAAAGAAAGAGAAAGAAAGAAAGGGAGGGAGGGAGGGGAACAGTGGGAGGGAGGAAGAAAGGGAGGAAGGAAGTGAGAGAAAGGAAAGAAAGAAAAGAAAGAAGATCGTTTCTGGAGCTAATATTGAAGTATTAAGTACCTGAAACAGTGTCTTTTATGGTCTCTCTCAGTTGGATGTGCCTGATACCGAGGAGCACTCTTAGAGGGATCCCTTTACATCAGGTGAACTTCTTTGCCAGTTCACAGATGAGTAACCTCTGCTGCACTGAGCTAGTTTCTTGAGCTGCCCCTGCCCCATATTAAGGTCCCCATATGGGCATGGGGAGACAGGAAGCAGATGTTTGGCATATTCTGGAATTTCTAAGATTTTTTTTTTTTTTTTAGAACTTCAAGGATTTTGTTGTAATAATTACAAGTCTACCTAATCTTTATTTGATTTTGGGAAAAGAACACCCTCTCATCTCCATATAGTTTCCCAAATACTGTCATTAATGTTTTCAAAGGAACTGGTAGCACTCCAAGTCCTGATGACCTGAGGAGCGGAACCCTCCCCTGGAGCCCTGCCCTCCACCCACCCAGCTCTGCCAGGCCCCTTTGGGCTCCTATGCCACAAGTTCTGTTTGCTTTGTGGATGACTTCTTTTTCCCCTAACTCCTTCCTCTGGCTGACTTCTACCCATCCCTCACTCATCTTTTTTAACATGGCTTCCCACAGGAAGCTTCACAACCCCCTCAACCAGGACCTGGGCTCTTTATTCATGTTGCTCTGGTACCTGAAGGATGGAGGACTCCTGATGCACTTGATGCAATTTTTTTTGAGTGCCTGCTTCCTGCTCTGTGAGCTCACTACTTCCAGGTTACCATTGTACCTCAGTGCTTAGCTCCATATTTGCACATAATAGGTGCTCAGTAATCTTTGATGGGAGTAAAAGAGAGAGAAGACAGGAAGAGACAGAGGAAGGAAGGGAAGAAGGGAAGGAGGGAAGAGGCATTAGACAAGAAAGGCCAAGAACGTGTCACTGTGGAAGCATTCCTAATTTGTCGTTACCCTCCCACACACATACACACACATGCATGCGCCACTCTCCTTTGTTTGTCTCCCTCCTCTATTTTCTCCTCTTTACAAAAATACCAAAATTAAAACAACGTTAAAATCATTCCTGCTTCAGTATTTACCACAATTTGATCCTTTTGTTTGGTCATTCTTGAATACACAATTCAAGTGTATTTCAAAGCCAGTTTATGCAACAAGCATGAAGTATCATGTCTCTCCCACACACATTTCAATAAATAAATGACAAGATAGATTTTATTAAAATATAATTTTTCATTTAAATTTTGAAAATCTTACAAAAGTTTTAAGTCATCAGATAATTCCATCTTGACACTGACATTGCAAAACCAATTAAAGGAAGCCACCAAGATCATATTATTGGGGTGCTGGTGACTCAGTCAGTTAAGCACCTGCCTTTGGTTCAGGTCATGGTCCCAGGGTCCTGGGATCCAGCCCTGCCTGGGGCTCCCTGCTTAGCAGGAAGTCTTCTTCTCCCTCTACTTCTGCCCCTCCCCCTGGTTCATGCTTTCTCTTTCTCTCTAATAAATAAATAAAATCTTAAAAAAAAAAAAGAATCATATGCAAGTGAAGATGAAGCACATCTCGGCAAAGATCTAGAGAAAATGTGGTTTGCAGATAGACATTTCACTTATAATTTTATTTCATTAGTAACTAGTTCTTGAAGTGTCCATTTATTTAATAAAGTGATGTCTATCTTATTTGGTAAAAAGAAGCCTTGCTTGACCCCAGGAGATGTCCAAACTGGAACAAAGTTGTGTCAAAACCCCTTTAGGAAAAAAATTTAAAAAAAAAAACCCTTTAGGACATTTCCCGTAGGATAAAAACTGGGCTATAAGATGAGACACTGTGGGCAGCCTGGGTGGCTCAGCAGTTTAGCGCCGCCTTCAGCCCAGGCGTGGTCCTGGAGACCCAGGATCGAGTCCCACATCAGGCTCCCTGCATGGAGCCTGCTTCTCCCTCTGCCTGTGTCTGTGCCTTTCTCTCTCTCATGAACAAATAAATAACATCTTAAAAAAAAAAAAAAAGATGAGACACTGTATGAATTAGGTGTTTTATTTTATTTTATTTTTTAATCTTACTTTATCATTTTTCTTTGTAGTCTCAACACCCAGCTTGGAGCCCAGCTCTGGGCTTGAGCTCGCGAAAGTGAGATCCAGACTTGAGCTGAGTTCAAGTGTCAGACACTTAACCGACTGAGCTACCCAAGAGCTCCAGCAGCGTATGAATTAGATAAAAATCTTTCCAAGAAATTTTCCCTTGCTTTGGATGAATTTCTCTTTCTTTCTTTCTTTCTTTCTTTCTTTCTTTCTTTCTTTCTTTCTTTCTTTTCTTTCTTCCTTCCTTCCTTCCTTCCTTTCTTTCTTTTTTTCAGAGAAATCAAGAAGAAAGAAGGAATGAAAAGAAGAAGAAAAAAGAAAGAAAGAAAGAAATGAGGAAAGAAAGAGAAAGAACGAGCATAGTACAATAGCATCACAGAGGAGCATACTACACGTTTGTCTGTGTTACTGTCTTCGTCTTTTACTTCCTCACCTGAAGGAATGCAGTGCAGGGATGTCAGAACTCCAAAGCAGGGCAAGAAATTGAGTAGAGTGTAGATTCATTCATGACAGGAGATTTCAAAAGTTAGAATTACTAAATCTGGGCTGGAAAATAAGAGAGATTTACTTAGGCATAAAAAATATGTACTGGACGGTAAAACTGATAGATCCTTATTACATTGTCCCGCAAGAGGCTGCACTCCTTGGCGTGGTTAATGCTAAAGAAATTTAAAGCAAGTTATAGAAAATACTTCTTCACCTGGTAGAATTCATTCTGAGGAATTTGCTGCCACAGGCAGTCATAAAATCAATCACTGAGTTGGATTTTTCAAAGGGGCAGGATAATGTATGACCCCCTCTTCTGGCTAGTTGGGAAGGACAGAAGCAATCAATTCGCCTGCTTCTAGGAGATCACAGTTGATTACTAGTGGGGTCAGCGAAAAGATGTCCTCCACACTTGATCAAGATAATTAAAAAGTGTTTGCCCATGCTCACATGTCCTGGAAGGAAATAGGAAATAGGATATAGAGATCAAATGACCTGATCCATTATGACAAATGTTTTTTGACAAGGATAGAGCATTAAACAATGCAAAGATCAATTCCAGGAACTAATTACAGGTGTTCCTACTATATGTTTTCATCAAAGCATTTTTTTCTGGTAATATAAATATTACACAATGTTTTTGTTTTTTAATCTGTTTCTCTGACAAGTATTCTTGGAGTACATCTACCAAACCTGAAAACACTTAACATTCATGACTTTTCTTTTTCCCAATGGAAAGTAGAGTTTAGCCAAAAGTTGTGAATGCACTGGAAATACTAGCAAGACAATGCGAATTTCAATGTTGTCATGATGATGGTCAGTAATAAACTTCTTCAATAAAATCATCGCAGTTTAAATTCAGCATCTTTTTCTTTTCAAATCAATATCTCAACTCTTTTTCTTGGAAATGTGTAGTCTCTAGCACGTCACTCAGCACTACAGCAGATGTATCAAAAGCAACATTGAGAGAAAGACAAATACCATATGATTTCACTCTAATGTGGAATTCACAAAACAAAACAAATGAATAAAGAAAAAAAAAGAGACAAAACCAAAAACACAGATTCAAGTACAGAGAACAAACTGATGGTTTCCAGGGGGAAGTGAGAAGGAGGGATGGGGGAAAGAGAAGATGGGGATTAAAGAGCACCCTTATGATGAGCACTGAGTAATGTATAGAATTGCTGAATCATTATATGGTACATCTGAAATTAATATAACATTGTATGCTGAAGATAAAAGAAGGGCACCAGGGTGGCTCAGTTGGTTAAGTGTCTGCTTTTGGCTCAGGTCATGATATCAGCTTCCTGGGATTGAGCCCCACATTGGGATCCCTGCTCTGCCAGGAGTCTGCTTCTCCTTCTCCTTTTGCCCCTCCCCCCACTCATACTTTCTCTCTCTCTCTCTCTCTCTCTCTCTCTTTCTCTATCACTGGCTCAATCTCTCTCAAATAAATAAAAAAAATCTTTTTAAGAAATTAAATTAAGGGGATCCCTGGGTGGCGCAGTGGTTTAGCGCCTGCCTTTGGCCCAGGGCGCTATCCTGGAGACCCGGAATCGAATCCCACGTCGGGCTCCCGGTGCATGGAGCCTGCTTCTCCCTCTGCCTGTGTCTCTGCCTCTCTCTCTCTCTCTCTCTCTCTCTCTCTCTCTCTGTGTGTGACTATCATAAATAAATAAATAAATAAATAAATAAATAAATAAATAAATAAATAATTTTTAAAAAGAAATTAAATTAAGTTAAACTTTTAAAAAGAAGAAGCAGGTGCATCTGGCTGGCTCAGTGGGTAGAGTGTGAAACTCTTAATCTTGAGGTTGTGGATTCAAGCCCCATGGTGTGTGTGTGTGTGTGTGTGTGTGTGTGTGTAGATTACTTAAAATAAAATCTTAAGAAAAAAAGCAACATTGTACCTCTAACATTCTAATTCATGAGCTTCAGAAAGAGACACTAAAACGGTATTTCAAGTGTGGCTGGAGACTGCATTTTTGTTTGGGCACAAACGAATGACATGCAATCTATGAAAAAGGGAAATTTTGATTCACAAAATTACAAAACAAAATCCTGGATAAGTCACAATAAAACCTAGTCTTTGAATTTCAATAGTGTCAGAGTGCTGAAAAGGCATCATTGTCACCTCCTGAGAATGAGGAAGTGTTACCTACTCTAAGGGACAAGGACCTGCCTAGTTTTATTACCTATGTTAAAGAAAAAGCAAACACAAAGATAAAAGGTGTCTGGAAGTTTTTCCATGATAAACCTTGACAATTTGAAATAGCAGTTATAATCTGAACTTAAAGACATCCTTGTCTTTATAAGCATGTTTTATTAAAACATTGTCCTGACTAAAGACTTGAAAAAGATGAAAGTATATATCTCCATGTTAATGTCAGGAAAGTTTTCTATCACCGCCATAACACAGTGTTGGAAGCTCTACAAGACATTCCTAAATCAGCTCATGTGACACCTCATTGCTACAAGCATTCATTGTATTGGGGAAAATCTCTAGAGCCACACTACCTGCGATCCAGCCCTGGCCCTGACTCTCATCAGCTGGGTTACCTTGGGAAAACCACTTCACTCCCCCTGCCTCAATATCCTCATCTGTAAAATAGGTAGAATGATACTGCCTACCCCACAGTTTGGCTGTAAGTTAAATCAACATAAAATTTAAAAACTAGCCAGTACATAATAAGTGCTTAGAGGTTCAACCCCCGTAAGAGGTTCAATCTTTCAATCCCTAGAAAGTCTGGGTTTTAAGGGAAATCTTTCCCCTGGGAGAGAGAGAGAGAGAGAGAGAGAGAGAGAGAGAGAGAGAGAGAGTGTAGAGGTCATTTCCTGTCTTGTGGATTTGGGAGTAAGAGTGAAAGAAGTTTCCATTGTTATACTTCCTCCCCTTTCCACTCTTAAGCTTCCCTCTGCCCCCCTCTCCTGCCACATTTCTCCTTCAATTCTGCAGTCTACCACCCAACTAGGTGTTCTCTCTCTCCCTAGTCCTTCCATCTCCTCTTCTCTCAGTCTGCAATTGTTGCCTCTGCTCTCTCCCCCACTAAACCCCAACTGGCTCACTCACACTCATGCATCACACTCTGCTCAGATGTCATCAGTCCCTGAGTTACTTGCTCCCTTATGGCCTCCATGGTTCCATCACCACCTTTCATTACCCATTTACTTTCTGTACTCACCATTAGACTGCAAGCTCCACTTGGCAGGGATTTGGTCTTGTGCATTCACCACTTGCTCCCCACCCCTGAGCTCCATTTCTGACAAACTGTTCAGAAGTCTCAAATGGTTAAAAGAAGCAACCAAGATCAACAGGAGGCCTGCCCCTTCGTGGAGCCATGCTTTCTGTTTTCATTTGCCTTTACTCCTCCAAACCATGTGTTGATGAGGGTCTGCTCAATGAAATAGTTGATCTAGCCATTATACGCAGAGCTGATATAAGAGATGAATCGCTATCCGGGTTTTGTGGAACTAAGTGGTTTATTTATTTATTTTTTATACTGGGAGGGGTGTCTGGCTGGCTTAGTCTGAGGAGCATGTGACTCTTGATTTTGGGGTCATGAATTCAAGCCCCACATTGGGCGTAGAGGTTACTTAAAAGCAATAAAATCTGGGGATCTCTGGGGGGCTCAGCGGTTTAGCGTCTGCCTTCCGCGCAGGGCGTGATCCTGGGGTCCCGGGATGGAATCCCACATCAGGCTCCCTGCATAGAGCCAGCTTCTCCCTCTGCCTGTGTCTCTGCCTCCTCTCTCTGTGTCTCTCATGAATAAATAAAATCTTTAAAAAATAAAAAAATAAAAATAAAATAAAATCTTTAAAAAATAAAAAAAAGAACAAACACTGGGAAGTCTATAATGCAGTTTGAATTGGAGAAGTTTAAAATAAAGTTAAATGCAAGAAATTCTTTCTCTGGGGCTAAGAAGAAAGACTCAAATGGTTCTTATTGTTTTTACATAAGTCTAAACTTAATTGTTCAATCATATTGCAGAGTTCACATTTATCTGCTAGAATATGCAAAGAGTATTAACCTCATAATCTTTTAAGCACACGCAGCATATATTTGGCTTTGTAGTGGGCAACTGGAATGAAAATTAAAAAATAAATCAAGCAATTAGAAGGCATATATAGGCTGGTCCAAGTGCAGTGGTGTTTACAATTAATTGATCACAGCCAGTTACGGATTTTGTTCCTTCTCCACTCCCACTGCTTTACTTGAATTGAGGAAGAAGAAGAATAAGAATAAGGAGAAGGAGAAGGAGAAGGAGAAGGAGAAGGAGAAGGAGAAGGAGAAGGAGAAGGAGAAGGAGAAGGAGAAGGAGAAGGAGAAAGAAAGAAAGAAAGAAAGAAAGAAAGAAAGAAAGAAAGAAAGAAAAATAGGAGGAGGAGGAGGAGAAACAAGAAGGAGGAGGAAGGAGGGAAGTGGGGGAAGAGGGGAAAGAAGGGAAGAAGAAGGTAGGGGAGGAGAAGGAAGAAGAGGGGGAAGAAGAAGAAAAGGCAAGTATGGGAAGATAAGAGACTGATTCAGGCAATTCATCCTCCCATTCCACCCATACCTATAAGCTGCATGGAACACTACAGATGAATGATTTAGTTCTTTATTCACTCTTTGTGATTGGAGACTGAAACTACATTTTGAGATACATGATGAAACTCTCACAATTACTAGCATATTCAAGCTGGGGCCATATATGGAGCCTCTGCTAAACCCTGTCCATGCATTATGCCACTTAATAATCACAGGAATCCTATGAGGTATGGAATAATTGCAGCAATACAGATGAGTAGGCGATTAAGAACTTTAATCGCCCAAGGTCACACACTTAAGTAACAACCAACAGAGCCTTTAAACCATTGCTCATTCCATTCCAGAGTTTTCTTCTTAGCTTCCAGCCTACACTACTGCTGTCACCCAATCTCAGATAATAAGATGTAGTGGAGGAAGCTTGAGGTCTGGAATCTGCAGACTTGCATTAATTATCAGTTTGAGTAGGTCGCTTCATCTCAGTTTCATCATTTGTGATATGAGAAGAATCGTATCCACCCTGCCTGCCTTCCAAAGCTCCCATGATGATCAGGTGAAATGGTTTTCTTGTGAGAACTTAAGAAACAGGAATGTGCAATGCAAATATAAGCTGATAGGATTTATTTACCAATGTAGTCTGTTGATGGATTTGTAGGAATTTAGTTGGTGTTTAGGGAGTATATTATGTGTGACAGTTGGAAATGAGTTCCATCCAAACAAGATATGATAAATGGATGAAAATGATGGATTTTGCCCACACAGATAAATGGATGTGATTTGAAGAAGGAAGTGTCTGTCCCATAGCCATGTACTCCAGGTTTGGGGAAATAGTAACTGGTGCCTACAGAAACATAAAATATCAATGACAAGGTTCCCCTTCTGAACACAGTTGTGTTGGGACCAGCACAGCTTACAGATTAAGCAGAGGCAAATCCATTCAAAGAAGAGGGATTTCCTGGGAATTAAAAAATAATAATAAATGATCTCATCTGAAGAATAGACCAGCATGTCCATATTTATTTACTTGGAAAAGACTGATCACTTTTAAGGTTTCAATATTTTGTTTTATAACCTATACATCTTCCCCCCAATACCTTTTTCCAGATGAAATGAAAATGTAAAAGATCCTATCTACTTCTATTATATTTCTGGGGAAATGTAGGGTTAACGAGAAGGTAACTTGAGATCCAATTTCATCCATCAGATTTTTCCACCTGTGTAACTCTTGTAGCTTTTCACATAAAATAACACCCTTGACTACAATAATTTATTTTCTCATACTCAACTATATCATTGAGCACTAGAATAGATACCTGTAGTTCTCTGTTCAACATCCATTTCCTCTTCAGGTAATAGTGCCTGGATTTTCCCGTAAGACACCATCCTCTTTCTCTATTCTCAGTCCTTAAGATTTCATTGGGTTGGGCTGACTCCACCTATTGTTTCCATTGGTTGGCCGGTGACCTACTCCTGACTAGTCAAAATGATGGTGATATTTTTTTTTAATTTTATTTATTTATTTATGATAGTCACACAGTGAGAGAGAGAGGGGCAGAGACACAGGCAGAGAGAGAAGCAGGCTCCACGCACCGGGAGCCCGATGTGGGATTCGATCCCGGGTCTCCAGGATCGCGCCCTGGGCCAAAGGCAGGCACCAAACCGCTGCGCCACCCAGGGATCCCGATGGTGATATTTTTTAAACCGGTGCTTCACACACAATCAAGACCTCTAGGTATTAATCCTGGAATCTTTGGTGCAACTACTGAGAAAGAAGCTAAACTTGTAAGATATGAACTTTGAGGTGCTGATTTGATGCCAATCAAAGAGAACCTACTTGAGGATAAAGCCAACACAAGAAAAGTGGAGCCAAAAGATTTTTTTTTTTAAGTTTCCTAGGGACAGTATTTGCACACGTATGTCTTCCTTGTTCTTTTCCATTATGTAAGCTCATGCATTCTCTTTGATTAAGCCAGTTTCTAGTGAGGTTCTGTTACACACTAACAGTTAACTTGCAACTAAAGCAAACTCACTAACCCACTGGGACTTATCAGTTGTGCAACATTTCTATGAATTACATGTTTTGTCTCCCGGGACCCTGATAGATTCTCAGAAGTAAAAAGAAGAGATCGAAAGAGAATTTGTGGAGCTGGAATTTACTCCTTTTTTTTTTTTTTTTCATTTTCTCTCCCGGTTCTTGATCATTCTGGAATGTTGAGGAACCATAGCAGCAAACATGCACACAACACAGGCCATATGCAGGCACTCTTTTAATCCCATGGTTTTGGTATCCTCATTGTGCCAACTAAGGAAACCAGAAAGACAGAATTCCTTTCAGTGTTTCAAAAGACATCCAACCACTTGAGATGCAAGTTTGGCCTCAATGTAATACCTCCCAGATGTTAACAGGTGTTGTATTTGTATCAACATAAGAATCTATAAAAGCACTTTGGTTAAGAGTCAAATATGCTCCTCATTCTGCTACTGCAAAGCTATTGAATTTTAGAGAAAGTCACCTAATCATTCTTTAACACCAGAAAATCCAGAATGCCAGGAAACAGGAAGAGGGGGAAAAAAAACTTAGCTTATATTCTAGTATTGATCTTAAAAATCAAAGCAACATTTTTGTGCCATCAACTTCTATACAGAAAAGAGTTAACTACTATAAAAAATAGCAGCAGAAATAATACCTGGTATCCAAAAAGCTGGGTTTTAGTACTGACCCTGCCCCTAGCTTAGGTTGTGACCTAGGACACAGGTACCCCTTGGCCTTAGTTTTCCTGAAGGGATTGAATTATATAGTATGATGGGCATTACTGGTGTGCTTTCCTCTCACTTAAAGGTGCATAAAAGACTATATTTATCAGACTCTTTGCAGTTATGCTTGGCCAGGTAACAAATTCTTGCCAACAGAATGAGCAGAAAAGCTACATGTCCTTCTGGGCATGAGACATTCCAGTACTCTCTTCCCTTACTAGGGTCACAGAAGATGTCACTAATTCAAGATGGTCTGTTTTTTTTTTTTTTTAAAGATTTTATTCATTTATTCATGAGAGAGAGAGAGAGAGAGAGGCAGAGACACAGGCAGAGGGAGAAGCAGGCTCCATGCAGGGAGCCCAACATGGGACTCGGTCCTGGGTCTCCAGAATCCCACTCTGGGCCAAAGGCAGTGCTAAACCGTTGAGCCACTGGGGCTGCTCCAAGATGGTCTGTTGTAGGTGGTAGAGCCTCCATCATCAGCACCTTGGGTGAATATTTGGGAACAGAGTACCCTTGCCAACTCGTAACTGGTACGAATAGTAAACAAGAAATAGACCTTTGTTTCATTAAGCAACAAATATTTTAGTGTTCATTTGTTACAGCAACATAAACTAGTTTATCCTGAAAAATAAAATAATTTTCTCCTTTTTTTCTCCCAACTCTTACTTGCTACAATTGCTATGCATATGTATTTCCTATGTTGAAATAATGGGGTAGAGCAAAAAGAAGCTATGAACCTCACAATCTGCTAGGATATTTTCCTTTCTAATTGTAGGAAGAAATGGGGATACGGAGAGACCATGGAGTTTCTCTGCCCTCAGGAAGGGGCATTCTAAAGATTTTCTTGACTATGTCTTCCAATTTCTTCCACCAGGACTTCAAAAAAAAAAAAAATTAGCCACATGTGTTCATGTAACTGTGTAGAGAATAGACATGTTAGATTTACTGTAATTAAGATACTACATTTAATGTATTGGTCATATTTATTTGCACGTGTGGCCCAAAAAACTTGCATAGTAGGGACATTTTAATAAATCTAATAAATAGCATCATATTCCTGGCTGTGCTCATTATATCTTTACTCCCGAAATCAAGAAGTTTGTTCAGACTGGCTAACGTATGGTGAATCTTATGTATTCATGTTTTACCTAAAGGTCAGAAGACCCATTTGAGGAAAATACAAAAACGTTGAGAATAAGAATAACAGTATACTTGGAGCAAGGAAGCAAGCCAAATAAGAAAGATATTTTGTCCATGTTACCCCAAGACTTACATACTTCTTATTGACACTTATAGATGCCCTAGACTATGACCTAAAATATAAAATATAACTGGCTCCACTAAAAAACAAACAAACAAAAAACACATTTGCTTGGAAATTTTGAAGTACCTTTACAACAGAAGCATGTAACATGAGTTAAATGCAGGAATAGGAGGAAGCAAAGTAGTTCCAGACCTACTCTTGGTTTTCTTCTCCCCTACCTCATCATGCATGGTAGGCATGTAGAAGGGGGAGAGGAAGAGGAAAATTAGAGACATTATAGGATTGGATGAGAGTATAAGAAGAAACTGGCAAAGTGAGCAAGGTTAACATGATATAGAGGAAGGAGAAGAGAATATGCAGGGAGTCTCATACAATTTCAAGCATGATCAAGTCAAGGTGAAGCAACCAGGTGATGAGCAAAAGAACTACTTTTTAACGTGGCTCCCTTACTAAATAGCCACAAAATCACCTGATTGAGGTATTTCTGCAATGACTAATAGAGCTTGAGGCTTAGAATTGCAACTTATAGACATGGAGGACCAACCATTGTGGTCACTTTGACCTTTGGAGGTTCTTCTTGTGGTACAAATGCATTAAGAGAGACCAGTCAAAAGACAGAACCAAAACTGGTGAAAAGGCCATGTGGAGCTGAAAGGACAGTAGCTTTAATGGTCAGCATCTTCTCCAGAGTCCAGTACTACAGACTGCTAATCTATCCCATCTCACCAAGCTCCTCCTGGATAGCAGAGAAGTCCAACCATGCTTTGGTCATACTTCTTTTTTCTAGATTTTCAGACAATCCCTCCAAACTCTAATGGGTAAAGACAGGGAGATGCCTGTGAGCAGGAAAGTGGCCTAACTTAAAGAGAGCACATGATGTGATGACCAAAGGGTGCTACACTATATGTTGGCAAATTGAATTTAAATAAAATATTTAAAAAAAAAAAGAAAAGTAAAGTGGCCTAACAATGTAGGAAACAAGACAAAAAACTCATCATAAAAAGTAGCTAACAATTTTTGAAGTACCTAATGCATGCCAGGTGGTAAGCTAAACCTCTTCAAACCTTGTCTTTTAAAAAATCCTGTATCATACTGTTTGTTGGCTTGATTTATAGATGAAGAAAATGAAACCCCACAGGATTAAGTGAGTTCTTCAAGTTCTCACAGTTTGTAAATAAAGGAGGTGGGATTCTGACCTGGATTGTCTGACCCAAAGGCCAGCTGCAGTCACATTTCACACCACAGAGAGAATGGGTGAGCCACATTCCCCCACAAGCTGCTCTCATTAACTGTTAAATGCTTTGCATTATTCATATCCCTCAGTTTGGTGACTGGCCTCATTTTCACCCATGAATACCTTGAGTATATCAATGTAAGAGATAACTTCTGTCCTTCCACTAACCCTTTACTCATTTGGGTTAATTTGTCTACCTACCTAACCCAAAATCTGGGTTATAACTTTTATAAAAGTAAACAGACTTGCAGAGAGAGCCTCAACAAATATTTCCTTATAAAAGCCCGGCATATGTTCAAATGGGCGCACAAGCATTTCATAGTTAAAGAGTGGTTCAAATAGTAGCAGCAATAAATATTTGCAGAATGACTGAACTTTTAATAATTAAAGAGATCCTCCCTCGGAAACACTCTTCCCTGAAGCTATTTTACGAGAGGCTATACGAATAAAGAAAGATGCAGAAGGATATAAATGAAACTTTTCATTTCTTCATTTTAATTCATACTCTCAACAAATATTTATTTTCCTTCTAGTCAATCCCAGACACAGCACAACTTACTTCTTAGGGATGTACTAGTTATCTACTGCTGTGTAACAAATTAACCCGAAGCTTGGCAAGTTAAAACCACAAACACTTAGGCTCTCATGGTTTCTGAGGGTCAGAAATCTGAGAAGAGCTCAGAGGGGTGCTTTTGGTTCATAGTGTCTTTGAGGTTGTGGTCAAGTTATTGGCTAGAGTAGAGGTCTTCTTAAGACTTATGGAGACTAAAGAAAATGGGTCCAAATTCACTCACCTAAGTGTTCATTGCTGTCTGTTACCAAAGACTCCAGTTCTTTGCCATGTGGGCCTTTCTGGAAGGCTTCCCAGAGCCAGAGATCCAAGAGAAAGAAGAAGAGAGAGCATGATCCAAAACAAAAACCACAATTGGCTTTTTATTACCTAGTCTCCAAAGTAGTTCAGTGTCACATCTGAAAATCAGGATCTCCCTCTCAAAGACAGAAACATCACAGAATCCCTGGATATAATTTTAAGACCATAAAAAGGAGCTGATTGGAGAGGAAACTGAGAAAATTAGCTTTGGGTACTCATCCATGTTTTGACTAATCACAATAACCATGTCTTTTTATAACTTAATTTTCTGTTCATAAACTAAATATGGCCATGTGCTTGGGATGGAAAGCGAGACTAATCAGACCTGGGTCCAGGGAGGAAAGCATCCTCCTCTTTCTCACTCTCTCTATAGGAGACCAAGAAAGCATCAATGGCCCTATTGAGACATTTGGTATCTCTGGTTGAGGGATGTGACTTTCCATTCACGTACCATGATACTGCATAGACCCAAAGTTCTAATCGGGCACCATGGTAGCTAGCTGAAAGACAGTGGGGATACTTAAAATGGCACAGAAAAGGCTATCAAAAAAAGATCATCAGGGAAGCTAGAAACTGCCACATAAATGTATTTGCCAATGATTTTCAATGTTCCAATTCATTTAACTTTTAATGGTCTGTATTTTGACTTGTTGAACTGTTTAGCAGATTCAGATTTTAAGCATCGTCCTTCACATCAAATAATGAATTCTGAAGCAGAATATCCATCTGTCAGTTTGGAGGATGCGGCATCTCCTCTCCGCAATGAAATCAAGTTCCCCCTCACCTTTGAACAGCCAAAGCACCACTTCATCGTCAGCAATGTGGAAAGCCACAAATCAATTAAACTTACCTTGCATTTATGAGTGCCCATGAATTGCACTTACAATGGTTTTGCAAAAAAAGATGGTAGCGCAGGGTTCTCAACAAAAGCACGCAAGTCAGGCAATGGCACATTTGCGGTCAGTGACACCTTCCCTCTTTGTCCTGTCTGTGACTCAAGTGGAGTTCTTCATTTCTTTTCCTTGGCCCCACTGCCGCATCCACTTTGCAATATTCCTTGTCGCTTTATTTAAATCCAAGAAGAAAACCACATGCAGGTTTCTGAAGAGCCACATGTGGCTAAAAAAGCTTCAGGTTGGGATGCAGGCCCTGTAATCTCCTCACAGGGGTAGAGAGAAAGCAACTCCAGAGAATGTTCCAAATACAACCAATGCCCCTCCGAGCTAAGTTTCACATTTCGTTTTCTGCTTTTAAATCTCTATTGGCTGCACATCTGAGAAGGCTTAAGAATATAATTTATTCCATATAAAGTTCCCAGTAATTTATGCTCACTAAATTGGCAACCTAGGTAGAATTTTTTCCTTGACTACCGTGGAAGATTATTAAAGTCCATTTGGTACAAGTAAAGACAGCTCAGGTAGCCATATTTCATGCAAAAGGAAATATATTAGCATCCCAAGTTTTAAATGAAAACAATCTTGAGCCTTTTAACGGCTACATTTGTAATTTCAGGTTTTGGATAATTGTCCCTTCACACAAAATCCTTTACTAGATAGCCCACATTGTATCTTTTTAAAGTGCTTCTGTCTCAAACAGGGCAAATCTAAGAAAACCTTTTCTCTGTAACTCACTTTACCTCCATATTCTTTTTCAATTTCAGACTTATGCCAAGATAATAGCTCATGACGCTGAAATACTTGCTCTCCTGACAGGTAAATATTAACTATTTGTTCTCAGCTTTGCTTTTCTCAGCAAGATACAGAATTTAGTATCAGCTCTCCCCTTGTTTTGTCCCTGAATGAAAAACAGATTGGATCTATGTGCTCAAAGCCAAGCCTCCGGTTGCAAAGTAGGAAATGTGTTCAGTGATTTATACAAACACTCCCAGACATCTAGATATTTAGTCACTATTCAATGATTAATGAATTTTTCATTTTATTCCCACTTTTTTGCAGCTAATAAAGACAATCATGGGCTGAAGAATGTTATTTGTAATTATTCCATAATGATGTAGTAGTTCTTCCTTCCTTACCATGTCTTAGAAATGCTTGAAATAGGAATATTGAATCAATACATTTGTTGTAATAATGAATTAGATTCTTAGGGGTAAGCATGTATGCATGAACATAATTCTCCAAGGAGGAAGAAGGTATTATATTGGTTTCCTATCAAAGTCTCAAAAGAGAGGTCCTTACATTCTGTGGTCTCCACAGAGCTACCAGAATGCAGAACGGCTGGTAATTGACCAAAACCTGGATTTCCCGTCTCTTGCATTTGTATATTCAATCTCATTGGAATCTATTGGCATGGGCACCCTGGACCCATATTTAAATATTGTTAATAGGAAAGTTGATCTTTGCCCCTAGAGACCCACGGCTCTCAAAAGTTGTGTCTTGCTTTGCGTCACATGCTGATGGCTGGATGATATTTGCATAGTATCTCAGCCGTCTGGGTACCAAGCCACAGGTCAGTATCTCTGAGATGATTATCAAGGCTAACATGGCCTCCTCAACTCAAAGCAAACAAAAGCTATAAGCTTATTTACTGAAAATTTCTACTGTTCCTAGGAGATATGAAACAGTAAACATAGTGCTCAGAAATGTGTCCTATTTCACTTGTGAGTTCTTTTGCAATTTGAATTCTAAAAGGAGAATTTACAAGAGAAATAAGGTGGTGGGGAGGAATTTCATTTCTTTTTAAGGGAGAATGTATTTGGAAAAGAAGAATGAGAAGATGTCTTGCCATTAAGCCAGTGGGAATTTGAAATTTCTCCAAGCCAAGGAGCCAATAGACTGGCTAAAACATAAGGTAGAATTCAAAGGGAGCTGATCATGTTTTGATCTCATTTTATGCTTTTCTTCATGCTTGTTTCCAAGATCTAATTGGTGCCTATGTTAGAGAATGTTAACACAGAACAGCGGTACAAAAGAAGGGCATCAAAACATCTTAGACTAATCTGTCTTCCTACATAGATCCTGCTCTTTCCCTGGGCAAGTGGCCATAAGGTACTAACTTCTAAGAATCCAGATTATTGCCATTCCTTAGGTCACCCAAAGTTATATGGAAGCCATAGGAAGAACAAGATGTCTTCTTAAATACACTTTAGCTCAGCTGAGAAAGTATCTTGGCCAATATACAGAGTATACATAAAATGACAACAATCACAACAAAACATAGGCACAAAACTAAGTTTTGATCATATGAGATTTTACAGCCTCAGAACAGTAAAAAGACCAATAAAGAGAGGATGGTTGAGCCTTCCTATCATGCCGAGAAGTAACTAAAGCAACAAACTGGATACGAATTTGAGACCTCTAGCACAGTGGTTTTCAAACTTGTGGCTCTTGGGTTTCTTGGAGGTGACCAACGTCGAGACAGACGAACTGTTTAATATCTATTGTGCTTTTGCCCTTCATTTCAGCAGGCTAGTCACACCATAAACAAACACTAGCTTTATAAGAACTAGTTATAATTGTGATTACTTTTTATAACACAACTAAAAACCCAAAAATGACAGGGGCACCTGACTGGCTCAGTGGGAAGAGCGTGTGACTCTTGATCTCAGGGTCCTGAGTTCAAGCCCCACACTGATTGTAGAGGTAACTTAAATAATTTTTTTTTAATTTTTAAAAAACCAAAACATTATTCATGTGCTCCAACTATCATTAACACCAATGAAAAATTAATATTCTTAAACTTACATCACTCCTTCATTCAGAAGGTACTGAGCTCTTATCATGTGCCTGGCACTATGCCAGGGGCTGAGAACATAAGT
The DNA here is from genome assembly GCF_053574225.1 of Canis aureus. Lineage (NCBI taxonomy): Eukaryota > Metazoa > Chordata > Mammalia > Carnivora > Canidae > Canis > Canis aureus. Next base: position 44,931,007 of record NC_135612.1, read on the forward strand.
GAATCAGCTATACTCTCAGCCTCCAAGGAGCTCCCAGCCCCAAGGGAGAGAGAGACAAACAAAACTAGCCAAAACAGCATGTTTCATCTGTTCTGATAGAAGTGCAAGCACAAGAGGAAGTCAATGGTACCAGTACTTTTGGCATACTTGCAAAGTTAGGAATACATTCTGGCAGGAATTTTTTTTTTTTTTTTTTTTTTTTTGCTACAGCGCTCAATATTCTAACCTCCTCTAATATTTGCACACCCCTGTCTACTTTTATGTGTCATTCTCTGTGTCTTAAACCTTCAATAAGTGCTTAGGACACAAGGGGCTGAATTTATTCACTCTAGAAAGAAGTCTAAATGTGGCTCATCGGTTGGACAGAAAAGAAAATCCATCCTCTGGCAAACAATTACATCCACTCCTCCCTGCCATGAATGTGACAGGAAGGCATAAGACACACTAACCATGTGAGAAACCTACAGATTCTTTACACAAACCCCAAAAAGCCAAGGAGCAATGACTTTGATTATGTCTCAGAGAAAGAAGAATCTGATCTGACCTTCTCCACCTGTACTCTGCATTTCCTTCCATGGTGTTCTGATTTCTCCCTCTCGGAGGTGTTCCCACCCCTGCTCTGCCTCACCTGCCACATCTTCTGAGTCTCTGGTCAGATCACTTCCCCCATGAAGTTTTCCCAGGCAGTTTTCCAGGGCAGAAGGGACCACTTTCTCTTTCAGGCTTCCACAAGTCTTTGTTTCAGTTTATCAGAGTATATTAGGTCACATTTCCCTGCCTTTCCCCATAGACTTGAAAACTCCTTGAGGCCAGCGGCCATGACTTCTCCATCTTGGTGTCTACAAGTGCCTGGCATTAGGCTGGGAATATTTTGCCTACTCAGTGGGTGGATGTTAAAAAAATGCATAGAAAGATTCCCTGAACTCTGTGTGTGTGTGTGTGTCCTTCATGAATAAATAAATAATAAATCTTAAAAAAAAAAAAGATTCCCTGAAGAGCAGGACAATAACCATTCCTCCCCGTTCTACTAGGTTCTGTATTCTCCGTATTATGCCCATGGCCCCACCCACCCTTCTACTTATTCCCAGGACTCATTGCCATGCCAGGGAGCTATAAATGCAGTATAGGCCTGGGGTGTAACCAGGTAGGCACTGCCAATCTTACCTATCCCCTAGGACTGACTGAAAAGCTAACCCCCAAACCCCAGATCAGTAGCACACACTTGGATGGTTCCTTCCTGCAAATTGAAGATTTGTAAAAAAGATTTTATATATTTCTTTGAGAGAGAGAGAGCACAAGTGGAGTGAGGGGTAGAGGGAAGAACAGACTGCCACTGAGCAGGGAGCCCCATGTGAGGCTTGATTCTGGGACTCCGAGATGATGACCTGAGCCAAAGGCAGATGCTTAACCACCTGAGCCGCCCAGGTGACCCCAAATTGAAGATTTGAATACTATTTGTCACTCTGCTATTTTGAACCAACATAATAATGAATAACTAGGTACACTGATTCTACAGTGGCCTTGAAAATATTAGATGCTCAGTCTCATGGATGCCTTCGTCCCATGGAGATGTAACTTTAGCTTGCACTAGGTTACCAAATTTCAATCTGAATCACCAGGTAGCTTTGCTCTGGACTCTCCCTTCGATTTGACTGAGCACGTACTGTCAGCTGGCTTCCAGTGCCCCAATAATCTGCCAAAGAGGGTAAGCAGAAAAAACTGGGGCTCTCCTACCTCTATGAACCAAGGCTGGCACTTCTGGTTTGAGTCAGTGGGCTCTGGTAGAAGGATCCTGCACTGGTTGCCCTGGGGACAAGGCTCCGTAGCATCTCCACATCCAAATAGGTCTCACCCTCAAGGACAGTTTCCTAGCATGGTTTGCAGGTGCGGTCACACCCTGCCTGTAAAAAACAGGCAAAGATTGTTCCTATTGATGAGAGAATGACCCAAAGAAGTCATTAAAACAGAAAAGAGAGAGAGAGAGAGAGGGAGAGGGAGAGGGAGAGGGAGAGGGAGAGGGAGAGAACCTTCTGAATGTTTGTAGAGACCTACACATGTGGCATTGCAACTAAGACAGGGAAAACCATTTAGATCTCCTAAGGAAGTAACAATTTTGAAGACAATCATGAAATGGAATATGAGAATAGTGGGAGGGAAGGAGGAAAATGCATGTCTTCACACTCCCCACCCTTTGATACACCCATCCCCTTGAAAGAAGATTCTGAAATCCAGAGATGCTTTCGAATATAACCAAAATGGACAACCTTGTGATATTGATTTTAGCAGAAACTGTGGTGAAACAGTCTTGGTTCTAATCTTGCCTGTGTCACTGACTAGTTGAATATGACCTTGGGCATATTACTTAACCTCCCGGTGCTTCAGTACCCACATCTGTGATGCGGGAATTATGTAACTCATGGCATCCCATGTTTGTTGCAAGAGTTAAGTCAAATGACATAAATAGGGGCGCCCTGTGGCTCAGTCGGGTAAGCATCAGACTCTTGATTTCAGCGCAGGTCTTGATCTCAGGTTGGTAGGTTGAGTCCTGCACAGGGCCCCAGGTTGGGTATGGAGCCTAATTAAGATTCTCTCTCCCTCTCCTTCTGCCCTTCCCCCACTGCTTGAGCTATAAATAAATAAATAAATAAGGAACATGCCCTGATCACCCGGCTGAGAGGTTCTTCAGATAAAAGTTAACAATTGATGCCACAGGTCTTAATATTAGAAGTGACAGGATACAGATAGAATTATCCTCGTAATGTCTACTTCCTTCCACTTGCTGTGTGTAAGTCTACCTGGTTAGGATCAGGACAACCACCACAGATTTCACTTATTTGTCTGCTTGCTTTTATTATATATTATTTATTTAATAATAAACATTTATATATTTATTTAAAGCAAGACATATATTTAAGGCAAACACATAGCAATAGATAGAATATATAAATATGTATTTATAGAGACTATAAAGGTATAATTATAGAGAATAATGGGGGGTTCTAAGGAGAGTATTTTCTTAAATTCACTGAACATGGACTTGGATAGCTAAGAAACCACCTTGGTGAGAACCTTAAAGAAGGAAAAACTAAAAAAAGCAAAGAAATATGGTTGGGTCAAATACACACATCTCAATTTGGTAGGATAATTAGTGGCTCTCTAACATTGCTACCACACAAGTCTGTGAAGTAGATTAAAAAGTGGAGAGATGCCTTCCTTGCTATTTGTCCTTCCTTAGCACCTGCAGACAGATCCTTCTGGTGATATAGGTGGATGGCTCTCTGCTCCACCCCGAGAACATTCTTCTGTGGTCCTACAAGGAAATGGGACTTTTGAGTAAAAGGGAAGTTCTCCTTGATGTATTTACATCAATGTCTTTCCCCATCAAAAGAGGGAGGATGTTGGAGTGTTTGAAATGTGGCTACACTGCTGTGGTACTACACTACAAATTTGCATTGTTTGCCTCGCACTAAACTCGGGCCATCTCCAAGAATAAATACGCCCAGGTATTGCCCCATATTATAGGCATGAGCTTTTCTTTTTCCCTCTCCCCACCTTCCCATCGCCTTACATACAAATGCAAGTGCTCTTTTAAGGGGACCTCAAAAAGGAATGGTTAAATTGTCCCTTGTTTTCAGGGACACATGACACTTAAGTAAGTACCTCTGGTTCATCTCAAGAATACAGCAAGTACAAGGTCATGACTCTCAGCCCTAGAAGCAGCAGGCTGTGCGATGGAGGGGACTGGCTGACCTGGCTGCCCGTGATTCTCAGCTGAGAGGTTCAGGCACTGAAGCCTCTCCCTGGCTCCCTGCAGACTGGGGCAGATCTCCAGGGAAGAGTATTGCTCTGTCCCAGAGAGAAGCTCCTTTTTGCTCTCCAAGTGAGCCGATTTCTCTCTTCGAGTCCAGGATGGGGCAGAAGCTGGCTTTCAGTAGGGTCTGCCTGGTTTCATCCAGGTCTGGCATAGTGCTAGCTGGCTAAGCCAGGTCAGGGCTTTCAACTTCTCTGAATCTTAGTTTCCCCAGCAGAAAAAAAAAAAAAAAAGGAGACAGTAGTAGTAGAATAGTGTCTTAGGGGTGTATGATGGTGTAAAGAGATAACTGCAGGTAAGGGGCTTGGCCATGTACAGGGCCCAGTTATGCATTTCTGTCCCCTTATTTCTAATTTTCTCCATGTCTTTTCTGAAAGTATCTTTCTAGCTGTTGACCATCAACTTTGTTGCGCAAAGGTTAACATCTGGGCAAAAATCACTACTGGGCGAAGTTTAGAGACTGGAGGGGAGGTCAGAACTGCATAGAGATTTCATCAGGACTGGGCGGTGGACCAGGGTAGTGGGTGTACAGGAGCTGAGCAGTAGGCCAGAGCCAAGGCATCACAAGCCCAGCTTTGGCTGTGGTCCTGGGTGAGAAGGGTCTTTTGTCAACCAGACCCACCTAGGTCTTGCTACTACTGATCCAAGGCGAGAAAGAATAAGGTTTTGCTCTTAACCTCTTAGCATGCTCTGAAGCCTTGTCTCCTTTGGGTGTCTTTTCACGCTCACCACCAAGCAGGTGCTGAGAGGCAAGAGCAGGACTGTCAGTGCAGGGGACAGTGAGGCACAAATGGAAGAACCCGGGGTTCCAAGCAGAGAAAACTGGGTCCAGAAGCGGAGGCAGGTCCAATTTTTCTTCTGTTCTCACCTAAGCCTTGAAATAATCTACTCCCAGCATGGATGAAGACCTGGCAATCAAAGCCACTTTCTCAATTCTTCCAGATATTACCAAGCTCCCCTATGCCATCTCCACCTGCTCACTCCTGCAGGAGGCCACAAGGTCCAGGCAGGGAATTCCGTACTCCCCGTCTCCTGACCACGCAGGAAAGGAAAAGAACTTGGTTTTGCCCAAAAGTAGGTATAGGTGGTGGAGTTGCTGTGGGGAAGAGAAGGGATGCGCCCCTCTCCTCTCAGGACCACAGAGTGCATGATCATTCACCTTGCTGGATGTCTCCAAGAGCAATAGACTTTTTGGTTCCAAAGACATGTTAAGCCTAGCAAGCCCGGAAGGAGGCCGAAGATCTCTCAGGAAAAGAAAAGTTCAATTGGAGTCACATGGATGCTTGTGGTGGATGCCAAATTCCACCTCTCCAAGTCTTCTCATGACCCCATCTTTGCGGAAGCTCCCACACACACAGGTTAGGTGAGTCCCAAACAAAGTCAATACGGCTTTCTAGCCTGGCTGCAGAGTACCAAACCCCACAGCAGTTCCTCCTTCACAGAAGCCTTTGCTCCTTCTCGCCTCTTCTGTCTCTGGTTTCAACCTCAACCTCCCCTGGGTAGTTCTCTGGAGCCTGATTTCTGCCCCACACTGCACTGGATGGAGAGAGGAGCCTTCTGACCCAGTACGTCTGAGACAGAGAATGAACAGGTTGGAGGTGCCCTCCAGGCCCAGTGTGCTCTGGTCACCTCCCAGGGCCAGTGAGAAATATTCCAGCCTGTACTCCTTGCCTTCCCCTTTTCCTGGTCTTTAAATTAGTCATGGGGATCTTACTGGGGGGAGGTGTTGGAGGTAGGGAGATTCCCCTGCCCTCTCCCCCACTTCTTTCAACCTGCGGCTCTTCTGGCCACCTCAACCAGTGAGCATGCGCTGAGGGCCAGGCGATCCTGGCCGGGGGAGGGGGGGGCAGTGTTGGGGGTGTCCTATAATTATAAATTTTGCTCTTTGTGCCTAGAAAGCTGTGTGCAGCCCGCGAGAGGGGCCAGCGTGGAGTGCGTGGTTCCAGCAAAAAGTGTTGGCCTTGTGGTCACAGCTAGGACACTGCTGCGGGATAAGGGAGATGCGTACAAGGGTGAGAGGGGTGAATGAAGCTTCCAGAGGCCCAGGAAAGGCCAGAGGCTGCAGGAGAGATGGAGATGATGAATCTTGCTGACTGCAGAGTTCTGCCCCAAACCGCAGGGCAGAAATCCGAGGCCAGGGAGCTTGATCAGAATCTGAGTGGGGTGGGGGGAAGCCCGCGACAGGGCAGCTCAGCATCAGGCCCCAACCTTTGGCTCCTAGCCCCGTGGCAGGAAACTTTCCTGTCTCCTCGGGGCGGGTAGGTCCCCAGACAGGCCGGGGCGGAGCCTGGAGGATGGAGGACGGGGAGGTGGCGCTGCGCAACCACCTCCAGCTAGGGCAGGGCAGCAGGGAGCGCAGAGAATCCACCTCCAGTGGCACAGCGAGGGCAAAGGCCTGCGGAACGCCGCGTTCACTCCCGGCCGCATATTGACTTTCCCAGTTTCTGCAGTTCCAGGTCCTAACCTCATCCCTTATTCAGTCTCAGCTTCGAGTTGCAGCCTACTCGGGGTGCCGGGCCGGTTTAGGGACGTCTTCCGGGGACCGATTGGCCAGGGGTCAGGTTCCTCCGACTCCGCCCGGGGACGGGTCCAGCTCTATGCCCCCAGTGCCAGCGGGGCAACTGCCTGGTGGGCGCCGGCGACGGCAGGAAGAAGACAGGCAGTCACAGGCCGCGCACACAACTTTTTTGAAGCGCTTTGCTATCCCCCTGAAAGGTGTTATAACAGCAATTCAATTACGGTAAATGGCGCACACCGGCCTCGCAGCTGGAAAGTCGGTAACTAACTGTGACCGACCAGTGCAAAGGAATGTGGCTAAACGCGCGTTACTTTTTTTTTTTTTTTTTAATTCCCCGCTCCTCTTACAAATTCCTCCTCTTTCCGTCTTTTCTTCGCTTTCTATTAATTGTGGCTGGACCTCGGGTTAATTAACTCCAAAGAGCTTAGTCTATCTGGACAGAAACACACTGAGAAATTGGCACAAGATCCTAAAAACTGGACGTGGCGTCAAAAAGATTGCCCCAAGTTCCTCGCGGTTCCTTCCACCGCTCCAGCTGTTGCCTCCAAGGAACAGAGTCTTAAGTCCCCGGTGGCAAAGCCGCCCAGGAACGTGGCCACCTGGGCGTGCATGGGCACATGGCTCGGCTCAGGTCAAGGAGCCTCCTACCGGGAGATGGTGACCGCTAAGTCCCGTGTAGCACCGTCTGCAGGCACCCAAGGAAAGGTCGGGTTTGTTCCCACTGCGCTGCACTTGGAGTTCATTGGAGATAGCAGAAACACTGGTCATTCGTGTCGTGGCACGTGCATTTCATGCTAAACTTTAAATACCGGCTCCATGAAATTAACAATATCCACAAAAAACGAGGCAAGGTGTTGGGGGGAGGCCGGAAAGAGCTGCTCTCTCTGCAGGATAGTGGTGAATCATGACTATACTCCCTGTGTTAAAATCTGGAGGGAAGGAGGGAGGAGGGGGAGAACCCCTCAAAAGTCAGCCTCGGCAATCATTTAAATACAGGTAAAATGAACATTAGCTCCCTCGAAGTGTGAGAGTCAGGTGGCTTAAAAGCGCATTTTATTTGTGTAGTATTAAGACGGAAAGAAACGCGTTGCCTGGCTCGGTGTTTTTAGTTTCATGATGTTTAAAACATCATTTTAGGAAAGGCCAAGACGGCCACGAGCGCTTGCTTTCTCGCGGACCCCGCGGGGCGGTCCCCCTCGCCCCCCCATCAGCCACGCGAGGAGTCCAACGCTGGAAATGCTCAGTTTTCCGCGCCGGTGGTAAGGAGCGGGAAGAGGCCTCGGGTGGCTCCGCTTCTCCCTATCAGCCCTCGCTAGACCGGGGCCGTTTCAGTGCTTTGCTCCTGGAGAGGGCAGAGCGCGCGTCTAGACGTTGGGACAGGGGTCTGGCCGTGGCCGCCCCGCCGCCAGTGTGCCTGAGTCCTCCACCTGAGCCCCAGCCTTCCTTGACCTGCGCGGCGCCCCCGGAGCCAGCCTGGCCGGAGAGGTTCAGCAGCTGCAAAGAGGGGTGCACGCGGGGTCTCCTGACCCGAGGTGGCCAGGCCGAGGCGCGCGGAGCCCATCCCAGGGGCTAGCCCGAGAGGATCCTGGAGCAGGGTGCGCGGCGCCGGCACTGCGCTGGACTCGGGGCTCTGGCCCAGGGGCGGCCAGAGGCGTTTGGGGCGTCTTCGGCTTTGTTTGCTTTAAAACCTAGAGGCGCGAGTTTCTCCCCAGCCCCGTGAAGCCTCTGACCTCCAGTTTACAATTCTCCGTTGGGGCCCGACTTCCCTTCTTCCTTTCTTTCTTTCTTTCTTTCTTTCTTTCTTTCTTTCTTTCTTTCTTTCTTTCTTTCTTTCTTCTTTCTTTCTTTCTTTCTTTCTTTTTCTTTCTTCTTACTTCTTTCTTTTCTTTTTCTTTCTTTCTTTCTTTCTTTCTTTCTTTCTTTCTTTCTTTCTTTCTTTCTTTCTTTCTTTCTTTTGTTGTTATTGAAAGCCGAGAATGGGACAGCGAAAGTAAGGTTACTCGCGTGTCCTCAACTCCCGGGGGCTGGCGACGGTAGGAAACGAGGACCCATCAGTATAACCAGAGGTCACCGGCGGCCTGTGATTTGGAGTTGTCACCCTTGCCCCCGCCCCTGGAGTTCCCGGTAAAGTGGTTGCGGAAGGTTCATTCAGCGTCAGTCCCTGGCGGGTCCGAGTCTCCTAGATTTCACCTCCACTCTTGCTCCGAGCCCTCCGTTGCTGGCAAAGTGGGCAGCCCTCCAGACCGCTTCGCTATTGGTGTTTCTTTTTCTTTCTTTCTTTCTTTCTTTCTTTCTTTCTTTCTTTCTTTCTTTCTTTCTTTCTTTTCTTTTCTTTCTTCTTTCTCTCTTTCTCTCTTTCTTTTTCTTTCTTTCTTTCTTTTCTTTTCTTTTCTTTTTTTTAACGGAGGCTCCTGCCAGCTCCGTATTTTGCAGGGAGGATTACCCCCCAAGACCTCCCACATTCCACCCGAGGAGCCTGGAATCCCTCTCCGGCCTGGCGGAGGGGAAATCCCGGGCGCTCAGTACGGCGGCGGTGGCATCGATGTCAGCGGAACCCTGGCCCGCAGGCGCCGCCTCCCCGCTGGGGCCCGGGCGCGGCTCCCGAACGGGGAAGCAGAGCACCCCCTTCGGCCTAGGGTCCCTTCCTGACTCTCCCCGCTTCCTCTGGTTATCCCGCCGGCCCCTTTTCATTCCAAGCGCTTCCCGGGGGTGCCAGGCAAGGCCGGGTAGTATTCGCTGCACTAAACCTCGCTTTTAAAGCCCAGCTGGGAGGCTTGGTCCTTGATGGGAGACACAGAGAGAGCGAGATTGAGGGCCCTGTGGGTGGCCCTTCTGTAAAGAGAAAGCTTCCCTTCGTTTGCATCTCTGCTCCAGTTTTTAAAACTTATACTTGGAACCTGCTCTCTATTCCTGTACTGTGCTTCTGCAGGAGGGGGCAGGGATGGAGAGAAGCATATTTTGAGGGTAGAGGCCTCCCTGCAGACCTAGGGCCGCTCTTTCTAAAGCCTCCTGGGCAGGCAGTTCTGCGCCCGAATTTGCCACTTGGGTGTCTGCAAGAGCTCTAAATATGGGATTGAGGGGCACACTCCACTCTTCCCCGCCTTCCTTCCAGAATCACCAAACCCAGGGCACCAGCGGCAGAAGTTCTCCCTCTCTGCGCAGCACATCAGGCCTGTCCCACCGCCCCGTGGCCTGTGGGGTCCTCCCCCCACGCCTCAAATCTGGGGCGCTTGCAGCCGGTGCCCCAAATGGCAGGCGCCGGAGGAGTCAAGGATTTGAACTTATAAAACCAGATAGTGCAACTCTCAAACTTTTCCATTTCTGCTCACCTGTTAAAGAACACACATTATTAACGGTTTGCATCAGTAACTCCGGAAACAGGAGCCCTTCTTCCTATTGGCCTCTTCTGCACTGTGGGGTCCCCACTCAGGAGAGATCTCATAATATGCGCACTTAAGGGAACTTCTTAAGAATCTGACTTTTGCTCATCTTGGCCTCAGAGTTAATGAAACCCAACTATGATTCAGATTATTTCCTCCAAATGCCTTCCTGTTTGTCTAAGCCAGCCAGCTAGAAATGAAAATTGGTAAAGCGATGATAAATTAGCCCTCATTTTACTCTTCCTAAAGTTTGAGGAACCTGTAGAAACTAATTTGAGATGGTTCCTGTTTTGGCATATATGGCATTGCTTCTGGTTGTTGAAAAAGTGTTCTCCAGTCTAGCTGTCGAATCTGCTTTTTTGCCTCTACTGAGCCTGGTACCATCTCAGAGTTCCTTAGTTTGATTTGTACTCATAGAAGCCCCCCCCCCCCCACACACACACACACACCCGCCCAGGTCCTTTTATTTTCTTTCCCCTGGTGGATCAATCACAGAGACAATTGATTTTTCTGTGTCCTGTTTGAACCAGAAAGTGCTGACATCTTGGAGGGTGGGCAAAATATGAGTGAGCATTAACTCCCACGAAATAAGAGGCAGCCAGGCCAATCTCCGGGTTTAGCGATTTAAGTTGTGTGTGCATACATATATGTGTAAGTGTATATTCACATCTGCACACCTGATCTTGCATACAATTGACGGTGGTAAGAAATTTCAGTGTAATGCAGGAACACACACTAAATAAGAAACCATCTTAATAAGCCAGGCAAATGAAGAGGAGAGCTAAACCGAAATGTCCAGGAGTAGATCATTAATTATGAAATCCCAAACTCTTGAGCTATGGTCCTTTGCTGGCCAGAAAAGAATAATTTTTTCCCTCTTTTATTGGAAATAAGATCCTAAATTCCTTTTGACTAAAAGGAAGTTATGAGACAAGATGCAATTTTCTCTTTCTTTTCTGACAACTCTGTCATCCAAAGGATCACAGCCATGTCAGAGTATCTGTCTTGGAAAGAAAAAGAGAGAGAGAGAGAGAGAGAGAGCTCGTGAGCGAAGCCCTGCAGCCCGTGGCCATCTTTGCATCAAAATTTTCCAGACCTCTATTTTTGATTGTGATCCCACTGATCTGAGTTTGAAATGCGAGCGCAGTGAAGCCCCTAAGCCTTCAATCGTGTGAAATTTTCAAAAGATCTCTAGAAGCAATCTCAGGCTGCCTGACCCCTGACAGGCGCCGATCTCTTTATTCCTCTCTCTGCCAGCACTTCATTTGTTGGAATATCTTTCAGATTTGCACCTCCAGATGACAAACCTGAGTGTTTATTATGTGTACATGAATCGGAAATCCTCAAGCCTGCACAAAAGCACCATCTTAAACATAATATTTAATTTCCCAGCCTAAGTGCCTCCTTCTTTATTTGCTTTTCATTAGCTTAAATATTTTTTTCTAGGTCTCCCATGTGTCACTTTGATATTTAGATGATTCTCTCTTTTAATCATCATTTCCCCCTTGAAAAATCCCCTGTCGCCCGAGTCTGCAGGGCTCACACTGCAGTGTCACTGCGTGGCGGGCCATGAGGCCGCAGAGCCGGATGCAGAGCGGTTCCGGGTGGTGGTGGGGCACTGATCCAGGCGACATGGGGGCCCTTGAGGTGACAGGGAAAGGCTTTTAACCAGTGGCCAGAGCTGGGTGGGGATCAGTGATGACCCTCCTCATTCCACCTTTCCTCCTCAGGCCTTTTTAAATTCCTTACATTATTATTATGATTATTTTTGAAACCACACAGGCGCACAAAACAAGACCTCAGGTGCCTTGCAAAGGTGCTTTAGCAGCTGAGACTCTGCCCCGCTGCTGATGTCTTTGAGCGTGGGCTCAAGGGTTTAGACGTCTCACCCACATCCTTCAGGCACTGCCTCCAGCCCCCTCACTTCCTCCTACCTGCCTTTCTGAGGATCCCTAAGTCCTGGTACATTGGGGGCACCAGAGGGAAAGGAGGGAGCTTCTTGGGAGAGGGCTGCTTTGTTAATATGCTCTCTGCCAAATAATTTTAGACAAGATTTTGGGGTCGATAACATCGCCCACCCCTCCCCCAATCTCAGCCCCCGACTGGGGTTTCAGATACCAGGCGGTCACCCAGGTGGACTGAGCTGAAACACAGTCGCACCCCACTGCTGCACAAGCAGGAGGTGAACTGCTGCCCTCAAGTACAGTTCCAGGTTGGTAGGTGGTGGGCTATAGCCTGAACCCCCCCCCCCCTGTGTTTGGATGGGCTGTGTTGCTATGATTAACTTATTAAACCCCTTCGTAATTATTTTAATTTGACTCCAAAAAATACTTTGGGCGGCGTTGCGACGTGTTTGTATTTATCCATCCCCCCCATAAAACCTGTGTTAAAACAAATGTTACTTTTCTCTCTCTGTACATAGACCCTCCCTTTTTGAAATAGACCGCAGGGACTGCCATTAGATCGAATGGCAAGTCTTTATGGAAAGTGTTTTGCATAATTACATACCAAAGCCAGAACAGTCACCTTCACATTTTATGGGTCACAAACCATCAACAATTGCCACATTATTGTCCACGAAACCTTAGTCCCTTCATTGACGGAGCGGACTCCACTGCCTAATCTAGAACGAGAGAGGATGGAAATTTCTTCTAATAAGAACCCGAGAAGATTAGGTCCCCACTGACAACGTGTTTACATATAGTTATAAAGTTCAGAGGACCGATGAGGAGAGGAAAGGAAATCGGACTAGGCCTGATTAGGAGCGGCACATCGGTCTAATATAGATAGCGCATCAAAAGGAGCGGCTGAATGCCTCTCCCCTTTTCAGATCCGACCCCTTTCCTACCTTTGTGATGCAGTAATTAAGATATTCTTATTTAGACAGACAGCTTCTCTGGTAACTGAATAATATTAGCTCCTTTGATGTCAAACTTTTGACAGTTATCACACCAGCACTGAGCAATTTAGCACAAATGCCCTCCTTAAAAAAAAAAAGAAAGAAGAAAGAAAGAAAGAAAGAAAGAAAGAAAGAAGAAAAGAAAAGAAAGAAGGAAAGAAAAAGAAGAAAGAAAGAAAAGAAAAAAAAAAGAAAAGAAAGAAGAAAACCCCCATCGGCTTTGAAGAAATCTGATAAGTGTGATCCTTAGCACCAAATGATCTAAATCGCCGCCGACAGGCCGCCCAGCTATAAATTACATTCAGTGTTACATAATGAAGCCGATTTGGGGTTTTAGCTCATTGAGCAGTATTGGTGGAAACTAGAGCGGAAGCCCCCTAACTCCTGCACTCCCATTCCCGACTCCCCCAGAGCCGCTGCCCAGAACGGGAGGGAGGAAAGCTCCACAAAGCCGGCAGGGTCAAGGCAAGGATGGGGGGTCCGGCCGAGGTGGGGGCAGGTGCGGGCAGAGCTCCGCGCCCTTGGCCCGGCTCCGGAGACCCGGGCAGGACCAGCCACCTACTCCTGGGATGACACCTCGCCGTTGCTTTAGGAGCTTGGTCGCCAAATTCGGGATTTGCCAGATGGCAGGATTATCTTAGCGTCTGTTATATACGTGTGTGGGGTGGGGGGTGGGGGGTGCGGGTGGAGAGCGGAGGCAGGAAATCCAGAGACCGCGCTGGTTCCTTTACAAATACACGCACGTTCCCTCTGTGCCACTGCTGGGCTGGGACCCTCCCCGGCGCTCTGGGATCCCCAGCCGCCCTGCGGCACACAGCAGGCGGAATCTCCGCCACCCCTGCCCCTGGGTGCCGGCCCACTGCCCGCATCTCTGGACCTGGAGCCGGGTGCCCAGATGCGCGGAGCTGGGGGAGGAGGAGAGCGCTTCCCTCCGAGGAGAAAAAGAGGGGGTTGGGGTGGATAGGAGAGTTGGAAGGAAAGGGGGCAGGGAGGGCGGGTTACGGGGGATGAGACTGTGACGGTGACACCTGGAAGGCATTGTCCTTGCGAGCGACACCTGTCAATCTCCGCTTCGGGGTCCCGGGGCCGGGGGCGGGGAGGCCGCGGGTCTCCGCGGTGATGTCATCGCAGAGTCCCTTCCCCGCGGAGGGCGGAGAGGACTGGGAGGGGCGCAGAGCCCGGCGGGCTGGGAGCAGGGTGGGGGTGGAACAGAAAATAAACAGAAATCACTCTCACTCGCCGCGTTCTTTGCTCCGGATTTACATGGAAATCAATAATCCAACTTTAAGTGTTATTTCTGATGGTGATTGCCCCGTCTTGCCTTTTCACTGGGGGAGCAGGAGGAGGGTTACAGCGTCCCATCCCACAACTCGCAATCCTTGGGGGAGCCCTGTTACCCCAAAGCCTTGAGGTGACTGACCCTCCTTCCAGACCCAGCTCCCTCTTCCTGGCGGTTGTTCCAAGCGCAGGCTTCAGGCTTAAGGAGGAAACACTTGGGGATGAGTTTTTAAAGTCTTCCGATATTGCAAGGGGCGAGGGGAGAGTTAATTAACGCCGGGCTTGCTCAGCAAGTGGGAGAGGGGGCCTCGGCGTGGGTGGGCGGGCCAGGTCCAACACCCGGGTGCGCGCAGTGAGAGAGGCGTGTGATCCGGAGGCCCCAGCTTGGAGGCCCCGGCTGGGGGAAAGTGATCTGCAGTGGCCTCCGCGGGTGGCTGCGGAGGTGCCCCAGGCAGTCGCCCGCAGGTCCCGGGGAAATTCTGATCTCCCACCTACTGCGCTCCCACCCCCACCCCACCCAGCACTACTGGACTCTCCCTCTTCCTATTCTTTTCGGCCTGAGCTAATTAGCAGCCTGCCAGCGGCCTGATTTATGGAAACGCTCGGGCGGGCGGAGACGCGCTGCGAGCCGAGTCCCGGCTGCCTCGGGGCGGAGTGAAGGAGGAGTTTCCACCGGCCTCCTCCTAGGAGTTTTCCCCCCGCCCCGCCGGAAGCTGGAAGTTGCAGTCCCTCCTCCCCACCCTCCATCCAGGCGGTTCCTGGAGGCCCCCGCGCCCTCGGCGCCCCAGCCTGGGACTCCGGGCACCCTGGCGCCGGCGGGGCGGGCGGGGGCGGTGGCCGCGCAGCCTACTGCGGAGTCGGGGCGCGCAGGTTCCAGCCCCAGCTGACCCGGAGGGCGGTTGGGCGCAGATAGGGCGGGAGCCTCCCTTCCCACGTTTGAGTCTCCAGGGGAGGGAAATCCGACCTGCAGGGCGAAGGGGATGTTGTCCGAGGTCCGCAACAGGCCCCTCCGCCCGGAAGAGGTGTCGCAGGCCGGGGGTGGGGGTGGGGGTTCGAATGGGGCCACCTGCCCAGCAAGCCCCCCAAAAAGCTAGGGGCTGCCCCAAGGGAGGGCGTGGTTCACTTCGCTGCCCCCCTCCCCTTTCTCCTGGGTCTCATCCTCAGAGGGTCCTTTGCGTTGCAGCAAAGAGTCAAGAGTCTGGGAATTTCAAGTTGGGTGAATGCGGGGCCACAGACCATCCCTAAAGCCACCCAGCCGGGCATTTGCCCAAAGACGCGGGCGCCGCCTCCTCGCCCTCCGTGGATTGTTCTCGGTGGTCAAGAGGGAGGAGGGTCACAAGTGCTCTTGATCCTCCCCAGTGACACAGAAATGAGGATGGAGAGACCAACGGTTGGAAAAGTCAAGGAAGGAAGTGTACCAGGACCTGTTGCTGGTGCTCCAGCTGAACGACCAACTTGTCCAACAAGCAACGAGGGAGGGCGGCAAAGGAGACAGGAGAAAACCTCTGTACCCTCCCCACAAGGCCAAACACCGGGTGGGGGGGGGCGTGTCCTCCTGCTCTGATTTGGGACGGGATGGGGACACCGGGTTGAAGTCACTGGGAAGGGGGCCATGCCCCAAGTCCGGCTATGATGAAAATTGCAGTTGAGGGGAAATGAGATCTACAAGAAAGCCTGTCATTTATTTTAAAGCACCCCACCAGTTCATCCTCCAGAAACCCTATCTGGATTCTGACTGGGGCAGATGCAGAATTGAGATCCTCTTTCCCCATTTGGAGACCTCCAAATGCTTGTCCCGGTCCCCCTCCTTCATTAAGTTTCCTCCCAGATTAGGACCTATTTGAGGTCATGGAGAGCCAAACGTCCCCCCCCCACACACACACACACCCAGAACCTCAGGGAAAGATGATTTCCTGTTCATCTTCCTCACTTCCCCCCAGCCCCTACCTCTGCCACCACCATTTCCAAAGAGTTAGTAAGGTCAAGCTGTGTCATTCAGCCCTGTCCCTTCCCCGCCAGACTGGAGGAAAAAGGCGGACACCCTCAGCCGTCTGGGGACCCAGGCTAAGCGCCCATTTACATGGTGGCATTCAGTTCCTTGAATTTCCAACTGTAGTGAAGGCTGGGTTACCTGCCCAGACATACTAGGGTGTCCCAAATCCACAGCGGAAGTCTCAGCAGAAATGAGGACCCACCCCCAACAAAATGTCACTTCAGACAGTGTGGGTCTCAGGCTGGCTCCGTCACCCTAGGGCCATGCTCCTAGCGCAAGGCCTTTGGGGGTACCTCCAGTCCCAGGTTCTCGCAGGCCAACTCCAGGACCCCCTACCCGCACAGCAAATGTTGGCTGTTAGGCGCCCAAATAATATTCTTCATTCGTCTTTTTCAAAGTTGATTTATAGCAATCGACAGGTTAAAGCCTCATCTGACTTCATTACTTTTAAAAGCTGTCTATTTCACAACTGTCACTTTTCATCACTTAACTCAAATAAATACTTGAAGAAATGAATTGGAAGAGACTTTCAGATCATGTTTATAATTCTTGGTCGCTACGTTAACATTCCTAATGACCTGACCCTCTGAGTTTCTGTAGACTTCTAAATTGGGCTGAAAATTCCTGCATTTATACTACAAAACTTCAAGGAATGTGAGGTGGCCAGAAATACCGGCTAAAAGAAGTGCTGCTGGTAGGGAGTAGGCGGTAGGGTGCTGGCTCAGCAAAGCTTCCCAGCGGCTGCCACCATCCAGGCCGGGTGCCCAAGGCCACTGCAGAGGGTGGTGGCTCACTGGTCAAGGCGTTCCGATGGTACCAACTGCTGGAAAGAGGGCCCAGCCTAACTGAAGCGCTGCTCCCTGTGCTCCCGCTGCACAGAGCCGGGCTGCAAACCCGTGAGGAAATTCATACAGAATGGGAATGCTGCTCATTTTGACTATTCCTATTATTACTTCTGTCGTTTCAAAAATGGTTTCAAAGGGCCCCGGCGACCACAGGTTGAGTGTGGCCTGGTGAAAGGCCCTCCTTGCCGGTCATCGTTGACCTAGAGCTTGTTAGATACCCACGGAAGGCAGAAGTGTGGAAACGAAATCGCAAGGATGGAAGTGTGTTCAATAAATCAAAATAGTTTCCTCTTCAATTTTGCTGCCGTTTGCCAATGCTGGGTCTTCTAGGACGGTGCCACCCCCTTGCTCTCTCTCTCCTTCTCCCATCCACTCACACAGACCTGTCTCTTAGAAGTTGGGGGGGGGGGGAGAAAGAAAGAAAAAGGAAAAAAAAGAAAAAAGAAAGTGAGGGGGGAAAAGTAAAGAATGAGCAGGGAAGGACAGGAAAAATCCGGGAAAGAAAAAGAAAAACCAAGCGAACAGGAGAACTGCCAGTTTGGAGGACAAAGCACTATCAAGTGCATAAGATTTTCTTTCCTTTATTTATTTATTTCTTAAAACAAGAAAAAAAGAAAGAAGCAGCGAAGTCTCCCGACCCCGGGGTGGAGGGGTTGGGCGACTCCCTGGCGTGTCGGGGGCTGGGCTCCCCCACCTGGGCAGAGGCCGAAGCCCCGCGCGCGGGTCCCGGAGGCCCGGAGGTCCCCGCACCTCGCGTCCGCCCCGCCCGGGTCCCCCCGCGATCGCGAACTTCGCGGAGCCCCGGAGCCCCAGCGCCTGCAGTGCGCGCCGGCCTCGGCGGGGTCGTGGGTCCCCGCCGCCGCCAGCCTCCCCGCGCCCCGGGCCGTGGCCTTAGACCTTCGCCCACCCTGCGGGCCGATTGGCCCAGAGGCTCCGGGCGCCCTCCGACTCCGGGTGCCGAGGCGAGAGGATGCCGCGTGCACCCGGCCCGGCCGCCCCTGCCTCGCTGCGGGAACGCGGCCGGCGCGCTCGGCGGCCGCCGGCTGCTGCGCTGCCGTGCCCTGGAGCGCCACCTCGCTGCGGAAACCGGAATTGCACGGCCGTGCTCCCAGCCTCCTGCAGCCTAACTTGACCGTCACCGGACTTTTCCCTTCATCAAGACCTTTAGAGAAGCCCAAATGCACAGGCCTTCTTCCAACCGGTTAAAACCCATTCTCTGCGACCGACGTATCGCACGATGTCTGCACCGGGATGAAGGGGAAATAGCAGGAGGAAGAGAAAATATATAGGTACAGTTTCACCAAGTCTAAGCGGTGACGCTGCTTTGATAGGAAAGATAGACTAAATGAGCGACGTCTTCTTGGAGGCCCTGGGTTCGGGCTGCAGAGTTCGGGCCACCCAGCTGAGGCCGATGCAAATATTTCGAATGAGACCTATGAAGTCATCTCTTTCCAATTACCCTTCCACCCAAATTCCGTCATCCTGGTCAGGCAGACGTTAGAGTGTCTCTGCCCTGCCATGCCATGCCAGTGGCCAGCCTAAACCTCAGTGCCCCACAGCCTTCGGCTCTGCTGACAAAATCACCACACAATGCAGCCCCTAAATATATGCACCTGTCGGCAGGTGAAAGCAGCAACCGCCAGCGGTACAAATTACAACTGCATGGGACCCTATCTCATCCAGTTGGCAACCTGAGAGGTTTGCCCCACTCTCAAGCCCTCACAACTAAAAAAAAAAAAAACAAAAAGAACACACAGAAAAATTAATTCACTTATACGGTGAATCTTTGCTTCAATTTGTCTTCAAAGTGCACCATCCCAGAGATAGATGTCACAGGTAAAAACAAATTTCACAAAACAAGTTTTATTTCTGTGAAGATTCCAGACATGATGTTAAAAGCAGAACATCTACCTTGTGGTCCTGAGAGAATTTGTGTCGTTTCTTTTTTTTTTTTTTTTTTGCGGGGGGAGGGGCAGGGCATAGTCCTTTTTCTAATGTATCTTTAACTACAAGTTTGTTTTTGGTTTTGTTTTAAGGATCTCAGCGGATCCCACGTATAATGATGGCTGAACTGGGAACCATGGGCATTGGGAAGAGTGTATATGTGGTAATGTATAAGCCTCTGCATTTTCCTGCTTGAGCAAACCCAACGTATAGACTCTTTTTTGAATCTTTGCCCTCGCTAAATTCAGAGTGGTTTTTGATGGAGGGAGTGCTCCTTCGTCCCGGTAACCAACACTCCTCATTGCAGATTCAGAGACTCTCAGAGAGCCCCCCACCCTTGCTCAAAACCTACAGGGCTGTGCCAGGAAACAAAAACAAAAACAAACAAACAAAAAAACCAACTTGGTTTTCTGATTATTTGTCCCTTCTCCACCAGGCTAGGAAAGATTCTTAATAGACCATACAGGAAAGAGGCCCCCATTTCTTAGCAGGACTTGACTGAGGATCCCTCCTCCTGGCTAGCTGAGGAGTCCAGAGGTTTTCTTTGCCTGGAGGAATGCTACCTTGGGGAGAAGGAAGCTGCTGAGAGATCTTGGGAGCTAAGAGGCAGTTGCTGGGAGGGTCCTGGGATCCACTGAGGGAAAACAGTGAGGAACACGGACCCAAAAAGAAGAAAGTAGAGTATTAGAACATGAAATACTTGAATCTACCTGCCTACGGTTTGGAGAAGGGGAGTCTCTAAATTAGAAAGGTTTGCCCCTCTCTCTTTCTTTCTTCCTCTCTCCTTCGCTCCCTTCTTCTTTACCTCCCTTCATTTCTCTCTCCCCCACCCCTCCTCTTCTCACATTCAGATTTTCTGGTTTGTTTTTTTTTCACCGAATAATGCCGGGAGATGAAAAATGATTTTTATTGCTATTACACTTCCTACCGCAAGATGCAGTGCAAGGCGGCAGAGTTTGTATTACAACTGTGTCACAATGTTTCACTGATGCAAAACATGTAGCCAGAGGGTGTTGCTAATGACTCCTGGATTAGAGCGAGATTGAGACTGGGAGAAGGAGAAAGAGAGCGAGAACAGGAGACAGAAAGGGAGAAGAGAGAGGAATTTCATTAGTGAAAGGGGGGAGGGGAACCACTGTAGAATCAGGTCTAATAATCTGATCGGGATATTTTCATATTTCAGTGTTCTCTCCAGGCTTGAGAGTGAGCTAGAGAGAGACCCATATCCTTTCAAACACCACAGGGTTTTTTTTTTTTTCCATTTTTGCATGTTAATAACTATTAATTATGTTTACAGCCAGTTAGCTGAAGAACTGTCCTTTGGAAAGAATCAAACTTCGCAAAACGCTTAATATCTGATTAAAGGTTTTTCCTGGAGGCCGCTCGGAAGGAGGTGGGGGCCCGGCGATCGCCCAAGGGGGTGCGGAGCGCAGCGCGGCCCGCAGAGGCTCACGGCCCCCGCCCGCGGTCGTGCCACACACGAACACACGCCTGTGACAGCCCGGGGGGCCAGGCTGCCCCGCGGGGGCCGTGGCGGAGCGCCGAGGCGCAGCCCGCGGCCCAGGCTCGGCCTCGGCCCTCGGCTGCGTCCTGGCGGAGAGGTCCCTCCGGGCTCGGATCTCCCCGGCGCCCTCCCCCGGGGCCAGCTCGCTCTAGCTAGGGAAGCGGGAGGTTTCGCGGTTCCTACCGTGGCCCAGGCCGGTCCCACCGCCCTGCAGTCCGCTTCTGCCCCCCGGGGCACAGCGAGGAGGGCATTCCCTCGGGGCTGCGCCGCCCTTTGAACCCGGGGAGCCCTCGGCTCCCGCCCGGGCGCGCGGAGCTCGCTCGGGGCCCGGCGGCGGAGCGGAGTGCGGGTGGCGGGTGGGGTTGAAGGGGAGTGGGGGAGGCGGGAGGGGGCGGAGGGGCGGGGGCGGGAGCCGGGCGTTAAGCCTGGAAGCTTGGCTGTTTACCCAAACGATTTTCCTTTCAGGCCCGAGACGCCAATGAGACAAGATCAAACTCCCCTCTTCGCCGTGTGTGTGTGTGTGTGTGTGTGTGTGTGTGTGCGCGCGTGTGTCGCCTCCTCCATGCCGGGCTTTGTGAATGGGGGCTCCGGGACGCCGGCTGGGAGGGACGCGAGGCCGACCCGGGCACCAGCGCCTCCTCCCGGGGGCCGGGAGAAGCCAGTCGGAGGGCGCCCCAGGCGCAGGGGCGCGGGGCCGCGGAGGCGAGCCCCGGGACTCAGCCCGCGGAGACATCAGGGCCGCGTCCCCGAAGGCGGAGGGGGAGACTTCGGCTCGCGTGGGGGGGGGGGGGCGAGGAGAGAATCCAGTGAATCGCATCCTCCTTACAGTCCCTTAATTTCTGATCCTCCAAAGCTTAAATCTAGCTCCTTGGGCCACTGATTTCTCGCGGACTCCTTCGCTCGAGATACAGTAGTTGCAAATTAGGCCAAGGTTTTGGCGATTACGGTACAACGCGGGCCGCGGGACACGCGCCGCTGGGCCTGCGCCTGGGTCCCTCCTGGCGCCGAAAAATGATGAGAAAGCAAGAGAGGATGGATGGTTTGTATTGACAAGACATTTGTCATTTTTAAAGGGGTCCACATCCAAGAATACCCATCAGCCTGGGGGGGTGGGGGAGGGAAGCGGAGATGAAGGGCCCCAAGTCCCAGCCTCAGCGCAGCAGGTGACCGCCGTCCTGGGCGTGGCTCCGGCCCTGCTCTGAGGGCCATCTAGAACTAAGATGTTGTTGGCAAAATAACAATACTTTTAGGATCACCGATAATAAGAAGGATCAGGAAGACGCAGTTGTGTTTACTTAAGGTCGAAAAGTAAAACCAGGCTACACGGCGTTGTGTGTGTATTGGGTGGTTCTGTCTCCGACAACTCATTCCTTTCGGCCTGGCGATTAAAAGCTTACCCAAAGAATTGTTTCTGGAAGAAAAAGGTGTCAGTCCTCTGCTTCTGACTCATCTACTATTGCTCCTCCTGCCTTGGCCTGCCCCTGATCTCCACTCCCTGTTACACACACACACACACACACACACACACACACGCACACTGTTAAAAAGGGACCCTTTGGTGAGGAACACACACTGTGTGTGTGTGTGTGTGTGTGTGTGTGTGTGTTCCTCACCAAAGGGTCCCTTTTTAATGGTTTGTTTTTAAACGACAACCCACCACCCCTGGTCCCAGCATGTTCTTATTTAACAGAAATTGCCCTGTTCTGGCGCTGGCCTAGGCAGAGTGCAAGAGGGACCTCCTGACATTTGCTTCGGGGGCTTCAGTGTCTTCCTCTCAGGGTGGCCCAGGCCTGGACAGACACCCCAGGGGTGAGGGGAAGACCCACCGAGGCCTTGAGTGTTCTACAGACATTTTAGGGTGGAGGGCTATGGCTCCAGGACTCCTAGGGGGCAGGGGTAGCTGGCTAATCCCTGGGCACCAGTCGAGGTCCTCCGGACTCCAGCTATGCAGTAACTGGGTCTGTGATAAACGTGTGTGAGATACTGAGATGCCCATGGAGGAGACCTGATATGCCTCATGATTACAACAGCTAACATTTATTGAGTGTTTACTATGTACCAGTCATTGTGCCATACCCCTGGGGGCCTCTAAATCGGAGAGCAAAGCCATAGTCCCCAAGGTAGGCCTCGGAGCAGGGAGGCCGGGATAGGGCAGGCAGGCAGGTAGGTAGGTAGGTGCGGTTGGGTGAAGGGGTAGAGGTTTCTGCCCCGGAACTCAATCTCCGGACCAGGAGAGGCGGGGCGCTGCAGGCAGCCAGGAGCCTGGCCGAGGCGTCCTCCGTCCCTGCCTGCGGTAGCCTGTGGCCGGCCAGAGGGAAGGCCTAACAGGTTCCAGTGGCATTCCCACTTCTTCGCACTGGAACCCTGGAGGAAAGTAGACTGGGCAGTGAAGGCCGCGAAGGCCCGGCCCCGGCGGATGGCGAACGCTCCGTGCACCAAGGCCAGGCTCCCAGCCAGGCCTCCGGCCCCCGCGCGTCCTGCGCCTCCCGGGTCGCGGCTTCACTTGTGCTCCAGGCGAAGTGCGCCTCCCTCGCGGTGCCAGGGAGCGCTTGACAGACTCCAAGGGCCGAGGCAGCAAAGGAAGGAGTCTCTGGCCTCCCAGGCCTGGTGCGCGCCCTGGGCAGCAGCAGGGCGCAAGCCTGGCGGCCCTTGAGCACTCCGGCCGCCCCGGGCTGCACCACACCCCGCAGGGTTTCTCCAGCTTCCCGTCAGAGGCCACTCTCGAGAGCACGAGTTTTGCTGCATTCACGGCCTCTTCCTCCCATCCCCCTAAAGCAGGGACTGAGACTCGCCGGTGACCCAGTGCTGTGCCCCAAGAGGGTGGAAAAATAAAAACAGGCGCTGCGTTCTGTCTGGAGACAAAAGGCCTGCGCTCGGGCTCCTCCAGGCTTAGCCAGGCGCGTTTCGCACCCGCCTCCACCTATGCAGAGGAGGAGGCAGCAGGTGGAAGTGTCGTTGCAGCGGTGGCTTGGAGTAGAGAGCTTTGATTAATCCCAGAAATTGGGCACCTCCGAGTCCAAGGGTGTAGGCAGGGCCCGGGCATCTGCTCCAAAAATATATAGTCTGCCTTCCAACACTCCCCACCGGCCCCCATCTAGATATTTTCGTAGAAAGGGGGCCCTTCGTCACTGGCTTTTTCTTTCTAGTCTTCTTGCAAATCACCTGGCAGCTGGAGAAGGCTCGCCCCCTAATATCGAACTACGGAGGTTACTTCTTTCCCTAAAAACGACTCTGGCTTTCCTTCTTCTAGTAGACCTAAGGGAGATTTCACTGGTTTTAACATTTTTAAAAAATAAATCTTAAGAATCTCTCTGGGTGTGAGATGTGGTTGGAACATGCAGTGTCTCCTGCCTCCCCACACCGACTCCCTGCTGCACCTGGAAAGCTAGTCCTGCGAAGAAGAAATAGCCTTTTCCTGCAGTCTATCATTTCGGTATTACAAATAACAACCGTGGAGCAAGAAATACCCCAGGCCTAAGAATATTGATAGATGATAGTAGCGATATTCACAATCGATCCTTTAATAGGCAGACGTCATAAATCATGTTCAATTCCCTGACAGCACAGTACTTCACTTAATAATATAATTAAGATTAAAACTCGAGAGGTATTGGAGGCAGCGGGTATTGATAGCTTCAAAAATTGCATTCTGGATATGATGGTGGAAGGGAAAGAGACCTTTGCAAAATATAATCCCATCCCCAAAATGTGAGGTCTTCCCAGTGCTCCTGTCCTGGGAGTAGCTTTGACTCTGCCCCCCAAATGCAGACATCTTCCCCCCTCCCTCCAGTAATCCCCATCTTTCACAGGTGAGCAGAGAGTAGGCTTGCTCTTTCATAGAAATGTTAAGGAGGAGGATAAGGAGAGACGGGCTTGGTTTAGGTGGGCATCCTGAATTTAGGAATCCTTTAAAGGCCCATTCCTTTAGCCTTGAGTCTGGAGGGGGAAAAACATGTTCAGGAGACCTAGGAAATGATATTGTTTGGTTCTCTCAATACGATTAATTTCCTTAACAGTGCTCCCAAAATTACATATAAGTCTCTAAACATCCACAGGTATACCACAGGTATATGCCAGTCCACTCCATCCTTGCAGTTTTAACTGCCCGTAAACCTTTCCAGCACTGCTTTCCAGTCCAAATCAGGCCTCAAGATGGAAATCAAAACTTCACATGAAGAGTAAAACAAGAGGGACAGAGTCCTGGTGCAGGGGTGACGGTCTGCTCTTTGCTTCATGGATAAAGCTGATCGTTAAGTGTGGCTAAAATTATTTCAAAGAGCGGAATATTAATCAAATCAATCAGAGCTGACAAAGGAGAAATATTTGAAAGTCAGTGGTAATTTACAACTTTGTTATTAGTTAAGAATCACCTTCCTTGTAGCAGTAATTAATAACACTTAGAGAGAAACCATTTGGAAATCCCCCTCCCATTCCTTTTATTTTCCTCTGTCTCTTAAGGAAGGAAAGAGAGAAAGGAAGCAAATGAGTGATCAGTAGAAACAGGAAAAACACTGAGTCGTTAGTGGGAAGAACAAAACTGGAAAATATAAAAGAAAGGGGAAAAAAAAGATTAGCCCCATGGGGGGCCATCAGAAAATAAAGAAAATATAGGAGGAGGGGTAGTAAATCATAAGGGTAGTAACCATACCCCAATGAGCAGGCTGGCTAAAGGTTGAATTTCAAATGGCCCAGAAACCCCATCAAAATGAACAGTGCTGCTAAAAAATCTTGAAAGTAGCTCAGCTCTGAATCAAGGCAGAGCTCAGGGCATTGTCTGTTTTGTTGTTGTTAACAATGTATTTCTTTATAGTCTAGGAGCAGACGTGTGCAGGCTCTTTCCCAAATTCCATCCCTGGAGACCGGGCTGGCTTTCATGTTTCTGGTGTTAACTCTTCTCTTGGTCACAGACAATCCTCTTCCCCAGTCTTACATTGATTATTAGATTGCCTCAGCCCCACCTAAACAACACACCAAAATAATGACTTGTTGAAAAACTATAAATCATTTCAATGTCTGAGCTTGGAAAGCCACTTCAGTCAACAGCCTTGCTGTGAAAAGGTAAAGAAATTTCCAACCTTCTGCTCGCTGAGGAAAAGCTGCTATTTTCCTAACTTTTATTTGTTGGATGGAGGAATTTTCAGATTGGTTAGAAAAGGGATGAGGGGGCGGGGGGATAACTTAGGCAAACTTTATCTGGTCTTTATTATAAACCTCAGTCCTTGTCTCATTGAGCTTAGGCTACAAAAGGTAGCTAGAGATTGAGATTTATTGGTCTCTAAATGAAAAGATTCATTTGATATAAGAGGTTAACTCAAAGTTCCTATACCGTGACTGGCTTCGGCAAATGCCTCTGTGGAGTCAGCACAAAAGCAGTTCAAAGAAATCTTAAAAACACACACACATATAGACACACAAACACACTGGACCACTTAAGCCGCAAATGCAATTCTCTTTTCTTTGTTGTTTCTTCTGTCATTACAAATCTCCAGCCTCTTTCTAGGTGGCTGGGATGGTTGGCTCCCCCATGCACACCCAGCTGAACTTTGCCATTTTGTATCTTTTGCTTTTACTAGCAGTGAATGAAAGAATAAGGGGCGGGGGATAAAGTAAAAGGGGAGAAGAGAACTAATTCAAATAAAGCAGAATACGTTTGTAAATGAGGTGGAGGGGAGAGAGAGGGAGAGAGAGAGATGTGGATGGAGGAAAGAGGCTCTAGGATAAAAGTAGGCAAACTGGAAATTGATGAGATGGGTTTTCAATGATCAGACTCTATGGATCCAATGGGAACCTGCAGAATATAAGATTGTGTAGAGGAGACCGAGAGAGAGAAAGAGAGAGAAAGAGAGAGAAAGAGAGAGAGAGAGAATGAATATGCCAGAGACTTCAGGGGGGAACAGGGAGAAGACAGCAGGCAAGGACCTGAGATCCTGTGCTAGGAGAGAACTATGGAGATGCTAATGAGGGAAAATTAACCTTCGAGTTGGGTCTGTGACATGGGCCCTCCATTGAATGCCTGACCCAGGGGCTGCAAGCGGCTTCGCTCTGCACCAGCGAAATGAGATAATCGCTCTGAAACCCACCAGTCTTGGGGCAAACAAGCTCTGAAACCCTGTTGTGGAGAGTAACTAGCTGCTCCTCCAAAGAAAAGGAAAACAAATGAAAGCAGGCAGAACTGCAACCAGTCGGAGAGAGCAAACCTCGAGACATTGGGTGCATTTGTTCAACTGTGGAGCACCCCCAGGCTGGCACTTTAAAAGAAGGGAGAAGTAGGGCCTGGGAAATGAGAAATATCTTCATCTCCCTTGCTCCCGTCTGTCACCACAAGGCCCCGGATAACTGGGCCTTGGTGAGGCAACACAAGGGATAAATGGATTTTATCTTCAGGAACGTGGCCACTGGGCCAGAGGATTATTTCTTAGCCAGAGAAAATATATGGGGGTAGGGTGGGGACGGTGGGGAGGAGGGACAAAGAACAGAGAGAGAGAAGTTGAAGAGGACAGCCACCAAAACAAACAAACCAAAAGAGAAATTCAAAGGGAAATTTGAAAAGTGGAGTGGCTGTTGTTACACGTCACAGACACGGAGGCATTAAAACACACACACACACACACACACACAGGGATTTTATTAAACAAACACGTCAACAACCAAACGCACATCAAAAACACATTTGCTCCTGCTGTCATAGAGAAAGAGGGTTTGAAATGATTGTGGGGTTCTGTTAGGGACCCTTCTGGCCTTTATTGCTGGGGTCTCTCCCCACCCTGCCCCCCCCCCACACACACAGCCTTTTCACAGAAACCCTAAAGTCACTGATGGAGAAGGGGCCTCCCAGAGGCTGCATGGGGAGGACTCCCTGTTGGAAGTGAAGGGGTCCTGTTTCCAAGTAGAGACATCAACAAACCACAGTCTTAGTGACAGTGACAGCACAAAATTATGTTTAATGTTGCAAGGGGGAAAGGGGAAATATAAAATTAGCGCAGAGAAAATGTTTCCCAGACCTTCTTTACAATTAGGGCAGTGGCATAGAGATGGGCACGCCGGCAAGGAGCAAGGTCGAAGGCAACCTAGCAGGCCCACGGCACTGGGTGGAGGCAAAGGTCCCTCCAGTCCCAAGGGGTCCTCATTCCCTGGTAGGAAAAGGAAGGCTTCTGGAGGGAGGTTAATGGCACTATGCCCAATTGCTTCACTTGGTTTAGAGCCTGTTTTTGGAGAAGAGAGGATATTCTAGACATTCCATCCCGGTGAAGATTGACAGTTCAATGACTGGACTGCTCAGTCCCCAAGCCACGGGGTTTTTAAATTAGTGATGAGGCTGGTGAAGGGGTGGGGGGTGGTGCTGGAAAGAGGAAAAGGAAATGGGGGGGAATAGATGTGTCATCCCAGATCCCTCCCCTATCCGTTTAGGAACCTGGGTAGTTGCGGGGAGAAGATGGAGAGAAGTGGGAATTATTTAATAAATTAGCAAGTCCCTCTTTGGAACTTGGAATCAGCCCTGCTTCAGCTGCCTGGTACAGGCGGGCAGGACCCAGAAACTTTTTCCTGAGCCCTGGTCTCTCCAGAGCCTCCTCCAACCCCATGCTCAGGACCAAGGGCAAGCAGATGCCTGCCAGGCAGTGGAGGGGATTTGCCCAGAGAGAGCCAGGGAAGTGGAACGGTGGCATTTTCAAGAAGGAAGCAGTTTCTGTTCAATGGCAGAGATTATATTTCCTAAGCTGCTTATTTAAAGAGACAGAGATAAGAGAAAGAGAGAGAGAGAATTCCCATCCTGTTGTGGTTATAAAGAATATAATTTTGCCTTTGTCTAGAAACCGCTTTATTATTGTGGTTATTAAACAACACAGTTTCCCTTCTTAGTGTGTGTGTGGGGGGGTAGGGATGAGAGAGAGGGTAAGTGGAAAATTCATTTTTCAAATAATACAAATTTAAAAGGAATGTATTTTAAAAAACACAACCTGGATGGGAAGGCAGGAGATGAAAGACCACTGTAAGAGAGAGAAAAAGAAGCAAAACATAGAAAACAGCCTGATTCTTTAAACCCTCAACGGTGCAGAATGATCAGGAAAAACAACTAGGGGAGGAAGAAAAAGCAGCTGCCATTTCGTACGTGGTGGTGGCTCCATGACCTTAGGGAAAATGAGGGAGCTGCTATACCTTGGAGTTGTAGTTTTACACTTTGATTTTAGCAACAAGTATCAAAAGATCTAAACTAATTGATTGTCGAGTTCCTTGGCCCTTTTCCAAAGAGCAATATAGATTTAATTGTATGTTGCTTAAAACTCCATTTCTCGAACAGTGTGAAACATGTAATAAAAGTCATAAACCGTATCGGAGAATCTCCCCCACACACACAAGCATAAATACCTAACTGACACTTGGAAATCTTAGCTAATACCCCTAATGGGTTAAAAAAAAAAAAAAAAACCAAAAAAAAAAAAAAAAAAACGCCATCTCAGAGAGGTAGCCACATAATAAAATCTAAACTGTTAATCCATTTTAACTCATTCAAAAAAAGAGCCTGCGGTTGCGGGAAGGACGTTTTGCAGAGGAGGGGTCGGGGTGAGAGGACCCCACATCAGCCATCTGACTTGTTCAAGCGCCGGTGCATCTAAACCCCACTGCCCTAAAGGGAAAAAGGAAGTGCTGGCCTTCCAAAAGACACCAGAGATCTCTCCAGCCTGGGAAACGGAGCTGAAAGTTGCAGCCTAACTGCCTGGCCCAAGCTCTCCTCTCTCCCCCCGAGACTGGGAAGCCACTCGGCGGCGGCCGTCGCTCTGCACCGGCCTCAGCCCGGCTTCTCCCGAGGGAGAGGGGGAGCGGGAGGCGGGCAGGAGCTCCCCAAAGCTGCGCCACCGAGTCGCCCCCTGCCCCTCCGCCCGCCGCAGCTTTGTCCTCCACCAGCCTCGACCCCCAGCGGCTGTCCCGTCTGAACCAGCCCGGCACCCCCCTCTGCCCTCCCCGGCCCGGGGCATCTCGGAGAAAACGAGGGTCCCAACCACGCCTGCGCTTCGGTTGGGGATCAGCCGCTGCCGCCAAGCCGGCGGCTGCGCGGGGTGCGGGCCGTGCCCCGGCGGGGCTACGCGGGCCGACTGCGGGCGGGGATCTGTAAAAATCCACGTGAGCCGCCCCCTCCTCCTGCCACCCGCGGCCCCTGACACGGCAAGCATTGAAGCCGGCCCGGAGGTCCCCGAGGTCTCCGAGTGTGACAGTACTCAGCATAGCGGGTAGATGGCACAATTTTCTAACATTTAGAGAGAGGAACCCACGCTGAGAGCAATAAGTCCATTTAAAAGCCCTTTATTTAAAAGGAACAAAGATAACTGACAAGCGAAGTACAGAGACATCTCAATGAAATTTCCAAAGAAGAAAGAAATCAGAGGCCAAAGCAAATGCGAACTGGGCTTGATGGAACAGGCCAGCACTTTCCTCCCCCTCGAAAAGAAAGATAAAAGACAAAAAGAAAGAGGTGGTGGTCACTGGGGCTGTGTGCGTTAACGATCCCAGTCCAAGCCAAAGTCTAAAAACCCACGGCCACAGACACTTGAAGACGGCCAGGTGGGCTGTGCTGGGGCAGGTGGGAGAGAAGCCAGATCTGTTTAGGGGAAGAGACTTGGGAGTTTTGCTCTGGCCTCTGAGTCTACACTGTAACCTTGGATTACAGCCGCCTCAGCTTTGGGTTGGTGGGGTTCAGGGAGCCCAAGGAAGGTGGATGTGTCAGGCACCAGCTCTGGGCACACTGGGGCCTCTCCATGAGCAGAGGGCCCCAGGCCTCGGTCTTGGAGCTGCCTCCTCTAAGAACGATGGATGCCCAGGGTTGCGGGTCCAGCAAGTATCCATGACCTAAGACTTGGTCAAAGTCAGGGTACTCAAGTGGGCACTCCTAGACTGAAACAACTGCCAGTCTTTCAAAACCAAGAGGGTTACAGGAGCGCCCACTGATGTCTCCCCGCAAATCCAACACCGGCCCACACTTCATCCTGTGATCTAACACTGTCACCACCGGCTCCCTACCTCCAAATCTCCAAGCCTGGTCCCCCACGCCCACCAAGAGACCTGCAGAGTGAGAGGAGACAGAGGAGGGGGCGAGAGGCCAGGAGAGGGGGCGACAACCCTCTGGTCTTCCCTGCTCGGTGCTGGCGGGGCAGAAAGGGTGAGGCGGCTAGAGCCTGCGGGGGGTCAAATGATTGTATTTGGGTGGGTGCTCGCCGACGTATTTGCTGAGTAAACCTCCCTCGCTGTGCTGAAGGCGAATCCCCGTTGATAAATCCATCATTACCGTTCGGATTCAGGGAGGCAGCCGCGGCACTAAATTCATCTTACATTTGTAGCGCTTTAATAGACATTTATTAAATGCTTTTAGAGAGAGGCATGGGGCGCGTGATTACATCCTAGTTATAGACAGAACATAAAGACCCACGTTAACACCCATTTGCAGGAAGGAAGGAAGAGGTGGGGAGGGGGGAGTAAGGCGGAGGGAGAAAGCGAGGAGAGGCCAGCAGAGATGGGGCGGGCGGGGGCACAGAGCCTGGGCGTTATTAGCAAAGGCTGCCGGGCAGGGAGCAAGGCAAAAGCCGCAGGACGTCTCGGGCTGCGGAGCGGAGAAGTCCCCCCGCTCGCTTGGCAGTTCCCTGGGCTTTCCTTTACCTGGCGCTCCCTCCCCCTCACACTTGGCAGTGCCGGGGGAGAGGGGCTCCTTTTCTCTCTTCCAGGGCACTAGGGACCTTGGCACTGCCTCGGTCCACCCTTTTCTGTCCCCACCCCCCACACCTCCTTTACTTTATGCCAGGCCTCTCCAACTGAGACTGCTGGGAGTATCCAAACTAGGGGAAGAGGAGCCTCTGCACTTCAGAACCCCAAGAGCTCCTTTTAAAGCATCCTCTCACCCCCCAAAACAGCCAGGGAGTTGAGCCAGGCCCCCTTCATCACAAAACACACAATCTCTGAGGCCACGGGTAGGATAGCCCCGCTGCTCCAAGGGTTCCTTGGCCTGACTTAGTCATGCTCATGGGTCCCTCCTCCTTCCAGGGCCAGGAGGGTGCTAGGCCACCTTTGCACCTCGACCATCTCGTGCCTGGGGATCTGCCCTGGTCTTGCCCTGTGTCCCTTGACCTCAACCTCAGGAGCTGGGCCTACAGGAATGCCTGGGCCTCCAAAGGGCCTGACGCCTTCCGGAGGGCCCCCAAGGCCTCATCTAGAGGCCCTGTCGCCAAGCTCCGTCAGTCCTGTGCGCGCCTTCGCTCCCCTGGGACGCAGCCACCGACCTGGGCCAGGAAGGCAGCGGTCAGGACTCGAGGCCCTCCCTGGCTCTGGGCAAGAAACACTTCCGCTATCTCAAAGTTGCCATAAGAAAATAAATACAAGTGACACTGTGCTGGGCCAAAGCTCATTAGTTCGTTGTCCAGGGCTAATAAAGGAACAGAAGCGCAAATTATAGAGTTCAGCTCCAACACACGCTCTGTCACCCGAGATCAGCGCACCGCGAGCCTGATTCCAATTGCTCCGAACTTGCTGCGCGGTTTGCCCCCCGCCACCCCCTCCTTGCGAGCAGGAGGTTGGTGGAAAAATATAGTTCCAAAGGGGGTAATGATCAAGCTTTTCCTCTCGGAAGCCTGCGCCACCTCATTTCCCATCAGTAATCCCAATAAAATTAACGTCGTGGCTGCAATTGAAAAGAGGAGGGCCGGCGACACTCCTGAAATAACACACTCTCCCCTAGCAAAAGGTAAAAAGCAAAACGGCCCTTTGTTCAGCTAATTAACGAAGGCCCAACTCCGAAAGCAGATGTGTTTGCTTAGCTAATCACAAGCATGTTTCTTTCAAGGAACGTCATTTTGAGGGGGCCGCTCCAGGGGATGGGAAAGGGGGACACAGCACCCCCCAGGCCCTCTCTGCCTCAGGGGTCTCTCACCCCAGACTAAGATCCAGAGGCTGAAACCAGGCAGCCCATCTCTCACACCTTTATCCCCCTTGGCCCTACCCCAGAGGCCCAATAGGCACCTCAGAGCTCGACGGAATGCCAGGCCTGCAAGACGGCAAGGGGGAAAAAATAATAAAAGTTTTAATGACACAGATGCCATATTAAATGAGGCAGTTTTACAATTCACTTTGAATAGGACGCTAACTTATTACAAGTGTGTTATCAGAAGGACGATAAGATTTATAACTCCAAGAGTCAGCTTTTCGCCTTAATGACAATGGATGTTAAGGGAAGGAAATCTGTTCTCTATTAGAGAAGATGAGAGTCCCTTCTCTGTTTTGGGGGCCCTTACAGATGGGTCCAGGAGGAGAGATACCAAGCCCCTTTGTGTTTCCTTATGAAAAATTCTCTTTCCCCTTTGACTACGAAAACGGGTCTCTCTGCTGGGTGAGCACCTCGCTCAGCTTTTGAGCTTGAGCTTGAGAGAGGGCGAGAGAGAGAGAGAGAGAGAGAGAGAGAGACGACAGGAGGCAGGGATGGGGATGGAGGTGAGGGGGTGGGGGCGGTTCTCAGCCCACGGGTTCCTGCAGCAAAACTATTTCCCCGTCTTTCTTTGCCATACAAAAGATGGCTTTCCCCTAAACCAACACAGTACGCAAACTTTAAAAAACTGGGGTCCTATTACAAACCAACGCCCAGCACTAACTGCTTTAAAATTACTGCATAATTAGATTTAGTTGAATTTCACCATTAATTAGGCAGCCGCACTGCAGGGAGCCTTTGAAATCTGAGAAAATGGGAAAAATCATCTGAAGCACGTTTTTAAAACCCAACTTCAATAAATCTTGACGAGGCCCGGAATTCAGAGAGCACCTCGCTTCCCTCCCAGGCGGCTGCGGGTAGGGGTCTCCGGGCCCGGGCGCAGGCTGGAATTGGATGCAAGGAAGGGGCGAGTCCCCCATCCGCTGAGAGCTCGGCCCAGGCCAATCCACTGCCTCTGAAGACCCTCTCTGGGAGGCCCGAATCTGTCCCACGGCCAGCCTCGCCCGCTCAAACCTATTAAAGAAAGGGGGTCCTCCGCCGAGGGCGCGCTCCTGCCAGGGGCGCTGTCCACGCAGCTCGCACGTTAGCAGGGCCCGCGACCACCCGCCCCGAGCGCGCCCTCGGCCGCCGCGCGCCCGCAGCCAGCCCTCCGCCTCGGAGCCGCCACTGCTGCAACTTTGACAGGCGGGCGGCAAGTTGTGCCCACGCCCGGAGGGTGCGCTGAGCGGCCCGCACCCCCCGCCGGCCCGGCCCCGCCGCGACCCCGGCGCAGCCCTCGCCTTCGCGAGCGGCGAGGGAGGCGAGCACCGCCCGGGTCTGTACGTACCGGCCTCTCCCCCTCCCCCTGTGCCATGCCAACGTTTCAGATGCTTCGAGGATACACACTTCTCGCTCTTTCCCATTTGGCTCCCGTCGGGAGGGGAGACACGAAATAAACTCTGCTAATTATAAGGGCTGGGGAGGGAGGGGGCGACGGGAGAGGGGGTTGCCGCGTTACCCATCCTTTCCCTACGAATTCTGCTGCTTTAATTACAGAATCCTCGAGGACCGCACTCACTCGCCAGCCAGAGTTTCAAAGAGGGTTTTCTGCCTGCAGATGAAATGGCCTTTAGCCGCCCCCTCCCCTCTTTTTTTTCTTTTTTTTTTTTTTTCTTTTTTTCTTTTTCCTTTCGGTAACCAATATGTTTTCTATTACCCGGCCCTGCCGTGCCTGGCGGCCCGGCGCTCGCGGTGCAATGGGAGACGCCATGTTGGCTCAGCTCATAGGACCAAGTCAAAAGCGAGCTTCGAGGCAGAGTTTCACACGCTCGAGCTCCCCCTGACCGCCGCCCGCCCCCGCCCCCCCCGCGCCCGCGCCCGCGCCCGCGCCCGCCGCCGCGCGGTGCACAGCCAGGGACTGCAGCTCCGCGCGCCCGGCACCCGGCACCCCGGACTTTCCGGGGGCGCTGGCGGAATTCCGCCGCACGTAAGTGGGGGGCGGGGGCTGCGGGGGGGCGGCACTGTGCGGCGCGGCTGCCAGCTCGGAGCCCCCGGCCCTGCGAGCCCGGCGGATGCACACGCGGCCCGCGCCAAGGCCCCGGCCCCGGCCCCGGACGCCGCCCGCTAACTTTGAGCCCCGGCCCCTCCGCGGCCCAGAGAGAACTAATGCAGAAAGGCCGAGGCAGGGCGACCGCGAGCCGAGCGAACTGGCTGCTGCATCCCCCCCACCCCCCGCCCCCTGCGCGCGCGCGCACACACACACACACACACACACACACACCCAGCTCCGTCTTCCCCCAGGTTTGTTTGAAAGTGGCCAGAAGCAGCGATCGCCCCTCTCTCTCTCTCTCTCTCTCCTCGGACTATTGTTGCATTTCGCGTCTAACTGGGTTCTCTCACACCCCCCGAGCGCCAAGGGGAGGGAGGGGGAGCGGGTTGGGAAAAGAAATAAAGCGAGCTCAGATCAGATGGAAAGAAAAAAAAAAAAAAAAAAAAAAAAACCCAGCAAGGAAAAAGAGACACTTAAAGGGAAAGAGTCGCCATGTTTAGCAGCTTTTTAAAAAAGATCTCGTCAATTTCACACAGAACGCACTCGCTGGGTCCCAGCCCTCGTCTTTTGTCCAGTTCAGTTGCAGCAAAGATCTTTTGTTCTAACTCAGCGTGAAAAGAAAAACTTTCTTTAAATGCAATAAACTTAAACCAAACTCAAGACTCTAAACAGATCCTCCTCCGGCCACTCTAAACATATACAAGGGGTTTTGTTTTAACCGTTTGAAAAATTTTGGGTCCTGTTTTTCTGCCTTGCAGACCCCAAGCTCATTGCTGAAACTCAGAGAGAGTGAGAGAGAGGTTTCCAGTGACTAGAACACATGCTTAAAGCATAATAAAACAGGGACTTGTCTTTGCTTTGAAAATCATAAATTATAATTTAATGCCAATAATAATTTACAACAAATGGCTGTTTACAATAAACTAACACAAAACAAACAAGGAAAAGGGCCTGTGTTTTACTTATTAAAGAAACTTCACACACTCACATGGATAGCACTTGCAAGAGGAGAAAATAAACAACAACCGACAAACCTCGAGCTAAAAGGTCAGCAATATTCCGCCCTAAGAACATACTTATATTTATGTATGTATATATCTACAGAAAGAAGCTGGGGGTCAGATGGAGGACTCTGCTCAAGTGCACAAATCAGACAGTTTTTTCTGGTCTACATGTATTGACTGGAACTGAGTATCAAAGTTTAATACACTTTACAAAATGATCCCTTTCTTCCAGCTTCCCTACCCACCGCTTTTCAAATTAAACCACAACATAGTGAAGTGGGGGGGGGGGTGCTGGAAAGCCTCAGTAAGAACAAAATTGCAAGCTCCCACACACTGAGCTTCCTTCAAACCAGGAAAAGAGAGAGAGAGAGAAAAAAAACACCACCACCTCCAAAACAAAATTGTTACTACTTCCAAATCAGCACACCCTGTAAAGTTTCCTTCCTTCTTTCTTTCTCTTCTTTTTCTTAATTTGGCTTCTAAGGACAAAGGATCCCAAGAGCAGTACAGATTGTATCTACACAATCCGAAATGTCAAAATGTCGATGTGTTTTTATGTACATAACTCCAGTGGAAAAGGCTCCCTTGACCTGTGGTCATGCTCTCACAGAATGAACGTAAAGGGGGGAGGGGAAAGGCAGGCCAACGGCAAGTTATCATATATACACTAAAAACAGACCCTTCAGCGCTCTAAGCTATATCACTGAATTTGAAATCCTCTCAACAACCAAGCTAGATGAGAACCACAGAATATTTTTAAAAATCACACCTACTTAAGGAAAAACTCACTGCAAACAACTGCCCTCTATTTACAACGCTGTGATTAGCTTGCTAGAACTGTCTTTTGCTTAACTGTCAGAAATGTACAAAACAGTATTTTTTTCTGATCATAAAATAGATACTGATCTCAAGATTTCTAATACTTTCCACAATACCTTCCCTAAGCAGGCACTTACGTGTGACAAATATAAGGGCCTTTTTTTTTTTTCCTGGAAAATCCATTTTTAATTAAAAGGAGGATTAGGTGAATAGGGGTGGTTTACTATATCAGTATGGCACTTCCTAAACCATAGATAAACCATTAACTTTAGCTTCTCCCCTCCCCACCCCACGCACCCAAATTAAACAGGCAAATATACTAGTCCACCTTTGAACAAACTGACTCAGGGGAGTAAACAAATGGACCCCTGGCCCGGCTCAGCGAGAGCTCACAGGGGCTCTTCACGATGGAAAGACAGTGAGTGGGGACAGCCAAACAGATTTCAGATATCAAATAATATTTTAATTTCTGAATACTTTCAATTTTCCTTGGAATATAACACACAAAGACTCGACCAAACAATTCAGTTATTATAACTTTTACAGTATACAGAAATGTTGCACTTAAAAAAAAAACCTTCAGTTTTTTTTAAAACACAAACTGTAAACTCTAAGATACTGAATCAATCACGTTACCTATAAGTGCCAACAGTGTTATTTTGTCATGCTGATTTCAATGGTATTTTTTTTAAAAAGGGAAAATATCAACAATTATAATACAAAGGGTTTGCAAATATACAAACAGATAGAGGATTTTCATAACAATTCAGGAACTAAGCGGGACCCAATTCAAATTACAAAAGTTCACTTTTTATTCAAAACCTCAGCATGTGTCTTGGACACATTCCTTGGCTGCCAATAGATTCCACAGTTCATTCTCTTTCTTAAAATATTTTTAAAAAGCTAGGTTTGTTATGGTGTCTTTTGGGGGGGGGGCGGGGTAGGGGAAGTTAAGTGTTGTATGTGGTTCTTCCAGTTCTCAAATTAAGAGTGCTCAACTTCACCTAAAATTTTTGGTCACCACTTGTAAGTGCGTTTCCATCATCTTTGAGTTGTCTTTTAAAGTTTTATGTCTTCCTATGATATTTTCATGGACTCAGTTTTAATTCTTGCAGAACATATATTTTAAGGATACACAGTTTTTAAGAAGCCAAGATTATATCAAAACTTATTATAGAACCACAGAATAAACTGGTTTGGAACCAGAAAAGTACAAAAAAGAACAGCTAGAGGTACATAGACACAGGACAATTAATAATTTGGAAAAAAAAAAAAGACTTACTTTCTCCATTCTGCTAATTTTCTCCCAATCTCCTTAAATGCACTTTTAGCAATATTTTTCAAAAATTTACCAAAAAAAGAAAAAGACTAATTTCCTTTTTATACAAAAATGATAAGTAGCAAGTTGTTCTGACCGACACAGGAGTTTTTTTTTTAATGCATTCTGTAAAAGTTCATTTGACAGTCTTTTTTTTTTTTGAAATTCACAGTCCATTAAATTCTTCCCCTCTCTTCTTTTAGCAAACTTGTAACATCCTTTTATATCCTTTCTTAACAGAAGGAATTTAAGCAAACAAACCAGTCTTTTGCCTTTGCTTTCTCTCTGTTTCACTCCCCCTTATTTTGATTTATTATTTATTGAATTGCCATATACGGCCAGTTAAAACTGCTGCCGGACAGTAACATATCCCGGATGAGGGTTTCGATGGGGGTTTTACCTACCAAACGGACGAAAAACAATTGCTCTATGACTGAGGAGGAGACCGTGCGGAGGGAAGGGAGGCGAAGTAAAAGCTTTCCGAATCGTGTTGGTTGGTTGGGGTACTGGCTCCTAACGTATTCTTCCAAAGCACACTGGGACTTTTCCTGCAAGCTTTCCACATGGGCTACATCAGAGAGACCACAGGCATCTGGAAGAAAGTTTAAAAAAAAAAAAAAAAAAAAAAAAAGAAGAGGAAGAAGAAGAAGGAGGAGAAGAAGAAGAATTCAGTCATCAGATTAAGAGGTTTGAAATGGGTCACATGAGGTGTGTGTACAGTGCTCTGTCAAACTGCC
This sequence comes from Canis aureus, assembly GCF_053574225.1. NCBI lineage: Eukaryota > Metazoa > Chordata > Mammalia > Carnivora > Canidae > Canis > Canis aureus. Next base: position 44,969,045 of record NC_135612.1, read on the forward strand.
CCAACCGGAGTGGGAGCAAATGCCTCTGTACTGAAAACTTGGGCGGAGGGGGGGTGCTGGGGGGGGGGTGGGGAGGAGGAGGAGAGCACGAGATGATCCTGGGCTATTTGCTTTAAAGTCAAACACAGCTCAGTGCACTGCAAGGCTTTCACTGTCCCAGTCCTCAGGCGTGGTCATCACTGGGAGGCCCAAGCAAAGTGCATTGGATGAATCTGGCTCAAGTCAGTAAACAGACAAACAGATGAAACCCAAACTGCCAGTCCTCCTCCCCCTCCTCCTCTGTAAATAATAGTTTGGCTTATAATTATATAGTGGGGGGGGGGGGAGGGAGGGCAAAAACCTGGCCCAGCCTCTAGTAATGGCGTCCACGACCCAGCCTCAGATTCTCCCCAAAGAGGGCGACTCATTTTTCTCCAGTCTTTGAAACTGATTTAAGTGGCCCTTTAAAACTGATCTTGTCAGTATAGGCTATTGAAGGGCAGCCATGCAAACTGTGATCTCTCTGTTCATTTGAGCTGTTTCTTTTCCCCTTTTTCTTCTCTCTCCCTTTCTCTTCTACCCCCCTTTATTTATTTATTTTTTTAAAAACCCAGGTCCCTCCAAGAAGAAACCCCTCCCTGTTATCTTCAGGAAAACACTTTTTCTCTTTTGGGTATGTGAAAATACAAAAAAGAAGTGCCTTTGAAATGAGAGGTTTCTCAGTGAAGGCGGTGCAGGTTGTGACCTGACCTTTTTGGGCTCCCCAGACAGGACTGGGGCTAACACATGCAGACTGTGAATCCTTAAAACAGATATTTGAAAACAGCCGCCACTACTTCCACCCCCAAGAACCAGAGCACACATGCAATTTCCTCATGTGTGTATCTAGGACTCCTCATGTAAAGAATGCATAGGTGTCTGTGGTCAGGAATTAAAAGATCTGTTTGCATAGGACTCCCTCCCTCTGCGCTGGTACACTGTGTGTCTCCCTACGAATCAGATAAGAGGGACCTTTATCTCTTTGTGAGGCGATTTGCATTCTCCACACAGGCCTCTACATTTTGCAAATAGTAATAAATTAAACTGTGACGACAGTATCAGGCATTTCTTTCCTTGAAAGACCAAGGGTAAGACTAAGAGCTAACAATGATATGGAGAAATTAACAACACCCTCACCTTCTGGGATCATGGGCTGGGTTGTAGTAGGATTGTGGGATGAGGGGTGAGGGTGGCTATGGGGTAGGGGAATATCCTGTCTGTACATTTGCATCAGGCAAATGTTCTAGTTATGACAGTTCCCCTGAGAAAAATACTCCAGATCCAAGCCTCTCTCCATACAGCTTTTCCTTGCCAGACACTGCCCTTTAATTGATTACCTAAGGACTTTCAAAGGCAGAATTTGGGGTGGCTCTGTGTGTGTGTGTGGGGGGGGGGAGATGGTTTATGTGTGAAAAGCAGCAATGCATAACAGACAGTGGGTTAAGGACTCAGAACCTGCAATCGATTGAGCTAATGACTTGGGTCCCCAGATTTCCTTCACACAATAAGGAAGAGACTGTAGATCTTTTTGTCCGCCACAAGAACTACACAGCTCTCCCAGTGTCCTGATTACAAGCTGTTTTAAAAACTGCAGTTTCTAGGTTCCAAGCCCTGCCAACATCCGACTGATTCTGATTCTGGATTGGGAACCCCTCTTCCCTCTCAGCCATGACAAAGGGATCAGCTGACAACTCAGACCAAGAATGTGGAGGGGGTGATTTCCACCCACCTGGGATAGGCTGAACTCAGCCTGGAGGCAGCCAGAAGGCTCAGGTGTGGCCCAAAGTGGGAAGTCAGACACCTTCAAAAATCATTTGGCCTCAAGAGTTAATTAATATTAGATCTATTACTCACACAGGTTAAACTACATACAAACTAATTAGGTTTCATAATGCAGTCAATGATGGTTTTATATCTCTGGCAACATTCGTATCCAGCCCAAGTTGGCATACACTTTGGGTTGTTTGAAAATTGCCTTAAGTGTTTGCCTGGGCAGAAGCAGCAAGAGGCCAGAGTCTTCAACCCCTTGCAGACAGTCTGGCTAGCTAGGATGGCCTCTTTCTTCCCCTTGCCCCTTCCTGACTGCTCTTCCTGCTCTCCTGGCAGTTTGTATTGTTTTAATAAGAATATGATTTTGAAAATTGCTGCCCTCAGGTTGGATTTGCCTGGAGCTCCAACTCCTACTGAGTTAGCAGACAAACTTTTCCCCTGCAGGGGCAAACTTTCCCCTACAGAGATGATGCCAGGATGGTTCCAGTGCCCAGAGGCATCTCCTAGAGGCTCAGCCAGGGTGACAGGGAGAGAGAGAGAGAGAGAGAGAGCAAGCCATGGGGTAGAGGAGATTGCACAGGCTCTGCTGGCCCAGAAGGCCTGGGCTAAGGGAGGGAGCAGGAACATGCATGCATCCCAGTCTGGCAGGCCCGAGAGGCTTCCCCATGGCCAATTTTGAGAGCCTGTGTGTCTGAAGCAGCCTTTCTGAAGTCCAGCCTTCCTCTCTTATCCCCAGGACAGGCGTGGTGAGGCCCAGCACCTATACACAAAGTTCCCACTCCAAGTTGCACTCAACAGTGCGGCCTTTCAAGGGGGAGGCTGGCCTCACTCTGGGGACTGCCAAGTTCTCTGGGCCCTAACCCTGAGCTAGGAGTCCTTGGGCATGACAGGACAGGGCTCCTTCCTACCTGAGGTGAACAGGACTATGGCCTTGAGACAGCTGTACTCGGCGGAGTCGACGTGCAGCGCTTTGAGCTTCTCCACTTGCTCTTGGAAGATCCGTATGTGGTCCATAAAGGCGACCACTCGGTCGGCGGACATGGGTGAGGCGTGTAGGCCTGCGGCGGCCAGGAGCGGGGCGACGTGGAGGGGCATGGAGCACTGTGCTGCATTCAGCACAAACAGCTCGCTCCAGGTGAGGCGAAGCAGGGCCACCTGGTCGGTGATCTGCAGGTCAGGGAAGAAGGGGATGTTCCGGGCCCACTCGACGGCGCTGAAGAGCATCCGCGCGGCCAGTTCGCAAATGTTCTCGATGCCCATGATGTTGTTGGGCTGCATACACTGGCTGCCGAAGCGCGACGTGGGATAGGGCTCGGCGCGCAGCAGCAGAGAAATATATCCGGACAGGTACGAGTGGCAGTTGAGAGGGTCCCCGTTGGTCAGCGCAAACTGCCCGTGGGTTGGCTGGGTGGGCGGCATCCTGCCCCTCTGCACCGCTGCGGGGAGGAAAGGAGACACCCCGCAGTTAACAACCAGCCTCGCTTTCCGGCTCCCCTGGCGGGGTCTGCCCCAGCCCGACCCCCCACCTGACCCGGGCCCCCTGGCGCTCCCGAACCGGCAGGCCTGCCCCTCTCTCAGCAGCGCGCCAGGGCCACAGACCTGGAAGTCGCCGGGAGCCCGGCAGCACTCCTCTCAAGCCGCCACCCAGGCAAGCCCTGGCGGCCAGAGCGGCACACTTGGCCTCCGAGGCCCGCTCGGGGCTGGGCCGCCGCGGACCCCGAACTGACCACTCTGCCTCGGGGTCCCGGGCCCTGCGCGCGGGATGGAGCGTTCTGGGGGGCATCTTTCTTCTTTACAGCTAAACAGCTGATATTTCTTATTGATTGGAGGAGAGGGAGCGGGAGGGGCGAGTCTGGGGGGAGGGTGAGACGCTTTTGCGAAAAGACACCAGGGTTCACCCCAGACGGCCTGCGGCACCCCGGAACGACTCCCACTCGAGCCCCGCAGCCCCGGTCCCAACCCGGCGGGGGACCCCCCCCCCCCGCCCCCACCACGGTGGGAGACCAGCGGAAAGCCGAGGTCTGGCGGCAGCCTAATCAGTGCGCTCGAAGAAAGAGAGACGGAGGGAGAGGGCGGAGAGAGAGGCCGGCCGAGGAGAGAGGAAGCCGGGGAGCAGGCGGGGAGCGGGCGGCCGGCGCCGGCGCAGCCAGGGTAGGGCCCGAGAGGGCCGGGGAAGGCTGGTGAGGCTCGGGCTCGGGCTGTTATCTGACGCTGGACCGGGAGAGTCGCTCTCGCAGAAACACAAAGAAAGCCCGGCGTTCGCTCGCCCTAGCCCGGAGCCCGCGCCCGGCGCCGAGCGCGCCATTGGCCGAGCACGGCTCGCGGCGCTCGGCGAATTTTATATCACAAAGACCCAACTCGCGCAGAGCGAAAGCAGCCGCCGAGGGCCCCTCGCCCACCCTTCCCTGCTCCCTATCGCGCTCTCCTCCTTTCAAAAGTGAAAGGAAAAAAGAAAACAGAGGTATTTTTTTTTTTTTAAAGCAGAATGTTAATCCATGGAGGGTCACATGAGCGCTGCCCGAGCAGCAGCGTTAATACGGCGAAGTGCATAAAATTGCCATTTGTAATTTGAACCTCCTGTACAAAAGTACAATCTCAGGTTGTTTTTTTTTTTTTTTTTTGAGAGGGTGGGGGCTGGGGAGAGGGGTGGGGAGGAGGGACATATGTTGAACATGCAGGAAAAACAAGGGGGAGAGAGAGAGAGAAATCGAGAGGAAAGGCAGAGAAGTAAACCAGGCTTTAAAACAACAGACAACACCCCATCCCCTCGCAGAAAGGCGAACTCGAATGAACTCGCAATCAATGCAAAGAAAATGAAACAGCCCGAAGAGAAAGTAGAGGAGGAAATCAGTCGGCCAAAGCATGCGGAATTGGGGGTCTGGGTTCCAGTGCAGAACTTGCTTCTAGTATAAAACCCCTTTCAGCTGCAATACGAAGAGAAGAGCTTGGGGCTTCTGCGTCCTTACCCAGAGCAGGCTAGCCAAACGTACCCAGGGCCCCGGGACCCCAGGCGGGGAGGGGGGTGTAGAAATGAGAGGCCGATACCTTCCCGTCTCATGCCCACTTTGAGGCACTTTTTGAGGCGGCAGTACTGGCACTGGTTGCGGTGGTGCTGGTCGATGGGACAGTTCCGGTTGGCGCGGCACGTGTAGCTCAGGTTCCTCCGCACGCTGCGCTTGAAGAAGCTCTTGCAGCCCTCGCACGTGAACTGGCCGTAGTGCTTGCCGCTCGACTTGTCCCCGCACACCACGCACTCGATGTGCTGCTGCTGCTGCTGCTTGTCGCCGCCCGGGCCGCCAGGGCCGCCCTGGCCACCGGCCGCCGTCTGGGCCGGCGTGCTGGCCGGGCCCCCTTGGCCCGGCGTCTGTGGCGTGTGCGGGGCGCCAGGCGGCGGGCCGGGCACAGGCGGAGCCTGCGAGGCCTGGCTGCCCTGCGAGCCGGGCACCTCGTCCTGGGGGTCTCGCCACGTGCTGACTACCATTGCCATATCTATGGGGGCCGCGTCCGGACTTCCTGCTCCCCTGGCTGCGGGCGGCGGCGGCTCCCGGGTCTCGGGCTCCGGCGCGCCGCCTTTTGTGTGTGCGAGGGTGCGAGAGGGCGCGGGAGGGCGCCCCGGGTGGCTCGGGGGCTGGTTGGTTGAGGTTGATTAGTTTTTCCTTTTTTGTTTCTGCTTTTGCAAAGTTTTGTCGATTGCTTGTCTGGCCCGGTGTGTTTGTTTTGTTTGTTTCCCTCGGCTCAGCTTTGTTGGTTTCGGGGGGCTTTCCGCCCGGAGGGGAGGGGAAGGGGCCAGGGGAGAGAGAGTGGGAGCAAAACGTGGAGAGAGAGGGAGGGGAGGGAGAGCTGCAAGTCGATTGTCTGGCTTCAAGACAGAAGTAGGAGGCAAAAAAAAAAAAAAAAAAAAAAATCTCTCCAAAGATCTCGCTCGCTCTCACTCTCTCCCTCCCTCTCTCGTTCACTCTCTCGCTCTCAGAGCTGGTGTGCCGAGGAGTTGGAGTAGGAGGAGGAAGAGGAGGAGGAGGAAGAGGAGGAGGAGGAGGAGGAGGAGGAGGAGGAGGAGGAGGAGGAGGAGGAGGAGGAGGAGAGGCGACTGTCCGGGGGCCAAGTCCAGGGCAGCCCACAGTCAGCCATTCAGGAAAGCCATCGAAATCAGGAGGACTGGGAGAGCGGAGGCGCCGGTCGCGGGCGCGCCCAGAGAGCCGGGCAGGCCGGGGCGGAGGCCGGCGGCCCGCGGAGTGGCCGGAGCGCTGCCCGGGTCCGGGGGAATCAGCATGAAAGTGGTCCGCGTCGGGCGCTGCGCGGCGTCGTCCTGGCGCTGGGCCGCCGCCGCCGCCTGCCACGGGCGCCCGGCGCGCGCCTCGCTCGCTCTGGCCGCCGCCGCCCGCTTTCGCCGGATGGAGGCCGCTCGCCGCTCCCTGCGGGCCGCCCGGGCCGCCGCCGCCGCCGGAGCCGCCGCCGCCGCCGCCGAAGCCGCCGGGTCGGGCCCGGAGCCGCCGCGTCTAGCGCCGCCGCCGCCGCTGAAGCCGCTGCTGCCGCTGCTGCCGCCGCCGGAGCCGCTGCTGCTGCTGCTGCCGCCGCCGCCTCACACACATAGGGAAAGAGTCAACTCGCCGGCGGCGGGGGAGAAATGATAAAAGAGAGAGAGGAGGGCAGATCACCACCTAGAAGCACATCCTTCGTGCGCAGAGGGGGGAGAAAAAGACGGAGAGAAAGAATGAAAGAAGGGAAAAAAGGCAGCACGGCACCCGGAGAAAGGAGGCAACTCGGGGAGAGGAGGAGGAGGAGGAGAAAACACACACGCGCGCACGCACACACACACCGCGGAGAGAAAAGAACAGAGAATCAAAGTGATCAAATATGCTAAAAAGGGGGGCGCGGGAGGGAATGCGATTTATAGGCGCCGGGGCTGGCAGAAGTGGCTTCTCCGCGATCAGCTCACTGAGCTCTCTATATAGTGAACTTTGACACGACTGCTGCAACTTAGCGCACGTTGCCATGGAGACGGCGCGCCTTATAAGGCAGCAGCCGGGGTTGGCCTGGCCAGGCGCGCGCGCGCCGCCCCCTCGTCGTCATTGGCCGGAGCGCGGCGGCCCCGCCATGGCGGCCGCGGGCTCAGCCCGGTCCTAGCGCGAGCGGCGTCGCGGCCGCCGCGCGGGGCGCGCGGGGGGCCCCGGGGGGCGGGGAGGGGGCGGCCGCGCCGCCGCCGCCGCCGCCGCCGCCGCCGCGCGGGGGATGGGCCCGGGCCGGCCCCGGGCGCGCGGCCCCCGAGCTCTCCAGGAGGCACCCCGCGCCGGAGGTTTCCGCCCCGGCGGGGAGAGGAGCGCGGCGCGCACACACAACGCCTCTTAAAGGCTCCGCGAGAGGCTTCGGATGGAATCGAGGGCTTCGCCTCCCGCAACTTGGCGCTGCCGTGAAATCCGTCGCTCGCGCACCACCCGGGACTCCCGGCGCATCTCTGTGCCCACCATGCCAGAGAGAGAGAAAAGTTCCCCGGTTTCTTTGAAGAGGGGTGGTGGGTGGGGGGGTGGGGGTGGGGGGGGTGGGGGAGGAAGGTGCCGCGAACCGAGCCTGGAGGCACTTTCCAAACGAAAAGATTTGGCCAAATCCGGGTGATGGTAGACCCTGCTCTTAATCAACTCTGATCACTTGCTTGGTTTTGTGGCTTTTTTCTTTTTATTTATTTTTTTTTCCCTTTTTCGAAGAAGAAGAAGAAGAAAAAAAAGAAACAAAAGCCGTTTAGCCTCTGTCTTTTCCTTGTAGGGTTAACATTTCACAGGTATGTGGCCTGACATTTTAATTGCTCACATAAAGCGTCTCGGATGCTGAGAAGCACAAGTAGACTTCATCTCATTGTCATGACGCAATTAAAATCAATTTTCCTCAACTTTATTCCCTCTCATTAGTTATAGCTAACTCTCAAGCCACGGTCCTGCCACATACCCAAGGGTGGAGAGAGGTGAATAGACCGTCCTGCCCGCTGATGGACAAGCGGAGGCAGCCTCCCAGCCTCCCCTGTGCATATACCCTCTGTACACACATGTAAGCGCACATGTATCAGATGCACATTTGTCAATGTACACAGACAAAGGCTTCAGCGACCGAGCTTCTAGGTCATGGAACAGTTGAGTACCAACTTCATTGTTCCTCAAGTTCCTTTTAAGCATCCATAAAGTCATTAAAACACAACCCGAGATTCTGCTCCAAATTGGGAATAATACCAAGTACAACTCAGGAGAACCACACACAAGCCACAGTCTATCTCAGGAGATTCAGTAAGAACAACTTCATAGCCTGTGCCATTCCGTTCAATGTGCTAAAATCATCAACAGGGGATGTGTCTCCGAATTCCAGGGCGTTTGGTCTTAAACATCAAACATCTAGAATTGACCCCACAGAATGCACTGTATTTCAACGCAGTAACCTTTCGGTTTAATCAAAGGGAAGTTAGTGAATTGTAATTATTCAACATATATGGAACAACATTTTGACACCCTCATACACATTTTTTTGCAGCAAGAAAAACTGTAAACTGGCGAGCCAGCCAGGTTTATGAACAATTAGAATATTTTACACAAAACACGCTGAGCTTTAGGAAACATGAACACATATAAAGAGTAAATTAATGACCACAGGAAAGCCTCCTTGATAGTTCAAAAAAATCGACGAGATGAGAGATTTTTTTTTTAAAAGCATGAACCAGACATGTAATTGACCTGTGCTGGTGTGCACTTTGCATTCAGTATCCTTTACACACAGGCAGAATATAAGGTAAGTACTAAGTGAAGATGTAGGCAGACAGGGGCCAGTTTTTAGGGAAGGAGAAACCCCCCTTCATTCATTCCTGGAACCTTCCTAGCCCTCACCCTTTCTCCGATAAGATAAAATCACGTATTTCACTAAAGCTGCAGGTGCTGGGATTATTTGAAAGTTGTAAAAAAAATAAAAAATCCAACTATAGTGGACCCTGAACTATCAGAAAGCTGGTGTGTAATGAGATTGCCACAGAGAGAAGGCAGGCTGAGAATTTCAGGTTGATTAGAGACACAATATAACTTTCTCTTAAGGAGGACAGAAGGATGGAAAAGAAATCATTTCAGAGAAGGGTTTTTTGTTGTTGTTGTTTTCTTCCCTTTCAACCCCTATGATTCAAGGGATTGCCTAATGCTACAAATGTCAGTAGATTAGGGGCAAACTCAGCAGAGATGTGGCGGGGCTGTGTTGAAATAGGAAATCTAATGGGCATACCCATCTCAATTTAATAGAAGATGGGAATAATTGATTGTAGGGAAATCTTAATCTCGCCTCTTGAGTGCAGACACTTCTATATAGCAAGATCACCTTTTCCAGACATGCAGTGGGAAATTTTTGACGAGGAAGAGCTTCCAAAGAGATTTTTGGTATTTGAAGTGCGGTCTGATGGCCTCTGGTTTAAAATGAAGAATTTCCCAATCTCTTACAGAACTGAAGCCTGCTAAAGCACACAACCACAGGGCTGCCATGAAGTCCGAGGTGTTTCAGTCTGTATTTTAGGATTCATTCAGTTATGGGGCTGCTATTAAAAATCCAATAAATAAATAAATAAATAGCCATATCAATTGTAGTTAATTTGACTGCACATAAGAAGAGGAAGGACTGCAGACTCAAGGGGGAAAAAAAAACCAGGGGAAAATATTTTAAAATGTCTTCTTCAGAGATGCTCATTTCCCTTGAATAAACAGCTCTAAGACTAAAAGATAAATATCAATATGTCGTTACTGTTCAAAAAAAAAAAATCCAGCCCAGTCTTTTATTGTAGATGTAAATTTATTTTAATGAGAGGAATGGCAAGCTTTAATTTGGCCGCAGAAAGTTGGAAAAACATTTGTTTTACTCTGGTGGAAAAAAAAAAAAAAAGGAAAGTAAACCCACCCAGGAATATGATTTTCTTGCAGAAAGTGGCCTGATGGCTGTAATTCTCCACAAATTAAATCACAATATGAATACAGACCCCAGCAAATGCCGAGTTTAACTCTGAACTCAGTAGAAACCAGTTCTGTCCACCAGGATTCATTGAATTCCTCCTTTCCCTCAATCTAGTCCGTGTGTGTTTTTCTCTTCCACCACACTGGAGCTCCATGAATAGGGAAAGGGGCTTCCATTGTGTCCCTCTGAACTTCCAAGTCAATGCAATTTTTAACCACTGGCTTGTGGTACTTTGAAAATCACCAGGGGCTGTCAGAGTTGGGTCCTCTGAAAAATTTACAGTGCTAAATCAGAGCATATGCTGGGAGGGAAAAAATTGCCTAAGATTGGAGCAAGTACAGTATCTGTCTGCCCCCTAGTGTAAGAGTCCTCGCTGCCTAAAATTCAACTTTAAAAGAAAAGGAGCTCTTAAAGGGAAACGACTTTGAGCTCACGTAGGCATAGGAGAATGAAACTTCTGTACATTTTAATCTGAATAATTCTTCAGGATTTAAAATTAATTGGCTCTAGCTTGGTTGGACCGGACTCGGATCTCGCCACCTCTGCGTTTCCCGAGTCACTGGCGGAGAGGTGATGATTTTTTTTTTTTTTTCCCTCTCTCTCTCTCTCCCTGAACTGGGTTTATGTGCGTCCCCCTCACCCCCTCCTCTCTTTTTCTTTCTCTGTCTCTGTCGTCTCTCTCGCTGGCTTTTTAAAAATGAGGAACCGTTCCTTGAACGTTCTGGACAGAGCACAGAATTGCTTCTTAAGTCAGCCCGACGCGGTTGCAATAGACAGCAAAAAGGTAAACGTTTGCCTGAAATCCGCACGCCAGCTCCACCACCCCGCCCGATGGTGAGTACCCTTCGCGTTGCGATTCTCCTCCTAGCTTTAGCCGAGCGCTCGCCTCCCCGAGCCGCGGCCGAGGGCGCCGGGCACAGCTTTCCTCCCTCCCTGCCTCACTGCCTGTCACTTGCACAAGGTTGCAAAATGAAGCGCAGAGGCAAATCAAACAGTAAATTCTGATACTTCGCGCAAGCCTCGCAGCTCCTTTGCTAGAAAACCGAGTCGTCTGTGGCTTGGAAAAAACACGCTTCTAGGACTGGCTTTTAGTTTGCTCTATCGAAGGAAATGAGTTTGAGGAGACAGGACGAGTAGATGGGGAGGCACCGCAGTCTTTACGCTTCGGTTTAATCATATTTTGGCAGCTTTGCAATTGTATTTTCCCCCCCTTCCCCCCTCCACCACCTCTCCTATCACACACATGTAATAAAATATGGCAATGCATTGAATTGACTGTCCCCCCCACAAACCCCTGAAACCACAGACCTAGGCATTTCATACACGTTAGCAAACCGATTTTTTGAAAAGCCCCAAGTCATCCCCAGCCCCACACAGCACAAGGAGAAAAGTGAGAAAGGAGAGAGAGAGAAAGAAAAAAAATACTGTAAGTAAACATACCAAAACCATATTTGCCTTGTTCAAGGTCCCAAACCGCTTGCATCTTCCTTCTAAACTGGAATAACTCTCCTTTAGTTTGGCGGGTGAAATAAACGCTTTGTTGGCCCCCTGAAAAGATGTGTCTTTGATAATTAAAGAGAATCTCCTCCTCGGTGTTTATCTAAGCGATTGTGCAAACTGATAAAAAGTAGGCACTAGCCTGCAGGGAAAAAGAGGGAAGGTGTAGGGAGAGATCTTCCACCTCAAGGAAGTGCTTCCCCATGTATTAGGCGTTCTCAGCCCTGGAAAACCCTGCACACTAACTTTAGAGAGACGAGGTTTCAGGGAGCTTTGTACATAGCTGCTGAGGAATGCAAGCCTCGCCTTTAAGAAAAAAAACCCCAAACCGTAGGTAGGAGATGTCTGGAGTGATCCTTGTCTCTCATCTCATTCCTTAGAAGGAAGAGTGCGTTGTTACACCTTGTTTGGGGCTGGAAAGACGAGACTTTAAAAACACCCGTCCAATTGAAAAAAATCTCCCAACTTAATGAGTTTAGTCGGAGGCTGGAGCAAACGGCTCAGCCTCAGCAGAAAACCGCCAACAACTATGGGCGATATTGCAAAGCAAGACGACCCGAGGCACAGCCAAATTCCACTGTTTGGGGTCGAGAGGGATGGAGGCTAATCCTAAAGCAAGTTGGAAAAAAACAGAGGTGGGAGAGGAGGGGGAAAAAGCAGCAGCCTAGCAGACTGGCAGACAGGCTCCCCTCACCCTGGATCAAAGATAGAACTTGAAACAGGAAGGCAACATTTTTCTTAGGAATCCGTTGGAATCCTCATTTTTCTACTTTTAACTCGTGTCCCCCCAAGTGATTTTTTCCCCTTTCCCCTGCAGATCTGTGTCCCCCCCTTTCCAGTCCCCATTCTAGAACTTTCCTGAGGAGGAAACCTATTTCTTTTGGGGGGAGGGGTTCCCAATTTCAAGTCTTCAATAATGAATGCTTAATTAACCCCCTCCCTTCACCCACCCTCCCACATGAAAAAAGGAAGCAGGAATACAGTAACTAGAGAAAATTGAGAATAAACTATGTTGCCTCTTGCAGTTTTAATACAGTTTTAACTAATGGATTTTTTTGTTTTGTTTTAAGAGAAGAATAATGGGGAAACACGGATCTTTTATTTTAGGAAACTGTTATGGTAAGATGTATGTCAGACTTGACAAATGGAACTAACGCTCTTCGGCTGCTTCTTGTCCTTGTCTTAAACAGGAATTAAGTTAAACACAGTGCTGAATGTTAATTACATGTTTACTGGCTAATGAAAATTACAAATGGTTTTGCCACCTCAAACAATGATGAAAACTCTGAAGACACTGTAATTATATACTTTGAGGGAAATAACTCAGAATATTGATCATAAGAAGTGTAAATCTTTTTTTAACTATTCATTAATACCATAAATATGGGCTACAGAAGTTTTTCCTTGTGGTTTGTCTCATCATTTATATCGAGTGGATGGATGGTGAGGCTTCTCTGGGGAGGTGGTGAACTCATTCTCTTGTAGAAGGAGGCCACTTGTGTAACTCAGGGGTGCCCCCCTCCCTTCCGCCCCCGCCCCCTTTAACCCCAGCAGAAGGTCGGGGGATAGTTCAACAGGGGGGCCGGGCTCAGGGCAGGTGAAGGTGATCGCTCCCCAGCCTCTCCCCTCCCCTGCCCTCCTCTCTCCTCTTCTCCCTTCCCTGCCAGGTCTGATCAATGTCCGCCTTCCCCAGCCTGGGCGCCCGTCAGATAACCTGGCACTCGGGTTCCTTATGGAGGACAACTCACCGCAACCCAGCCACGCTGCCCTGACAACTTAAGTTCCTTCCTTCTGAGGTGGCTAGGGCAGTCCTTTGCAGGCGAAGACGACAGCGAAGGGAAAAAACCCATCGAGGTGGAGGGGGTTATTGGGTAAGGTGGCCGGGTGGGGGAACCAGAACTAGTTTCCCTGGGTTGGGAGTAGAGAAGTGTTTTTTTTGTTGTTGTTGTTGTTGTTTTGTTTTAACTTTGGCCTGAGTTGTAACTCTGCATTCTGTAGCGTGGTAGCCACTCCGATCTTGGGGGTCAAAGGTGAGGGCTGCACTAACCCTAAAAGGCTTGTCTGGCCAGGCCAGAAGGCCCAGCGTGCAGAGAGGTGGGGGTGTTGTCAGCCAGGCTGCCCGAGGCTTCGGAGGGGGTGTCTATGAAACCCAGACGCGAGGGGCACAGCACCGAGAGCTGGGTTTTAAGTGCAATATTGAGGATTTTTAAAAAGTGCCCTAGGCTTGTGGGATTGGACTCCTCTTTTTCCCTGAGAATTCCCAAGGCGCTGGTCTTTGTCTTACAAGGAATGGAGTTTCTGAATGGTGTGAAAGGGACAGAGAGGGTCGCTTCAAATCGATTTTACTTGTCCTTTCTGTCTTTTCGGATCAACGCCCTTCAATGGGCACAGAGGTGCTCTTTCAACCAAAAACTTGTGCTACATTTTCTGCCTGTATTGGTGCTAAATACAATAAGCACTGGGCAGATTTTTTTTTCTTTGCTCTCCAAAGCAAGAAAGCACCCTAATTAAATTGTTTTATATGGACAGTCAAGACGGACCAATTAAGTATGCATTAGTATAAAGATATAGTCTGCAGATAAGGCAGTTTAGAAAATCAGGAATAGGACAAAGGAGAGGGCGCTAGCCTCGGGGAGGGGTGCGTGGACCCAACAAGGTCGCTCACCTTCCTCCCCGGGCCCAGACGCCCTGGCCCCAGGTGAGAGGGGAGCAGGCCCGCTAACAGGTGGGCAACGGCGTTGGCGTCGCTCAGGCCCCAGCCCCCGGGCCGAAGAGCGGTGGAACCCAAGGGGTTAGCAGCCCTCCCATCTCCCCGCTCGCTCGCTCGGACAATGTAGTCGTCCGAGGTGGCGGGTCCCGCAGGAGAGGCGAGAGCGTGGCGCGTTCCGGGTCGGGCCCACCTCCTGGTGTGCAGGTCCAGGGCGCGGTCTTGCAGTGACGGTGTGCGCCCAGGGAAGACCGGGAGGGCCCGGGGACGAGGACACCGCCACTGCGGCGGCCGCAGCCCCCTGCCACCCAGGATCAGGGTAGGAGGCCCCCTTCCAACACATCCAAGCTCAACGCCTTTTCGCTTCAAAGGAAACGGGAGCTTCTCTGCGAGGAAAGTAAAGTTCCCACCCGACGCCGTCCAGCCCGAGGGGCGTCGAGGACCAGCCCCAGAAATGGGGGAATGACCGAGGGTCGGAGAAAAGGTAGCGAGAGTGGCTCCTCGATGGGCGAATGGAGCTGCGGGCCTCCCCATCCTCTCTCCGCCCTCTGAGGTGTGGGCGGGCCGAGCGCACCTCGCCCCGAAGGCGACGACCCCCGGAGCAGGGGCCTGGGCCTCCCCGCGTCGCGGCGCAGGGCTGTGATAGGTGGTCCCCGGGCCGCGGGGGCGCGAGCGCAGCGCGCTGCGGCGGGAAGGGCGCGCGGGGCGCACGGGGCGCCCTGGGTCGGGGGCGGAGGGGGGTGGGAAAGAGCGGAGGCGAGAATTAGAGCCTGGGGAGGTGGCTGAATGTCAAAAGTAAAAAGGTTGAAAAGCCAATTTTCCCAGCGCGCTTTCGCCCCCTTTTGCTGGTTGCCGAGGCCGTAAATCAGCGGCCGGCGGCGAGGGCGGGAGGAGCCCCCTCGGCGGGCTCTGCGCGGCCCCGCCCGGACCGTGCGCACCTCCCGGTGGTCCCCGAATCGATCCGAAGCCTAGCTGAGGATGTCACCGCACTAAATATTTACTGATCACACACAAGTAGCCGGGGCTCGAATGATTTTCCTCTGTGAGGAGAGCGCAGAGAGAAGGGTAAATCATTTTATTAGTGTGGATAAAGCCCAGAGCACACTCCGGGCTGGAGTGTTTTAAGATGTGTCTTCAACGGGATGAAAAGAGTTAGGGAAATCGATACGGAGTGATTAGAAGCCCCCGGGGTGGCGGAGGGGGCCCAGGCTTTCAGGGATTTGGCGAGGCTGAGAAGGGGGAGCAGCCCCCGAGGGGCGGGGGGCGGCCGGACCACCGCCAGGGAGCTCCCGGGCGCAGGCCTCCGTCCCTCTCTGCTCGACGGGAGACGCGAGGGCGCGGCAATCCGCCGCGGCCGGGCTTCCACGGGCCACCGCCGCGGAAAGGTTGCGCGGGCCGCCCCAGGGCCGGAGCTTGAGAGCCACGTTGCGAGTGGCAGTGGTCAGGTGGCCACTGGAGCGGAGGGCAGGCCCGGCGCGGGGACGCTGGCGGGTTCCCCCACGGCGCGGTCTCCGCAGGCGATCTCCTGGAATGAAGGTGTGACCCAGACGGGTTGCATTTTTCCGCCCCAGCCGCGACCCGCAGCATCCTCGAACTTTCTCCTTGATATAGCTCTGTCCCCTTGCTCTTTTGATGTTCCGAGAGAGGACGCAGCGGCCCAGCCCCGCTGGCTGCCTGTCCCTCCCACCCACCCAGTGTCTAGGGCGGCCGCCGGGTGGCGGAACCCGCTGCGGACCACAGGGCTGGTGGATTCCAGGTTCGGGGCTCCTGGGCAGGTGTGAGGAAGTCTGAGGCTGACGAGGACGAGGGCAGGGGCAGGGTGACGTCCACCGGCGAAGCCCCCAGGGCGGGAAATTCCCTTCTGGGGGGTATGGAGCCACACTCCAGCCCCGGAAACCGGTCTGTGGCCCCAGGGCTGGGTGCAGGAGCCCCAAGTGGCACAGGGGCGAAGGCTCGCAGGGTTCGCCGAAGTCAGCAAGGCTTTGGGGCGGCTGGTGGAGGGGGCGCAGTTTGCTGGGAGGGAGAGGAAACCTTGTTCCCAAACTCAAGCAGCAAAGTCCTGGCGTGAAAATGGCTTTTCACTTCTAGAAGCAGGAGCCTCGCTGGCTCCTGTGAGCAGACCTCGAGGTTCGACACAGCTGCAAATAATCAAGAGGACACTAATTTTGGGGGGAAAAGGAGAGGCGGAAGGTGACGAAAGGGGAGAATTTCTTTGGTTTCTTCTTCCTTTTCCAGCACCTGACCTTCTCTTAAAAATCTGCTCTTTCTGAAGAAGCTGAGGAATTTATTTATTTATTCATTCATTCATTCATTCATTCCTCCTCCTCCACCCCCCCCCCCCCCCCCCCGCCCATGCACGATTTTCTTGACAGCTTGAGGAATTCAGTTGAGGTTGCCCTGCTTGGCCCCCAGGGCACCAGGAAATATAACTTCAGATCCAATGAACAGTTTTCCAGAAGGGTTACTTTTTATTATTATTATTTTTTTAAGATGAATCCTAATGGATTGGAGCGATGTGTTCAGGTGTGAGGCGACTGGTGCCTCGAATTCCTTCCTTGGTAATCCTCTAATTCCTGTGTTGGCAGCTCTGGCGTCTCACTGACCTGGAGGCTGTCAGGAGTCCGGTCTCCATTAGCCCTTCTTGGTCTTGGCCAGAGCGAAGGTTAACTAGGGGCGGTAGCAAAGAAGGAAGAAAGAAAGGGGAAGGAAGGAAGGAAGAAGAGAGGAAGGAAGGAAGGCAGGGAGGAAGGAAAGGAGGGGGGATGGAGGGAGGGAATATTCTAGTCTCAGGGATTTAGAGCTTGCCGTCCTTCACTGGTCTCCCCCACCCCCATCCTTCTTAGGAAAGCAGGTTTCCATTCAGAGAGACAACAGTCTCATCCATCAAGAAAGCTCACTCCATGGAGGTGGACTTTAGGGAATAAGAAAACATAATGTAGTGAAATATTTTCTTCCATTTAACTGACCACCCAGTTCACTTAAAAAAATTCTAACATGTCTACAACAGTAGATTATTGTGGGAGGGGGTTTTAAAAGCTAAAAAAATCCACTAAATATTTTACCTTCTCTCATTTAAGTAAAAGCTAATTTAGAATCTTGCCAGTAGCCAAATTATAGCCATAAAATCTGGATGAGATTAGGAAAATATTCATTCTGCTGGCTTTAAACCTGGTGGCATTTTAATGGGTAGTTATATAATAGTTATGTGCATGAAGGTGTATGCGCATGGGTGTGTATATATTCTTATGGTGTTAGAAGTTCCATGATGGATTAAAGGTTCATATACTCAAGCACTAGATAGAGGCTGTCACTCATGTGTACATGCCAGGGGTCTGGCAGAAAGCAGCGCAAAAAAAGAGTTTTGAATGAGCTCCTTGGAATCACTATTGTTGAAATACAAGCTGAAGCAAGTTAGTAATGGTAAAGCTATTGTGCCTTGCAGAATCATAAAAAGACACTTCAAAGTAAAAACGTCAATTTTCATTTTGGTAGCTTTGGCAGGGCATTTAAACAAAAGGTGAGCATCTTTTGCCTAATATATATTTAAGATTCGACAACATGATCCTCTATGTTACTTTTCAATGAATTAAAGAAATAAAAAAGAGTAGGTTCTAGATACAGATAGGTTTGCTGCCCCTGTAACCAAGTCTCATGTGGGCTATACGTGCTTTTAATGTTACAGTGCAAGGAGATTCCTGATGAGAAAGTTCTAAAGACATCTAAAGCCATGGGGACATTGGTTCTTATTTAGAAGTGGACAGAGTGAGGAAAGATCATCTAATTCTACATTTCCTCCCCCTTTTCGCAAGAGTCTGATAATGAAATCTTTAAAATGACAGTTCATTTTTGGTATGTCAAAAAAAGCATTAATCAAATGGTATCAAGTGCCAGTCACTTAAATGTGAAAGTGTTAGTAAGGCAGGTATCCAGATAAATTAATATTGTTGATTAGCTGCATCAGTGTACTTAAATAAAATACAAACAGAACAACAAAGGAGGGGGGGTTTATCTGATTTAATTTCCTTTAGCCACAAAACTCAAGGTGAATTTTGGAAGAAGAAAAATAAGTTAAGGACTAATTTTCATTCTATTGGTTTTTAGAAGGCTGAAAGAAAAGTTTCAACATAAAGCATATAATTAAAGAAGTAGATGAACAAAGACACACTGCCATAATAGGAAAACATTATGTGCGAATTTAGAAAACATAATTAATTAATTAATTAATTACCAACTGCATTTCTCCCCTTAAGAGGGTGATTCCTTGAAACGTTGAAGGTACACATTAAAAATAAAGGACACTTGTTCAAAATTAAGAGGAGGATATTTAACGTGATATTCAACTCCATGACCATAGAAAGTTTCATCTTGAGAGTTTACAAAGTATAATATTTAAATGAAAAGTACACTGGTCCTTTTATTTTGAATATTGGATGGAGACAGGTACTTTTCCCATCTGTCCATTACAATTTATAATAAATTAATCAGCCTTATCGAAGAGATTACGAAGTGCTTGACTGAGGTAAATTGATTTAGATGATATCACTTAAAACAGTTTAAAGCAAAAGTGAAAACATAAAAGGAAGGGGATATTGGCTTCAGTGAAAAATGTCACATTGGGTATTTCTTGACAGGGCCACATCATATCATATTTCAGGGGGAAGTAAAAAATTGGGCAACTCTGTTTCTGTGCAGAATGTATGTTAATCGCTTATTTATTGACTCTAAAAGTTATAATGCAGATTTTCATTTTGCATATACTTTGTTGCCATATTACCATGCAATTAGAAGGAAGCCAGCATGGTCAGATGTAGGGGAGGTGAAGGGGTGGAGGGGTGGGGGTTAAAAGAGTATTATTTTTCAGTCTCCAAGACTTAATGCTTATTCACTCATTGATTCTTTTCATATGATATTGGTTAATTTAATGGCTTTTAAAATCATATACTTGCTAAAACCTACATTGTTTCTAAATACAAAACAAAATCAGAGGCATTCTATTTAAAACAAACACACTTACAAATATCTAAACCTACTCTTCTTTGCTAATAACTCTTAACATTGTTACTGACGTGGCTGTGGATGAATATTTTATATAAGAGCCTTTAACTCTCTTCCTATTTACCCTGGAAATGCATTTAATTTGTCTTTTGTGCTTTAAAAAGCATTAGTCAATATGCAAGAATTATTCACTCTCTTTTAAAAACCAGTAAATAAAAATTCTGATCATAGGAAAGAGATGTGATGTTTACTTTGAAGTTTCAGGAACATATAAAGTTTTCTTAATAAACTCGAAGAAACTCTATCCTAGATAAATTTAAATAGGGCAGCTGTGGGGTATGGTTTATATTCCTGTCCTTCTGCCTTCTTGCCTTTGGCACTAAGGTATCTGGGTTTTTGTCTTCACACACTGTCTATTGTTAACAGAGTAGATTTTGAGATTAAAAAAAGAATTTTCAAATTGTTTTGCTTTTATAGTCTAATGCATTATTAAAAATAATATTTATTTCTGTGTTCAAGTTTATATATCTGGGCAATAATGAGGTGAGGCTCTGAAACCCTCCTGTGTCCCCCCAAAAAACAAAAACAAAAATAAAAACATTAAATAAATACACTAAAGAGGAAACAAAACCCCAACAACAGGATTCTGTGTGTTGAAAATACAGGCACACTGTTTTTACAATGGAGCTCTTAGGGTTTTTTTCATCTTAACTATCAACCAGCATGTGACACTTTGGTTTTATAAAGAATTTATGAATTTTAAGCAAACTTTAACAACATAGCATCACAGGCTTTTTGAAGTAAAGGAAGATTTGAAAAATCAGCCTCCAAAATAAAAGACACAAATAAGAACCAGGGCATTGTGGCTTGCCTCAGTTTTTAAAGCTGTTAGGAAAGTTATACTTTTAAAAATTACAATAACATGCGTTTTCATTAGAGTGCAAAACAAGATGATTATAGGAGAAAAAAAAAAAAAAAAGATTCCCTGCCACTCCTCCCCATCCCCCCAACCCCCCCCCCCAAAACAACAACAACAGAACACAAAACCAAAACCCCAATCCTAAACCCCACCTAAGAAGCCCCTTACCACTGTAGGGAAAGTCTCTGTGTAACTGTGGGTCCTGCCAGAGAGCTTCGGTCTACTTTTTAAACGCGGCAGGCAGCGGTTACACTAGTCAGCAGCCTGGCAGCCTGGAGAAGGAGGCACAGTGTCGGAGCTCCACGGTGGATGACCTACCACTTAGAAGCAAACTTTGAAAGCAACTGTTGAAAGTTAACCTCTCCTTTCCAAAGGAGGTTTTCAGGGGCTGGACAGTGGGAGCTGATATAATCAATTTTATTATTTTTGAAGTCATTCCTAACTTTTATGATCCTGCCACCCCCCACCCCCAACTCTTTTACTATCTGTCTTTGTGCCTTCAGGGCCAGTGAAAGAGCAGGGCAGATTCTAGATTGCTTTCAGAGTTTGCCTTCTCTGATGATGGATTACCATGTCAATTTAAACGGCATAGGATTAATTTGTTTCAATGATTTCTCTTTAGGCTGAATGCCAGCCATTTTTCTATCTCTCTCCCTGCTCTTCAGAACAACAACCAAAAAAAAAAAAAAAAAAAAAGGCCTTCTTTCCATATTCTAAGTTAGGAGACAATAATAGAAATAGACAAGTTAGGTGTAATGTTGCAACACAGTTATAGGTCTAAGGGTTTTTATCTCTGCCTAAGAGGCTGAAACATACAGTCAGTCACATTAAAATGAAATTGGACTGAACATTTATTCAATAAATACTTGTCTTGTAGATAATCCAGTGCCGGGTGCTTTTGACACATAAGGACTTAATTTGTCTTGGATAACAAGTTATTAATATGGCACATTTAAACTTGCCACCTACAATAAGGTTATTGAGATCTGTAACAAACTCAAATGATCATTGGGAAGAAACATTTGAGGGAGGGAGGGAGGCAGACTTTTTTGAGAATGCATATCTTTATCATACTCGCACTCACACACACACACGTAACAGATATGTATTTCAGATCACATATGGACAAAAAAGTTCAATGAAGTTAAGAATAATTCCATTCATTATACAGGTATATCTAACCTTTCTCAAGTAAGAATGTGTCAGGGAGTTTTCTCATTTGAAAGGTTTCTAAAGTGCACAAGAAAAATGCTGTTCAAATCCTATTTCTTTGCAAGACCAAACCCATTATGAAGTTGAAAATGGCGCAAAAAAAAGCACTTAAGTGCAATCCAAAATCAAATACTCCCTGCACTTTTTTTTTTTTTTTTTGCCTGGACTAGCCTTGCAGCCAGATAGTGAATGTTGCCTGTAGAATAAAGGCAATTTAGGCGAAATAATCTATCCCTAAAGCGATTATTGTATTTCTTTCTCTAACCAGAGGTCCCCCAGCAGAAGCAAAGGACCAGGAGAGGGGTTTTATCCTATGAACTGAATCTGCTGAGTAAATGTGGCTATTTGAACGCGGGGCTGCATTTCCATCACCCCCTTTTCTTAATTGCCTCAGCATCCTCAGCATCCTCCTGCACTGAAATTAAACATCATAGTTCAGGATATTTGAATTCCAAATATGAACGCGAATGGATTTTATAGACTTCCCCTTTGGCTAAGCCCTCTCAAATGCATAGGCGGTCTTTCTTTGAGCAGGTTCTACTTTCTAAGGACATATGCAATCAGAGGCCAGTGACTGTCAGAATTGGAATCTATGCAATTTTAATTTGTAAAAAAGTTGTTGGTTGTTAACCTTGGAGGAGATTGTGCATCTCTAAGAAACCAAATCTTTGAGAGCTCTCCCTGGGAAATGATGTTACACATGAGCAGAAAATCCAGGCAAGAAAGGCTAATTGAATGAAGAGAGAGAATTAGGTTAAAAAACAGAGTACAATCTAGTATCACATTTTCAGTAGTGTAACTTGAAATGAAGGTGTCTTCAAGTCGCCGGTGATGCCAGAGTGTTTAGATGTTGGCCACAGATGGGGACACCTATTGAAATGTGTCTGAAGAAGATTAATAGGGCTTGTCACTGTTGGGAAAGCACTGCTTTGCTGTAAATTTCTACCAGCACAAGATGAATTACCGATGAACGCTCACTTATCAACCCCATCACTATCGTTCGACACTAAATCAAATTGAGAAGTTATCTGCAATCAGAAAATTTCTTTTTAAAATAGACATACACCTTTAGGCCCCAAACCCTTTAATAATCCCACTCAGAAAACAATTCCCGAACCCATGATGCTTCTTTAGCTTGAGCAAAATTATATCTCCATAATGAATATATTTTTAAGTTCACATGCAACAGACAGCTAGCTGGTCAATAGCAAAGTTTGATAGTATTTTAACGAGGGTATGAAGGCTGCTTCTTGGAAGCCTGCATTTAATCTTTCATAAAACACATTTTCTTTGCTTTGAGACATTTCTCTCCCTTACTTGGAAGGCAAAGAGGAGAGGGGGTTTGCTGTTTTCCTCTTCTAAAAGCCGTCCCTGTGAGCTACTTGTTATCTAATCCTCTGGTAAGATAAAATTATGAGCGAACCACAAGTTTAGGTAGAGAACAGTAGAATAGGATTAAGGGGATAATGGTGATAATTGAGGAAATGAATTTATTCTTTTATGATTTAATGGTGTTTTACGTTTAAGGTGGCTTATTTGGGAAACAAAACAGAGGCATTATCTCTTTTATTATCTGCTAACCAACTCCAGGCATACGGAGGGTTTCCAACCTAGAAAGAATAATGTTTTAATAAAACTATGAGCCCTTGGGGTTTTATCAGGTTCTACTTGTTTAAAAATTATCTTGCATGCATAACTCATTTGATTTTTACTGCAATTCATCCCAGGCAGATATTTTGAATTCCCATTTTGCTGATGAGTAAACTGAGGCTCTGAGAGTTAACTGAGGCCATAGAGCCAATAGGAGCACAACCAGAATCCATAACTATCTTTCCTAGGTTCCTTTCAGGGTCTCTATTGCTAGTCATTGTGTAAATGAAGAAGAAGAAGAAGAAGAAGAAGAAGAAGAAGAAGAAGAAGAAGAAGAAGAAGAAGAAGAAGACAGGCTAATAGCAGACTGACATTTGCTATAGACCACAATTATGAGAAACATATAGGCCGTTTTATCTAATCTCAATACATTCATATATAAGATATTCATTTTGATCTCTATCAAAAGTAGATACAGTTACTACTTCCATTATCCAAGAGAAAAAAATAAAACAACCCAGAATCTTACAGAGTTTAGGGACTCACCCAAACACCCAAAACTTGCATTGCTAAGTTGAGGACAAATTATTCAAGTCCAGGAAGTCTACATTCAAAGTCACTGCCCTCCCCTGAGCTCCTGTTTCTAATTGTAAGGAGTCTTCAATCGTATGGAGTGGTCACAAGAAATCCCACTTATTTTTGTAATCTAAAAATCCCTCAGACTCTGAGGCAGTGTGTCAGAGCAGAATAGACCGTGGTTTAGAAACAAGGAGACCTGGGTTTAAATTCCAGCTTTGCCAGTTACTGTGTGACGTCAACATCTTTGGTTTTTATGTTCCTCATCTCTGACATGGGGTGATTGGAGGAATGAAACTATGGGCATTGGTTTGGAGTGCTTTCTTCTTTCATGATGCCTTAGGGGATTGAAATGAGGAACAGAAATGGCAACCGTGTCTGAAGAGGTGAGTGGGGACGAGTGACATGTTGGGCACTTTGAGAAGATGTGGCTTCCATCTCTCAGACTGGAGACACAGTGTCAGACGAGGTCTTTGCTTTCTTCCTCTCTGCTTCCAGAGGGCAGTGAATATTTAAGACAATGATCATTCTTTCAAAAACCATATGATTTAAAACTTACAAGAAAAACTGTCCCAGATAGAAGAAGAAAAACCTGAGGTCTGGAGCAGTTAGGTGACTTAGGTAATGTCACCCAGCTAATTGGTGACAGGGAGAAAGTAAGCTCCTTTTCTCTCAGGCTCGTAAACCAGGAATCCACTCCCACCGCCCTTGCCCCACGCCCCCCAAAAATACATCCTTCCAATGCTATGCTTCTTATTCAACAAAAACATACTTTAGATCATCTAGTCACATCTCTATTATAGCTATTACTCTATTTTTTGATAAGAGGGGTCATGTGGGGTATTAATGGTTGCACTATGAGATCTCCCTGGATTTCTCCCACCATAATCTTTTTTCTTTTTTAAAAGATTTTATTGATTTATTCATGAGAGACAGAGAGAGAGAGAGAGAGAGAGAGAGAGAGAGAGAGGCAGAAACATAGGCAGAGGGAGAAGCAGGCTCCATGCAGGGATCCCGATGTGGGACTCGATCCTGGGACTCCAGGATCATGCCCTAGGCCGGAGGCAGGCGCCAAACCGCTGAGCCACCCAGGCATCCCTCCCACCATGATCTTTCATAAAATCTATTAAGTTAACTAGACAAATAGTCGAAACTGCAATGAAGAATCACACGAGAATAAGAATATGCTGTAATCTCCATTAGGTCACTATAATATTCCAACCTATATTTATTACAACCCTCCTCCGATGCTTACATAACCAAACTTGCTAGATTTATATTCTCTAATGGCTCCCCAATGGGAAAAACCTGTGTTTCTTATCTTCCTTTTCCTGTCCCAAATCACCCTTCCACATACATTTGCCTGCTTTGGGACCCCCTGTCTGTGTTTCATCAGAAGTTGCAAGACAAAATGTGCATTATTAAGAAATATAAATATTTTCAGAAGCAATCAAAGGGATGAAAGATTGATTCAGCATGTAGATTGGACCTAATTCGAAGCAGCTTTGTTCTAATGAGGGCTACCGGGATACAGAGTCAGGAGCTGCTGTGGCCACCAGTTGGAAATTCTGAAATTGTTAGGATAATCGTCAGGATTTCTCTTGCGAGGTTTGCTGAAATAATTTTTGCAAGGGATATGCTCTAGTGTCTGGGCTGTGCCACCTTCCTTGCCACACTTAGGGATTCGTGGTACTTATCTGAGAAATCATGACTAATTTCTTCTCTTTAGAGTTTAGGTCACTGAGTATCTCCTTTTTGCACTAACTGGGAAGTTGGCTTAGCATTAACTTTCATAAGAACATTTTGGCCTGGAGGCATCTGTATTACAATTTCTTTCTTGGCTTAATAAAAGGTATCACATTATCTACCTGGTCAATCTCTATTGGCTTTCAAAATAGAGACATGGAAAAACCTAATAAGCCTCATTAGGATATCTGCTTTAAAAACAACAGGCTGCCTCATTTAGCATGTTGCTTTGAAATGTCCCAGCAGAGCTGGGTGGTCACTGCTTGAATACAGGTATTGCTAATTTGGGATCTTTGTGTCTGGGGTAGCTCTGAAAAAAAAAAAAATCGTAATGTGTAGGTGGAATTTTAATACACAGGGGATCAAACCTGATTGTTGTATTTTGTTTTTGTTTTCCTTCTTTCTTTCCTTTAATCCCACTTTTTGTCCACATGGCCATGTGTGAGAGATGGCTTGATTTTCTTGATATGGTTCAGCCATCCACAGCTGGAATTCCAAAGACTGAAAATGTCTTTAAAATCAACACAACTCAGGGAGCCTCAGAGAACAAGTTTTCCTTTGTTGTAGGGTATAGTATTATTTGCTGTAGGTTTTTTGATATACATTCTAAATTAGGCCTGCAAAGGCATGCTTCATCTTTAATTCATCACTCTCAGCTGAAAGAGATTAGCAATGTCTAGCACGCACCCCTCGTATGGTGCTGACCTCATCAAGTATGGCCTGAAATTAATTAGCCTCATTCATTCCAAATGGAAAAGGATAATGGAGCAGCATTTTAGAGATGACCATCACAAATTGTTTGCAGCATATTTAAAAGACCCCTATTTTCAAACCATGTAGATTAAAATTCTTTCCAGGGCCAGAGTTATCAGGGACTCAAAGCAAAGGCTGGTCAGGTTTCGTGTCTGTACGTTTGTGTGTGCGCATGCGTGTGCGAGTGTGCATGCCTACCGAGTTGTTTATTGTATGAGTGTTAGAGCCTGTGGATGGACGTGTCCGTGTCCGTGTTTAGCTGGCTTTGCTGTCTAGCATGACACCTGGAATACTTGACCAACAAAAATCGGATTTTTAAAAAATCTGGTGTTTAATACTGTTTTAAATGGTCCAGTAATAGAATATGTTAGTGGATCTTTTTTTTTGTTACCATGAAGTGGGCATGCCAGCATAAACTTTGCTATTTTCCAGTAAGAGGCTATTCATCCTCTAATTTAGAAACAGAAAAGCCTCTTAAAGAAATGCACAATTTTTCTATTTTGAGTTATTTTTGAAACTTTCTATGACTTTTCCCAGTCTTGATTGTTTGATCGTATTTCAAAACATGATTGAGGAACTAACTTGGATTAGAGAATCACTTAAATTTACCATCTTTCTAAGATTAGCTGATTTTTTCCCCTTTTGGGGATTGACTAAGGGAGGCCAAATTTTTGAATATCAAAACTGCTTTCTTTTCTAGCCAAAAAAATCTTGACCGGGGTTCTTTGGGATTCTCAAAGATGCTGTAAAGTTTATTTTTATGAACAGTCATTTGGGGACTACAGATTAGAAGAAAGGAAAAAAAAAAAAAACCATGACATTTTCTGTTTTTAGGTTTTAATTTTTAAAATACTGTAAAATGTGGTCAGTTTATGAAAAGGTATTAGTAGTATTTGGGGGAATTTTATCTAATGCACATTTCCTAAGGAAGAAAAAATTAATCCCAGAATAACTTTGTTTAGATAAATTAAGAGTAGATATTCAAAGTAATGTAACTAGAAAGCTTCCACTTAACTGTTACAGTGAAAAATGCACTTTTAGGCAAATAATCTTTTTAGGGTGCATTGATATATTAATCTCCATATGTAAGTTATTTAAGATTATTTCATCTTATAATAAAAAAGAAACTGGAATCCTGTTGTCCCTATCTCTGCAAATGTAGGATTTAGAAATTTCTCTAAGCTCACTTTTGCCTAATTTTTTCATCCCAGAAGGCCCCTTTATCTAATGGGCATATATCATTTAAGTACAAGATCATCAATCACAAACTGTGAACCTATCATTTTGACATAAAAGATCTATCCTTAAATCTCTCCAAACCTCTAGCATATAATTTAAGGAAATTAGCTAGTTTAAAGTCTGGATTTCTGACTTCTGGGGGATGAAATGCAAAAATGAAGAAAGCTTGAATTATACAAATTTGATTTTAAAGTCACAGTTCAATTGAGCCAGTGATAAAAGATGATGCAGTGCAGATCTTGAAATGTTGACAGAAATAGATAATTTTGTTAATTATCATCTGGTCAGTTTGGAATTTCATGGTTAATAAACATAGTATGAAATAAAGACAGATATTTGCAAAAATAGCTTGACTCCTTAAAGCACATTACCCCAAATATATTTTCCTCATAATTTTTTATTATTAAGACAAAGAAATGGATATGTTGCATAATATTGCTATTTGCTCAAATACCAAACACTATGTCTCCATTTTTATTTAATTTTCTAAAAAATTTTGTCAACTGAGGTGAATATGGCAGGAAAACCATAAATATAAGGATTAAGGCTTCATGAAATTGGAGTTCATTGAAATGACAAACCCAAAGTAAAACCCAGATGAACTTACCAAATTTCATTTGCTATCCACCTGAAACTATAAATCCTTTTCTGGCATTTGAGAGTAGAAAGGAGGTTCACTTAAAATTCAAACCAGGTTTTCCTAAACCTAACCCAGACTCACTAACTTTAGGTAAACTGCAGTTGTGTTATGGCTTCTTACTGAAACTTTCATCCCACTTTAGCTAATAATGAATAGATGATGGGCCAGGAAAGGGAACCAGAAGATGTTTTTGGAGTTGCTGTTTTGTCCCCCCCACCCATATTTCCTGTAAAGTTCAGAAGTAGGAAAGAACTGTATATGAAGCAAATTTTCAATGATGTATGTGGAAAGATGAATTGACAGTAAAATATACATAGGATTTTAAAAAAGGGATTCTTTAAAAAGGAGAATCCTGACAAAATACTGTTAACCAACATTTCTCAAGTGCTTACTATAATCAGGCACGTTACATGGAGTGATTCTACTTGGTTTACCATAGTAGTACCAGACAAACACTATTATCTCTATTTTGCTGATAAGAAAGAGTAGGCACAGGGAAGTTACATAACTTGCTCTGCCCAAGGTTACACTTCGCTGAAGGGGATTTGAACCCCAGAATGTCTGGTTCTGGAATCTTGGCACTCCAGCACAATGCCATACTGACCCTGTGGAGGAAGTGCAATCACAATGTTGTTTGGAAAATAAACTGCTACAGACTATGAATGGGAGAGATATTTTCCAGTTTTTTAAACTACTGAGAACAGTAGTTAATTTAATGGGAAAAGCCCAAGTAGAGAAAGCTCATTCTCTATTTCCCAGAAGTAGGAAGGGAGTTGACATCACAAACCTCCCAGAAGTCTTTGCTGAGCTTCCACTTGGAATACAACATATGTAGGATATCCTAGTGCTAAGGAGATAGAAATAGTGCAATGGAGTTAAAAAAAAAAAGATGCATTTATTTATTTGAGAGAGAGTGTGTGGAGGGTGGGGGGAGGCAGAGAGGAAGAGGGACAGAGAGAATCTTAAGCAGACTCTGTGCTTCTGTGCTGAGTGTGGAGCCTGACCTGGGGCTCAATCCCACGATCCTGAGATCAAGATCTGAGCCAAAACCAACAGTCTGACACTCAACTGCCTGAGCCACCCACCCTTGGAGTGGAAATTAAAGAAAAAAAGTAGAATGCCCCAGTGAGAGATTGGGGAGAAAAGATGAAAAAAAAAAAAAACTGAATAAGTAAAACTTGGAGAAGCATTAGTTAATGTAGAACTCAACAGGATTCCAGACGTATTTAGAGAAGTGAAGGCCTAAGGGAACTCGGGTTTTTGTCAATGTCTTGCCAGATCCAGAATGAAAGCTATATTTTCTTGGACTACTGAAGAGATTTCACAGGATTTTGTTCCCTGCCACGTGTATGTTGACTTAAAGATAGGCTGAAAAAAATATGGTTTAAAGACTGCTTTACATAATATATAATGTGGATATATATTGTATTTATAATCTATAATCATAATAACGTGGAATGCTCCATAATCTTTATATTCATATTCTCATTTAATCCCCACGCTGAGTTTGCAAGGTATCTATTATCGTCTGCACTTTATAGATATGGAAACTGAGGCTCAGGGAGATTATGTTGCCCGCCTGGGGTCACACAGCCTGTAGTTCCCTTGAGCGTTCCCAAGCCCAGACTCCTCCCAGAACACCACACTGGCTTCTCTTACACAGCATCCCTAGGACTTTGCCCAGAAAATGATGTCATAAAACAACTGGTTTTCGGCCAAATTCATTATGGTGCATTACCCTCAAGGAACGTACCGATAAGAACACATTATGCCAGAATGAGACATAGCTCAGCTTCTGAAATCTGGCTGGCATCCTCTAAGAGGTGGCCCTGTCTGCTCAGCTCTTGCAGAAGCTGAGCATGTTAGGTAAACACCCGGATGTCGGCTCGGGTGTGGGAGCAAATGATAGATGAATGAACATTCAAAAACAGAATGGATCTCTCCGAAGCAGGCCCCAAGCCTCCTGTGTTTACAGGCCCCCAAATGAAATCACCTGGCTGTTTATAGGAGTCTTAGTGCTGATGAAAAGACGGTTACACTCCAAACTTTTTCCTGCCAAAGGAAAAAAGTTCCAGGTTCTTTAAAAAGTACGTAAAGCATCTGATCTGAAAAGTGGCAACAGCATTTGGGACCAATTACCCAGATTAAGAGGCAACAATGTTCTGTTTACACTTTGTAGCCAAGAGCCCTTTGGCTCTGGCCCACAGGCTGGGGATTGTAAATTACAGAAATTGCAGCCTAACTTGACTTCTCTTTTGACCTAGGTGTCCGAGTGTAGAGAAAAGCAGATAGAAAAGCCCTATTGCTGTCTGCCCTAAAGCCTCAGTGGATGAGGAACTGAATGTTGTCTTCCAGGTAAGACATTTAACACATGCAATGCCTGCAATGAAAGCAATGGGTTCTTTTCTAACTTGGGGTAGGGTCTGACTATGAATATGATGTGTCAGGAGATGGCTTTTCAGTTTGCTCCTCCTCCAAAATCATTTTTGTAAAACCAGTTACAAAATAAAGGCTCCTTGACATCTTTTGATTAGTTAACCATAGCACTCCAGTTTCGCTCCCATTTTCCAATATACTGTGGATTAATCAGTAACAAATGGTAGATCATGAAATTATACCAGGAGAACCCTGCCTTTGAGTGTGGTCAGATGTAGTTGGTGGCCAGTATAGCCACTGTGGGAAAAAAAAAAAAAAAAAAAAAAAAAACACAGCACCATTTGGTCCCAAACTCAGAGGCTGCTAGGGATTTGAATCACTTGGGCTTGAGATGTAGTTTCCTCCCTTTACAAAGGAGGACCAGTCCCCACTTGGCATAACCCTGATAATTCCAGAAGTTTCCGTGAAAATTTTTGTCTTTCTTTTAACATAATCCTGATGTTAAGGGCCTGACCTTGCCAAGGGAAAGGAATCACAAAGGTCAAACAGCAAGGAGGAGACACGTGAGGCACAGGCCTGCCCAACACAGAGGTGGAAAAGACAAGCCATTATTTTACTGATAGGTGGAATCCATATGTGTTCAGAGATTTATGATCTAACCATTCTAATACCACATTTAGACCATCAAATTGGAAATATCCACAGGCAAGGATAGAGGTCTTCTTTTTAAAGTTCTATACATTGGGTAGTCATTTAGATGAAAACATGATTGAGGTGGTGATTGTGGAGTATTATGGGAATCTTGATGTTCAAAGCATTTTTCTGACTCAATAATCCAGTGTCCACTTAAAGGAGGTTGTCTTCTGAGACAACTCATATTTGATGCCACTTCTAGTTCCCTCTAGTGTCAACACATTTTTTTCTGAGAAAAACTGATCAACAACCAACAGGGATTTTTCTGACCCTGGTTTATCCCAATAATTTATCATTTTCTGCAGTGTCAGAGCTTCCTGACATATACAATTAACTCACAAATTAACTTAGAAATGATAGTAAGCTCTCAGCTAAATGATCTAGTGGCCACTGGGGACCAGACCAATTTTCTAGAATAAGGTTAGGACTAAGTTGCTCTGGAACAATGTAAGGTTGGTTGTGTAGAAATAGTTACTTGAGTGTGAGCAGGAATCTAGGTATGAAAGGGAAAGATTTTATCTGCCCCTGATTCCATCAGTTACTCCATCCTGTGATATTTCTTCATCTATAAAACAGGGGTAACTGGTTTTAAAAATATTTCAGAATTCAAGGTTCCATAATGGAATTGAGAAGTCATGGTGTCTTTTCATTAGAAGGGAGCTTGGGGAACACTGGTCCAACTTTTCACTGAGGCCAGAGGTCTGGAGATAGGCAGATGACCAGGCTGACACCGATTTAGTAGTTTATAAGAGTTGTAAATTTAAGGCAGGCAGCACAAAGGTGTGAAGGTCTGGGTGAAGGCTGCCAGTTTGGAGAGGGCTAGCCACCTAGAGAGATGGGAAGTCAGGGCTTGCTCACTCTCTCCAAGGCTACTACTGTTGGGAGCTTTGTTTTAAGAAATTTTTGCTCCTTCTATGGGAACAAAAGTCTGTGTCTCTGGAACATCTTTTTATTGGGTTGGATGCTGTCCTCAGAAGAAATGCAACTCAACCTTATCTCTCTATCATACGACAGATTTTCAAACACTTGAACATAACTTTTGCTCTCCCCACCACCTCAAAACCACCATTTTGTTTTATTGGGAAAATTCTCCAGTTCCCCATGGGACTGGGACTCAGAGGTTTTTTGTTGTTGTTGTTGTTGTTGTTGCTGACCATGGTTTGCCAGATTTTCTTAAGAAATGTCCAGCAACAAATAAAATACTGAGAAATCTCTTGATCAGTGCTGTCCACCACGTCACATGACTGGCTTTAAACATAGCCCTGAGTTAGGGGGAGTCAGATTTCAGCCGTGGAGTCAGATCTCAGACATCTAGGGCTTGTACAGGGGATTTATTCCATTTAAGAATGTTTCATGTTTATGTCCATTAAATTGCTTATTTATTTATTTATTTATTTATTTATTTATTTATTTGATTTTATTTATTTATTCATGATAGACACACACAGAGAGAGGCAGAGACACAGGCAGAGGGAGAAGCAGGCTCCATGCACCGGGAGCCCGACGTGGGACTCGATCCCGGGTTTCCAGGATCATACCCTGGGCTGAAGGCGGCGCTAAACTGCTGAGCCACCTGGGCTGCCCAAATTGCATTTTGATTTGGCTTTTTGGTAGCTTACAGAGTCTGTCTCCCTCATCTTTTGGTAAATGGACAAATGAGTTTCCATAGTGTTCTGGACAGTGGTGCAAGCAGGCAGTATAATCCATGCTATGGTTTCCTAATACTAACAGATTTTCATTATTATGATAAAGATATTGACTATGGAAAGAGGTCGTATATTCAACCTCAGACCATCATCACAGTGGTTATTTTGCTGCTCATTTTTTCTGTGAATGCTCATCAGTGTCACCTGTGTCTTTCTTGATGCTAATCTGTTGTCTCCGTTTAGCATGGAAGGGCAGGAGAATCCCACACTTAAGTTCAGTCTCAATTAAAAAAAAAAAAAAAAAAAGAAAGGATTCTACTTAATTTGCTTGTACTAAGCTGAGAGGGGACACTGTATTTTTAGCATGAAAGGGAGCTTAACCAAAGAATGCTAGTGTTCCTTAGTCAGATCTTCACGTTGTTTAAACTTTTGCAGATTCCCCAGCGTTGGGCAGACTCATTCAAAGATATGTGCTCAAAGAATTAGATGCTTTAAACATCATCCATGACATGGAAGTTTCTGCATTTCCCTACCTTTCCATTAACAGCAAAACGTAAGTGCTAGCATCAGGCTAGGTCTTGATTTAAGTGCCTAGCAACATAACTCTCCCCCTCGGTTCAGCCTGGGTATATTAAATCAGGTTCTCCCTGGACTGAAAATTTAAATCTTTCGGAGATATCTTTTACATGTAATTCCCTTTGAACTTCCACCCATGCTAATTTTAAACACATTTGGTATTTTCCTTCTTCTATATGAATACAGTCGAGCTCAAAGAATGAATTTCACCAGTGTTTTCTCCTTTGTATGTGTTCAATAGGTACCCCTGAAGCAATTACCTACTGGGAGAAGTGGGAGGAGCCACTCTGTGGGAGCGGGGGCCACCAGTAATATGATCCGTGGTTGTTGTGTGTGTAAAGTGCTAATACTTTTGACAGCAGCCATCCTAAAGGGGTGTAGCGAGTCATTTGAAATTTGTACACAGACTGCCCTATCCATTACGCATCACCCATATCATACCCATAATCTCCCAAGGCAGATATGCTATTACACTCAGCGGGCCAAGGTCTGCCTGTGCTTATATACACACAACTCCCACTGACTCTGTGCCACCGAGGCACTTCAATGGGAGTTGTCAGCAGCATAAATTTAGCCCGGTACAGTCACAACCACAGCGGGCGCAGCTAAACAGAGAGACCTGGCTGTGTGTTAAAAAGGCTGAGGAAGAACAAAAAAGCTGCCAGTTTTCATAAGAAATCTTATCCCTAGAGCATTAAGAACTGTAGCCTGACACTTGCCACACTATCCTCATCCTGCAACCTGCCGATTCCAGCCTGGGACTTGGAAGCAGCTAAAACAGAGTGAGTACTTTAAAAAAAAAAGAAAAAAAAAAAAAAGGTCTGCTACAGGGCATCAAACTAAGCTTTGCATCCAACCTTATTAGGCAAGGGAAGAACTCCCCATAGGTGATCCTCAGAACATTCATTTATCAAAATGTAAAGGGACATCTTGGAACCATTGACCCTCTTTAAATATATAGAATATTTAAAATACATACAGCAAGGGTACAAAGATGCCCAGCTTTTGAAAGTTACCAGTCTATCTATTTGAGTCATACAGTGTCACGGGTGTTCTGATGATATGTAACATACATATTGTCGTGCTAACGTTAGAATTGCTGCAACTTCATGATGCCATCCATCGTGTTGTCCAATATGATTCTCTTTCTTAGGAGCTCTTTCTTGGTCTTTCAGACATTCCCCACATACATTATGAATGATCAGGTGTCACTGACCTCAAGCATGCAGTGTTTCAGGATTTAATTTCTACTCCAAGCCCTTGCCATTGCAAACAATGAAGTCTACCACTCCTAATCATCGGAAATGCTGTGGTTTGGTGAGCAGAGCCTAGGTTTGAATCTTTGCTTCGTGCCACACTAATTGTGTCTTGGGTATGCTGCTTGGTATCTCTAAATCCCAGTTTTCTCATCTGTATCCTGAAGTGAATATCTTCTTCATTGCAATGCTGTGTGGACAACACCAGAAAAGATGTGTGAAGCACTCAGCCCAACCTCAAAACTCCACCAATGAAATAGATGCAGGTGTCACCCGTATGATACATAGTAGGCACTCAGTAAAGTCTTTCTCTGCCTCCTTTTCCCTCTGTTTTTCCCCAGCACAATCTAATAACTTAATGCTCATGCAAGCCTATGTATATTAAGAAAAATACTACCTTTAAAGAAAATAGCCTAATTAGATAGTAATCCGTGAATGACAAATGACCACACATTTAATAGAACACATTTAAAGCTATACTCATCCTTTGATTGTTGTTATAGAGCAGATAAGAATGATATATTTAAAAGGAAAATGAAAAAATAAACAGGAACCAAATTAGACATTCAGTCAAGTCTGATTAATGGCTAATTCCAATGGAGATTTTGGCTGAGTATATATAAGATTCTTGCATCTCTGACTGTTAATGTACAGTGGTTTGGGGTGACCATTTTAAGAAGTCAAATGCATAATTCATTCAAAGTACACAGGGATTTTCTTTCTTAGTTTGGAAAGACAGAAAGTCGGGCACAATTCTGTTAATGCCATAAAACCGGTATGTTTCACAGTAATGAATTTAGATATAGAAAACTATCTTTCTCTGGAATAAATTTAGCTTGCCTGTCATTTCTTCATTTTTTTTTTCATTTCTTCAATATGAAGACCTTAGTTGGGAGTAGAATTAATCATGTGTTTAAAAATTACATCACTCTAAAAGACTTCCACTCATTCTACAAAAGGTAGTCTAGGTCAGTTTTAAAAACTAACGCGCTCTCAAATAGGAAAAAGTGCAATAGGTTAATTTGAAAAGTATGAATAATTCAACACAGAATCACGTATTTCTTTTTACATATTTTCTTGTATAAAACTGTTGCTTTATCATTGTTAACTAAACTCTCATTGGTGCATGTAACTTTCTGAGAGCTCTGATAGAAGATGCAACATTGTGTTTAGTGGAATAAAGTTAACAACTGAAGTTTAACACATTTGGAAAGAGCATGTGCAGACCTGTGTGTGTGTGTGTGTGTGTGTGTGTGTGTGTGTGTTTAGGAACTGACTTTTTCAGTTCACAGAGTAATATTCTCTGGTTTGGAGTGGTAGTTAGAAAATATTGACAGTTGGAGCACCTGGGTGGCTCAGTGGGTTAAGTCTCAGGCTCTTGGTTTCTGTTCAGGTTGTGATCTCCCGCTTTGTAGGACTGAGCCAGGTTCCTTGTTCAGTGGGAAGTCTGTTTGAAGATTCTCTCCCCCATCAAAATAAATAAATAAATAAATAAATAAATAAATAAATAAATCTTTAAAAAAGAGAGAGAGAAAATGTTGACAGTGAAAAATAACTGAACAGGATTTGTATGAAGTTCAGGGGATTTGCAAGCTTGTATCTAAGAATTTGGTAGCGAGGGTGACAGCGCAGCCACTCTTCGTGTAATAAGATCGGCAAAAATAAAACAAGATTTACTCTAACTATAAGCTTAGGTAGTAAATTAAGCTCTGAACAGAAAATGAAATTGATAGACACTCCAAATATATGCGATCAACTCCTTAAATGTTGATCTTATTAAAGAGAACAGAAAAATAATGAAATTGAGAGCTGTCTTGTGCCTTCTAACTTCACTTCCTTTTATGCAGGGCTGACCCTAGCAGCCTCTCAAGTCCGGCTAATTTTTTATCACTGAATCTTGTTTAACAGACACTCTTTTCAGAGAACGAGGTAGTCCCCCGGCTCAGCTACAGTTTGCCTCAGTTTTGCACATCCCTCCACTCAGCTAGGCTCGGCACATCATGGTATCACATCAGCTTGCATGGAATCAATTTAGGACACGACGCACTTCCTCAAAAATTAAATTCCTCACGAAAACTTAACAGGACCAACAAGAGCATCAGAAAAAGCGTTTTGGGAAAAGTGCCAGAAGTTGAGCAAAAGTGAAGACCGAATTCTCGGTATCAGAGAGAAGGGGAGGAGGGTCAGATAGGAAGAGAAGCAAAAGGAAAAGCAGGGCAGGAGGAGAGACACGAAGGAGAGAAGGGATCTAAATTAGAACAAGAGGCTATGTTTATTAATAACCTTGCTGACCCACAGGCCCCTGACACAAAATACATTAAGTATTGTTGGGACACTCTGCTCTGTCGCTCCTAGGAGGAGCAACTAAAAACGTGTGGGAGACTGCAAACTTTCTGAGCACAGATAAAAAAAGAGCCACCACCACCACAATAACAACAACAACAAAAAAGCCAGAATACGGTGAAGGCACAGACTCACCAGCTTGAGCAGCCCCGTAGCCTGAGATCTCCTTTATTTCCTGCAGCACCTTCTCTGGGCACGTCCGGCAAACTAGAATTGAAAACACGCAAGACGTTTTGTTTTTCTTGATTGCAAAAACAATAACGTGTCCATTGTAGGATATTTGGAAATTATGGAAACACATGAAGAAGAAAATAAAAATAGACTATAGTCTCACCACTTCTTCCTCTACATTTTTTTTTTTTTAGAGACAGACAGCTAGTGGCTGAGCACAAGAAGGAGGGGAGGGACAGAAGGAGAGCAAGAGAGAATCTCAAGCAGACTCCCTGCTGGGCTGGGAGCTAGAGGTGGGGCTCAATCCCACAACCCTGAGACCACAACCGGAGCTGATGTCAAGAGTCTGTGGCTTCACCCATTGAGCCACCCAGGTGCCCCTCCTCTACTTTTTTTATGTGGATGTATTTGTATACTTGAAAAATAAGATTGAGGCCCTGCTATCATCCACTAGTGTGTGATTTGGTTTTCCCATCTGACAAGTCATAATAAGTATTTGCTCCTGTGTTGAAACTATTGTAAAACATTATTTTTATGTTGGCATCCTGCTTCCTTTATTTGTAGGTATCATGATTCAGTTGAGCTCTAGTCAGGTAATCATGTTATTTATTAACTTTTTGCCTTTATAAAAATCTTTGTGTGCATCTCCATTTCTTCTGGAAATTACTAGAAGCAAAATTCTTGAGTCAAAGAGAAGAGTTTTTTTTTTGAAAAGATTTACAGAGCTGCCCTCCAAAGTGTTTATGCCAATTTATATTCCCACCTGCAGTGAATAAGAATGCAGAATTCACAAACCATCATTAAGTCTCCCCAAATTAAGATAAGAAACTTTGAATCCTATTATGATTTGTATTTTTTGATTATTTATGATGCTTTCTTCATGTTTCTTGGCTATTTGGTTTGTTTTGTGAATATGCAGTTTGCCTGTTATTTACACTTTTAGTTAAAAACTTACCAAAATGAGTTTAAATTGTAAAACTTCTTTACATTTTAAGTTTATTAACTCTTTCGACTATCATGCCTGAGAGCATTTTGTCCATATTATCATTTGATTTTGAATTGTTAATGGATTTTTTAAAAAGATTTTATTTATTTATTAGACAGAAAGAGATAGAGAGAGAATGAGAGGGGAGGGGAGACACAGAGGGAGACAGAGAATCTCAAGTAGACATGAGGTTTGATCTCATGACCCTGAGATCACAACTTGAACTGAAATCAAAAGTCAGATGCTTAATGGACTGAGCCACTCAGCTGCTCCAATAGATTTTTAATGTATATGTTTGTAAATCCAAGTACAAAGATATTTTCCATTATTCTTTCTTCCTCTGCTTTTATGTTCAGAAAGGACTTGCACATTCCAGGGTTAGAAAATATTAATCTACATTTTTTACTTGTGCTTTTGTGGCTCTTTTTATTTTTAAAGGATGTTTAAATTTCTTATTTGTTTGGAATTTGTTTGGTCTGTGTAGTAAGAATCTATATACTGAAGCCTCTTTTCCTTACTTATCTAAATCTTGTATGTTATTGGGTCTGTTTCTGTATTTTTCAATTTTATTTATTTATCTTCATGTCTCCACTGCTTCTTCTGCCAAAACCCTCCCTTTTTATTATTACAATTTAAGACTATGTTTTCATACCCAATAACACAAGTTTGTCATCCTTACAATTAGTTTTCTGGATTATGCTCCGCTCTTTGTTATTCCGTAAGAACTCATCCAGTTCAAAATGTGAGTATACAATTTATACATTAATGTGAGGGCACTTGAAGTCCTTAATACTGAGTTTTCTGAGCTACAAGTAAAACTTGCTTCTCATTTATCTTTTCCTACAAATTTCTGCCAAGTTGCAGTTTCTTCATGTAATATCTCAATATAGTCTCAAGTTTATTGATTGTTGTTGTGAATACTGTTTCTCTCTCTCTTTTTTAAAAAGATTTATTTATTTATGATAGACATAGAGAGAGAGAGAGAGAGGCAGAGACACAGGAGGAGGGAGAAACAGGCTCCATGCCGGGAGCCCGACGTGGGACTCGATCCCGGGACTCCAGGATCATGCCCTGGGCCAAAGGCAGACGCTAAACCACTGAGCCACCCAGGGATCCCCAATACTGTTTCTCCATTAAATTTTTTAACCACTGAGGAAAGGTGCCTACTGTCATATTTTTATTTGGCATTTGCCACTTTCCTGCTTTTTATCTAGAGAGCTTGTCAATTGATTCTTTTGAACCATACAGGTAAATATTGTCATCTACAAAGAATGATAATTTTGTCCTCTTCCTCAAAATGACATAATTTCTTCATTTTTCCTGTCTTCTGGCAAAACAATAGAACTTCCAAATTATTTTAAAATATTCTTTATTTGACACCCCTCCAATATTTCACTAGTAAGTGCAATGGCCTGAATGCATTGTATTTTTTAAGAGCTCTGGCTTCTGGAAAGTGTTTTCAGCTTCAAATGGCAATCTTCCTTCTGAACCTTCTGTTCACTGGTCCCTTTGAGTGTCTCCTAGCCCTCTCTGCTCAGAACTGAACAAGTCTTACTCTTTTCTTTTCTTTTCTTTCTTTTCTTTTCTTTTCTTTTCTTTTCTTTTCTTTTCTTTTCTTTTCTTTTCTTTTCTTTTCTTTTCTTTTCTCTTCTCTTTTCTTTCTTTCTTTTCTTTTCTTTTCTTTCTTTCTTTTCTTTTCTTTCTTTTCTTTTCTTTTCTTTCTTTCTTTTCTTCTTTTAAAAAATATTTAGTTAATTTATTTATTATTTTGGAGAGAGCACAAGAAAGAGTGTGAGTGGGGGCGGGGAGCAGCAGAGGGAGAGACAGAGAATCTCAAGCAGACTCTGTGCAGAGTGCAGAGCCCAATGTGGGACTTGATCTCACAACCTGAGCCAGAATCAAGATTTGGATGCTTAGCCAACTGAGCCAGGCAGGCACCCCAAGTCTCACCCTTTCCTATGTAAGACTGTCCTATCTCTATACAGGTAACCCCATTGTTTACCTATGGATGCTTCTTTTCTAATTACCCACATTTCATTGTGAGAGATCATGTCTCAGACCAACACATTCCTTACAAATCGGAACCACTACGGTGTTAGTTAGTACATCATATGAAACGACCAGGCTATTTTCTCCCAACTTAAAAGTTAGTGTCTTGTGGAAGTTTTTTTTTTTTTTTTTTTTAATGTTTGCATTTTAAGAAAATGCTCAACTATTTTCTCACATAGGAATTGTTTCATTTGAATTTGCTGACTTTTTGCCAGTGTAAAGTAAAAATAACCTGGGGTTTTGCAGAAGCCATGCAAAGAGGGTTGGTTCTATGGGTTAGACTGGTTAGAACAATGTGTGAAAACAGACTGAGAAAGAGTGACGGTCGCAGTAGCAATGGGGGTGGTTACCTATGCAGAGGGAGAAAGGTGCAGGCCTTTGGAGAGGGCCACGCCTAATAACCGTGGGAAGTTGAATAGTCTCTATCACTCTGAGACTCCAATTCAGCAACTCTGAATTTGGGGTTATTACCTGTTTTGCAAGTATAATGGGAGAATGACAGACAATGTGTGTAAAGCATCTGGTAGGACACTCGGCACCTATCAGGCACTTAAGAGAGACTGTAAGCTCCTGGCTAGATTTGAAGGCAGGATGACAGACCATGTTATAGATAATAAAATGGAAAAACAAGACCTTTCTCTGCTACACAGAATTAACCCCAAGCATGTTCAAGAATTTCAGGATTTAGGAGCACCGCGGGGGGTGGGGGGCTCAGTGGTTGAGCATCTGCCTTCGGCTTGGGTCATGATCCCGGGGTCCTGGGATTGAGTCCTGCATCAGGCTCCCCACAGGGAGCCTGCTTCTCCCTTTGAGTATGTTTCTGCCTCTCTCTCTGTGTCTCTCATGAATAAAAAAAATAAAAAATAAAAAAATAAATCAGGATTTAGCTAACAGGTAGTGCCATACATGGGGTGGGTTCAAAGGCCTCTGGTCTCTCCCCAAGGCAGTCCTCCTCTTCTCTGTCTGGTTCGACCCTTTCTGTGAATGCCGAGCATTACTGGACCCTGCTTTCTATCCCAGCCTGATGGAGCATGAGCTCTGAATGTTTAGATTCCCTCTGCCTCTGAGTGGGACCAGAAGGGCTCCTCATTTTGATGATATAGCAGAATAGTCATTGTGTCCATGTGTCTGGCACTTAAGAATTTCCTTATCAGCCCACCTCAATGTTTCCAATTTGTTTACCTGGAAAACACCCTTATTAGCATCAAACTTAGGTTTTAACAAGGCAGAATCAGAATTTTTTTTCTATCTTTCCCAAAGTGAAGCTAGCGATCTGGATTAAATCTTTTTTTTTTTTTTTCGCTCGGTGGGAGGTTTCTGTATTATTATTGTTTAAAGTCAATTATCCTTTACTTCATGTTCTTTTTCTGTTGTTTATTTTATCCGTCCTTCTCTCCCAGAGGGGCAGAATTAAGGCCCCCATTTGGTTTTTATTAGTGTAATCAGTTAATAGCTCTTCTATAATGCTTTACTTATTGTGTTAATTTTCTGTAGTTGTGTCCAGAGGCAGCTTCCTGGAAGACCACATTTAAAAAAAAAAAATCTATCTTATTTCTTCTTTAATGGGTCCACTTAGCATTTATAGTTTCAGCTAAGATTATTGAACACTGTTGATTTATAAGATTATTGAAAATATATATATAAACTGCAGCTACTATTTTAAATATATCTATGGTAATCCTAAAAATTCCATTAGTATGGTGAAAGTACAAACACTACCCCTAGTGTTTCTATTGACTTGGCTTATCACATCAATTCTTTGGATTTATCTTGAACATATTAGAGGTATGGGTGTCTGCTGTTCCCATGCATACGGTGCCAGTCACTGCAGTTCTATTGTTTCAGTAGCTGAACTCCACCTCCCAGGGACCACTGTCCAATTGCTGGTGGGGATCTTTTTTTTTTTTTTAATAGGCTCCACATCTAGCACAGAGCCCAGTGCAGGACTTGAGCTCACAATTGTGAGAGTAAGATCTGAGCTGAGATCAAGAGTCCGACACTAACCAGTTGAGCTACCCAGGTACCCTGCTGGTGGGGATTTTAACAGGAACATTTCCTACATGGACTTTCACTTTCGTACTCAGAGAGTAGTCCTCAAGTGAAAGGGGGAACTTCAAAGCTTAGCATAGGAACAAACTAACATACTTGAAGGGTAACAAAAAAAATATTTATTATACATGTGATACATTGAGCCCCCATGTTAGGTTGCATTCTGAATTAGGCCAATAGTACTGAAGCCAATAGGACATGACTCAGTGATTGGCATCATGGGTTCTGGACCTGCCTCTGGCACCAACTGGCTCTAGACACACCTGGGATATGGACTAGTTGCAGACCCACGTCTGATGGTCCGATGGGAACTGGCTCTAAGGCCTTTTCTCTGTAAAATGAGAAGTTGGGATGAAAGTTGTAAAGTTCCTCCCAGCTTTCACCCTCTATGCAATATTCAGTTTGTGGTTGTTGTGGGTGTGTGCTCAGTCAGAAGGAATCATTAGCAGGTGACTGACTCAGGATTAGAATGCTTTCCAGTCATTGTTGAGTCTTGGGAGATGAACAGGGCACTTCGCACAAAATAGGAGCCCATCAATGCTTTTATAATAAATTTGTTTTAAGTAAAATTCTAGTTTTGAGAACTGTCACTTGTCCAGCACAAAGGCTGCACATGGACATGGGAAAAGCACCAGAGAGAAAGTCAGAGCCCTGCCGTGTGAACCTGGGCAAGTCACTTTCTCTCCCTGGGTCTTTCCCCCTTCATTTGCCAAATAAAGGGGATGGAGAAGAATCACCAAGGTAGCTTCTAGCTAAGGAAGTCTGTAACCTTGCAAGAATTGGCTGCTGTGCAAAGCAAATGAATAGGTTCAGATGTTCCCCCAACGTCTGGTGCCCAGAGCAGTTGGAGCCTGTTAGCTGTGATTTAATGCTTGCTGGGAAGCAGGCTGTGGGCTTGCTATGGGGAGAGGCTGGGAAGGAGAGGACAGACAGGAGATCTGTGGGCTGAAGGTTGGCTAGAAATTCTATGCATAGAAGGAAGTGAGGTCTCCTGTAATTGCCTGTTTCTGAGCTACAGAACATATCAGATGCTGTGTTTAAAACAGTGCGATGCCTAGTTAGCACAGGGCACCACCTGTTTCATCTGTCTCTGTACCCTGCCAGTGGTGGTGATGTTTGAGAACTTTCCTTTCAGGCAGTGCCATCAAAGAGGGCAATGGAAGGCAACACAGCAAAATCACGACAAAGCATATTTGAAAGGAAGAGGGAAGAAGCCCATATACATTTCAATGAAAGTATGTTTAAGGATTTCAAGGAGGAGTCTGATACATAATTACAAAGTTTAAAAAGAAAGAATCTTGACTTTGATCTGATTTTCTTCTGTAAAGCAATTAGTTCCATTATTTTTCAAGTGTGAAGCTGAAAATTCTAATGGCTGGACCCAAACAATTTCATTTGAGTCTTGGGACTTCTAACTTCCAAAAGAAAAAAAAAGTTTAAAAATGTATTAAGATGATTTTTTGCAGAGGGATTAATGCATGAAGCATTTGCTGGTTAGCTCTCATAAAGACTACGGCACTGTAGTATAGCTGAGATTAAGAGCTAGATTTAAGTCATGCAAGAGTCCAATTAATAGCATTGAACTAAGAAATCTATAAAGTTGATTTGATGGAGGGAGAAAAACTGTCAAGATATGAATAGAATTTTCCCTTCCAGTTGCTGTTGAGGATTTTAATGGGAATGTATCCTACATGAATTTTAGTGTTTGTGAGACTAGTTCTCAAATTAAAGTGGAGCTTCAAAGCAGAGCCAAAGGACAAATTAACTTAGCCTGACCACTTGTGTACCAGCTAGGTAGCATAGCAAAGGTGGCTTCCAGGCTGAAGTTGGCCATAGTTTGTCTAACCTTTCAAGATCAAGAAACTTAAACTTCACAAACCAGTATGGATTTCTGGCTTCTTTTGAAAATTCTGCGAATGTGGCACCATTTGGTCCACAGCTATACTTGGTGACAATTAACTGCTCCCATTAGACAGGGCTCCTTCCAGTTGCCCACCATTCCCTAGCATATGACTCTAGGCTGACTTCACTGTCTTACTCATCAGCCTGATCCATGGGATAGGCACTCAGATAAGGACGTGTTACATTGGTATGTGTTATATTGATGTTAGAGGTGAATGAGTTAAAGATCTAGCACTGAGCTTAATGGTTTTCTCCAGCCTGAAACTGGAGACTCTTCTGTACTATATGCTTAGGGGGAGTCTAAGTATGCATGTTCCTATGACTTCCATATGCCCCACTGGGAATGGAGCAGGGGAGAAAAATAACCCCAATGATATCACATAGAGCCCACTGGGGAGTTCGAGTTTGTTAGAGCATATTAAAATACCATACATTCACATCCTCAAAAAAGACACATCAGTCTACCTGTCTATACATTCCTTTCTGATATTAAATTATTCCAGGGACTTTTCAAAATTACACCACCTACCTGTACTCCCTCCCACAGTGAATAAACATGCTGAAGAAGTGTAGACCAAATCAGAATAATGCACATAGGTGAAAGTCCTATAATTGAAATCATTATTGCTTAAGATACCATTGCTTTAATCAGCCCTATCATAAATCAGCGCTTTTCACAAGTGAAGGTTTAAAATAAAGTGCTGTTTAAACAGATTGGGTCCCTTAAAAGGCATGATGCAATTGGGAAGCTCCGGAAAATGGATAAAAAAGTGGTTTCTGAGCAGATACACTGGCTCCAGCATTTTATCTTCCACTTAATTTTGAAAAAAATTACCTAGTCCTTTCTTAGAAATTACATACCGGAGGCCTGTAATGGCCGAGCCTTTAACCCATTAAAAAAATTTACTCCCAGGAACAGTTAATATTTGATGTTTAATTGCTTTTTCTTGTTGGAGAGGAAAATCTTTTTCTTTCCTTCCTTTCTTGATTGACTTTTCAAAAATCACCTTGTGAGCT
Organism: Canis aureus; assembly: GCF_053574225.1. NCBI lineage: Eukaryota > Metazoa > Chordata > Mammalia > Carnivora > Canidae > Canis > Canis aureus. The sequence goes on from NC_135612.1 coordinate 45,013,729, forward strand.
ATAAGATGGAGAGGAGTAATTGATTTTCAAAAACTCAAGTGCATGCACATGTATTTGCATATGCATATGTGTATGCGTGGATATTACAACCTCGGAGCCTCAGGCACTGGGGCTTCCCTCGCAGTAACCGTGCAAGGCAGGTGTTACTATTTCCAGTTAACAGAGAGGCAGCCAAGACCCAGAGAGGTTGATTGCTTGCATGGGGTCACACAGGTAGTAGGGAGGCTGAGTCTTTTCTTATTCCTCCAACTCTGTTGCCTGCCTGTAGGGGCATGTCATACCCAGGTGTGCAGACAGCCACGACAAAGGCCATGCCAATGATCCCCATCATTGCAGTAACTAATCCTCTCAGCCTGTTTAACTGGCACCACTTTCTGGAATTTAGCAAATAATGCCACGCCATCCACAAATGTCAAAAGAGTCCAACTATGATTTGCGCCTTTTATGTGAACATTACATTGTCACTGAGCTGGGAGAAGCAGTTGAACCAACCTTAGCAGTGATAGCAACTTGGGAGAGATTTCTCCTTGGAGAGTTTTAGGTGGATGGGGGTTGGGTGGGAGGGTCGGATGTTCTCTTATTAGAAAAAGGCCTGCACAGAATTCAGATGATTTTCTGGGGCTCCTCAGGACTTGTTTCTAGAGAAAGAGAGGATCATGAGGACATTGGTGTGGAAGGAGACAGGGGAAAAACCTCTTTGTGATTACCCTGGGTTGAAAGATTTTCATTTCAACATTGTCAGTCCCTCACCTTTCATGTGTGGTAAATTCATTCCCAAAGGCCAGAGTGTTCTCTCTCCCTCTTCCTTCCTTTCTCCTTTCTTTCTTTCTTCCTTCCTTTCTTTCTTTCTTTCTTTCTTTCTTTCTTTCTTTCTTTCTTTCTTTCCTTCCTTCCTTCCTTCCTTCCTTCCTTCCTTCCTTCTTCCTTCCTTCCTTCCTTCCTTCCTTCCTTCCTTCCTTCCTTCCTTCCTCCCTCCCTCCCTCCCTCCCTCCCTCCCTCCCTCCCTCCTTTCTTTCTTTCTTTCTTTCTTTCTTTCTTTCTTTCTTTCTTTCTTTCTTTCTTCTTTCTTTCTTTCTCCTCTCTCTCTCCTCTCTCGGTTTGTCTTTTCTTCCCACAAAACCACATATTACTTACGTCTCTTGCAAAGCTGTACAAACCAACTGTTCCTTCTCAGATTATGCCCTTCAGAGGTCAGGTGATATGCCTCATTGGGTTACACCTTCCATGTTTTGTGGTGAGATGTGGGCTGTGTCATTCTACATTACTCCACCTTGCAAGAAAATATTTATATATGAGCCTCACCAGGTCCTATTTCCTCTGGGATTGCTTCTGAGGATGCTGTCTTCATGCCAGCTGCAGGCAGTTGAATCGCAGGCCTTCACAGGACCACTGGACTTCTGGCAGCAAACAGGAAATCGCTCCTTTCCCTCTGACTTCACTGAGCTGGAAGACTACGAGGTGTGTGGCTGGAGGATGAGACATTTCTGAGAGGTGGAGTACAATATTTCCAGAAAGGGCTTGGGAGGAAACTGCCAGATGTGGAGGGCATGAAAACTTGCACCATTCACAGCATTTTTTTTTCTAGATCTGGAAAGACAAGAGCTTATTATACGAGGTCTTTCTGTGATTTTTAATATTTTCCTTTTTATTTCTAGTAAGTGGTAATTCCCGTTGTTCACCAAGTAGTGGTAGTGAGTCGTATATGGCCGTGGTGGGGTATGTGGTCAAAACACTTTTGGAAACTCATTTGGCAGCATGTGTCAAGACCACAAAAATTTTTGCAGCCCTTGACCAAATAATTTTACTCCTGGGAATTCATTCTCAGTACCAAAAAGAGTGCTCAAAGATGTTATTTATTTATTTATTTATTTATTTATTTATTTATTTATTTATTTATACAAATAAATAAATACATTTTAAATGTTTTTTTTAAATATTTATTTTTATTTATTCATGATAGACACAGAGGGAGAGAGGCAGAGACACAGGCAGAGGGAGAAGCAGGCTCCATGTCGGGAACCCGATGTGGGATTAGATCCCGGGACTCCGGGATCGCGCCCTGGGCCAAAGGCAGGCGTGAAACCGCTGAGCCACCCAGGGATCCCCTAAATGTTTTATTTATTTAAGTAACCTCTAGACCCCACATGGGGCTTGAACTCACAACCCCCGAGATCGAGAGCCACATGCTCCATCAACTGAGCCAGCCAGGTGCCCCTCAAAGATGTTCTTTAAACTATTGTTACAGTTCTTAGAACCTTAATATAAACCTAACAATAGGGTAAATGGAACTATAAAACATTTTCTTGATACGTAAATGATGTCATAACACTGGAATAGGATATGTACTCTAACGATTACAAATATGTAGGTTAAATATGTTCAGTCATAATAATATATAACATTTATTGTCTACTGAATATATGGCAGGCAATGTGTCAGATCCTTTGTAGGCATTGCCTCCTTTGGTGTGCTTGCTAGAATAAGCTAGATTTAATTTTTTTTCTCTATTTTACAGATAAGGAAAGGGGAAGATTAATTGGATTATCTGAGGTCAAACTGTTAGTGTGAGATTTGAACCCCATCCTGGTTGACTATAGAACTCACACTCTTAACTTATCATTCCTCATGATATGTGGATAATTTTAAGTAAAAAACAAATATTAGCCACCAACACCCACCCTGCAACAAAGTTACCCCAAAACTCCAAACCAGAAACAACCCAGCACCAACAAACACAAATCTGACAAGCTTTATTCTTCTTGTAATCACATGGAAAAATAAATAACAAAGCTTAGACCAAGAGAAATAGCCCAAGTTGAAAAAGCTTATCTGCAACCCGCCAATAAAATGACAGGTAGGTGTCTGAAGCAACAATAAAATGTTTAAGGTCTTAAAAAAGAATGTTTAAGGTCTTTTCTCTGGATGGGAATTAGATACTGTAAGTATGATCTTATACTAAGAGAGTCCAATTAATCTCTGCCAACTTAAAGAAGTAAATCTTGCAGGGGAGCAAATCTTGCATTTAGGTGGAAAGGACTTTGCCCAGAGTGACTTGAGAATTCTCTTGAGGATTAGGGCCCAGACCTGTGGTTCTTACCTTGTTTTGTGTGAGAATGTATTTGAAAATATTAATGGCATCTATGGTGTCTGTCTCCAGTAAAAACATGTATTTATGTTTATGCCACATTTTGTTCCATGTTTACTTTTGAAATCTATTTTAGGCTCATTGCTTGTTTGAGGATTCTAATGACAATTTCCCTTTGTGTTTTGGCTTGCAGAGTGTTCTTTGTCCCACGATTGGCGAATGTTCTTTCGTTAGGGGTTCAGACACCAATGCCATTTCTTCAGAGCATTGTCTACACCTGCATAGGGTTTGTAAAGTAAGTGAGTATAATGAATAATTTAGCTTCACTGTTTTCTTTAATGTGACAGCATGTTATTGTGAACATTTGTATTTGGATGCGTGGCTAACAACTGCCTTTTGGATTTTCCATGTTAGGATGAAAAAAATGCATGACACACATCACCAAGAATCAGAGGTTGTGCCTGGCAATGCAATTGAGAAAAGCTTTGGAATGTGAGTGGACAGCATTAGGAGCAGCTTTCCTTACCACACCTGCAGAAATGTACTTACATTAAACACATATGTGCTAAGTGCATGTGTGTAAGGCGCGGTGTTAGACAGATGTGAAAAATGGATGGATGATGCCTTTGTATAAGATTCTCCCAGGACTCCGATGTGCTGAGGTTTGGAAATGCTCACACGCCCTCCAGGCGCTGTAGCCTGTGTGTAATAAAATTACATCCAGGGCCCGATTCCCTTCCATGAGATATTTTCATTGTCAGGATGAAGAAAATTATTTTTCATCATTTCTGTGTTCTGAAATGGAAACATTTTCAGTATGAATCCCATAGGGACACTATGCGCCCTTTCTACCTCTTGTTTGGGATTGTGCAAGGAGTCTGAAATACCAGGGTACAGGGCACCTGGGTGGCTCAGTGGTTGAGCGTCTGCCTTTGGCTCAGGGAGTGATCCTGGGGTGCTGGGATTGAGGCCCACGTCGGGCTTCCTGCAGGAGCCTGCTTCTCCCTCTGCCTGTGTCTCTGCCTCTCTCTCAATATGTCTCTCATGAATAAATAAATAAATTTTTTTTTTAAAAGGAAAGAAATATCAGGCTAAGAGGTCACTGGTCTGTCTTCTCCAGGAACTCCCCCTGGGCAGTGGTCTCTGCCTTCTGTTACAGAAGACGGCAAAAATAGGAGCCGGTGTACCTCTGGCCAATTATTCAATGCTCCATCACAAGGGGAAATTCCTTCCTCACCCCAGCTGGTGAACAGTTATGCCCTGGAGCCCAGGACGGACATGCCTTGTAACTTTTTAACCTGGTTAGTGTAACTGCCAATATTATTCCTATTCATATAAATGTCTAATCCTTTCTTGAATCTTGCTAGACTATTTGCCTCAATAATATCCTGCGGCAGTGAATTCCACAGGTAGATTATACGCCGTTTTAAAAAGTATTTCCTTTTATTCATTTTAAATTTGTTACCTTTTAACGTCACAAGATGTCCCTTGTTCTTGCATTAAGGGCTACAGGGTACAGGCATTGGAAATTCAGCTTTAATTTTTCGAAGCATTCCACCATTATTAAAGCTCCATCTTCTTCATATTGTTTCCTATTTTGGCATATCTGATCTTGATTTAATGAGATGATTGAGGTAAATGGTCTCATACTACTTCAGACACATAGTAGGCACTAGAAGAAAGGTCTCCTTGATATTTGATGCCATTTATTGGACACATGTTTATTGAGCACCTACTGTGTGCGGGAATTGTAAATATTGGAGAGACAGCTTTGAGTGAGACAGAGTCCTTGTTCTGAAAGCTCTAATTTTCTAGAGAAGATAAGCACCAATAAAGTGAATAAGGATGAACTACATGGTTTTGGGTGGACTTAAGTCCTACGGGAAAATTTGACAAGAGTGACTGGCAGAGGATGGGCAGGAGCCACTTCAGATTGCATGGTCAGGGAGTAGGTTTCTGAAAAGGGGATGGTTGAGTTGGCCATCAAGGTATCATATATATGACATCTCCATGAAGGTGAACCCACGTTCCTAGACACTGCTTACCATGAGGTGAGATTCCATCCTTATTTGTTGAGTGAATGAATGAATCAAGTTGAGGAGGGAAATCATAGTTTCAGAAATCATTCAATAAATTACTCATAGACCTAGGAGTAACATTTCTTAAATCCCTATGCTCTGTAACTTCAAAGACTGTTGGGGTAGAAAAAACAGGGGATTTAGTTAGTTAGACTTGCTATCAAGCCCTTCTCAGGTACCCAGCTACTCCCCTTATATGACCTTGGGGGGTGTCTTTTCCAAAGTGATCTCATTTAGAAAAATGGGTTTCCTTGGGGTCCCTGGGTGGCTCAGTTGTTTAAGCATCCGCCTTCAGCTCAGGTCATGATCCTGGGGTCCTGGGATCGAACCCCGTGTGGGGCTCCCTGCTCGGTGGGGAGTCTCCTCCCTCTGCTGCTCTCCCTCCTTGTGCACATGCTCTCTCTGTCTCTGTCAACTAAATAAATAAAATTTTAACAAAATTTCCTTTCTTCATGGGTTTTGGAGCATTGGAGATAAAATTATATAGCAGCTAGTACTTTACAAACCACCCAATGGTCAGTCATTCTGGAGGGAACCGGGTGTTCTCAGCTCTGCGCACCGTTTCTTTCCTCTGGCCTTTTCCCTCCTGGTTTTCTCTGTTCCCAATTTTTATCCTTGCCTCTGCCTAAAGTTCATCAGTGGCATCCGTGGTACTTAGCTTTCTGACCCAGAACTGGCTTACGTGAGAGTGGTGGCAGAAGGGAGTTTACCTTTGTGAAATATCGCCTATTTTTTAAGGGCTTTAAAAAATGAAATCAGGGGATCCCTGGGTGGCGCAGTGGTTTAGCGCCTGCCTTTGGCCCAGGGCGCGATCCTGGAGACCCGGGATCGAATCCCACGTCGGGCTCTCGGTGCATGGAGCCTGCTTCTCTCCCTGCCTCTCTCTCTCTCTCTCTCTCTCTCTCGCTCTCTCTCTGTGACTACCATAAATAATTAAAAAAAAAAAAATAAATAAATAAATAAAACCGACTCTGAGGCGTGAAAAAAAAAAAAAATGAAATCAGGTGGGGGTGCCTGGGTGGCTCAGTCAGTTAAGCATCCTACTACTTGATTTCAGCTTAGGTCTTGATCTCAGGGTTGTGAGTTCAAGTCTCACACTGGGCTCCATGCTAGGCATGGCACTTACTTTTAAAAAAAATTGAAAAGATAAGAATAAAAAAATAAAATGGAATCAGGTGGAGCTGCTGTTTGTTGAAACGGAGGACCAGAGGTGTATTTCCAATAGCGATTGTTGGCTTTCATTTTGCGTACTGCTTGGTCTTCCAGAATCAGGTAAACCAAATTTCTTAAAAAATATTTTTTTAAAGATTTTATTTATTTGTTCATGAGAGACACACAGAGAGAGGCAAGGACACAGACAGAGGGAGAAGCAGGCTCCCTGCGGGAAGCCTAATACAGGTCTCGATCCCAGGACCCCAGGATCATGTCCTGAGCTGAAGGCAGACGTTCAACCGCTGAGCCACCCAGACCCCCCAGTTAACCAAGCTTCAATGCACAAAGACAGAGGCTGTGCCTGAATTTCTGAAGGGATCCTTCCCCCAGAAAGTGGAGGCTTTGGTTGAAATGATCTGATTACCTGCTTGGAGCTTCCCTCTGTGTTCTAGCATGATAGGCATATAGCATTTCCTCATGCTTCCTCTTGTTATTTTTTCTAATTGCCCCTTAATTTACTTTTTTTTTTTTCCATTTAGGCAATTTGAAGTAGAAGCATGTGCAGCTCTGCATAATAATGTATTAGAAAGGCATTTCAAGGAATAAATTATTAGCATTGTTTACATGGATGGTTCAAATTTACTGGCAAATTGCTCAGGCCTCGGTTTTACGAGGTAGCTGCCAGCTCGGCTCCTTCTGGGTAAAACCCTGAAATTGGAGAAGTTTCCTTTTGGTTTCCCTCACCCACACGTCCTCTGCCTCCTTCCTCCCCTTTCAACGCCTCCCTGGGTTCCCACCCCCACAGAACTCCGTGGAAGGCTCGGGCCTTTTGCACCTTCACGTGCAGACATTTCGTGGGCTCTACCCCCGCGCCAGGCCGACCCCCGGCGGAAGTGAGGTGTGCGGAGGAATAAATGTTCAATGGTATAATTTTAGATGCTGTGGCAACTGGGAAGGGCGGCTATTTTGGGCTGTGGGCCTTTCTCCTTGACCTGAGATGATGTTACTCTGCCGGCCGCTGGCACTGGGCCAACCCTGCCCGCGGTCCTCGCAGCCACGTGCCTGACATTCCTGGGGGATGCTTCTTCCTTTCTCCCCGAGCCCTTCTGTGCTCCTCCAGGGCTGTGTGCATTAGTGCAAGAGCACGCATCTGTCCACGTGTGCCCACCTGGGCTTGTCACAGGTGACATTATGAGGTGGTGGCGCAACCCAGATGGTAGGGAGTCTCTTCCACAGAGGCCTCCCAGTCTCGTTTATGCCTGTCCCCCAGCTTCCACACTTTATCAGCTGCTCAGTGACCATTCTGTGGGTCACCCCCTATCTGGGCAAGGTGATCATGCGGTCTCCAGGCCACAGTGTGTGGGCACCCCTCCTGGGAGGACTCATCTGAAGCTGCCCTGGGTTGCGGGGTCAGTGATCCTGACCTGTTTTCTTCCCACTCACGCTCCTGATGCAGCTGCAGCCTGCAGCCCCCTGTCCTGGCTGGGGAAGCAAGTCAGGACTCCTGCAGCTGATGGGTGGGACAGCGACACGAAGATCCGAGGGTGGCCCAAACAAGAGTGCTTGCCAGAAGAGGCTGGGGAAAGTATCTTGTTTGTAGTTTTTACAACCTAAAAAGTACACACGAGACCCAGAGATCATTCAGGAAGGAGGAATAGTAAAGAACAAAAGTGGGGAATTTTTTTTTTTTAAAGGATTTAGCTTATTTGTGCCAAGAAGAGAAAACAGAAGTCTTTTATAGGTCTAGGGAGAATGTGGCTCTCTCTTCTACAAGTCCCCTGGACATTAAAGAAAGAGGAGAATTCTATAGTTGGAAAGAGAAGGAGAGCAAGAGTGAGAGCAAGAGAGAGAGAGAGAAAACAAGGTGGGGGAGGGGACCAGGATATAAGAAGCACCTGACTGAGGCACAGAAAAGATAGTGGCTGGAGGGTAAGACAAAGAAAGAGAAAAAGATCAAGAGATAATGCTGCCTTCCTTACCTGTTGTTAAATTATTATTATTATTATTTTTTTTTTTGAGAAGGAGGGAGAGATAGTATTCAGGGGTGGAGGGGAGAGGCAGGCAGTGGGAGAGGGGTAGAGAGAGAGAGAAAGAATCTCATGCAGGCTCTACACCCAGTGTGGAGCCCAATGTGGGGCTCGATCTCAAGACCTTGATATCATGATCTGAGCTGAAACCAAGAGTTGGACGTTTAACCATCTGAACCACCCAGCCACCCCTGCTGTTAAATTAAAATGTAACAGATATTTTGAGAACCAATGGTGTCTGTCCCAGGTCTCTATTTCTGTATGACAGATGCCCCCTACAATTTATTTACTTAAAATCACGACAATAATTTTCTTGTTATCTCTTGTGGTGCTAAGTGTTGGGTGGATTCAGCATGGTGGGTCTCATGCAGCCTTTCATGAGGTTGAGGTCTGCAGGTGGCCCAGGCTGGGGTCACCTCTGTGGCTCCCCCACTGACACGTAGGGACTGATGTCAGCCGGAATGCCTGCTTACTATTCACAGCAGCTCATCTTCCTGCTCCTTTCCTGGCCTTTCGGGGCTCCAAAGATGAGTATCCCAAGAGAACAAGGTGGAAGCTGAACCATCTTTCGGGCCTGGCCCAGGCACATACTCTATGGGTGCACCAGTCAGCAAGGCCAGCTCATATTAAAGGAGAAGGCACATAGACCCTTTTATGGATTTGAGGAATGTTCAAGAACTTGTGAATATGTCATAAAACTGCTAAAATGTCCAATCATGATGTCACCTGTTCTTAACCTTCGGTCTTCCAGGAGCTTCTAGTGGGAGCTATGAAAGCCAAGTAAGTAACCAGTGCAAGGGAATGAAATATCCATTCTCCAGAATGGGAGGTAATAGTGGAGTATGTACCAAGTGGGGGTACAGGATGAACTCTTGCTTGTGTAGAGGCCATAGGTGGAGGGTAGGTAGGAAGGCCTGTGGCCTCTTCTCTTTTTGGAGAGTTTTAGAGACAAATCAGATGGCAGTGGCTTACATTCCCTAACTCTGGAGTGGGTGTTCTGGCCAGCTTTATTCAAGCCTTAATGTTTGTTCTTTTTTTTTTATTTTTATTATTATTATTATTTTTTAATGTTTGTTCTTAATAACTTCATATCTTGTTACCTATTTTTTCTTCCCCTGCCTCACCTTTATACCACCAACCATCCTTCCTTTCAACTACATTATTGTTCTGTGGTCCTAAAACTCTCTCCATCCCTTTTTCTCCTTGGTCATCACTCTATGCTTTCTGTGCATAAAAAAGACTTACCCTCCCCCCCATTCCTCTTCCTTACTTTTTGCTTCTCTACTACCATTTATCAGACCAGTGGCCTCTACCTCCCTTTCCTTGTCCCACTTCTCACTTGACTGCTTGAAATATGTATCTTAATTTTGGGTTCCCTCCTTGTGGCCACTGTCTCTTGCCTTCTAAAACCATGTCTTATATTCCATGAAGCTTATGCCTTTCTTCTCTGCTCTGCCTTATCTTATCCTAGGTGTCACCTGTCCAGCACAGTGTCAGAGGGCAATGGGCCCTGGTGTGCCCAACACCCAGCATCTTCATCAGATACTGCTTTGACATCTTCACAGTGAGGTCTTATCCACAGCCATGAATGTTTAGGCGGGGTTTGCTGCTCAGCTGCTGACCTTTCTCTGGTAAGAGTTTCCTATATCCTATCAACACTAAAGACACTTTTACTCCGCATGTCAGTCTCTGGTCTCCAAATATTACTAACTGTAGATATTCACTTAAAATTATTTATTTAAAAAATTATTTATTTATCTGAGAGAGAGAGAGAGAGAGAGAGAGAGAGAGAGAGAGAGAATGAGCCAGAGGAGCAGAAGGAGAGGGAGGGAGAATCTGAGTATGAGGAGCCTGATGCAGAATTCAATCCCAGAACCCTAAGATCATAACCTGATTGAAAACCGAGAGTTGGATGCTCAACTGACTATGCCACTTAGGCACCCCAGACATTCGCTTTTTAATTCCCTTGTAGATTAGAGTCCTTTTCTTCTCTTAGTATAAAGGTGATATATATCCACTGTAGAGAATTTAGAACACACAAAAAAGCTAAAACAAGAAAAATTATCATTGTGGGTATAAACATTGCTAAGACCTTGGTGTGAGTAACTCTTTTCCCTCCATATTTATAATTTTTATTTAGAAATAAAAACAGAATTACTTCTTATATGGGCAATGCTTTCCTCCAAGTTATTTCCTATTTTATAGAATCAATTGTTACAAAACTAGTCTCTGGCCCCTGCTAATTGGACCAGTATGGCCCTGGCTGGGCCAGTACCTACTCTTTCCTTAGTGTTAAGTCAGATGATATTGGGGTCTGGAGCCATAATATCACATCAAGGTGGAATTCAAATTTTCACTTTGAAGCCTAAAACTTTATTGGAGAAGGTGGTTTGCATGAGTCAAGTAGAGAATACCCAGCAATCTAGAGACATTCCTTGGATGCTGGCACTAGTTCCTGTGATGAATTTTGTTCTCTAGCCATTTGTTCAATAAGTTCTCAATAGATTCTAGCCATTTATTGAGATGTGAAACCCTTTTTTAGTTGTGGAGCTGTCTGTGGGATATTTCCCTCTAACAGTATCTGAACAAGGTGACACTTTTTTTTACAACCTGTTTTTTCATTTAATAACGATTCATAAGTTTTTTTCTGTGTCGTTATACATTCTTCAAGGTTATGATTTTGGTACCTGTACAGTGACAGCTGTGGATGTTTGAATATTTATGGGGAAAATGGAACAAACTGCTTAAACTCTGGCATTAGATACTACAGAGTCCAAATGCCTGCCTTGACACTTAGTTTGCTATGTGACTTGGGCAAATTATTTAAATATTCTTTCTCAGAATCCCCATCTGTAAAATGGATATAACTATATGGTCAAGTGATGTAATGAATCAAACATTCCCGAGACATAGTCTGCCACAAAAGTAAGGGTTCGATAGATTTTGACTATAATTATTAATTATCATAATCCTAAATCTTCTATAATTACTCATGAAACAGCCCCCATACTTTTCCAGCATCATAAACAAAGCTGTGATGAACATCCTCAAATATTTACACATGATTTTCTTGAGGTAAGTGCCTAGAAGTTGCATCATTGGGTCACAGATTGTGGACATTTAAAGAGTAAAAAACTGTCACTGTTTTCACTAATCTTCCCAGTTGTCCACAACCCAGCCTTTCCCATATTTTTCTTGTCTACAGTCTCAGAGACATGTCTCTTTCCACATCCAGGATTTGCTGTATGCCCACCTTCCAACAAAATTCAGAGTCACATCTGAAATTTTCTTGAAAATTTTTTACATCTGACATTTAAATTAGGGCTCTTTCAGGTAGATTTCACCCATTCATTTAGTTATTCACTCACATACTAAGTGGAAATTTCTATAGCCTAGGTTGATAGGATAGATTTATGTTGTCAGAGCTAACTTTTGTGTTGCTCACCATGGAGAGGGCTTTGGCTTTGAGGAAGAGTTTGAGACCGTTCTAAGGATGTCTGTCAGCTATTGATCCAGGCTGAACGATATCTAGAAAATCCTTCCCCTCTAGAAATAGGGATATCTGAAACAGGAACACCTTGGTCCTCTGACCCGCTAGGAATGATCTCTCGCCCACAGACCCTACCTTGGCTTCCAGGATCAGGAAATATCAATACGAAACTCAGTGAGATGCTTCTTTGAACTAACTACCCACTGTACTGGCCACTGGAAGAAAACCCAACATGCTCCTCATCCTCAAGGAGCATTGCCCATTGGACAAGGGGATGTGCAAACAATTACAGGTCATAGTTAAATTTGCCAGAATGGAGGAGTGTATCTGTAAGGAAATCCCCGAGTGATGGTCTTCACAGTTTGCCTTCTGGTCTCCAGAGGGTTTTGGTTGGTCCAAGGTTACGGCCCTTAGAAACATTTTTAGTTGCCAATAATCAGCAACTGGAGATTTCAGGTAAAAATGAGGTTTCTGTCTCACCTTGAAAAAAAATGGGAGCATTGGCAATACTGTGCCCTCATCTTACCCTGGCAACACTGAGGAGTGGCTGACCTGTTGGCTAGAGCACAGGTTCTTTTTTTTTTTATTTTTTTTTATTTTTTTATTTTTTTTAGCGCAGTCCCCACCACTCCCTAAGGTATTACCTTTTGCTGCACTGCTTATCTTGCTGTCTGGATGAGCCTTGAGCTTATGACCTTAGGCCTAGTTAAGGGGGCATTTACTCTTTCACAGGCTCTCAGAGAGGTCTGCTAGAGTGGAAGGCTGCAGGGTAGGCAAGAATTTGCTAGGTAGATGGGTGGAAGGAGGACCATCCATGGCAGGCAAAATAGCATGTGCAAAGATACGGGGGCTTGTGCATGGAGGTCTGCTTGGGTGATGAGAAGCAGACAGGATGGGGAAAAAGTTGGGCATTTGAAGGAAAGGATTGAGAGAAAGAATTGGAGAGTAATGCAAGCATCAGTTCTTGAGCAGCCTGGCATGCCCAAATAAAGAATTTGGTTAGTCATTGTTGTTGTTGTTTTCCGTAAAAAACTGGATCTGATGATTGATAAAGGAATAGCTACAAGAGTTTCTACGATCAGTGCCCTGACATCATGGTGGCACCTTGCAAAGTACGTTGTGTGCAGAACCTCATTAAATCCTGACACCAAGCCCAGAAGATGTGTGCTTTTATTTCCCTCACCTTACAATGAGAAAATGCAAATAGAAGGAGGTTGGTAAGGTGACTTCCCCAAGGTCAAAACCAGTAAGTGACAAAGTGGGAAGTGACCCGGGGCCCAACTACAGAGCTTGCAACTTGATTGCTAGGGTGCTCTCCTTCCCAGATGGCATTCATGCTTCAGAACTGTTACTCCAGTGGAGAAGGCAGGGTTGCTTTGGGAGTGGGTAAGGAGAGGCTGACAGACAAACAGGGCTGCTGGGTGTCTGCTGCAGTGAGCAGCAGGAGAGTGGGAGAGACACACAGAGCTGCGTCCATGCAGGGCAGAGAAAGGGGTGCATGTGAGATATACAGAGGGGACCCTTCTTAATGGAAGGGGCCAGCCATAGGAGTTTTCTCTTGCCCCTTTGAATTCTCAGGGCACTTTGTGTCTCTTTTCCAGGGCTTGCTTTTGCCATGTCCCCATAACAGCTGTACACATCTTATGGCATCTTGTACAGTTTAAGTTTGTAAGGGGCAGGAGGAATTATGCTTTATTTGCCTTAATTTTATTTTTGCATTGCTGAGCACAGTGCTTTCATAAACGAATGAATTCCCAAATTATCTTTTTCAGATCATTCCTCCTTATGTGTGCATTTGAGAAGTCCATGGCAGGTTAAACACTTTTTCTTTTCAAATATGAGAATAATTTCTTTACATGATCTACTTCAAGCTATTTGAAAATATGAGGGAAAGGAAAACAGGGAAGCTGTTTAAAGGCAGCAAACCCTTTAAGAGTCAATGTCACATTTATTGTTATAAAATATTTTTCTCTCTCTGTTAGACATCTGGTTCCCATTACATACAGTATTGGGTACTTGAGTTCACCAGGCATTTTGCATACCAAGCAGTGTGCATGTGAAATCCCCCAGACATCCACCAGTTTGTATTTGCACCATGCAAGTCCTACTTTACATTTACAGACAACCCTTCTATCACCAACCTAATTCTTCCCAATATGCTTTTGAAGTTACTTTGTTCATACCTAACTGGAGGACCAAATTGCCTACATCTAAGAAATGAAGAACTTAATCATGGAGTCTTTGCTTTATGTCACTGTATGGTTCAACTATCTATAAGCTCGCACCGAAATCAATGAAACATCTAAATCTTAAGTCTATATTTCCCAGTAACATTGACCCAGAAATGAGAAACACAATATGGAATGTTTGCTAATGAGTCATGAATTTCATTATAATTGCTTCCACATTCAGGATAGCGCCCTTAAACCATCTAATCTTGACATATCCTGCAACAATCCCATGTGTTGTAAATGATTTTGCTTTATTCCTTAGGTTACTGTTCAGAGCTTATTTTATGCTTCATTTCATTTTCTTAAAGAAAGCCACACACGTGTGCGTGCACACTCACACTCTTGCATGTGTGCATGCGCACACACAGGCACAGCATTGAGGCTTTTGCCTCAATCTGTAATTTTTGAAATAAAATAATTATGAAACCAAAAGGGGCCCTCATCATTTGGTTTGAAAATAAAAATAAATGCATTTAGGAAGAGAGCTGAAATATGGTCAACTCTGGAGTTTCTAAGTCAGGTCTCTGAGAATTCAGGCCAGAATTGAGCAATGCCCGGCCAGCAGCCGTCTGTCCCCTCTCTGTCTGGACATTAGAGTATATGGCTGGATGGATGGACACAACTAGCATTCAGTATAGTAATAATGGAAAATTAAATACGGCTTTTAAAAACAGCTCACATTATAAAGTGATCTATTAGCATGATATGACTTTGGCACTTAAAGTGACTGATTCTAATTGTACGATTTGGCCCATGGCAAACATTAAAGAGCTGCAGAATATTGTAGGTCTCCTTCTTCTTCCTCTTCTTCTTCTTCTTCTTCTTCTTCTTCTTCTTCTTCTTCTTCTTCTTCTTCTTCTTCTCCTCCTCCTCCCTCTCCCTCTCCCCCTCCCTTTCCCCCTCCCCCTCCCCCTTCTTCTTCTTCTTCTTCTTCTTCTTCTTCTTCTTCTTCTTCTTCTTCTTCATCTCTTTTGGGATATTTTAAACTGGCTTTTTTCTTTGGAACCAAGCTTTGTTCCTGCCACAGGAAAAATTGTGCAGAAGGAATATTTCGGTCCAGATAGAACCAGAGGTAATTATAGTTTCTTTTTCTTTGATTCATGAATCAATGAGGCAAATATTAAGAACACTTTTGCATTTTCTTCTCCTCCTTTTTTTTTATTAAGTGAAACTCTGTTTTTATGGCTTATGGATGTTATCCTGAAAAAGTAAAGATGGATGGTCTTCCCTGATGAGCTTTTCTAGTAATCAGACAGGCATTCTTTCCCTGTACCTGGTTATCATACTGTATCCTGCCAAAGCTTTTCTTCAGGAGCCTGTGGGTCGCTAAGATGATGTTGCATGCCATACCTTGAGCTGAATTTCATTTAAGCAGGTCAGCACAAAATGAAGAGGACTTCTGAACAGGCCTGCTTCTTAGACATACCTACTTAAGAGGTTTGCAGTTTTCAGAAAAAAGGGGGAATGAATATGAGGGAATGTCATTCATCTTTGAATTAGACTTTATGTTTTTGATATGTACTGGCTTTTTCGTAATTCTTATGTTATAGACTACAGGAAGCTTATTAACTGAATAGTATTGGAAAGGGCAGCTGTTTATGCTGAGGGAGTTCTTTTTGAATTTACATGTTTAAGCCAAACTGAAAGTTTACCTTAATCTATGTGCATATGAATTTCTTGTTGGCAGTTTTCTGGTCTCTTGATTGTTGAAAAATTGCCTACTATGCTTCAAAGAGTTTTGGTTTAATGACCCACATTGTTATCCACATAACTGACAGTGGGGTCTCAAACACAAAGTTTAAAAACTCCAGTAACACTGTTGGAGTGTAAGCACCAGCCTTATTTATTGGAAACATCTCTTCCTGAAATTGGACTTTTAAGAAATTTTAATTTAATTTAATGTTTTTAAAGACAATGCTAAAGTAGAAAGAAGTTTAAAGGCACTCTGGTTTCTTGTGAGTTTTTCACTAACACTTCCCTGTAGCTTGGAATAGCTCTCTTTCTTCCAAAACCTGGAATCTGCAGAAGAGAGCAGAAATACTTGTTATTGACCTGAATTAGGATAAAAGGAAAAGAGAAGATAAGATCATAGCCGCCAGCACTTTGTTTATGAAAACATCATTTTGAGGATGTGCTTGAATCAGGCAAAAGTAATGCACCTCCTCCTCCTCCAGCATATTTGAAATGCCAGCCTGATCACACCTAGAGAACAATGCCCAGAATTGGGGCATTACCTTTCCTGTATGCTGGTGCTGTGCAAGGATAGCATCACTTAATCCTGACAGTTTTTCTTCGTAATTTTAGAAATACATACGGAAATTTAAAAAATAGAAAAATAAAAAGATGTATAAATATAAGCACAAAAAATAAAAATTTGTTTTTAAAAAAGTTATCATATTTTATTTGAAAAGTTTTAGGACTCAAAAGAAGTTGTAAAATAATTCAGAGAGATCGCCTGTTCTTTTTCACAGATCCCTCAGAGATAATATCTCATATAAACATAGTACCTTGTCAACATCAGGAAATTTTTTTTTTTTAACATCAGGAAATTGATTCAATGATATTATCCCAGTTATAGAACTTATTCGGACTTCAGCAGTTTTTTAAAAGGTTTTATTTATTTATTTTATTTAAAAGAGAGAGAGAGAGAGCAAGAGAGAGAGCGAGCACGTGTGTTCAAAAGCAGGGGGAAAGGTAAAGGGGAGGGAGAGAGAGACTCTCAAGCAGACCCTGCACTGAGTGTTGAGCCTGACACAGCAGCTCAATCTTAAGACCCTGAGATCATGACCTGAGCCAAATCCAAGAGTAGGATCCTTAGCTGACTGAACCACCCAGGTGCTCCTGGACTACAGCAGTTTTTATATGCATTCACTTTTAGAATGTATATTAAAATGTAGAGATGGATTAGCCACCAAGTGTTCAGGGAGCATCTCTCACCAATGAGTATTGACGATATTGCAAAATTCTCAGATAATGTGATTTTATATATCCCATGGCTGACGAAAGAAGAGGTAGATTTCGTGGTATTAATGAAGACTCTTTACATTAATAGCCTTTTCCATTTATTAATTGGCTAAAAAAGTAATCAATCCTGTATCAAGTGCCAACTGGCAATAGAAAGATGGTGGTATTGACTCTGCTCTCAAAGAACTGACAGAAGGAGGTAGAAAAAGAATCAACAATTATACCACAGAGAGTTGTATACCATAGGACAAATGAAACAACCTCCTATTAATAAGCACCTACAAGTGCATTAGCAATAAAGCAAATAAGGTGCATGCCTCTGTTGTTCTGTGGATCTTACTGCTGAGTGGAGAAGACAAGACCGTTAACAAGTAGTGACAACAGAGGGCTCTCTACCACAGGGCAGGGGGGCTCAAAGTGGGTAGGTCCTGACGTAGTCATGGGGCACAGGCAAGTGACTCAGGATATGTCCTGTAACCTCAGTCAGCATTTCAAGATGTTGAGTGTGACAACTTACACTATCTTCAGACTAGGTCATTCCATTCGGAGCCTATATAGTGTCTTCTAGCTCTGGTGTTGCATTTGAGCAGATGGCTTGCTAATACAAGAGCAGTCACTGTTTCTTAGAACTGACTCAAAAGTCTTTGATATCATACGTGATATGCCATATCTTCCCCACTCAACGCTGGCAGGCCTTGTACTGGGCTCACATAGCACATGGGTTGGAGAGAGGTCCCTAGAGCATGGTTGATGGTTCCCTAGAATATGGTTGATAGCTAATGCTAGAGAAATAAAGCCATTGTATGCCTTAAAAATTGAGGTTCCTCATTCAGAATGTAACAACATTATCACCCTCTGGCCCCCTACAGGCGTGATTATAGGCATTTCCTGCTTGGAGCTCCTCAGTTGCATTCCATTGGACTTCAGGTGGCATTCAGAATTCCTAAGTGGCCTGTGGCCCAATCTACCTATGTCCTTAGCCTCATGACATTCCACTTTACTTCCAGTTCCCAGGGGTTCAGTCTTGCTGGACTGCTTATGGCCCTTTAATTTACTAAGCTGTGTTCCACTCCTAGGCCTTGAACATTCTCTTTCACAAATGCTTCCCCCTACCCCCCACCCTTTCTCTCTACCTCATCTATAACCTCAGTCTTCAGGCTTCTATTGTAAGACTTTCTATACTGAATCATTTGTCTCTATGAAGTTCCCACCAAGAGTCCCATTTTATCCATAGTTATACATGCATTGTATATATAATCTTGTAATCAGTGGTGTGACTACATATATGTCTCCCCTATTATACTGTGAGTTCCATGAGGACAAGAATGATGTCTGTTTTGGTGATTATCTCCTCAAGTTTCAAGGAGTATTTGTTGAATGATTTATTGAATGGATAGATATGAATGAATGAAATAATGGAATATCCTCTCATTTCTCCCATAAATTTAAGTAATGTCACACCTGGGATTTGAGCATATTTATAAACTCTTCATTCTGGGATCATTTGTTTTGGGCTCATTTTTGGAGTCTTTCTCATGTTCAGGTAGGAATAGCTTTTCATAGGAAATCATGGTTGATGTGCTTTGGTGTTCAATTTTGCCTACGCCAGTAGATTCTGCTTTGCATGTTTTATCTGGTGTAGTTGTCACTTCAAGACCACTCCAAAAAAGGAGTAGCCATTCCTCATCAACATAGTAGCCATTCATTGGCAAAGAATAGCTGAGAGCTGCTTTGCTAATCTCAGGGCTCTGAGAATGGCACTTTGGTATGTTGGTGATCTTGACAATGGGAGCACTTCAGCAGACAAGTCCAACACACCATTGGAAGAGTTTGTAGCTGGGTTCTGGATCCAAATCCCATCTTCACTGGCATCAGGATGGGAGAGACCATTATGAGGATGAAGGAGGCTCATTTGAGAATATCAAATCAAAGAGGTATTTGGAACAGAGATAGAGGGAGAAGTCAGGGACCATCTCCGTGGATGTGTGATCTTTGAGCTAATTCTAGATTGATGGTCTGGGGTGAATTAGTTCTATGGGGATAAGTGACAGGAGGTAAGAATGAGATGGAGTGGTATGTGCAAAGGTCTTGGAGAGAAGTTTGATAAAGAGACTCAAACAAATCTCTGGAAAATTTGGATATAAACGCATGTCTCTTGAAAAGAGTGACCCTCCCCCGTCTCTAAAAATTAGGTAATTGATTCAATTTTGTGACTGGTATCTACTTGGTCTAAACAAAGGTTAGTAAGCAAATGTAGATTATTTATCTTATATTTAGGTAGGTGGGTAACAATGGGGTGTGAGTTCCATTCCTTTTCTCCTTTCTTTGTAGGTTTTTATCAAGGTGTGTTTGTGTGTGTGTTTGTGTGTGTCTTTACATTCATTTGTCAGTCTTGCCCAGATACAAAAGAAGACCACAGACTTGTTTAATGTAAGAGCTTTGAGATTCTGGAGGGTTGCTGCCTATGGTGAATGTGTAGCTAGAATAAAGTCAGCATGACCTTCCAGAAGGCATTCAGATTTTGGAGTTAAATTCCTGAGGACAAGGTTCAACTTCATGTTTGCTGACTTGGACTTTGGGTAA
Organism: Canis aureus; assembly: GCF_053574225.1. Taxonomy (NCBI): domain Eukaryota; kingdom Metazoa; phylum Chordata; class Mammalia; order Carnivora; family Canidae; genus Canis; species Canis aureus. Next base: position 45,033,339 of record NC_135612.1, read on the forward strand.
GTCCCATAACCTCTCTGAGCCTCAATTTCCTCACTTCCAACTTTGGGATGACAATAAAATTATTTGCCTCATTTGTCTCATAGAGTCATGTATATGATTTGATTTATATGAAAGAACTTCATAAATTATGAGGCACTGGATAAAAATTGGGTATCATTGTTATAAATAAATGTACTCTTAAACAGGTGATGGTTACTGCAAGTAAGTGCTGTGGATGAAACCTTCCCAGGCTCAATGTCACTTGAAAATTTACAATAACATATTTCAAAGATGGCAGCAATATGGCAGCTAAGCATTCAAACATTTCTAAAAGCAATGAAAATTTACAATTGTAAATTGTAAGCTGCAAGCTTATCATTTACACAGCAGTTTAGTGTGTAAATATTGAGAAAGAGAAAGTCATCATCAAATAAAGACTGATAAAACTTTTTGATTTTTAGCAAGGAAGATATCCAAGTGAATTTTCCTGGGATATTTCTCAGGAAAGTGGCTAGAGTAACTGGAAGGAAATGTGAACACATTTTATATGTTACAAAAGACTCTCTCAAATATCAATTTTAAAATATAACAAATCTAAAAATGCATGTCTAGTTCAATACTAAAAAAATAAGTGAGATCCTTTTGACATAAAAATGATTTTCTAGAAGCTCAAGTGGATACAAGGCCAGAAAATGTTTGGTGGGTAGTACAAACTAGGTTATTGATGAATGGCAGGGAATTGGAGTGGAGAACTGGAAATGTAATTAACATCTTGGTAAGAAATCTAACATCAACTATTTTATTTTATTTATTTATTTAATATTGTATTTTATCTTTTCACCATAAGCCAAGATAGATTTGTTTTATTTTTTTTTTTTATTTTTTTATTTTTTCCCCTTCTTTCCTCTTTCTATTTTGCCTAGTTGGGATACTTTTTTCCCCTTTACTCTTGAGACTCTCATGAATGAAGAGGGAATAAATATTAAAATACTCTATAGGAACAACACAAATGACATTGGAGATGGGCCAACTACAAGCGATTGTGTTCATTGGCTTGCTGGTCAAAACCTCTGGTCAGCTGGTCTATGTAGGAAGTGAAAGAATGTTTTCTTGTCAACTTATGAGATCAAAGTTTTGGATCTTGAAAAGATAAGACATTTGGAGTGGGGATGGGTGCAGTACACTTCAAAGTAGCTAATACTCCATAAGACTAGCTTCTTCCACCCAAGAGTTAGAAATGGGAGGATCCTGCAACTAATTATTGGAGACGACTGAAACATTATGTTCAGCTGGAGTCTCACTTGCACAAAGTCACCCCAGGACACTTTGCTAAAAGTACCCTGGTTTCTTCACTGGACTTGAGAGAGCTGCCATTTGTACTTTCCAACCTCATCCAATCCAAAGCAGTCCAGTAGCTAGATGGCTGTTGACTATCAGAATCTCCCTTTTACTTAAGAAATTTGTTTTTTTTCCCTCTTTAGTAGAAAGTCTTTTGCATGGAAGTGAACCCACAGTTAGGGGTTGTTAGCTCAAGCCTCAAAATGCACACACTGCATCTTTAAGAAATAGTTTACTTGTGAATCAGTAAACGTACCAGACAAAGCAGCCATTACTTATGCATTCCTGCATACCCGGCAAGGTGAAAATAATAGAATAAACATCATATACTTCATTATGATATCGGTTTACACTTCCAGGGTACACAAAAAGAGGCCATTTCATCAAGCTAATTGCCTGAAAGTAAAAGAGAGAGAACTTTAGCTATTAGTCTATTATAGGGCTTTTTTCTTAATCACAAATAGGGGCCGTGCGTCCCTGGGGGGATGTGTATTCTAATTTACAATTGAACTACAGATCAGAGCAATCAATCTTGGGCAGCACTTTACAGTGTAATTGCTGCAACAATAACAAAAAACAAAAAAGAAGAGGGAGAAGGAGAAGGAGAAGAAGAAAGAAGAAGAAGAAGAAGAAGAAGAAGAAGAAGAAGAAGAAGAAGAAGAAGAAGAAGAAAAAGGCCTATCTGAGCTTCAGCTTGAGGTGGAGATTTTTCCAGGCTCTAGTTCAGGGTGGGAGGGAGAGAAGACCCGCCACAGACATGAATATGCAATGAAGCTCATTAGCAGCCTCGTGTTGCCATGACGAATGGCATTATCCCCGGCCTGGTGCTGCCTAAACATGAATTTTATAACGACCCATTTATCATGACTTGTCATGAGCTTCTGTACTGTACTTTCTTCCAGCACACACACCTTTCCCTATTATGATGGTAAAAATCTTCCCCTTTTCTATTATTGTTTCCTTTTGTATTGATTTCTGGCCCTTGAAAGCCAAGTGCTGCAGTATAGCAACATGCTAATGAGTGATTTGTGACTTCAAAAAGTTGAAGAAGGAAAACTCGATTAGTCATTCCATTTTCCCTGTGATCATATAATTGAGAAAAAAGTTGGAGTAAACTTTTAAAGAAATGTCTTAAAGTATGAGCTTTTGTTTTACTCTACTGTCAGAATGGTGACACTGCAGAGAGATCTAAAATTAAAAAAAATTTTTTTAAAGATTTTATTTATTCATTCATGAGAGACACAGAGAGGCAGAGATACAGACAGAGGGAGAAGCAGGGTCCCTGTGGGGAGCCCAATGTGGGACTCGATCCCAGGACCCCAGGATCACACCCTGGGCCAAAGGCAGACACTCAACTGCTGAGCCACCCAGGTGTCCGGAGAGCTTTAAAATTTAAAATTAACTACATTGTCTTCCTTTCATTCGTTATATTCTCCCCCCGCCACCCCCCCCCCCCGCTCCGCCTTTCTTTGGCTGTATAAGAAACTTTCAGTATCTTAAAAGTAGAACTCAAAACTTTAGAGATATTTTCCAAAACTCTTGGAGCTCTGATGAAAAAGTAGAAGACTAAAATCCTTGAAAAATGTTTAGGGCTTACCATTTTATAGGTTGGTTTCTCACTTAGATACCTACATAGAGTGTGGGGAGGAAGGCTTGTTCTTTGATGATAACTTCCCAGGACATACATTTTATGAGTAGTTAAAAACAAAACCAAAAACAAAACCTTGTAAGCAATCTCCCTTGATAGAAACCATGAGGTCTGTTGGAATATTTAGCAGCCACAAAACTGCTAGATGCTACGGCTGGACTCTGCCATTGACCAAGAGTGTGTGTGAGCGCATCAAAGTTAAGTTCAGCAGTTGGTCAAGAATATGGTTCTAAAAAAAAAGAAAAAAGAAAAAAAGAAAAAAAAAGAATATGGTTCTAGATTGGCAGAAGTGCCCTCATAGTAATACAGGCTCAATCAGTGGGATCTATGAGTAGTCTATTTAGTTACTGTAAAGAGAGTAGTGCTAAAATGATTTCTCAGCTCGACTAGGCAAAGTGCAGGAAGGAGACAGGAACACAGGGAAGGAGAATCTGGATATTGTTTTGCACACCCAGAGGTTCTGGTCATACTGATTTGTAAACAGTCAATAGCTGGCCAGAGTTATTTTCAGTGTGGTATCTCGTGCCCCTGAATTCCATATTAACAGAAATGATACTTTTATGTGATAACATTTAAACTATAATATATAAAATGAATGATAAAATTTTTCATATATTAATGATAATTATGTACTTGTGAGGCATTCTGCCATTCAGAGTTCTTTGATCAGATTCTTGGGCTAATTGGGGCCAGGGTTATTATTTTCAGTTTAAAGAAGGAATAATTGAGGCTTGGAGCTTAAGTGACTAGCTCAAGGTCACACAGTGGGACTGGGACCACCACACGTGGTGCTGGGACTCAACACCAAGCTTTTATATTCCTAGGTCCGTATTTCTCTATTCCCAAAGTCACCAGAGGAGGACATTGTTCCTAAAATGTCATCTCTTTTGGGATTTAACAGTAAGTGAATAAATTGGAAAAAGAGCCCATTGAAAAGGTGGCCATCCTTTACACTTGAGAGCCCGTTATTTTCCTAAACTACTTACTAGAAATTGAAATTGGCACATACATGTCAATTAAAATTGCCATTCTGACCATTTGAGTTGAATTTTTTTTTCATCACTTAAAAATGCAGATAGGAAGTGTTTTTCAACATAAAGACTTGGGCACTATTCTGGCTTGTATTGTTTTTTGGAGTCTGCTGGGCATTATATATATATATATATTTTTTTTTTTTTCCTGAAGAAAATATCTTTGTGTTTCACCCTATGAATGAATTAAACAAGATTGTTATAGATAATTTGGTGAAGAGGGGATTAAAATATTGGCAAATGATATTAAAGAACATTGTGATTATGACTGAGCACATTAAGACTGTGTATATATGACACCAAACATCTGGATGAAAATGGAAAAAAAATTGTGAAATCCTTGATTGTTTTTTTTTTTTTTAACTTGACATCATACATCTGGATCTTTAAAAACAGCTGGGTTAAAAAAAATAAATAAAAACAGCTGGGTTTTTGACTCTTGTGTCTCAGGTTTTATCTGGGTGTTTGGTGTCATGTACAGAAAGGTGGAAAAAAGTTTTTAATGTTATTATTACTGAATTAGATAAAATTATTGCATTTAATTAATCTGCACATATTAACTAATTATTCTATTTAAGAAAGCATTTAATGGATAAAATTTTCCACTAGGCAAATAAAGAAAGAAAGAAAGATGTAATTAGGTGATTTAGGAATAAAACTTGGCTTAAGGCATATTTCAATCTTGGTCATAGTTTACTGACAGCAATTTCCTTGGACGAAAATCTTTTTAGGTCTTGAGACAACAATTTTCTCTCTTTGGGAGTAGTTTATCTCCATGTGTGATGAGGTCTGTTAATTCACAATGTGTTTTGACAATAGTAAAATTTCATAAACACTTAATAACATGTGAAATACATCTAGTAATAGACATTTTCTTTGCCAAGTGAATTATCCGGCCTGATAAAATCAGTGTAAACCCACTCTCCAACCTGCCTCCTGACATGCCCGAGGCTGAACCCCAAAGAGGAATCAAATGAAAACAGGACTTCAAAGACTTTGCTGCAATGAAAAGCACCTTATGTGACTGAATTTTTTTGTGATCTCATCTAAAAAAAGTTATCATAATTATTGAACATTTCCTCTGTAGCTTATTCTCAATCCAATCAGTTATAATGAAAATAGTCTGCTTGCTTTTTATATTCTCAAGTTTTCGGAATGATTAGTGCTTCCTTGAGATATCCCATTAATTGGACACACAACCTAGATAAAAAGGCTGAAACCCAAGAGTATATAAAAAAACATAAGGTTGTTGCAATTTAAGTGCCTTCAAAAGATCTAATTTGATTTTTAAAAGCAGTTCTGCCGATGTGAAAATTAAAGGCACGCAGAAACAAGATATGGTTTAATTGAATGTGTAGGTAAGAAACATTTAGAGGCTTCAGTAGCGTTATTCGAGTTTTTGTTTATTTTTTATTTAGCCGTTGGGTTGGAAAGATTGAGCCTACAACACAACAGAAATTGCTGACTTTTATGGGTTGCTATTTCTTTATTGAGCTGCCCCATTTTTCTTGCCCACCGTATTTCTGAGGCAACTTGGTATTTCTCTGTGCAGGTTTTCAATCCTGGTACCCATCAATCAGATTTCAAATTCTAATAGATTGAAAGGGTCTCTCCATTTGGCTTATCTTGACTGTTTTATCCATAAGCTTGTCCCCCTCCTACTATGAGCAAAGTGTATACTTATCTCCATTAAAAAAAAGAAGACGTTGAAAGAAAAAAAGAAAGAATGAAAGGAAAGAAAAAGAAAAAGAAAAGAAAACCCTTTTACGGGCTCTAATGACATCTTCAGTCATTAATGAGTTAATAAAAATCTCAAAGTCATCTGGGGCTAGATAAGGAGGAAGAAAGAGAAGTATTGTACTGTAATGACAGGCTCCCTGGCTGCCCTCGGAGATGTCATGGGTCAGTCATGTTAAGAATGTGTGCGTCCAATCATCTGCTGATTTTTATCAGCCAGCCTTCCAGCAGGAACTGACAAGGGCCAGTTTGGGAGTCACAATGAATAAACAATGACTTTTTGGATTGTTGGGGGCTGTGTAATAGAGTGAGGGGTTTATAGGTACTAAAACATGATGACATTAACAATCAATATACCAATTACTAGACAAGTTATTGGATGAGGCATTCCCAGGTCTTCAGCCATCTTGCACTTTGAAGAGGCCTTGAGGAGGGAGACTCCCTGGCTCAGAGGCAGCCAGAAGACCAAGACCCGAGGGGCTGATCTAAGAGGCAAGCCTTGCTTCTCTGACTGAAGTAGTCCAGACCTGCATGTTTTGAATTGCTTGGGGAGTTTATTAAAAATACAGATTCTTCTTGAGTCTCTCCTTCCTAGAGCTTCCATCTCAGGGCTGTGACCTGGTGTTTATAACCTGTTTAATTGGGTAAGTTAGGGAGCTGCTGTACAGCTGCGATCCTCAAAGTTGGGTCCCGCGCCAGTAGCATCAGCATCACCTGGGAGCTTGTTAGAAATGCACATTCTCAGGGGCACCTGGGTGGCTCAGTCAGTGGCATCTGCCCTCGAAACAGGTCATGATGGAGCCTGCTCAGGGGTGGGTATCTGCTTCTTTCCCTCCCTCTGTCCCTCCCTGCCTCTAATAAATAAATAAAATCTTAAAAAAAAAAAAGAAATGCAGATTATCAGGCCCCTCCGCAGACCTACCAAAACAGAAACTCTGGGTGTGTGGCTCAGAGATCTGTGCTATGACACGGCCTCCACACCTGGAGAATCACCTTCTGATGCACCTTGCTGTTTTGAGAACCACAGTTGTGAACCAGAGCTAAGATCTTCACCAGGGGTCATGCTATCATCCATCACCTGTGATGCTCCTCATGAGTAATTTGTCACTCAAACTAGTTAAGAGGCAGAAGTGTGCAAATGAAGGATTTACTTAAAAAATTAATTGAAGGTAAATCCTGTCACTCTCCTTCACCCTGCTAGGTTTTTTTTTTTGAATGATTTTGATGCATGAGTGACTTTGATCATAGAAAGGGAAGAATACACATGGCTTTTGTTTATTATTTAAAATAGAAAGAGGAAGTGAATTTGTTAATAGTCTTCAAAGGCAAAAAATAATCTGTAAGAAAAAATCCAACATATGTGGATCATACATTTACAAATGTAACTAATATTTGGGTATTCAATGTCCACAGGATCTCGCACAGATTAGAGAGATCTACTTAAAAAAAAAAAAAAGACCCACAGTCCCTCAACATGCAGCTGTCCCAGGTAGGAGAGGAACATGTGCATGGCCCAATGCTGGCATGTCAGCAGGAAAAGAGGAATGGCAAAGTCTTCGTGCAGTGAACTTGCGGATTTCTCTTCTTTTGGCTGAGCATCTCGTTGAAGGGGCAGCGCACGGCTTGCTGAATTTTCAGAAGAGATGGGCCAGTCTGCTAGACGTGCAGTGGGTTTAAATATTTTTCCCTGAGTATGTTTCAAATAACAATTCCAAGGTTCTAAAGGTGAATACCAAAAGAAGTCTGGGTCAAGTGACAAACTCCAGGTTAAACAGGATTGTTTGTAGCAGAGGCCCATAACATGTTACTCTGCACTGTAATTCTCCTGGAAGAGTGTTGTCCACAGGATTTGATCAACAAAACCCTTTTATGAAAGATAATCTTATAGAGTTAGTGTTTCAAGGAGTAAACTTTAGGAAACAGGGATTCATATGTTTTAAGATGGCAAACACCTGTGGGCAGAAGATAGTTACTTTTTCTCTTGTGTAATAATGGACCTCTTTCTTTGTTATAATTTATTAAACCCTCTGTGTCTGGCGTCAACATTAATTATGTGGTGGCTTGAAGCCAACAAGAAGGTTCATGTAACCATCACCAAAGAGTTAAATAGGTTGTCCAGCTGGTGATGGTCAGGTTAAATCATCCCTGAATTTTTGGCATATCTCCCAGAACAGGTACTCATTTAAAAGAAAAAACAACACAAAAAACAAAAGAGAGAGACAGAGACAGAGAGAGACGGAAAAAAATCTGGATTTTACTCATGAGATTACATTATGGTTTCACAAATGAGAGATAATTCCATCACAACTTCTTACATCTATCCAGAGACTTCATAGGAAAGCAGATGTGTACCTAGCCTGATATTGGAAAGTCCTTCTGCTCCCCGCTGACCACATCACCCTGATAATTTCCACCTCACTGTGTTCCAGATGGCTGTGGGGTGGACCCACCTTGGTTCCCACACTGGCTATTCTTGAAGGTGATAGGTGGCTGGGATTGTATACTACAGAGGTCAGGCCAGTTGGGATCTTAAGCACATCCTTGGTTGTAAAACTTCTCTTGAAGTTCTTGCCAGAGCTGTGTGTTAATGCCAAATGTTAATTCTTGCTGGGGACATAATGTCTTATAAATGTTATGAAAAAATATCATTTTTCCTGCAGAAGTGAAGGTACTTTTAAGGCCATGTTAAGAAAGGGATTAGTTTTCCAAGTAACATCTGCAGGTCACGTGCTTGCTTATAAATTGCTTCTTGGCTAAAATCCCCCCCAATCCTCCCCGCCCCAACCCCCTCAATTGTTACTCAAGAGTTGGAAGGAATTCTCACATGGAAGAAAGAATAGAACTTAAGTGGCATCTGAAAGACGTGTAAAGATCAAAAATAAACAACCAGAACCCCTAAACATGAAACAACCCCACCACTCATGCTAATATTTGTCATCTTTTCGCTATCATCCTGCAAGTCAATGCAAGACTCAAAACTCATCAGGATATGTCTCTGAATGAAAAATAATAGAGCAAATTCAGCTTTGGGAGGTCTTAAAGCCCTATTTTCATCTCCTTTGTAAATATATCCCTGTTGACACCACATGTGCTTTCCAGCTTTGGAGACACAAGACGTGTGCAGGAGGGCATTCACTCCACATCCTCCTAGGAAGGAGCAGAGGCTCAGCAGAGTTAACGGAGGTTTACCTACCAACTCGTCTGGTTTGTTATGGAGCTGAATATTTCTCCCCTTTCTATTCTTTGAAATGGTTTGAATTAAAATAGCTTACTCAAGGTCACTGAAGGCATATGGTCCTGCTCAAAACTTTAAACAAAACATTAGTTTTTACAACCTTTTGTAATTTGGTATTGTATACAACATGGATATGTGCAGAGTTTCTGTAATCTTTTCAGCGGTGACAGAAATATGAGAAGCAAATTTATAAGCCATTTAGTGAAGCATTTAATCAATTTCATGCATAGGAAATAACTCCGATTGCTTTGCTTTATCAATCTTTCTCTCTGGGAGAACTCCAGTCAACGCGATCTCCAGACACTGGCTGGGGGAGTGGGGGAAGTGGTGGGGTTTGGGAGTGCAGAGAGCAGGGGCAGGGTTGAGAGGGGGGGAGAGTATGCATAAGCCTTTAGATGCACTTGAGATATCAGGGACTTCTGAAGTCTCCCTACCAGGATTGCCAACATCTCTGAGCCTTCTGGAGGCTGTGAATCAGACAGATTCTGTCTGTGTGTATTTCAGACAGAAAGTATGAGTCTAATGGTTAGAAGGAGTTTTCAGGCAGGGCCTCTAACTGCAAAGTTACTCATTAAACCCCCTTTCTCAGAGTGCCTCTCACATGCTCCGCATGGCCAACTGTGTCTAGCTCTAGGCTCAGAGAAATAGTGGTTCTTACTTAAAAAACACACGAGAAAGAAAACAGCTTACATTAAAACTGACTTCTGCATCAGGGACTCAAAGCAACATGTCCCAAATAACTGAAAACCCACCCAAGTGGTCTTTTTCAAGATGAGATAGTTTAGCACTTTTCAGAATGTTTAAACTGCCTTTTGGGGTTCGTGTTCTGATTCTTTTTTGAATTGCCTGGAAGATTAATCCAGCTCTTGGCTACATCATGGGTTAATATTTTCTTTTCCTTCGTGTGCTAGAATCCCACTTATAGCACTTTACCCCAAACACCATCAAGTTCTTGAGTGAAAAAAGATTGTAAGGGAGCAAAAGACGATCTTGCAGTAATCACTATCTGCTAAACTATATTAAAGTTGCATTAGCTCTACCTTGTCCTCTAAGATTGGAACTTGTATAAAGGTACTACCGACATAGATTCTAATTTAGAAAATAACTTGTTTCCACTTATTTCCAAACCTAGAAAAATATTCCAGTGAATAAGTTCCAATTGAGATTATCTAGTTCTGATTTCAAATCAGCTCTGTTCATTGATCTCATTTCAGGAAGATATGGTGTTTCACGTTCCCTTTTAACTATGACATACACAAGGATATCCCTGAGTTGACAGATCAGTGGCATGCCATTTGATATTTACTTTGCCATGTTATTTAAGCTGTGGGGACAACACAATCAAATGGAACAGAATTGCCTTGGTGATCATCTATGAATTTGGTAGCTTTAAGGGAGATTGGCCAATGGAGGTTTGCATGTCTGTCTGTCCATCTATTATCTATCTATCTATCTATCTATCTATCTATCTATCTATCTATCCATCTATCTATCCATTGCTACTCAACCATTAACTCATGGACTAACCCAGTGCCTCGCTGACTTTAAAAAGGAAAAAAAATAAAGAATCATTTTAGAGGAAAGGTGTCTTTGGTAGAGAGCAGATATTTGGTGAGAAAAAAAGCCATTCCTTTGGGCCAAGATATTTAAAATTTTCAAAGAAATTTTGAAACTTAAAACAAATAGCATACACTTATTGTCTTGTGTATATTAGAATTTAGAGCATGAGGCCAACTAACGTCCTTCCTGCCACTACCTCCAACCTTAGTTGCTTTTCCAACTTCCTTGATATGACCTATATTAACAAAGGCTTAGTTTTTTTTTTTTTTTTCTATTCCAAGAACCTCTATCACATGTGTCATACTCAGCAACATATTGTGTGCTTGATCATTTCACGCGTCAGGGTCTTAAGAGATCTAACTTGCTAGTGGAAACAGATGTATATTGTTCTTTCTAAGTCCTTCAAGAATTTCCCATGGTATGGCCATACCAACACTCATTGAGTTATCTCCATAAAATGTGCGTGCAGATTCCTTCTACCTTTTCGCTGTCATACACAGTGGTGCAGTGAATATCCTTGGACATACTACCTTATGTACTTGAGTATTTCTCATATGCTCCTATGTGTAACACTCATAATACTCGTATGCTATGAGTATTTTTCTAGCACAGGTACTTAGAATGAAATTGCTGAGTAGGTACCTTTTATTTTCTGATTATTATTGCCAAGTTATCTAGCAATTTTAATTTCAAATGAAAGTCCTACTAGCATCGCTGATGTGACTTTTCTCAATTCCACTCAAACCTACACGTCACTCAGTCACCCCTATTCTTTGTTAAAAACTTTGCCTTTGTTTCTCCAAGAAGTTGGAGACCATCCAAAGTGCCTTCTCACTGAGTTTTCCTTGTTCCAGGGCAAGCTGGGCCAGTCAGCCTAATCACTGGCAGTATGTCTAGAAGTTGGGCTCCTCAGTCCCATTGAGGGGGCCAGCTAATCAGAGATGGTGCAGCATCAGCCAAGAAACAAGACCAATCTAAGCCTATTATTCATCCTTTTCCAGTGCATTCATGAAGTCAATCATACATTTCCATTCGAATCCTAACACTGATGCCCAGATTCAAGCAATTGTTTCAGACAGTTCCATACCAAAGGCCTACAGATTTTTACCATTTGAGAAGATGGCCTTGTAACAAAATGGTATTTGCTTAGGACTTAGAGCACAGGAAGGACATTGTTCTGGAATGAGCTGCCAAGAACAACTTTCCCTGTCTCCTTCACTCGTGAATTTCTGTTCCCCTCTGCAATACCTTATACCTGTGTCCTCCTCTCCATTCTCCACTGCTGCCTTCTCAGACCTTTCCCTCCACCAGCTTTTGAAACAATATGGAAGCTCCTAATTTACTCCAGCACACCCCCTCTCTTCCATCCAGTTCACCCACTAAATCTATGAAACACAAATCTCGTTTGCTTTAGTTCTTATTTGCAATATTTTCTTATTATTCAGACCCTTTGTCCTCCTGTTCAAAATCCTCCATGATTTGTCCCCAGACAGATTTGTCCTCCTCCTTCTTTATATACTTATCAAAACAAAATAGTCATGATTTCCTAAACCTTGCTGCCTTTCTGCCCTTCCTTTGCCCTGGAATGCCTTTCCCTGAACTCCAGAGGAGACCTGATTCTCAAAGTTGGGTACCTAATGTGGCTTCCGCCATCTTCCTCATGCTCTACCAAAGTCAGTGACAGCCTTATTTGAGGGGACAACTGCAGGTATTAGAACAAGAAAGGGAAAAAGGAAGTCAGATGTTGGGCTAGTTCTACATGAAATGGCTGGACTGACTATAATCTCAATAAAGGTTAAGCAGATTCTAAGTGATGGATAGTAATGTGTTTTCAATTCTACAGTCTAAAGCAGAAAGTGAGAATGTAATCAAATTACATCTGTATTAAAATGTTAGGCTACAGCAAGTTTCTATTCAGCTCTACTCTAGTGCAAGTATCTAATCAGGAAATGGCCTACTATATAACCCATGAATTGTTTGTAACTCAGAACCTTTAAGTGCAATGAAGCTAACCCCATTATATGAATAACATATTTAGTCTATATTATGTATAGTAATTCATGGATGAAAATGATACTTTTGGGTCTCTTAGTAAAGCATGTACTTTCAGCTGATTTTTAAGATAAAAAGCATTGATTTTATATACTTTTTTTTTTTTTGCCTGTTCCCCCTTCTAACTAATGGTATACACTTCTGAGTAGCCTAATGTAAGTTAACAAAGTCATCCTGGCCACAGACTGACTTTTTCTTTTCTTTAAAGATACCTGCCAATTATTGGGATTGAGTCACTAAAAATTCTAAAATTAGATTGTTAGTCTGATTAGTATCAGACTGCATTTCTAATAATGAAAAATCAGAAGCCCACGATATGTCCAAGAGTAGCAGATTGATGACATATACATAGCATATCAATATTGAACTGTTATACCGGCATGGAAATACTGTGAAGTCTATAACCATGTTGAAAACTATTTTTGACATACTCTTAGGGAAAGTGAAATTGCAAACCCACACGTAAACTTAACTTTCTTTGCAGATGGCCCATGAACTTGTCAGAGTGGTAGAATTGCCAGTAATTTTATTTCTTTAAAATGTCTTTTATATTATAAAATAATAAGTGCATGTCAAAATCCAGGCATTACACTAGCTGTATTGCTCCTAGCTGAGTGGTGACAATTGGGCTCGAGGAAGGGAATTTCTTCCTCTGTTATTCTGGAATGGCGGCTGGAGGGCTTCCTCCTAAGTAGGGCAGAGTATGCCTTGCCCTTACAAACAAGGAGAAATTGCACCAATTCCACTCAAGAAGCTTGGTTTAAACAAACACTTGTAAGGAACCTGACGCTTTAGCACAAGGGTAGAATTCGTCATAGCTTCCCCAGCTACTATAAACACACCCGTGTCTCCTGATCTTGATGGACTGATTATCTTGTGGGGCGGAGGTGGAGGGGGACAAAGAAAACTAGCAGATGGGATTGCCAGAATGCTTTACTAGTCTTCAAGGAACTGTGGGAAAATAGGAGATTTACTGGAAATTGAGGCAGGTGCAAATAGTGATTTACTTTCCAAAATATGTCACAGGCAACTTTTGGAAATGCTTGAAATACTTGATAGTCCACGACTTAGATGCTGAGTTTCAACAAAATTTAGGAGAAAATCTTGATTGGATATTTTGTATTTTTTTTTTTTTTTTTATCAGACGGTGATGGAAATCTAGAATGTTAGATTGGGAAGGAAGTTTGGGATAAAAACAGAGCTCCCTTGGGTCCTGCGTGGGTTCACTAGGAACACTTTACCTCATGCCGAGTTAATTTGTCTTTTCTTTTTCTTTTTAAAAAAGATTTATTTGTTTATTTGAGAGAGTGAGAACGAGAGTGTGCATGTATGTGAGTGGGGGAGGGGCAGAGGGAGAGGAGAGAGAATCCTTTTTTTTAAAAGATTTATTTATTTATTTATTTATTTATTTATTTATTTATTTATTTATTTATGATAGACATAGAGAGAGAGAGAGAGAGGCAGAGACACAGGCAGAGGGAGAAGCAGGCTCCATGCAGGGAGCCTGATGTGGGACTTGATCCCGGGACTCCAGGATCGCGCCCTGGGCCAAAGGCGGGTGCTAAACCGCTGAGCCACCCAGGGATCCCCGAGAGAGAGAATCCTTAAGCAGACCTCCTGCTGAGTGTGGAGCCCCACACAGGGCTTGATCCCAAGACCCTGAGATCATGACCTGAGCCAAAATCAAGAGTTGGATGCTCAACCAACTTAGCCACTCAGGGGCTCCCTTAGCCACTCAGGGGCTGACTTAATTTTTTCTGATAAAATTAATACATAGTAGAAGGGGGAAGCTGTAGACCAGTGCTCTTTAAATTGTGATATGTAGAGGAACTCACTTGGGGATCTTGTTAAACTGCACATTCTCATTCAGTATACCTGAGTGAGTTCTAAGATTCTTTCTTCCTAAGTGGCTGCTTGTCCACAGACCATACTTTGAGTAGCAAGGTTTTAGACCATGGGCTCCAAATATGGCTTATTAAAAATCAGGTTCTCCTGCACTCTATGTGCAAAGTTGCTGATTCATTAAGGATCAGACTGCATTTTTTTCCAAGCTTCTCAGGTGATTCTTTTATCCCATAAGAAAGAACAGCTTTAGACACTGCATGACAAGTCACAATATCATTCCAGTTTTGATTACAACAAATTAGGTATATTTATAACTGAGTGGACTTTTATTCAATCCTGGATGAAATTAATCACTTCTACCTCTAACTTCTTTGCCTTGTACATACTTCCATTATTGCATATTCCATCTTCTTTTCTTGTATGACTTAGCTTCTCCTACCTGTTCCCTCCTTACCAACACGCCCTTAATGGACTACTTTGTATGCTCAGCCACTTCCCTTTGAACTGAATTGGGGACTGACTTGTTCTGGGTCCTGCGCTTCAGGCTCTCATTTGGCCAATGACCATGATGACACTTTCTCTGTCTACTTTGATGAGGACTAAATAAGAAGCCTGAAAGAGTATCCAGAGCTTGATACTGTAAGTTGGGAAGCCTAAGTTCTTGGCTATTGTCTATCAAATTTGATGTGACGTCAGACAGCCATCTGAGTCTCACCAATAACAGGAAGGTTTTAGAAAGTATGAAGTGCTAAATAAACCGGAGGTGGGGAGTTTTATTATTTGTGGTTGGGAAATAGATCATTTTCTTTTAGAGTGGCAAAATTAACACACAAAAGTAATTGAACAGCATTTAACTAATGCCATTAATTTTTATGAGAATTCTCCCACTAGCAGTATTTTTTTTTTTAATGTCTACGAGAAGGGTCCAATAGATAAGCATCACTTTCACCTGACACATATTCTAAATCCCCCCTCCCTTGCATGATTCTAGTTTTTCCAGCCTTGAGCTGCCACCATGACATGTGGGGATTGCTTTCTTCCCCACAATGCAAACCCATTGTGAAAGCACAGTGCCATTAGCACCTTCCATTTGTGCCTCACTAGAGTTTCACTATTCAATCCCTCCTTGGCTTTGGCCAGAGAAAGAGGCCAATGATTGCTTGTTAACTTTACTTGCTGCCTCTAGGGCCACCTTCTCCCACTGGGCTCCAAAATCAACATTCCTGTGATGATATCTTTTTTTTTTTTATTTAAATTCAATTTGCCAACATACAGTATAACACTCAATGATGTCTTCTTTGTAGCATTCTTTGCCTAAACATGAGTGGATTTCAGAGAGAAGAAACACAGATGATGGATTTTTTAAATTGAGAAAAAATTTTAAAAGATTTATTTATTTGTTCATTAGAGACACACAGAAGCAGAGTATAGGCAGAGGGAGAAGCTCCCTGTGGGGAGCCCAATGCAGAACTCAATCCCAGGACTCTGGGATCATGCCCTGAGCCAAAAACAGATGCTCAACCACTGAGCCACCCAGGTGCCCTGAGACATTTTTTTTTAGGACCAGTCTGCCTAGCTGAGGACTTCTACTGAATAGAGTCCAGCTAGCTATTCAAATATTAACTTCTCAAGGACCCAGAAAAAGGTCAGTTGGAAATAGGAAAGGTACAAGAGATATGTTTGGTTAAGAAGATGGGTTCTGATGGCCTAGGCTTTTATTCTGACTTACAGCCTTCTTTCTGGGTGATGTTAGGTCAGTTGGCTTACCTCTCTGAGCTTTAGCGTTCTTCTCTGTGCAAAGAGATTAAAGGAGGCAATCAATTCTCCTAGAACCTATCCTGGTAGGAGAAGAAATCTTTGTTTTGTTCCTCAAGGTACTCCAAATGCCCAGAAAGGTTCTCTGCACATAGTAGGTGCTTGAGGTTTGTTGAACGAATAGTTTGCTTCCAGAATGACAGAAAATACATAAGCCTTTCTCAAAGCTCCCTTTGCAAGTATCTTTATGTTCTCTGAAAATGAAGCTTCATTGGAATATTCTTATTTTTCTTTAACAGTCAAAAGGCCCCAGCATTTTTTTTTTTTTTTTATCATGCCAGACCAAAACTAGTGGCACAGTTAAAAGTCTAAGCACTCTGTGGACTTTTACATCATCCAAAGTGTTTATTGACTTGAACGAAAGTAGATGCAAATATTTGAAGCTTCTACCAAGTTTAGTCTTTTTTTTTTATTTTACTGTTTACAAAACAAGATATTTTATGGATGTAATTTATACATTGAATAGGAGAGGGCTATTCCCAATATTATCTTTATCTTCTAGACATAAATAACAAACAACTCCAGTAATCAAAATTTACTACAATTGTAATAGATTTTGGCAGAGTTTATGTATTGCATGCAATGCTAACATAACGCTGACTTCCAAGGATAGGGGCCAGGATTTTTAGTTTGGCTTTGTAAAATGGAAAAAAAAATCTACTACTGTATTTGTAGGTTTTACTACATTCAAGAGATTAATTTTCATAAATAAAATAGTTTATACCAGCTTCTAATCAGAAAGTTGAAATTATCTGAGGCAATGTAACCACTAAAAACTTGTATACTATGAAAATATTTCAATAATTAATGCACGCTCCATCTAGAGTAATTGACAGGAGGTCATAAACGTAATGGGCCATCTGTGTTTGATTTGTACATGAAAATGCTTAAAGGGATAGGCAGGTAATTCAAGCTTCTCTGGCAAGGAAGATTTGTTCCAACTTCTCCAAGTAGCAGAGCCATTTACTAAGGCAGTTTTCCTTTCTTAAGGTCTTTTCCAGATTTCTGCTGGTGCTATGTATTTCCCATTGCTACTCATTCTAATACAACAATCTCCTTTAGAGTTTTGGTGTATATGTGGATCACAGCCATCTTCAATAATTATACTTGGCCCTCCTAACCATTTCAATAGCAACTTGAAAGCCATATGTCTGATTAAAAAAATAAAAAAAAAAAATAAAAAAAAAACAGAGGCTCACTGCAATGCTATGACTTTACCATTCATTCTGCTCAGTCTGACCACTTTGAAAATTTATTTTGTAATTTTTCCTCCTGTGTCAGTAAACAAACAACCTCGCCTATATCTGCAAACAAAGAGTAACAGGACCACTGGGAATCTTAGTAAGATTTTTGTAATTCGCTCCCTTGGGAGTGGAACAGAATCACAGTATGTGAAGATGTAAAATGGTCTTGGTGGACATCAGAGGAGACTCTAGAGTTCTCTGGAAACCAGAGAGCATTGAATAATTTCCTGAAACGCTGTCCTGAGATCCAGACCCACAAATTCATTGGAGAACACTTATTCAACTAGAATTTGCTGAGCATTTATCATCTTTCAGTTGTCGTGCACAGCAATGAATATGTCGAAAGCCACCTGTCTGATTGGCTGAACTAAACCAACAAGGTCCCTGCCCTCATGGATCTTACATTCTAGTGAATGCAAATTTTTCCTTAGATATCTTCTAGATACCATAAACGCAATGCCTGGAAAATGAAATGTGATATCTCCTCTAACTACTTCCCTGGAAAAAATCTCTTTCTCCTCCTGTATGCCCTGATTTGGGAAAATGTGGCACCATCTCCTTGGTTGCTCAAGGCCAAAACCTAGGACTATCATAGGCTCTTCTCTTCATCTTTACTCTTCATCAAACCAATTCACAAGTTCTGTCACTGCTAATGACTTACTACTGTTTGACCCTGCTTGCTTTTTTCCATCCCTAACTGTAACACCCTTAATTCAGTTCTTAATGTATTTTATATGGAATATTGCAACAGCCCACAATATTATATGCTTACCAATCTATTCTTCATACTATTGCCAGAATGATACTTTGAACATTAAAATGCTAACGCCATTATGTCATTTCTTTATAAAATGTCCTCACAGTAAGAGTACTGTTGAGCCATCAGGTGCCCTGGCTTTTAATACTTTTAACCCATGCCCATCACATTTTCCAAAAACTTCTGAGAAAGATACAAGAAGCAAGTTAAGCTTATTGTATTCTGATTTTTGAAATAGAGGAGAGTTTTTCAGTTCCACTGTGGTGTTTCACATAATGCCAATTGACTAAATAAAAATTAAAAAAAAAAACCCTACAATCCCCCCAAACCCAGTTCTTTATGTATTTGATGTCACGAATATAGAATATCTGGATGTTTAATTGAAATTTTCATTTTTCAGATACAATTTTTAGATTTATTTATTTATTTTAGAGAGATACAGAGAGAGAGAGAGAGCAGAGGGGACGGGCAGAGGGGGAGAGAAAAATCAAGCAGACTCCTCTTGGAGCATGGAGCCTGAAGGGGGGGCTCAGTCTCATGGCTCTGAGATCAGACCTGAGCCAAAACCACTTAACTGACTGTGCCACCCAGGGAGCCCCATTTTAGTTTTCAAGCAGGCAAAACCCCTCTCTTTCTATCCTATAGGAGTAAAAAAAAATTACCAGCTATCCTCCTGATTTTAATCAGAAAATATAAAATATAAATTCAATAAAAAATGTGAATTCAGCTCTTTACTAGTTCCTAAACATGTGTTCATTATCATTAATATATAAAGTGCATGCTCAGAGTGGTAAGAAAAATAAGGGCTTTGAAAATTGTTAATGAATATGGTTAACTATCTATTGAAGCAAAGCGGTTGTTTCTATGGTATAACTATTATACCAGAAAGAAAGTGCAGTAAGTGGTTAAGAGACCTGTATTTGTGATTATTTCAACATGGCTAAGGGCACTCAGTGTCCTGTGCTCTGTAGGGTGCCACTGAAATGGGACATAGGAGAGTGACACGGGTCAACCCTTATTTCTCTTCCTGCACCAAAGTTATGAGGTTAATTTTGCCTTTAGTGCATAGAACTAGTTGTTCATTTTATCATGATGATCTGAAGAATTTTACGTATTTTTTCTATATATTCAAACACTAAAAAAGCCCAATATTAAACAGCTAGAGATTTTGCCACCCAGATGTTTAGAGTTCAAAGCAAATAACAGTATGATAGGCCAGAGGCAACTTAGCCATCTATCAAACAAATGCACAGCCTGATGAGACAGCAGATTAAAAGCTTGAAAGCTTAACTGGGGACAGTTGAGCTGGTTGAGATAAGTGCAACTATGTTTTCCACCAGAACCTAGTTTCTTCTATTGTTTTGAGATATAAAAGCAATGTATATTTGTTACATAGAAAATTTAGAATATATAAAGAGCAAAACTAAAAACATTCATTCCCAGGATGAATTTTCCCTTTCAAAACAAATCAGCCATTGTGAACCCATTGGTATATATCCTTGCAGGTACGTAAAATTGCATCCTGTTCTATATACGCAGATGTATTTATTTAATATAATTTTTATGACTTCAAACTATTTCATTTTCTGGATTTACTAATGTATCCTTAACCAATTCATATTTACTCAACATTTGGGTCATTCCTAACTTTTCTCTCTGTCAAGATATTGCTCTAAAATATGTATAGTAAGACATCTTAATTGGTATAATCATCTCAAGAGGTTTATGTATCTTGAATAAGAAACTGTTGTTTGTCAAGAAGGCATATTATATGCTACAGATCAGTTCACGTATTTTTTGAAAATTTCAAACATATAGAAGACTGAGAATAAGATATAAATATATCCAGGTAGCATGATTATTTATTTTAAAAACTTGGATGATATGCTTTGTGAACAAACCATTTCAGGTTTGAGAGTGATAGGTAATAACATGGATATTTTATGGCTATGTGGCTATAATAAGGCAAGAGTGACTTTGGAGGTCAATGGACAGGTGTTTGAATCTCAGCTTTCTGACTGGGTTGGTCCTGACACCTTGTGCCTCAGACTGTGTGTAGGTGGGAACCCCTAACACTATGCTTGACACTTTGTTGATCTGGGGAGAGTTGGCATTCTTTTAAGTTTGTGGGAAGAAGTAGGATGGTAAATGTAAGATGGGGAGGAGGATGTGAAGGAAATACTAAAATTACTCTTTGTGCCTGAGAAATGGGAAGAAATCTTGCAGGTGGAATGAAGAGAGAGAAAATGCTATACTGCAACTGAACCCAGTGATGATAATGGTGATGGTGTTGATGATGATGATGGTGATGTTGGTGATGGTGACGAGGATGGTGACAGCGAATGTGTAGCATTTATAACAGTGATGATAGTAGCAGCTCATACTTCCATTGCACTCATTATGCCAAACAAGGTCTGTAAGTACTTTAAATATATTCATTTAATCCTCACTACACCCTATCTCACTTAGTTCCTATATTTGTAAGAATTAAATAGATTAATATATGTAAGGCACTTAAAATAGTGCTTTATAAACGTTTGTAAAAAAATCCCTCTTTTACCGAGACACAGAAAGGTTAGGCACCTTGTCCAAGGCCACACTGTTAGTTAATGGCAAGAGTGAGGTTAGAACCCAACCCTGTGGCTGGAGTCTCTGAAAGATCTCTGGCCAAGTGGGACAGTGACAAGGTGCAGCTGCCCCTTCCCAGACTTCATTTCACCCACAAAATAAAAACAAAATGGGTGCTTCTTTTTTCCACAAGACAGGCCCGTAAAGCTGAAGTTTTCCAGGCATGGGCACTCAGTCACCAGCTGGTGGTGGCATGACTGCTGTGCCATTTCACCTTACCCAACACACTCCATCCCTGTGGTCTTCTTTGGGGCAAATTGGGCAGGACACTTTTTTGAGAGGTTTGGTGTAACACTACTTAGCAAGATGGAAACAAAATATAGACCCAATCCAGTCATCATTAGTGGGAAATGATTTAAAAGCTCTTTAAATAATCAGTGTTTCCAAAACCACTGGGTTAAGACAGGGCTCAGGTCCTCTATTTCTTGTCTTTTTCCCAGCTCCCCTTCCCCTTAACTTGCTTCTGCCCCTCCATTCTTTAGTACTTCATCACTTTGCCCCCACTGTAATGATAATGCTAATAGCAGTAATGCTGGGAGCTCATAATTATGGAGCTCTTATTATGTGCGAGGCACATTCATGGATTATCTCATTTAATCTTCATAACAGCTTTCTGAGTAAGGAATTTTTTTAAAACTTTATATGTGAATAAATTGAGGCTCTGAGAAGATAAATCACTCAGTGGTAAGTGGAATTGGAGCCCATCTCTAACTTGCTTAAATCTGATGCCACACCTTCCTTTTTCATTATCCAATGCACCAGAATCATCTCCATGGAGCATTCTGTTTTCCAGCCTCCCCTGATTCTTGGAAGATAAATGGGTAGGTGTGCATAGGCTTCTTTGAGTTAAATACTCTGGCAAGTTTTTTGCTTTCTATAACTTAAAAATTCTGCACATGGGCCAAAAGCTTGGCTGGGTACTCTGGGTGGTATAAAGAGTTACTTAGAGAGGGAGATATCCTAATCTTTGTGACAGTACACACACACACACACACACACACACACACACACACACACACAAATGTGGCAACTATGGAGGTATGATGCTCAGATACAAGAGTGCAGTTACAATATAGTATGAGTATATAAAATATGAGACATTCAAGCATACTTTGTACTCAGGAAAAACCTTGTATCTTGAAATTGTCTTCAGTGTTTAAAAAAATAAAGATTGAAGGGCATCTGGTGGCATAGTTGGTTAAGTGTCTGACTCCTGGTTTTGTCTCCGGTTGTGATCTCAGGGTCCTGATCATTGGGTTCAGTCCTCAACATGGAGTCTGCTTAAGACTCTTTCTCCCTCTTATTCTGCCCCTCCCCTCTGCTTTCTCTTTCTCTCTCTCAAATAGATAAATACATCTTTTAAAAAAAGATTTTATTTATTCATTCATGAGAGACATAGAGAGAGAGGCAGAGACACAGGCAGAGGGAGAAGCAGGCTCTATGAAGGGAGCCCAATGTGGGACTCGATCCCAGATCCCAGGATCACGCCCTGAGCTGAAGGCAGATGCTTAACTGCTGAGCTATCCAGGTGTCCCTAGATAAATAAATCTTAAAAAAATAAAGATTGAAAATAAATTTTAGAAAATTCAAATTCAAAAGGAACAAAATACAATGGGGATGTAGAGGGAGGAAATTAATAAAGATGAAATCTAAAACTGAAGGAGATAGAAAACAAACACAAAATGGGATAAGTAAAATCAAAATTAGTTTTTTTTTGAAAGTTTACTGAACTAGATACACCCCTGACAAGCCTAATAGAGAGAAATCAAGATAAATACAGCGTTTTCAAGAAATATAACCACAAATATGGAGATGAGAGAAGTTACTGGTAGATATTATGTACAACTCTAGATATAAATGTGAAAACCTCAAGGCAGAGGAAAATTCTCTAGTAAAAATAAAAACTCTTAAAACAACTAGTTTAAGAAACATGACTAGACCAATTATTAGTGAAGAGATTGGAAACTAAAAGATCTATCACTGAAAAAGTCACCAGATCTAGATGGTTTTATAAGTGAATTCATTACAGTTTTATTTATTTTTAATTAAAAAATTTTTTAATATTTTATTTATTTATTCATGAGAGACACAAAGAGAGAGACAGAGACACAGGCAGAGGGAGAAACAGGCTCCCTGTGGCGAGCCCAGTGTGGGACTTGGTCCCAGGACCTGAGGATCATGACCCAAGCTGAAGGCAGGCACTCAACCACTGAGCCACCCAGGTGTCCCCATTACAGCTTTAGAAAATCAATTCCAGTGTTACACAAAATCTATTTGCCCATAAAAAGGAAATATATAAAATAATTTTGTGAAGACAGAGTCTCAAGACTGTACAGGGGCACCTGGGTGGCTCAGTTGGTTAGGCATCTGATTCTTTGTTTCAGCTCAGGTCATGGTCTCAAGGTTGTGGGTTTGAGCCCCCACGTCAGGGCTCTTCACTCACTCCAGAGTCTGCTTCAAATTCTTTCTCCCTCTCCATCCCCCTCTGCCTCTCCCCGCTGACATGCTTTCTCTCTCTCTCTGAAATAAAGAAATAAAATCTTAAAAAAGTACAGAATTTGAAGATCAATTTCTATAAAGAATTACAAACAGAGTATTAGCAAATCAAATTCTTTAGTGTATCCAAAGCATATGACACAATTACCAGATAGCATCTATTACTGTAATATAAGAATCTATCTTAACTATTCCAATTTTACATAAATTGTGGGAAGGCTTCCAATTACTTATAATGGATGTGATGATGGCCAATGAATTCTTAATGTGTAATTCTTAAACTCTGATACTTGAATAGCTTGGAGATTGTAGGAGTGATGTAGGGAGAGAAGGTGGACATTGGGGGAAAAGAGAATCATTTAGCTTTAGGCAAATGCATTAGTTATTTGTGCTTATTGATTTAATTTCTAGGATACACAAGTTGAAGTGAGGAATTATAAATAAAGAATGAACCTGTAAGGAATAGCTACCATGTTCCAAAACCTGGGCTAGTTGATCTACACCCACTATCATTTAATGGTTTAATCAGGTCTGGGCAAATATGCAAAATGCACACATGCACACTCACATCAATGTAGTGGCTTCTAGGAACATTCATTAATTACAGAACAAAAAAAACATATCATTTTTTAACAAGTTAATTAACGGTGCTGGGTGGCTCAGTTGGTTAAGCATCTGCCTGCAGTCAGGTCATGATCCCAAGATCTTGGTATCAAGTCCTGTGTCGGGCTCCCTGTTCAGTGGGGAGTCTGCTTCTCCCTCTGTCCCTCCCCCACTTGTTGTCTCTCTCTCCTTTCTCAAGTTAATAAATAAAATCTTTAAAAAAAGTTAGTTATGAGAGGAACTTATACATAGAACATTATTGAAATTGGCCCCAAATAAACACTTCAGATACTTTACTGACAGATGCCATTCAAGAAGCTGGAGAGATAGTAATTTCAACTGACATGTGAGATTACAGATCTTGACATGGCTTTATAAGCTCATTAAAATGGTTTTACTGGTTGGAATCACAGAGACAGCAGAGACTCATGCTGCAAAGACATCTTGGCTCACCCTGATATTCTGAGGCTCTCTTAACGGTAAGTGTCTGCTGTCTAACCATTTTGGAATGGAGAATTTTATAACCTCACAATTCCAAGGCTGAATCTTTTTTTCTATCTGGCAGAGCTGTATCTAGAGACCCTTGTATCTAGGTTGGTGTGTCCCAAGAGAAAGGAAGAAATCTCTGGGCATATTTTTGTCATGAAACAGTCTTCCAATTGTCCCTTTGAGGATGCTTTCTGCTTCATTTGTCTCAGGCATTGCCTGGGGGAAGATTTTGAGGTTTCTTTCTTCTGTTTTCCTTGATAAAGGAGATTCTCTGCTACAGTTACCTGCCCTTGAAGACCTGGTGCCTTCTTATGGGGAAGGGAGTATTCTTTCTTACAGTGCAGAAGAGCAATAGAGCAGAGCTCTGCCTCAAAGATATTGACTAAAAAAATTTAAACAAAGAAAACTATGGACACCTCAGACACAAGACTTTGTAACTTAACCAGTTGGAGTGATAACTATTAGGTCAATGACTGTAAGTCTATCCTATAAATAAGGATTATAAAATTTAAATAGGGCTTTGCCTCACAACAATTATGTCAGTAGCCAATGATGATGGCAAGGGAGCTACCCTGTCTTTCTGCTTCATCACCTAAAGTGACAGTATCCAACTTTCTTCTCTGCATCTATCATAAAGACACATTGATTTCCTTTCTGCAGAAACACATATTTCTTTTCTCCTGCTAAAAAGATAAGTCTGACAGATTTTAATCAAATGTAGTTGTTCACAACTACAGAAATTCGTTCAGTGCCACATATGAAAACAAAAATATACCAGCAGCTAAAGAAGGAGTTTTTTGGCCAAGTTTATTCGGGAAAACACTTGTATTAAAACACACATGTACACACGTACACACACACACACACACAAGTAGTGAAGCTTATGAGTCGGTTAATATTTTTCAAGATATTCATCGTGACATTGGTAATTGTTGGTCTCCAGTAACATTTCCACTAAACTATGCTTTCCAGATTCTCTTTTTGACCCCAAGATGCTAGAATATTGGGCCTTGGTCTTTAAAATGAAGACTTTCCCAAGATGAAAATTGGCTTATTTGAGCTATGATATAGAAAGATGAAGAATCTTCACGTCTCTTATCCAACAGGCTCTCCTCACTGTATTTTTGCTCTGTATTTGGCTATGGCCTGGCTAACTGTGCTATGAAGTATTTGCATTGTTTTATAATGTATTTCTTATGCATTGATTCTGAGTAGCTCTTAGATACACTGTATATCCAAGGAGAGCCCAGATGTCATATATATATATTTTCTTTTGTATTAGAGAGACATTGAAGCTGATTTTTTTCTTAAATTTTTTTTTTCAAATAAAAAAGTCAGTGGGAGAGGAGCTTAAAATCAACAAAGCTTGACTTTTTTTTGCATCTGATTCATTAATTCAGCTCTTCTCAGTATAAGTTGTACATGAACTGATTTTTAATGGTGCTTTTCTAAATATTTGAGTCTTGGGGATATTTTGTCTTTTCTTTTTGTATAGATATGACTGATTGCATTTTCATTAGAATGGAGAGATTGGATGTCTCTTGTTCACACCTAGTGGCAATTTCCTGCCCAGATATCTTGGCATAATACATCTTATTTCAGCTAATTTTCTGAGGTGAAGAAAAATAATCCACATTGTGAACGAAAGTGTACAGGTACAGTTTTAATTGACCATCAATCCAATCCTGCCTTACAGGGCCCATCATTTCAGTAAAGTTTTTTTTTCATTCTATCCTCATAATTTTGAATATTATATTAAGATATATGATTCAAGAATAATTGTATTTTTTTTAATTTTTATTTATTTACTTATGATAGTCACAGAGAGAGAGAGAGGCAGAGACACAGGCTGAGGGAGAAGCAGGCTCCATGCACCGGGAGCCCGATGTGGGATTCGATCCCGGGTCTCCAGGATCGCGCCCTGGGCCAAAGGCAGGCGCCAAACCGCTGCGCCACCCAGGGATCCCAAGAATAATTGTATTTGGAAAGAAAATTATTGAAAGTTATTTTAATAATCCAACATAGTGATTCATAGTGTGAATATATATAAGCATTTCACTGGACAAAAATAGAGAACCATATTTCTTTTTTTTGAGAACTATATCTCTTTTAAATGTGAGCTTTAAAGGCTTCTCTTGAGTGTGCTTTCACTATCATTTCCAAGTTTGTGAAAATTATAAAACATTATTATTTATATGATAATGTGCCCTATACATGAATTGCCCACAATACATTATTGGGTTAACTTTGACAACCCCTTTGGTTTAAGAATGAGCTCACAACTCTGATATTTGTCCATGATATGCCATTTAGAGATATTTCTTTTTTCTGAAAAGCATAGGGTGATCTGGGAAAAAGAGAAGAGTGGCTAAATCAGAAGTTACCTTGCAAGAATAATATTAGAAGAGCTTGGCATTTAAGTTGTAAGAGGAATAAATTAACTTCTGAAAGTAAAAAGTAAGAAAAGGAAGCCAGTGAAAGTGGGTGATCTCATTCACTTGAAAATCATGGTGTCCTCGTTAAGCCTCAGCCAAGAAATTGGTGGTTAAAGATTTGTCCCAATTTTCGTCTGGTACTGGCGTCCTTTGAAAGTTTAATCCAAAATGAAAGCCCATTCTGACACAGGAAATATGTGATTCTTTCCTGAAAGAATATTTGTGATGCCCCAAACCACAGCCACTAGAAGATACGAAGGCAAGCACAAAATATTACCTGGATCATGATTTATACATGCTGAACAGACAATAAACTCACCACCTTCCTTTGCCCCTACAGAAAATGCTACCAGCTAGCTATAACTATGACACAGTATTTCGAAGCAATATTTCTCAAAGTTTTTTCTTATTTACAAAAGAAGCAATTCATTTTGTAGGACATTTCAAACTGGCAAATGGCCAACAACAATTTTGACCAAAGCTGGGTGCAAAAGGTATCGCAAAACACAAAACGGAAGAATATTTAGGAAAGATGAAAACAAAAGGGAAGATTATTCATCCTTCCATATGGCTTTTTAAAGCCATTCTCAATTATGTATCGTTTATGGTAGTTTCTATAAAATTTTTTCCATTGAGAAGGCAGAAGACTGAATAAGTTCTGTGAATGCACCAGAAAAGAAAGAGAAGAAATTCAGAATGACAATGGAATTTAGCTGATTGTTTGAGAATCTGTGTGTGATAA
Organism: Canis aureus; assembly: GCF_053574225.1. NCBI lineage: Eukaryota > Metazoa > Chordata > Mammalia > Carnivora > Canidae > Canis > Canis aureus. The sequence goes on from NC_135612.1 coordinate 45,060,973, forward strand.
TGACACTGTTAACCAGGAGAATGGAGAATGTGATCTCATTTGTTTTTCCAGAAAGGGATTTTAAGAACTTAACCAAAAATTAAAGTCTCTAGTGAGAGTGTGAACGTAAGCAATAACAGTCCTACCACAATTATGCATCTGATTGAAAAGGTACAGTATATCAGAAGTCTTAGAGACAATGTTTGTTTTTCTAGCTTGTGTGCAAGGGAATACACTCACTTCAATAGAGCGGAAAAAGTATGAGGCTTTCTCAATATGTATTTAGATAACTTTTTACAATGCACAATGTAGACCATATATCATGCCACCAATTCACGTCCTCGACATCCTATAATTATTTATTTATTTATTTATTTATTTATTTATTTATTTATTTATTTATCTATTATTTAAAATAGATAAATTATTATTTATTATTTTATTTATTTATTTATTTATTTATTTATTTATTTATTTAGAGACTTTATTTATTTGTTTGAGAGAGGCAGACAGACAGACAGAGATAAAGAGAGCACAAGTAATGGAGAGAGAAGAAGCAGGCTCTCCGCTGAGCAGGGAGCCTGATACGGGGCATGACCCCAGGACCTTGAAATCACAACGCGAGCTGAAGGCAAACACTTAATGGACTGAGCCACCTAGGTGCCCCTAAACTGTATTATTTAGAGACCTTTGGGCCTAAGTGGGATGTTGGAGTTTTCATTGTTCATTCCCTAACTGCCAAATAAAGTTTTTACACAATTCTAGCTAAAATCTAAGACATTTGTCGAATTGTTCACAGATCTTCATAGTCACTCCCCCAACACACCACTACTTGACAACTTCCAATCTTGTGTCTTTTTTTTTTTTTTTTTTAAGTTATCTCTACCCTCAATGTGGGGCTTAAACTCACAAGATCGAGAATAGCCTATTCTACCAACTGAGCCAGCCAGGCACCCCCCAATCTTGTGTCTTAAAGATGAGTGTTTCCTAACTTCTTTATTTGGGCTGCCCTTCCGTTTGTTTTGGAAATAATTCTTGGAGCCCTTTCATAATTCTCTATAGCTCCTTAAAATCGGGAGGTCAAATCATGGCAAGTCCATACAAACCTTGGATGTGAAAAGACCCTAGGTTGAGTCTCTGCATGGCCAGATACTAAGTGTTGGACCTCAGACAAGTTACTACTAATTTTAAGCCTGAACTTTCCCATATGGAAGATAAGAATAACAATGCCTACCTCTAGGAAAATAATGTGGGCTAATGCAGCTAATGTACTGAAAGCCCTAGTGTAGAAGAGCTCACCAGACAAATAGCTTGCAAAAGACAGTAGAAAGTGGGAGCCAGTGACCCCTTTGAGGCTTTCCCCTCTATCATCTGGATCCTGTCACTTCTGCTCATTTTATTGACAAAACTACGTACATGATTGTGAGACAATTTCTTGTGTTCCTTGTTTTTTTCCTGACATATTCACTGCTCATCTTATAACAGATCACTCTAAATTTGGGATCTCAGAACTTTATGAAATTAAATACTTTCTCAAAAAGTGTGACTACAACAGAGGAAGTCATTCTCGGGGTTCCATTTAGTTAAAGTATAACCCCAATGCAATGAATGGCATCCTGGAAGTAGCAGATCTTGCCTCCCAAGTGCCCAGGCTTCCCTAGGATTAGCCACTTGGCTGTCTCACCATGCAGCTAGTAATTCAGAGATAATCATGTTACCAAGATGCCATTTAATCTGTACTTGGCATATCTCAAGTTTTCATCTTCATTAATAGAGCCGTCAAAGTTTCATTGGGCCTGACTGGTATTGTACATACTAGTGATTCACCCGGGGGCGGGGGGGTTGCAGTTTGCACGGAGAGACTCTATTTGCCAGATGGCAGCTGTTAATCTGCCTAGAATCAGGGGTGCGAGGGGGGGGGGGGCTAAGCTCTGCTGGCCCCAAGCCAATGGGGCAATCCTTCACCTCTGATTACACATCGCTGTTGGCCCAGGCTAGGGAACCTGGGTCCTTGGGTCAGGGTGGGCTCTCCTCTGCCTGCTGGCTGGAAGTCACCTGGGGCAATGGATGCCAGATGAAGGGAAGGTCCTGTTCCCTCTTAGCATAGGTCATTGAATCAAAAGATTCCTGTAGAAAGCATTATGGTACAGTTGACTGGTGCAAACCCAGGAGTCAGAGAAATTTGGCTTAAAATCCTGACTCTACCGCTTAACTAGCTATGTGAAGTTAGACATATCACTTAACCTCTTTGAGCCTCAGATTCTCCCACTTACATGATATGAACCTGAGAATGTCACCATGGGAGGTTCCCCATTAAGTAGTCAGAACAGGGGAGCCAGATGGAGACCAGTCATGCAGTCCCATGTAGTAAACAAATAAGTGAAGGGCCCGGTACAAACTTACAATGACAATGAGTCGAGGAGTAGGGCTTACTCACTCTTTTGCCCCTGGATCTAAAAGAAAAAGAAGGGGCACCTGGGTGCCTCAGTGGTTGAGCACCTGCCTTTGGCTCAGGTCATGATCCTGGGGTCCTGGGGTGAAGTCCCATATCGGGCTCTGCTGCAGGGAGACATAGGCACAGGGAATCTCTCTCTCTGTGTCTCTCATGAATAAATAAATCAAATCTTAAAAAAAAAAAGAAAAAGAAAAAGTTATGGGAAGGGGGAAGTTTTAATAAGAGTGATGCTTTGGGGGCTACAGGGTCAGGGTGTGAGGACAGGCATCTGTATGCAGTGGAATGGGCTCTCCATTAGGGTCTTTTTCTTTCTCTGTTGAAGGTGGGAAGAAGTCTTAGCAACATGTGACACTGGGATGAAGCAGAATGTCCTGAGATTCTCAGTTGCCTTTATCTGAATTCTCAATCTCCACAGACCCCAACTGCCTGAAGGCACTTCCTTAATTTTTGCCAATTCTCATCACAGACCCAATTTTTGTGACTTGGTCACTGTGGAGTTTTAAGGTGTGGTGCTCATTCTTGTTAAACCAGTTGAGAATTTCCTGGATCCCCAACTCTCGGCCCTTGCACAGAAGTGTACTGCTCTTCTGCTCAATGAGACCTTTGTGTGCCATGGGGCCGAAGGATATTACTGCATAAGAAAGAACCACAGGAAACTCCCATCGTTTTTTGTAGAGTCTGAGAAAAAAAAAAAAAAGTAAACATGTAACGGGGCACACTCTGTAGTCTCCTTTTGCTAATTTATGAACTGGGAGATGAATGTAGATTTATGGGAATAGTATAATAAAGTGTCACCGTGGTTCAGAGCATAATTTTGACCAATATAATAAAGCAGAGAAAGAAACCATTTTCCCCCATGAATGGCATCATCTCTATAAGCCTTGCCTTCTTCAAAGCTTTGTTCATTTCCCTTAAATATAATAAATTGGGCAGGCACAAATAAAGAATGATCTGTAAAGGAACACGGACTGATTTGCAATCCATGTCTTGTCTTAGAAGCTAAACTTTTGAGATAATATAGAAGATTAAAACCAGCAAGATACCTCTGGGTTGAGCCGCCACTCTTGTGTTACACTTGTGTTTATCACCTGGATCCACTTCTATTTTTTTCTTCCTCTTCCCCACTTCCCCCTCCTTTTCTATTGGTCAATCAGATGCCTAATGCCTCTGACTTGTCCAAGAATGGTCTATGATCCAGGCTAAGCCAGTTCAAGGCTTCCCTGGGACTGTGGTTGGTGATACAAAGACAGAAGTGCTCTCATATCTAGAACAGCCGCATATTATCCGATGATTGCTGGTGGTGGGAGCCTGACTTGAGAAGGAAGCCAGAGCAGAGTAGAACAGCAGCAATAGTGAGACGGACAAGAAGCCTTACCTGAGTGCTCTCCCTCAGCTATGCTCAAAACCAGAGCTCTCTAGACACTTCACTTCTGTCAACTAATCAATTCCTCTTTTGGCTTTAGCTGATTAGAGTTGACTTTTTGTCATTTGCAAACCAAAGATTTCTGAGTAATGTGCCACGCAAGTAAGGTAAATACTGCCACACTGGGGACATGCTCATTTATCAAGCATTTAGTGCATGCTTACTTGATGCTAGAAAGACCCTTTGCATAACAAAATTACATGGCTTATTTGAATCATTGTCAAACAAAGAGAACACATCTATGTGTTAGTTCAAGGATACCTGACATATCTTTGGGTATCTGAAAAATGTGTGTGTGTGTGTGTATTTTTTTCTTCAGTAACTACACAATAGTGCTAAACTATGTGTTGGGGTTCCTGGGTCATATAATATGATGACATAATTCATGAATCTTTGCTGACACTTTCATTTTCACAAAGGCGTGAAGAACTACTTTTTGTGTTCGTGGGCTGATGAACTGTGTGACCTTAGGCAACTTACTTAACTTCTCTGAGCTTCCTGTGTTCATCTGTAAAGTGAAGATAATCTGTCTCCACTGGTTGTGGTGAGTAATAAACTAATTCACATAAAGTGCTCAGCATTGTGGCTGGCACACAATAAAATCATTCAATATTCAAGAATTTGGTAGCCACTGTTAATATAATTGTCACCATAGTCGCCGTTGGCATCATCACGATGAAGGAAGCTTCACCAGTAGTTTGAATAATCTGCATGCATGCAGGGCTTTATTTACCATTTGCAAAGTACTTTTTCATCCCACTTGATACACTGAGCCTACCCTGCTGTGCAACACCCATTTCACATTTCGTTTTCTTGCAAGTTGATAAGAGCAGTTCTTTCAAAGGTTTCCATGATATTTGGCAAGATCTACTGAGTCTAATATTCAGTATAAGGGACTGAGGAATGTATCCCTTTCCACAGAAGAGTAAAAAAAAAAAAAAAAAAAAAAAGGAAAACATTTTTAGGATAAATGTAGCCTGGTCCGGAGTATCTTTAATCAAGGCTGGAAGTTTAACTGCTTCATGAAATTTGGTTACAGCTGTTACACCTGTGAACAGACATAATCAGGGGAGATGAAAAGTTATTTTGACAAGAGTGCCTTTCTTTTTCTTTTCCCTAATATAATATATCACTGATACCAAAAAGAGAAGTTTGAAGCAGACTCTCTGTTTTTGGTCACTGGTCCTTTAAAATATCTTAAAAAAATTTTTTTTCTTCAAGTTGGACCTCCTGAAAGACTATGTGTGTCTTATGTTACCAACATAAGCAGATTGTTGAATCTGATGCATTTAAATGTTTTCTTTGTTTTTGGATTTTTTTTTTTTTACAAAGGCATGCTTTCAAAAATGCCAAAATTATGGATCTGTGGTAAGATCTTTTTGTGTTTTTTTTTTCCTACACAGGAAAATACTTTTGAATTAACAACTGGGTAAAAATCCTCAATTGTATTGTTTAAGGGAAGGTTATACTTTTGATCTCACACAAATTTCTAGAATAAGGGGAGGCCTTGATTTACTAATTGAGCAAAACTTGCTAATAATTCCATCTTTTTGCTTTGGATCAGGGTGTTTTATCTAATTCAGGGAAGACACAACTTCTTTAGCTTCTTTATTAATTGTTACGGGGGACAGCGATGCTGTGGAAAGTGGGAGTCATACCATTTTACAGGTATAAATTTTAATGATCTCTTGCATAAAAAAACAAAAATTAACCAACAGGCATATGAAACAAAACTTTCCTGGGTATTTAGATTCTTTCTTTTTGGCCAGAGTTCCTGCCAGAAGCTGGAAGAAGTACTGAATTCAGAAATTTCTCCCTCTGTTTAGGTTATTCATGTCATCCTATTAATAAGTGACTTCTGATGTTGCAATATTAAAAAAATGTCAAGAAATAGTTTTCATTCTGTATCATTGATTTACTGATTTATTCCACACCTAGATTCTTAGAGTAGTTTATTAAGGGCACTTATTTTTGTATCCTTCATCATAGATGACAAGGTGAATGCCAAATTCTAGACTTATGTGTTAACATTTGTAATTACGGACAGCAATCATTGTATGAAGATGAGCCATAATATTTAGGTTTTATGAATTTTTAAGAAAGATTTTATTTATTTATTCCTGTGAGACACACACAGAGAGGCAAAGACATAGGCAGAGGGAGAAGCAGCCTCCTTGTGGGGAACCTGATGTAGGCCTCAGATCCCAGGACCCCAGGATCATGCCCTGAGCTGAAGGCAGATGCTCAACCACTGAGCCACCCAGGTGCCTCCGTTTTATGAATTCTTGATGCACTTCGAAGGACAGGGAGCCAGATTCACCTAATGCTTAAGCAATTGTTTAGTGACAAATCAGGAATCCTTAGATGCTATATTAAGATCTGTCCGCAGAATTTTTTGGTAATACACAGAAAAGGTATGTTAGCATTGGTAGACAATCTATCCTAGAGAAAGGAACCACAGGGACAGGCTATCCCATTCAGCTTCATATGATCGATGAACAGTTTAGGTAACTTACCGCCAAGTATTCTGTAGGTGATTCCCAAATTTTAAACTTAGACTCCGCAAATATGACTAATATGTTACAGGTTGGGTGATATAGGCTCAGCTCGATATTCCATACACAGAGGAAACCTGGATATTTTTCAGTCTCATAGCTGTGGGCACACATAAGACCAATTTAGCCTTAATAGCTCTTGAGAGCCCTTCCTGGACACCCACAGGACCTCCTGTGCATGCCCGGTCCCCTCCATCACTCCATCTGGATTCCACTGGGCTTGGCAGGTCCCCACTGCAGTTCAGCATGGAAAGTCAGAGCTGCTGGGAGGTCTGTGGTGGAGAGTGTGTGTGTGGGGAAGATGGGAAGGTCCTTCTGTCCATGTGTCACACTTTATCACTTCAGCCTGGAGGCAACACAGTTTGGACCTGAGTCTCACAGTGGCTTTCATCAAAATAGAGCTGCCAGCTTCATCCGGCAATGTCTCTCTCCAGTGTCAGACTGAGTTTCCAGCTCCGGGAAACACATAGCATCCTCTTCCAGGTACCTGGCTTTTTATGTCTTCATGGATGTCTGTTCTCCACAATATGTCTCTTTCAGTCCAGACCTCCAACAACATTGGACATGAACTCAAGCAAAGAAATGGGGATAATAGGATAGGGAGCCTGTGGCTCTATGGGTCTCAATGAAAATGTTGCTACTATTAGTATATATTATTTTTAATGGATCATTTTGGAAGATGACCTGAGTATCATGATGATTTGGGCTCAAAGGGTACACAGACCTAGACATTTAATAAAAAACTTATTTTGTGACATTGTGGTTATGACAATACCGGACTCTAAAGAAATCTACAATTAATAGGTGGTCACTGTAGGTACACAGACCACCACAGAAAGTGAATAGGAATTTAAAGAAATCTGTGAAAGATCAACACAACAACCTCACCATGATGGTTTGTCGGGGTGGCTCAGATATTGAAGAGACAGAGTGTTCAGTAATCAGTGACTTCTGCATGATATTTGCATAGAGAGAACTTTAAAAAGGTTACATTTCTTTTCTACTTTCATATTTACTTTGTGTTAAGGTTATAGGATCTCACTGGCAATGTTGCTGATGCTATTTTTGTGAACTCCGACTCAATGTTTAAATGTAGCCGGATGGAAATTTTGAGCTACGGCAACAATAAATATATCTGACATCCTTGTGCCTTTCAAGTTGTACGATGCCTGAGAGTCAGTCAAGGCTGTTTTTATGTTTTTTTTTTTCCCTTGAACTCTGAAGTAAGAAAGAAACTTTTGTTTATAAATTTCAGAGATTTTTGTCTTTGCACTTACCACGAAGTCAAATGTAGATATAATCCATTTTAAGCACTTTTGGCAAAATTTCAAATATGCCTGTTTTTTTGATAAGGGGAAAAATCCCAACTTTTTGTCAACATAAGTCCTTTACCCTATGTTGCAGTATATGACTTCTGTCGGTCAAGCTGTGATCTTGTGGACTTAGGGAATACTGATCTTGTACAGGAAGTAAGAGGCAGATATGTAATCTGGGCCATCTTTCTGATCCATTTTAGTTATATCTGATTCTAAATTGAGTTATATAGAACTTAACACAACGGGACCCTGTTTCTTTATGCCTTCCTTCTACAAATGTAAAATTTTATATGCCGATCTGAGTGAAGTGATCTGAGGGTATTCAAAGTAAAAGATTAAAAAAAACAAAACAAAAACAAAGTAAAAGATTACTTGACTTGTGCTTCAGTGTGTTCTATATTGGACTCCTTTATGAAGATATTTGGTAACAGAACATTTGTGTGTGTTTGTACATGTGCATAATTTTTTTTTTAACTCATCACACTTAGGTGTGTGAATTAGAGTGCAAGTGCCCTGTAGAGCAGGTTTGGGTGGTGGTGTTCACCATAACACTTGGTGGAAGGCTCTTGTGAAATAAAATGCTAGTATATAATTGTATAGACTTTATATTCCTAAAGATGTCTGTCTGTGACCTCTCTTACAACCATCTGGTGAGATGGATCGGACAAGTCTTACAATCATTATTTCACAGACAATAAACCTGTGAGCCTCAGAGAAAGAGAGCAATTTGTGAATCCCTCCATGTCTTCTACTACACCTTTTTTGTGAGTCTGAGAGCTGGAACCATACATTGAATGGGAGGAGCATCATTACAAAAGGGTGTTGGGGAAAGGGCATGTCTGAAGTCATGTGTCAGGCTGGCGAGAGTTGACACGGAGCTGCGGGACTTCTCCATCACCACTGGTACCTCACCTCCTGGCCCAGAGGGGAACATCAAACTACATTCATAATGGCCATGAGCAAACCTCAGCATGGCTGGCAATGAGGTTTCCAAATCAATGTTAGTGGAAATGAATCTCTGGCCTTTCTGAAAGTGGTCCTCAGGGTGCCTGCAGCATGTAGTAGTTTTTACTTAAACTTCAGGGTCAGTCTTTGAGTTGCTGGACCATCTTTACCTAACTCTTACCTGGTCTTGCTCATTACAGACTGAATTATCTCTCAGATGTACAGAAAATTGTATTGAGAATGAGTCAACAACAGCAAACAGGACTGATTGGGTGCTTGCTACCTTGCATTTTTGGGCTACAAATATTTTAATAACAAAATGTTCTCATCTCTCAGAGTCCTAGTGAGAGACTTAACATTTAACTAAATCTTGCACAGAATTCTGTGATGGACAATGTAACAATTTTGCTTGTCCCTTCCTAATACATTACCATCCAATTTGACAAATGGTTTAATGAGTACATGTTACAATATGCAGGTGGCTGTGTTGATAGTGGAAATATGGTGGAAAGTGACATGTGCACTGTACCTGCCTTTACAGAATATATAAACTAGTGGGGATAGATGAGAAGAAAGGAATGAAAGCTGGATTCATGTGATGAAAAGACATGTCCCATGAAATGGGCATATCTTTTTCAGAGAGGTAACCATGCTGGATGAAACTTTCTGGTTATTTCAGTTTAGATTGCCTGAACTCCTTAATGTGCTCACAGGTAGGCTCTGGTCTTCGTAGCTATAAAATATTGTGAAAGTTCCATGACCTCTTTGGACCACAGTTCTATCATTTGTGAAACACAGGAGTTGACTGGATATACTTATCATGGTGAACATTGCATAATGTATAGAAGCACCAAGTCACTATGTTGTACACTTGAAATGAATATAATATTGTATGTCAACTATGCTACAATTGAACCAAACAGAAGTCATTTCAGTGAAATGTTGAAAGCTCTTCCTCTAAGGTCAGGAACAAGGCAAGGGTGCCTCTCTCACCCCTCTGGTTTAACATAGTTCTGGAAGTCTTAACCAGAGCAATTAGGCAAAACAAAAACCAAAAACCAAAAAACAACCAAACCAAACCAAACAAACCAAAACAAAAATGAAAACAAAACAAAAAAATAACACCCAAACCAGAAAGAGAAGAAAGAAAGGGCATCTAAATTGGAAAGAAAAAAGTAGAATTATGTCTGCTTGTAAGTGATATGATTTTATATGTAGAGAATCCTACAGACTCCATCAAAAACCTCACAGGGTTAATAAAAGAATTTAGTATGGTTTCAGGATACAAAAATCAATATACAGAAATCGGTTGTATTTCTATACACTAACACAAATATATCTGAAACAGAAATGAAGAAAATAATCACATTTACAATGGCACCAAAACCAAAAACAATAAAATACTTAGAAATAAATTATGAAATATCTCTACCTGGAAAACTATAGGACTTGGATGAAATAAATTGAAGAGGATTAAGTAAAGAGAAAGATATCCCATGTTCATGGATTGGAAGAGTTAATATTATCAAAAATGTCCACACTACCCAAAGCCTTCTATAGATTCAATGCAATTCATATCAAAATTCCTGTCTCATTTTTCACAAAAACAGAAAAAAAATCCTAAAATTCATATGGAACCACAAAACACCCCAAATAGACAAAGCAATGTTGAGAAAGAAGAACCAAAATGGAGGCATCATATGTCCTGATTTCAAATTGTGTTACAAAGCTGTTGTAATCAAAATAGTATGGTACTGGCCTAAAAATAGACACAGACCAATGGGAATAAATTGAGAGCCCAGAAATAAACCCACACATATAAAGTCAACTACTGTATGACAAGGGAACCAAGAATAGTCAACAGAGAAAGGGTTGTCTCTTCAATAACTCATGTTGGAGAGACTGGATAATTATATACAAAAGAATAAAATTGGATCCTTATCTAACACCATTCATAAAAATGAACTCAAAATGGATGAAAGACCTGACATAAGACCCCAAGCTACAGAACTCCTAGAAGAAACCATAGAGAAAAAGCTCCTCGACATTGGCCTTGGCAATATTTTTTTTGAATATGACACCCAAAGCACACACAACAAAAGCAGCAATGAAGTGGGACTATTTCAAATGAAAGGTCTTCTGTACAGCAATAAAACAATAAAAAAAATGAAAAGGCAACATTTGGAAGGGGAGAAAATATTTGCAAACCATATATCTGGTAAGAAATTAGTATCCAAAATATTTAAGAAACTCATAAAGCTCAATAACAGAAAACCAAACATTCTGATTAAAAAACAGGCAAAGACCTAAATTGACATTTTTTTCAAAAAAGCCATACAAATGGCTGGCAGGTACATTGAAAGGTGCTACACATCACTAATTATTAGGGAGATGGAAATCAGAATCATAATGATATAACCTCACACCTATTAGAAGGGCTGTTATTAAAAAGACAAGAGGTGACAAATGTTGGTGAACAAATGGAGAAAAGGGCACTCTCCTGCACTGTTGGTGGAAACGTTAGGTGGCAGAAACACTATGGACAACAGTTCGGAGGGGCACCTGGGTGGCTCAGTCAGCTAAGTGTCTGCCTTCCACTCAGGTCGATCCCAGAGTCCTGGGATCGAGCCCTGCATTGGGCTCCCTGCTCCATGGGGATCCTGCTTCTCCCTTTCCCTCTGCCCGCCAAATAGACTATCCTATGATCCACAAATCCCACTTCTGGGTATATATCCAAAGGGAATGGAATCAGGATCTCAGTGAGATGTCTGCACTCCAATGTTCAACACAGTATTATTCACAACAGCAGAGACACAGGGAAACATCCTAAGTGTCTGTCTATGGATGAATGGATAAAGATGTTGTGATGTGTATATATATATACATATATACACACACACACACACACATTTCTGGAATCTAGTGTACAAAAATAGAAATAATACAGTTGTATAAATATTACTTAGCCATGAGAAAGAAGGAAATCCTACCATTCTAGACAGCATGGATGGACATTGAGTGCATTGTTTTAAGTGAAATAAGTTAGATGAGAAAAACAAATATTGTCTGATCTCGTTTATACGTGGAAGTTAAAAAAGCCAAAACTCATAGAGACAGAGTTAGAATGATGGTTGCCAGGGGCTCAGGGCTGGGAGAAATGGGGTGATGTTGGTCAAAAGATATTAATTCCCAATTATAAGAGGAACGACCTCTGGGAATCTAATGTACAACATGGTGACTATAGTTAACAACACTGTATTATGTACTTGAGATTTACTAAGAGTAGATATTAAATGTTCCCTTCCCCCTAAGCAAGGTAATTATGTGAGGTGATGAGGAGGTGTTCACTAGCCCTATTGTGGTAATCATTTTGCAAAATGTATGTATATCAAATCATCATGTAGCACACCTTAAACTTACAAAATGTTATAGGTCAATTGTATCTCAGTAAAGAAAAGGGGATGGGAAGGTTGTTCAATCTGAAGTATTTTTGTTTTATTATTGCAATAGCTAACATCTATAAAAGGCTGCATGTGTGCCAAGCACTGGACGAGTGGCTTTGCTGGCATTGTTATATTTAAAAAGTAATTTTTGTGAAACTGCTATGTAAACCTGGCTACCATGTCAAGAGTGGTGTGGTGTTAGGTAACCATCAAGGCAGCAGATGGCTTTGCCCAGATGTCTTTCTGGATTTAGATATTTGAGATCCTTTGAGAGCAAACTTGCATCACATATATAAGCATCTATGTGCTGTTTATATAACATTTTACGTAAACTCTTTGTTCATGGTGAAAAATGATCCATTTGATGCCTTGCATAATTTAAAAGATCTCTCAAGACAAGCAGTTCTCAAGAACAGAGTCCTTCTATCCATTATAGCTATTTATTTAAAAAGGGACTTACATTTTAAATGCCCCATATCTACATATCTCCATCAAGTATCTCCTTTTGCAAAGTTGTTTCAATTTTTTTGGAATTCCTTTGTGTTGTTTTCCAACATTATTAAATTTAATTGCTGCTTGGCTTCCCAGTTAGACTTGGTCTTCAGCTACCTGCCAGGGATTAGGGCACCTTCTTTTCAATAACGTGAGAGCAGGAGAATGAGCGATATCCTTGCAACTGGCCAAAAAGCACATACTAGGAGAAAGAGTTGGGGTGTTCAATGTCCCACTAATGTGGTAAATTAGTTAACTAACCATGATGATGCTGCCAATGACAACACTAATGATAATGTATAACATGACAATGGTAGGGGTGGTTGTGATAGTGGCTACTGTGGATGGAGTGTCTCAGAAACTTGGAAAGTTGGTTTGATTAACTATCTTATTTAACACTCACAACCACCAAGTGAATGTGGTGATAATTTATCAATTGATTGAGGATGAAAGTGAGCCTCAGCATTTTCATCCACCTGTTCTAGATCACACTGTCAATAATCAGACAAGCTGGGATTTAAACCCAGTTCAATCTAATTCCAGGTCTTTAGCTTTTAGCTGTTCCCTAATGACCTTGACATCAGGATTCCTTTCTTAAGAGATAAGGTGAGTCTATTCTATCTTTAATTCTATTATGATGTACATGAAGCTATTAATTATTATTAAAAGATTATCAATCAATAAATAGGAAATTCTCTCAAAATCACAATCAGAAAAAGTAATGTTACGTAAATGTCATAAATGTTTAGCAATAACGTGTTCAGTCTATGTGCGGGAAGGCAGTGCGATGCAAAGGAAAAAAACTGGGTATGAGGTTGGCCTGGCCAGCACCTGGCTCCACATGGGACCAGACCTGGGTGTGATCTTGGCCAGTCACTTACCCTCTCTGAACCTCAGTTTCTTTATCTATAAGCTGGCTAAAAATACCCACCTTGAAAGAATGCTGGAAACTTTGGATACATAAATGACAAATCTTTTCAAAAAATATTTTATTTATTTATTCATGAGAGACACAGAGAGAGTGGCAGAGATAGAGGCAGAGGGAGAAGCAGGCTCCATGCAGGGAGCCCGATGCAGGACTCGATCCTGGGTCCCCAGGATCACACCCTGGGCTGAAGGCAGGTGCTAAACCACTGAGCCACCCGGGCTGCCCATAAATGACAAATCTATATAGTGCCTGGCAAGGAAAGAATAACATTGTTCCTCCTCAATAAAAGATAGGAAGTGATATCATTTTACTTTCCTGCTTACAAACCACTGGTTACAATCAAGCTTTTGAGATAAAACTCCAATTCCTTAACTTAGCCTCAAGGCCCTGCCTGATTTGATCCCTGCCATGTAACCAGCCTTATCTTTGGACATTCTCCTTTTCACTGGGCTCAGATAGGCCAAGTGCTACCCCTCCACCCCAGGACCTTTGAATATGCTATGTCCTGGGCTGAAAAATACTCTTTCACCTTTTTATTAACTCACTACTCTTTCTTGTCCTTTAGGTCTTGGCTCAAATATCAGTTCCCCAGGGAAATCTTCCCTGAAGCCAAAAAAACGTCAGGCCCCCTCTTATATACTCCCAGGGCTCCTTCTTTTTTGGGATACTCCTCACAGTGGTAATTAAGTATTTAAGGGAGTACACAATGAGGATTCATTGAATGAATGAAAAAAGAATAAACGAATTAATGAATACAAGATTGCCTTATCCCAAAGATTCCCCTTGGTGTTTTCTGACCTGTTTTTATTAAAAGAAGACCATCGGTTGTGAGCTACGGAGACTTCCAGCAAAGGCACAGGTTTTTGTCCAAAGTGGTGTCCTTTTCACTCTTGATGAGAACAAGACTTCCTTGGGGACCATTTGTTACCTGCGGCACAGTAGGCAGCCTTGCATACCAAATAAGCTGCACTGGGTCTGACCACAGTGATACACTGGATGAAAGAAACATACCACCTCTCTGAAACAGATGCTTCGGTTTATGAGGGAAGCAGAGGAGCTGAAGCCTGCAGGTGCGGGCAGGGCTGACACGGGCTCTGTGGAGAAGCATTAGAGCCTCCTCGGAGATGTGGATTTACTCTGTGTTTAATCAGCCACAGGCAGAAGAAATGGCCTCATTTTAGCTCAATGAGAGCCAGATCACAAGAGGAAGATAGATGGCCAATATGGTTCATCACTATAAGGATATTGTCTTAATTTGAAGGAACAGCCTGCACCTGTGCTAATCAAGGCGGAGATTGAATATATGGCTAAAGCATTGAGGGACAGCTAGCTCAACTCACAGTGCACCCCTTAAGGAAAAGCTCTCATTTGGTTCTTAATTAATATTTTAAGGCAAGTGAGAACTATAAACCACATTCCTCAATCACTTGAGAAATTCCCCCGCTTGGAATTCAAGACACTTAAGGAAGGACTTTTCTTTCCTGAAATGTCTGCATCTCTACCTTTACAAAAGCACCACAGCCAATGAATGAGGTGCCTTAGGAAGGGCAATTTGCTAGCCATTTGTAATGCATGGTCATGTTTCCAGTTCGCCTGGAAATAGATTTGAATAGAGGCAATTCAGTGTCTCTGCCTGCAGGTACCTGCCTGTCACTCTTGGCCTCCTTGTTTCCAGGGCCTCGGTCCTCTACTTGCCTTTGGTCCTGCAGAGCTCCCGCTGGGGAGGCACGGAAAATGGGTATTCCTTTCAGCCACAGTTAGCTTGCCAATGGCCTAAAAATGCCAGCAAAGGGATTTTAAGCTCGTGCAGGAGGAATAACATGCATCTGAACTCCGTGCCCTCGCCAAACCCCTCTTATTTGAAGTGAGAGCAGATAATGAGTCGTTGGGGTACTTACAAACAAGTGGATGTTTTAGAATCATTTGGTATGTGTCACATCCATGTTTTCATTCTATCCCCTGAGCCCGAGCACAAAGAGCTTTTACAGCCCGCCCCACCCCAATGACTATTTTCCAGATGTTCTGAAACAACATCAAGTGACCCAGTTTACCCCTGAGAGGTTTATTAAGGTGCACTTATGGAGAGCCCGGCTGAGTGAGGCTGAGATGTTCGCTTGGCGGCTTAGTCCTAGATAATCTCCCGTGAACGTCCTATCAAATCTTACTTTACCTAAGGCACACTGAGTATGGTTTTTAGAAAAAGATATGCTAAGTACTCCCAAAGTGAAGAAGTAACTTAAGAAGCTTAACAAGGGATGTAGAAATATTATCATCAGCTATCGGGGTAATAGTATCCAGTCATCCTTCACCTATGGGCACGGATTTGGGCTTAGGCAGAGAAGACAGCACAGTAGAAGTACGTGGTCTTAGGGCATTTAAAAATCAGCAAGACGAGGCGAAGGACCTTGTTAGCATAAAACCTGAACACATGTCATTTGCTTTCTGTGCTGCACAAGATGAAAAGAAAATCACAATTGCAGAAATGGAAGGAGGCAGGCTGGGGGTTTGGGCACAGACCTTTATGGGTTAGTGGTATTGCTGAAATGAGAGAAGTCATCATTTATGGACAGGAGATCATTTCATTCTTTGCACATGGGCAGCGAGCACCAAAGTGGTCCCTGGGATCAGAACCCAGCTCTTCGTCCACGTAGCAGAAATGAGCCATTTCTCAAGGAGAAACAATATGTTGTCTTATATTCAGTCATATGGAAAGGGCTGCCAATTCCATCCAAACAGGGGCATCTGACAACATGTCAAAACCTGGTGAAAAGTTGGGATAACTCTTCCACAAGACATGGGCTATGTGTAGATGGCATTCAGTGGGATAGGTCCCCTCTCCAACCCCCAAAGTAAGCAATAAGGCCTTGATGTGAAAAGTGCTAAAGTTCTATAGGATGTCAATCACCCAGTGGTTGCGGTGGAGAATGAACAGCATTCCTGGCATGAATTCCATTATCACTGGCACCAAACTCAGTGAAGTCCTCCCGTGGAGGCCCTTTACACATGAAAGGGAAAGCAAGCAGGGGTAAGAGGCTCCTGCTCTCTGCACATCTCAGGATACCTGTTGTTCAGCCACCATTCACACTGTAGCACTGCAACGCGCCACCAACCAACAGATGACAGTCCCTTCGCTGAGTTTGGAAATGGATGCTACTTTATCTGTTGAAAAGCTAGGAAGTCTTGGCCAGCACTTAACATGCTTGTCTGGGACAAACCCTGGTAAAGAAGTATAATTCCCACTTTTGTGGGGACATGGATGCCTCCTTGAGATAAGAAACTACTCTTTGGAAACCTGTGGTGTGGATGGAATGTTAAAGACTGATCATTTTGAGTCTGCTGGCACTGCTGGTGCTTTTTGACTTCTGCAACTGATCTGCTCATGGTTAGAAACCTCAGTTACCTTACCCTTATCTCAACATCCTTAAGCATCAGTGTTTTTCCTGGTCATCAAATTAGCTGCTTCCTCTCATTTCAAATCCACTGACAGTTTCGGGTGGTTTGAGTTGAGTGGGGTGGACAAGGGGAAATTGGTGATTTCCTCTGCCTCTCCTAGAGTTAATCTCTCATCCAGATACTGCTAAAACATCTCTCTCAACAGCGGTCTTTATTCCTAGTTTAGTAGCATAATCGTAAAGAACAAGTTTCTTCTTTATAATGCTCCAACTCAAAGTCCAAATGATAGATGATTTCCTGATCCTGAAGAAGACACTTAAGCACTTATATTTCTTTCAGCAATTTATCCCAGTTTGAACAAGACAGTCAATTTCTCATTTTAGCATGGAGCAAATAGGTTGTGTGTGTGCAAACAAAAATGTCTGGCATCTGTTCAAGAGTTGGGGGAAAATAAGGACCCTTAAAGAACATTGCCAGCCAGAAATATTAATTTTTTGTGTCCACTAGTCGGTAGCTGGGGGCTTCTCTCCTATCTGAACACATTTCCTCTGGTCTTAAAAGATCCTTCTGGGTATGTGGGAAGAACATAGTTTCTTCCGATGGATCTTTGGATGTTTTTTCAGTCTATCTACCCTGGTAGGCCCAACAAAAGGGCACTTCTAGTTCTTAATCTTTGTATTGCTTTGTTATGCATCAACACCCCTGCTCCCAGACACACGCCCACCAAGTAGCTATTTGAGTTGCTCACGTGGTCAAGTTGACCCTAATCTATCCCAACAAATGCCTCTTTCCCTTTGTAAAACATTTGTTTCGACTAACATGTTTTGTTCTGTGTGCCACATCTGAACTGCTAACATGTTACTTCCCTGGCAATCATTTCCACAGGGACACATTTGCAAGCATCTTCTAAAAGGAATCCTCCAACAGAAATACAGCAAAGTTAGCACGTGTGTTTCTAGAGTCCCCTTTCTTTCATAAAAGTCATCTCTATTCTTCCTTCCTGATTAGCAGGGAGAGGTATGTATGCCCACATTCTCTTCCCAAGGATGAAGCAGTATATATTTTACTGTATGTACTTGGCTCACAGAGGCTCAAAGGGACTATAACACATTTGAGCGTAGTAGTGATTTTACTAATCTTGTGACAAGTTTTCCAACTGGCAGGTCTTTGGGGGAACCTTAGGCCTGCTCCTTCCATGGGTGCCTCTCAAAGGAGCAGCGAGAATCAGAAGTGAATGGTGCTTCTTTCCCACGTTTGCACTCCGAGTCTAAGTGTCTGAAATCTTCCTGATAAGGAACTTCCCCAAAGACTGAGCCATGTGATGTCTAGAGAGAAATCACTGCCACTCAGAAAACTTCTATTTGCTTTCTTCTGCACTGCCTGTGCATAAGCATCAGCTGGGTAAAGTGTTATGAGAAAATTTATGCCTCATCACAAAGAAACAGCTGTGTATTGCCACAGTCACTAACTTTTGAAAGATGTTAAAGGAAGGTATTCATTTCAAGCCAGTCACTTCAGCTACAGCTTCCCATTCATGTTTTAATATCATGGTGTCTCCTTCTGGTCCTGTAAGTGTTACTTGGTTTCTCCACAGGAGTGGGGGGAACCAGGACCCATAATTTATGGCTCCTATTAAGAGGGTTGGCTGGACATGTGGACAATATGTCAATAATTATTTCTGGTGGGGCCTTAACAACAGAGGAAGTGCCTCTGTAGAATGGCTTATTTTAACAGAAGACAGATATGCCTGACCTGGGTTTTATGACAGATGTCAAATATATCGAAGTGTGTTGTGAAGCAGATCGCCTTATTGGCAAAGAAATGAAAGACCACCAGGAAGATGGATGGGAAGCTTTTTCCTCCAGGGGTTTCCTGTCTCTCTGTACAGGTATGGTAGTGAACAAGAAGGGCCAATTGGCGGGCTTGAGGGGAGACTTCAGTGAGCACTCAGAACTTCCACTGGTCCATGAGACTTGGAAAGAAAAGTCCCTGACCCCTGGAATGATGTTGGGACAGTGAGGATTGGGTGAGGGAAGAGGGCGGGCCCTACAGCCATGTGAGGGAGGCCATCCTGAGAGCGAGCACCTCCTTCTTTGTGACACCTGAGGCACCTCCCAGACATGCTCAAAAATATCTTGGTTCTCCAGCCTTCCTTCCCAGGTTCAGCTCAAGAAAGATTTCTTGAGAGTGCACATTGTGCCAAGAGTTGTGCTGGGCATTAGAGATTAGTGCTAAATACCACATGTTCCAATCAGAGCTCCCCACCTTCCTTCTTCTAAGTTCTTCTACTTGGGGGGCAGGAAACAGGATCTTAGGGTCACTTATTAGCTACTGGGTGCTAAGGAGGTAACTTGATTCACTTCTCTGGGCCTTGTTTTCCCCATCTGGGAGATGAATCTCATAGATTTAAGAGGATTGAACATAACAGCATCTTTATGCTTGCCCCAATGACTAGATATAGAAACTATAAAGGGGAGGTAATGGCCACTTCACTGTTTGCCTTTGATTCCTAAAGACTGTTTTTTGAGGAATTTATATCACCTGCCACTAAGTTAACTATTAGATCAAAAGCTTCCTACATGCCTATGCCCTGAGCTACCTCAGTCAAATACGGTGATCAGAAAACTGTGCCCTTTGGGATAGATGATAAAAAAGGACACCTTCCCTCCAGGTGGGTGTATCCAGCACCAGCTGCTGGGCCCGGTAGAAGCTGGATCTTGCTTTACACAGTGCTGGGCACATTGGGAAATGTGTGTGTATGTGCTTGGGAAATGTTTTCAACTCAATTTATTACAGGCATTGCTGTGTTGAGAATGACTTTTGTCATTGGCAAGACATAATGGATAAATTGTAGGTAAAATATAAAAAGTCACCACACCAGTATCCTCCCTTCTCCTTTTCCTTCTTCTTCTTCCTTTTTTTTTTTTTTTTGATCCTTCTTCTTCTTTTAAAGATTCATTTATCTTGCATTAAGCCCCAGATTGGGCTTCCTGCTCATCGAGGAACCTGCTTCTCCCTCTGCCACTCCCCCTCCTTGTGCTTTCTCTCTCTCTCTCTTTAAATCTTTTTAAAAAAGATTTATTTATTTATTTTAGAGAGAAAGAGAGAGCACAAACAGGAGGATCAGAGGGAGAAAGAGAGAGAATCTCAAGCAGACTCTGTTCTGAGCATAGAGCTCAAAGCAATGCTTGACACCAGGCTCAATCTCATGACCCTGCGATCATGACCTGGGCTGAAACCAAAATTCAGACGCTTAATGGACTGTGCCACTCAGGGGACCCTCCTCTTGTCCTTTTTTAAAAAAAAAATTTTTTTAAAGATTTTATTTATTCACAAGAGACACACAAAGAGAAGGGCAGAGATATAGGAAGAGGGAGGAGAAGCAGGCTCCATGCAGGGAGCCCGATGTGGGACTGAATCCCGGGACAGGATCACGCCCTGACCTGAAGACAGATGCTCAAACACTGAGCCTCTTGTCTTCTTAAAAATGTTTCTTCCTTAGAGTCCATCGTTGAGAAAGAATATATTATTTCATTATTTCTGGGTTTGCTGGACATAAACTGTTACAGGTGGGGTCTTTCTGTTTTTGTTTGTTTGTTTGTTTGTTTGTTTGTTTGGTGGAACTATGGGGTATCAACAGTAACATGGATTCAGGAAAAGCATGGAGAAATAGTAGCACAAATTATTAAGGAAGGATGTGTATGTCTTTACACACATGGGACTCCCCACCATTAGCTGAGCATGATGAAACAGAGGCATTGAGAATTATTTGCAAGGAAAGTTAGTTGAGATACTGAGTATTTGTTGGTGTAACTAGCTCTCTTGTTGCTAATTCTACAAAGACAACTTAGATGCTAAAAGTAAAATCTATACTGCATGAAAGAGCAGCACAGTCTCCTATTCTGCATTTTTATTTTGTCCCATTTTGCAGTAATACCGAGAAAAGCCATCTTAAGAAAGTAGATCTTGTTTGTTTCCCCCTTAATCAGCTGAGCTTTTGACCATGACTGCCTATGAAGAGCAGATGCTTTCAGAGGGAAAGTAGAATGGGGACTGTTTTCATGGGTTTCATCCTCCAAGGCAGCTGCCAAGGTAGTTACATGTTTTATCTATGGGGCATAAAGTGCAAGACTCTTTAGAAGGAAAAAGCAGGATCTAGTTTCACAGAAAATACAGGAACAGGGTAAAAACTGAATGGAACAAGGAATTGCTCTGTATGTGAGGCGCTCGCCTTTAGTGAGGCACTAAGGACAGATTTGTGGCTTCTAAGGAGGGAGGGTCATCGCTGTTGATGTCTCTTTCTTAGGCGGGCTTGAAGTATCAAAGGAGAAATGAATGACTTCCCTCTTGCACTGTTAGTGGGAATGTGAACTGGTACAGCCAATCTGGAAAACAGTGTAGAAGTTCCTCAAGAAGTTAAAAATAGAGCTGCCCTATGACCCAGCAATTGCACTACTGGGTATTTACCCCAAAGATACTGATATAGTGAAAAGCTGTGACACCTACACCCCAATGTTCATAGCAGCAATGTCCACAATAGTCAAACTGTGGAAGGACCCTCGATGTCCTTCAACAGATGAATGGATAAAGAAGATGTATGTGGTCTATATGTACAATGGAATATTACTCAGCATCAGGAAGGATGAATACCCACCATTTGCTTTCACATGGATGGAACTGGAGGGTATTATTATGCTGAGTGAAATAAGTCAATCAAAGAAGGACCATCATCATATGATTTCACTCATATATGGAACATAAGAAATAGTGAAAGGGATTATAAGGGAAAGGAGGGAAACTGAGTGGAAAAATTAGAGAGGGAGACAAACCATGAGAGGCTCCTAACTCTGGGAAACAAACAAACGGATGTGGAAGGGGAGGTGGTGGGGGATGGGGTGACTGGGTGATTGGTGACGGGCACTGAGGAGGGCGCTAGGCGGGATAAGCACTGGGTATTATACTATATGTTGGCAAATTGAATTAAAATTTAAAAAAAAGTTAAAAAAATGAATGACTTTTAGTTCTAATCTAGTAAATGTAGGATCTCTCACAGAAAGGAGGAGCAAATGGCTTTTCAACCACAAGAGTATTCCACTAATGCATCACTTTTCCTATCTTTATTCAGATACCCTCTCCTCCTGCTCTTTCTTACTTCCCTCTGAATCTGTATTAAATTTGTTACATGCTCTTTAAAAAAAAGGATTTTGTTTATTCATAAAAGACACACACACACAGAGGCAGAGACATGGGCAGAGGGAGAAGCAGGTTCCCTGCAAGGAGCCTGATGTGGAGCTTGATCCTGGACCCCGGGATCATAACCTAAGCCAAAGGCAGATACTCAACCACAGAGCCACCCAGGTGTCCCTTATTACGTGCTCTTAGGGGAGAGAGGTCTCATCGAGGTGTAAGATGCTATGAATAAAGAAAAAATTGCTTGTCGGAATCTACCATTGCTTCATTGAACCAAACCATAGCTAATCTCAAATGCTTGCCCTCCTTTTAGAGAAAAATATACCTTTCTCCTCCAGGAAGCTCCAAGTCTCAAAAGCCTTATTAACTTCATCTTTGGGAATACTGTTTTAATTTTTCCCATAATCATCATGCAAATTGATCATGATAGTCTCTGGAAAGGAATAGGAGTGAACCAGTGGCCTCATTAACTCCAATGCTGGGAGGATGCATGCTCCTGAGAGCTAGTGTCCTTATCTGCCAGCAGCTCATGCCTTTGTGTCTGACTTGGTCTGAGCCCCACTGCGAGCTGGGCTTGTGCCCTGTCCAGCTTGCTTAAATTGCCTAATGCATCTGACTCCCTCACAAAACAATGGGAAATAGGGGCACCTGGGTGACTTAGTGGTTGAAGCATCTGCCTTTGGCTCGGGTCATGATCCCAGGGTCCTGGGATCCCTGTAGGGAGCCTGCTTCTCCCTTTAGCTATGTCTCTGCCTCTCTCTCTGTGTCTCTCATGAATGAATAGATGGAACCTATAAAAACAAACAAACAAACAAACAAACAAACAAACAAACAGATGGGAAATAACTTGAAAGGTCCCAACCTTACAAAAGAGACATTTGTGTCCTGCTAGATTCCAACCAGAATTTCTAACTTTCCAGTGACAGAACCACTGATGTCTGTGTTCTATCCAGGCCTTACCTTAAATACATTGAGGTCTCAAACTGCCAAACTTTGTGCCAGAAGTTGAGTCAGCACTAAAATGTGTGGCTTGCATGCATAATTCTGCATGTTGTTCTGCTGAACGAGGAAGGCTTTTTAAAGAGTGTGTTTTAATTTTAATTTAACATGGAGAATGGCAGAGACAAATAGATCTGTCCAAAATACACTTAGTAACAGATTTTTGAGTTGGTTATTAATTTCATGTAAGCGGTTCTTCTTTTCATTTTTATAAACCGTAAGATTTGGGAGGAGCAGGATCAAATGCAATATACTCTTACTGATTGCCTGCTATGTGCCGAGCAAGGTGTTAAATGGTTTCAAGCGCTGCCTCAACCAACATCCAACAGATGAGGATAAGGCTGTGTCCAGAGGTGAAACAGCTTGCCCAGGTGGAAAGTGGCAGAGTCACTTATAGATCTGCCACATCCTTGAAAAGGATTTGACACAACTCTTTGGAAATTAACTTCTTCTGGGCATTGTAGAGCTACGCTGTTTCTCAGTGAATCCCACCTACTGGTGAATAGTAAGGAAGTTACTGTAACTCTTGGAGCCATCTGGTACCAGATACTTTTGGGTGAGGACACGCCCTCAGTGGTGTCCAGCGCTGTGCTTTGGGCATACTAGTGCCTTCCACTGGTAAGTTGTATCTGGGGTTAAAAAGTCTGTCTTTTCCTCTTTGGGAGAAGCCTGTCCTTTTCTAGTGAGGTACAGATGCAGGAGGTGCTCATGAAGTTTGGGGCGGGGAGGAATAACCATACTGCTAGCTGGGTTAGCTGACCTAGCTAGACTCTTGAGCTAGTGCAGGACCTTAGGTACATCTCCTGTGGGAAAATCTCTTTCTTTTGTCTGTAACCCCTCTAGATTACATATTCTTAATTTTTTAAAAAGATTTTATTTATTTATTCATGAGAGACACAGAGAGAGAGGCAGAGACACAGGCAGAGGGAGATGCAGGCTCCATGCAGGGAGCCCGATGTGGGACTGGATCCCAGGACCCAGGATCACGTCCTGAGCCAAAGGCAGATGCTCAACCGCTGAGCCACCCAGGCATCCCTAGATTACATATTCTTTAAAGTCAGTTTGACCTCCCTTGAGAAATTTGATGACAAATACGCATTGACACCTACTCTCTATAAGATATTGAATTAGAAGGCAATGAAATATGCCTTCAAATCAACATTTGTTGAGTTTCCACAATATGCTAGGAACTGTGCTAGGTACTTCAAATGCAAATATAAAAGGGCCTGATAACCTTGTAGGGAAGGTGAACCTGTGAATGAATGCATGCAGTATTAGAAGGACGATCCACAGCAGAGCGGCACAGTGGAAAATACTTCTTTAAGGTAGGGGTAGCTGTCCTCAGTCTTTAAGAAATGAAGGGTTTCTACTTCAGAAAGAAACTCTGGGCACCCGGGAGGAAGAATGCCCCTAGTGACAGACTGGATGCAAGGTTACCTGTAACCCAGTTGTTAAAATCTTCTGGGCAAAAGAAAATAAGGGTCAGCACTAAGGCACTGAAGATGTAAAGGAGAGAATGGAATGGAAAGATAGTTAGCAGGTAGAATGGATACTCTGTTGACCATATGGGGGTGAATGAAAAATGCTTTTGTGGGTGACTCTCTGGAGTCTAGTTGGAAAGCTCGGCAATGAAGAGAAATTTTGAGCAGAAGATGAAAAAGTTGATTTCATACGGGATGTGATATAATCCTGGTATCTATAAGACCTACACAGAGTTGTTCAAATCATCTAGCAGTTGGAGATACTAATCTGTAGCTCAAGCTATACGTGGGTATAATTTTATCTTTCTGTGATGCTTCAGATGACTATTACCTAGCAGTGTCTTAGGGGTCAGTATAATTACCGGTTAAGTGTTGCTTACCATAAATGTATAGAAATGTAGGTTGTAGAGAGCTGGGGTTAATAGAAGCTGAATACATACCATTAACTATGTATACTAAAATGTACCTTGCCCAGGAACAGTGTACAGGGAAAAGCGAGCAAATGAAAAATATATATAAAAAATAAATATGTAAAGAAAGAAAAAGACACCACCATCGCTCAAGGGACTGATTATCTTAAGCCTACAGAAGATATGACAAGTGGTCAGATTACCTGTGTTAGGATCCTGGACTTTGCACTTCCTGTATAACCTTGGGCATACTTTTTTAGAGCTTGGATTTTCTCATTTATAAAATCATGTTTGTAGAATATTAGTATCTTCCTCATTAAGAAGTTGTAAGGATTAGCCGTGATTAAACAAAAATTGATTTACTGTATTTTGAATGTATAAAATAAATTTCTTTAGGAAATAATGTATGCATTGTGATCTATTTAATAAATTTTACTATTGCTTTATTTGATTTCCAGTTAATGCCAAATAATAATCTATTTGAATTGCAAAAATCAAGCTGGTTTGAATTAAAGAAGTGTGAAAAATTCTTGGGTTGGCAAAATACATAACACTTTCATCAATTAAAAATAGGTAAAATGTGTTAAAAATAATGAAAAGTCCACACTTTAATTGAACTGGCTTTTTCATGAGTCTATATTTTTATGAAGCTTAATGAAACAAAAATTGAAATGGTGCCCATTATGAAATCTGTGTTAATTGTTTTTATTTCCATAAAGTTCACATGATTACAAAAAGTTTTGCAATTATGCCAACTAGAAATGTACAGTACCTGCCTTTCATTTTCTGTGGATTTATTTTTGGTAATAAAGACCAATATTCATTTTGGCAAATAGAACATTTGCTAAATTGAAAACTTCCTTTAAACACACTCGAAACTTTTGACATAAGATTGCCAGAATTGCAGGGTATTTTTGTCAGTCTGACAAAACTTTCTTTGTTCTTCCTGGCTTCATCAAAAGCAAGACTGTTTCTCCACTTACTGTTATTCCAATACTATCGCAATCTTAAATATCTTTGTGCTAGAAGGCACTGCAATATTAATTAAAAATACAGTCTAATTATTTATCCTCGTTGGTTCATACAAACCTCTATAGTATAATCAGTGGACTCCCTTAAGGGGTTTCACCGTATTTTGGTGTGAAATAGGAAGGTTTGTTACTGACTCACACTGGCTCATGAGTGTACTTAAGAATAACCTTCAATTCACTGATAGGTCACTAGATCAAACAGAACTTATCTGGGCAACGTCCAAAGATAGATGCTAAGTTGACTGACCACTGTTGGGCAGGATCCATAAATGAGTGGAACTTTTATTTTACTTCCAGTCATCTCGGAGAACATTCTGGGGGTTTCTGAAGACAAAGGGAAATCAAAGGCTGATAAGATTGGTCCTTTATTTTTAGACAGTTCTCAAGACAAAACTCTATAAATCACATCTAAAAACGACTCAGCTGGCTGAATGGTATTTTGTGATGATCTCTTCCTACTTCTGGCCTAAGTGCTAGCCTAAAGATGCAAAGAAATATTTTCTAGCTGTGAGAGGTGAGGTGTGAGGACTCCTGTGTGCCTGGGGCTGACTCATCAGGGCTAATGTCCTCTGGAAGCATCATAGAGAAATGTTTGGGTAGACAGACCTGTGTGTAAAACCGTATATCCTTGGGCTTATCTGGCATTTTTTAATAAGGAAAAAGTTTCTTCCAGAAGGAGAGTCAAAGTTTTTCTTGGTCTCCGATGAACTGACTTCATGGCATAGAGTGTCCAAATGTCACCTGACTCCCACCCTTTAAAATCCGAATCGGGTCTAAGAGTCCTACACAAATTGAAACATCAAATTGGCTGGCCTGAGGAAGAGGTGAACAGCACAGGCAATCACATAATGTGGTAAAAGAGTTTGGGCAATGGGAAACAGTAGTAAAAATAAAATAATATTTGATTCTAGACACTGAAACTCATGACAACTCAGGGTACATGTGTTGAGGGACAATGTGGAAGATAAGAAAAATCTAGTTTGGGCTAAATCTGGAAGCCTTTGAGTATCTCGGATATTCTTTTGAAATGTGCAAAACCAATAGTGTGGCTTAACCTACATAGCAACTCCATAAGGAAGGTCTCTATTCCTCCAGAGTCTGAAGGGGGTCAGGTGTTTGGCGTGACCTTCCTGATGAAATTCTCCCTGAAGTTCTAGTCAAGGAAAGATAAGAATGCAGAGTAGCAACATGCTCCGTTTCATCATTCACCAGGTGTTAGCAATCAGGAAGGTGTATGTGCGGAAGATGGTAGATGGTGCATCGCATGGGGTGATCTGTGAATAGGAAAAAGGATAAAGCAACCAGGGATTATGGTGTTTGGGTTTCTGCCTGTGGAAAAATGACAAATAGAATCCTTGCCAGCTGGAGACTGACTCACAGAAATATGAGAGGTCATGTGAAATATAAAGTCAAATAGAAAGAGTTATATAGACACTCGAGAGGCTTTATTTTATAACGTGCTAATCTTGATATTGGGGGATTGATCTGGAAGTTGGTTGAATCTGCTAGAAAGGATTCCAGAACACACCACATCTGTTCCAGTAGATAAGCTGCCCATCTATCCACTCAGTCAACCATATTTATGAAGCTCCTACTATGTGCTGGTCACTGGGATAAGGCAAAACAGACGTGTTCCTGACCTCACAGGTCTGACAGTTAAATGAAGTGTCCGAGGAGGGATGGCACTTGCTGTCCCATTGGGGATGTGGGCAAAGCGGAGAACCAACTTTCTAACAGCATTCTCTAAATACCTCATCTCTCCCTACTGCCCATGGCGAGGGGTTTTCGAACAACCTCCGGAAATCGATGAGTACCCAAGAACAGTGGTGACAAGAAGCCAGAGTCATGGGAATGGATGAAGTGATTCTTTTCTTGAGTTTGGACCTTCACGACCTCACAATTGGACCACAAAGTTGTTCTCTTTGATTGTCCTGGATCTGCTGCTTTCCTCTCCTGCCAGACCAGTCTTCTCTAACAATTGCTCATAGCATGGCCCTATCTGGAAGCCTTCACCAACTCGCTAGTGCTAACAACTACAGACCCCCTTCACAGGGCAATGAGGCGCCCCGTGGAATGGTGCCTGTCAGTCTTACCTGTGCTGTTACCCATGATGTTTGCACAGTGGAACTTCCCAAACGGGTACCACAGGATGTCCAGTTCAATGAGATGTTAACAGGTGCTCTGTTGAAAATGGAGAGGGGGCCCACTAGTCAAATAAATTGGCAAAACAAATCCAGCATTATAATACCATCCTGTACTCGAGATTCATGATGCGACGAATCTCACTAAAGGCTCTGATAAGTCCTGCAAAATTTCATTTAACTTAGCATTTCCCATCATAATTAACATCAAATCCCTTTCTGTGCATAATGACGATGGTCACCATGTTGAAAAGTTTGGGAAATACTACTCTAGCTAAACTTCCCACTTTTGACTGGTTGGTCTATTTAGCCCCAAATGTGACTTTTGAATTTCTCCTGGCATGGCTTTCCTTATGCAGTTTCTCCTTTTGCAAAACTCTTCATTATCCTCTCCCTCTTTCTAAGCACATCCAACTTAAATGTCACCTCCTTCCTGAAGCCCACCATGATAATTTCTACTCAGATTGATGTTGCTCTTTTCTTCACTTTTAAAGCTCTTTTAACGACCCAGCAATTGCACTGTTGGGGATTTACCCCAAAGATACAGATGCAATGAAATGCTAGGACACCTGCACCCCGATGTTTATAGCAGCAATGTCCACTATAGCCAAACTTTGGAAGGAGTCTCGGTGTCCATCGAAAGATGAATGGATAAAGAAGATGTGGTTTATGTCTACAATGGAATATTACTCAGCCATTAGAAATGACAAATACCCACCATTTGCTTCAACGTGGATGGAACTGGAGGGTATTATGCTGAGTGAAGTAAGTCAATCGGAGAAGGACAAACATTATATGTTCTCATTCATTTGGGGAGTATAAATAATCGTGAAAGGGAATAGAAGGGAAGGGAGAAGAAATGGGTAGGAAGTATCAGAAAGGGAGACAGAACATGGAAGACTCCTAACTCTGGGAAACGAACTAGGGGTGGTGGAAGGGGAGGAGGGTGGGGGGTGGGGGTGAATGGGTGATGGGCACTGAGGGGGGGACTTGATGGGATGAGCACTGGGTGTTATTCTGTATGTTGGCAAATTGAACACCAATAAAAAATAAATTTATTATTAAAAAAATAAAAAATAAAAAAATTAAAAAAATAACAAAAAAATAAAGCTCTTTCAAGCTGAGCTATTTGGTATTTATTTGTGGCCTCATATTCTTCCCTTTTATGTTTGCAGTGCTACTCTTTCCATCTTTAAGTTACAAAATTAACTTATAAGTCTCTTCAAAGGAGTCATGGTCTACTTTTTACACTGAAAGGCAAAATTATAAAGAACATGGGCGTTGGAATAAAACAGTCATGCTAACCACATTTCAGCTAACCAGCTGCATGACAATGGGTGAGTTACCAAGATTCTGTAAGTCTCAGTTTTCTCATCTGCAAAATGGGGATAATAAACTCTCTCCCTTTTGGAGGTATTGTAAAGATTGATTGAGACCATGTAGAGTATCTGACATATTGTAAGCAATCAATGCATGTCAGCTACTATGAGTGTAATCACCATCCCTGTCATGATTTACTACTACAAAAACAATTCTCCCTTGTTATGGTGACTGGTACATGTCCAGTGTTCCAGGACATCAACATTTCTGAATATTCTAACATTTGGCATCCAAGAGGCTGCCTCTCATTTTGTGAAGGCAGAGAGGGGTATATTAAGCATAGCCATTGCCTAGCAAGGAATGGTGTCTTGCCCAGAGATGGAAAGCCTATGGCTTTAACAGCCAGGCTCCCTGGATTTTCTGGTCCACCCAGATTTTAATAGTAAATCCCATCAGCAAACAAGGTATTAGTCCGAAATATCTGATTTCTGCTTTAATGCAACTGTGTATTGTGTGAAGAGGTGTTCGGTCCTTGCTTGGGGGGCTGACTTGCCTGACTGATTTACATGGCCCTGACCTCAGGACACCTGCAGTTGTCACTCAGTGGCTGGGTAGAATTAGCACTTCATTTGCTTTAGGTGATGTTTTTCTTGAATCTTGACATGTGATTTTCTATGATGTGATAGTTCAGCAAAATGAAATGTCAATGAACTTTTGTGTTTTACATAGTAAATATAAGTGAATTAAGAACAAGGAGCAATGCATATACATGTATATGCATATACGTTTTTCATTCACTGGATATTTATTGAGCATCTTGTATGTGATGGGAACAGTTTACAGGATACTGTGATACAATAGGAAACAAGAGAAAGACAATTCTATCATGATGGAGCTCAAATCTTGCCAGGAAGGCAGAAAACAAACCAGTCAACAAATGAATCTATAATACACCGAGTGGTGCTATGTGCTATAAGGAAATCACAGTAGGGTGTGGGGCTGGAGAGTTGGGGAGGTCAGGGAAGCCCTCTATAACAAGATAAAATTTATGGGGTGCCTGGGTGACTCAGTTGACTGAGCATCTGACTCTTGGTTTTGTTTCAGGTCATGATCTCAGGGCCCTGGGATCAAGCTGTGCATCAAGCTCTGCACTGAGTACGGAGTCTGCTTCTCCCTCTCCCTCTGCCCCTCTCCCTGCTTGTGCACACATGTTCTCTCTATCTAAAATAAATAAATGAATAAAGTTTTTTTTTTTTTTTTTTAAGATGAAATTGAGGACAAAGCTAGGAAGGAAATGTGAGAAGCACACAGGTTGAGGAACTCTTGACAAGGAAAAGGCAAGAGAAGAAAGCTGAGACAAAAGGCACCCAAATGAGGATCATCCTCAGTGAGCCTGGTCCTCCCACTTGGCACCCACAGCACCATTCATCCAGGGGAGGTCGTCAAAACAGGACTTCTGGAGTCCAACAGATCTGGTTTTGAATCCAAATTCTACCACTGAATCTTATGTGACCTTGGGCACATTACTAAGCCTTGCAGTGTTGCTGGGTGAAATGAGGTGCAATGCTGTATTGAAAATCACTTGCACAGTGCCGGGCATATGGTAGATGCTCAGTAAGCGATAAATGTAGGAGAAATACAGAGAAGTACATCACTGCGGATGGCATACATAGTTGGAGACAGAACTGGAGATATTCTCTGAAGAAGGTCCACTTGAAGCCCTCGGGGGCATTCGCAGGAGGAGCAGTAGCACCTCAGCTAGCGTGCCTGAATCGGATCGGCTGTAACTCTACACAGCCCAGAGCCGACATGCCCGTGGGTAATGTAATGAAAGGTGTTTTCCACCCTTCAGGACAGGTGCTCAACTGATACAATTTAGAGTCTCAAATTCCAGAGCTTAATTGTTTGTTCTACATACAAGTTAGCCCGGCTCAGAACACCTGTGGACTAAGTTCTTTTGATGCACCAAAGCCTGTCTTTTATTAAGCTCTTTGCAAGCAGTCAAAATAAGCCCAAACGTCCATGTGTCGCTGAATATGCACGTGGACATAAAACAAGCCAGCATGAGGACTGCCCAGCATATGCTTGAAATAGCAAGTGAATCCCAGGGCTCTGGAAAATATGGTTATGTGATTAATGTAACCAGAGTTAGATATAAAATAAAATTAAATATTTCATATACATAGAAACTTGCCTACACACACATAAAATTCCCTATTAGTTGTACTTGAGGTCTAGCCATGTTGAATCGATAAAAAATGATTTAGAACGGATGGTTTTCAGCAGCTGGTTGCGCTTTCAGTCTTCCATAAAGAAGTTAAAATTAATTTTAATATGTTGATGGTGCTTATTGATGATAATACTCCTAATAAATATCCATTGGAAAAATTCTCTGGCACATCTAGGTGACAGAGAGGTCAAGAATGTTAATGACAATCACAACTACAAAATGCAATTCAGTCAATTACTTTAATTAAATCTAAAACTACTTTATGTCTTCTCATTTATATAGTAAACTGATAGTGGAGAAAAGGGCATCAGCTTTATCTGGTTCATTTTAGAGTCCAACGACGTGGTCTCAGATTGTGTTTTAACATTTGTAGCTCTTCCATCCTTGTGGAACATTTAAGGTAATTATGGGTCTTACAAGTAATGCTGCTGCTTCTATAACGGAAAAAGAGGTGGAGATTTCCTTTTGAACGTAGTTTTATGGAAGGAGAGCTTTCCCTTCACAGACGCTAATCTTGTATTTACAGACTAGGTTATATTGGCTAGAGCCAACATTCCAGGGTAAATGGTAGAAACGTCTACATTTCAGTGAATCCTTTTTAATTATATTGTTGGGGGATCAGAAGAAAAGGAACACAGCTGTCTGAAGTTCTCACTGCCACACAGGTTCAAGGGCTTACAGCTCACTTAGTCGTTATAGCCAAATCAAATGCTTTAAAAAATGAATCGCGGTGACATACAAAACTTTATGCATTTATGTTGTTCAAACTGGGAAAATAGAAAGGTGAGTACTTTAAAAAATGAGTCAATTGGGTGTCTGGTGGCTCAGTGGTTGAGCATCTGCCTTTGGCTCAGGTTGTGATCTCAGGGTCCTGGGATCGGGTGCCACATCAGGATGCCTGCATGGAGTTTGCTTCTCCCTCTGCCTATGTCTCTGCCTTTCTCTCTGAGTTTCTCATGAATAAAATAAAATCTTGAACAAACAACAATGAGTCAATAGATTAACAGTCCAATCAGTCTTTAAACAAATAGTCATTTAGTGCCTACTATGTGGTGAGTTGTGTTGTGGGCATCCACATATAGCTGTGAATCACACAGATCAAATCCTGTCCCCACCCTCAAGAGGCTTCCATTTTAATTAGAAGGAAATGAGAACACAGACATGTAAAGCAAATTATCAGATAGAAAGTAGCAAAGACTATGAAGAAAGAAAACAAAAAGCACGATGGTGGTAGAGCCATAGCTTCTTCAGACTTGCTTAGCACTCTACTGGTTTTAGCACAATCCTACATCCTGGGAAACACCCTCATTTCGCACAAATTGGGGTTATTGGTCACCCTCAAAATGGGACAGAGCATGACTAAGAGGGAGTTTCTTTTGGATGGGTGGTCAGGGAAGGCCTTCCTGGAGAGGTGTTATGTGAGGTAAGAGAAGAATGATGCCAACTTGCTGTCTTCACAAATCTGTAAAACCTTCTAGGTGAGACTCATCTCCTCCAGATGATCGAACAGGGGATTTGTCGCCTAAAGAATAGGAATAAATGGGTAAGGAGCATTTTTTATGGGCCAGACAATGTAAATATTTTATCTTATTTAATTTACAAACCAAGTGGTAGGCATTAATACTCCCCGTTACAAGTAAGACATAAAGCGATTACTATGGTCTGAATTCTTGAGGCTAATAAGTACAGAGAGGTGATAAAATCTTGCTCAGCCTGAGTGCAAAGATCATACCAAAGTAGAGTGAGGAGTGAGTTCGAACTACTTTTGGGAGGAAGATTCATTTCCTGCTTGTAGAGGAGATGAAAACAGTTTTTTTATTTCATGGACCCCTGGATTTTGCTGTACAGCCCATTAAACCTCTGCTAAGCAGGATTAGCTTGGACATTTTTCTTTACTCTAGACCTGACAGCTTTTGGATTAAGCAATGTCTAAAGGGTGGAATACCTCTTGAAGAACTCAGGATGTGGAGGGAAATATGAAGGGGTAGAAAGATGAGACTTGGAGTTTCTGCAAATCACAGACAAGGTGAGAGGCAAAGAACATGAATTTTGTTAGCATTACTGTGATCCTATTGATCTCTAGGCTCTTGTTGCCTCTGGACCAATGGGAGGCATATATCTTTGTCATTACTTAGTTTCTGGCATGTGTATATTCCTTAAGTCTTTTCAAAGCAGACTTTGTGTATCAATTTTTTAGATTTTCCATTGCAAATGATCTATGTACTTGCATGTAATATGGGATCCATAATTATTTGCTGAAATTCAAATATTTGGGGAATTAGTATTGGTATCCTAATAAATTTCAGATTATGATTTTAAGAAATTTTCTACAAGAGGATTTCTGGTGACTCACGTCTGGGTTTGGCTAACAACTGTTTTGGCCTTCAGAAGGAACAAAATCCTTTGCCATAGTTAGATTTTTACTCAATTTATGCCATGATTACCAACTTTGAAGATACACATTTGTTTAAACCAAAATATAAATATGAGAGAAGTCAATTCTGTAAAGGTATATTGAGGACACAAAAAAATTCACTTCTTCATAAAAGTAGTAAGAATACTGGCAAAAATAATTAAAAGCAACTTTTTCAGGACTCTGGAAATTAACCAAAGCTTTGTAGTAATCTGAAGAGTGTTTATTCAAGAAAGATGATTAAATTATGATAAGGGTAAGTGGTGTGGCATTTTAACTTGGTTTCACTCCAGTCCACTCTCCCCAATTCTGTAGTAGCCTGGAAAACCAGCAGCCTGATAAGTATGGTAATTCGAAAAACAATTAACCTGGTAGCCACTGAAAGAGGAAAATGGTTTTTGAAGCTCCCCAAAGGCCCCTTCCCAGAAAACTGTCACTATTTGACTTGTGTCACAGTTTGTCTTTATTTGACCTGACTCAAGGCTCATTCTGTACAAACAACCCTTTCTCTAGGGTGTTTGTTAAAAACAATCAGTGGCATTGTTTAACATGGCAGCTCTCTGAGTTGCTGATAGCACTTAGAGTTACCAAGAGACTAAGCAAAACATTAAAAAGGAAAAAATTAGAGGATGAGATATCCATACAGGGTTTTGAAAAGCTCCAACATATTCTTGAAAATCTAGAAACCCACATGCAAGTGCAGGGCTAGGTACGTGCTTGGGAAAGACCCAAGAAGGCTCCAATTTCTCACCTCTGGTGATCTTGAGTCTCTGTAATCAGAAAGTGAAGGCTAAGGTGGGGTTCTCAGCTATGTAGGTGAGCATTGGAAGTACCCCCTCTCTCTTTCAGAATTCCTTGGTGAAGGCTGAGAGACTTAGTGATTGAAATAATTTAAGGAAATCTCCTCTAATCATGAGCTGACCACTTATAGACACTTCAGTGGCTGCGTATGACACAGACTATAGATGTTATAAAATTATTTCAAGAAAATGACTAAGCAAACAAGCAGCAACAACAATAAAAACTTCATCAGCAATAAACTCTGGGCAGGGGGAGGGAGGGAATCTTATTTCCAGAGTAACACATCATACTTTTTTCTAAACAATCCAGTTTTCTAAAGAAAAAGGAGAGTCTGGCCCACACCCTCGGGAAAAAAATCAGGGAAAGAAGCTATTCCTGAAGTAGACCAGATGTTGTACTTAGTAGGCAAAGAC
The DNA here is from genome assembly GCF_053574225.1 of Canis aureus. Lineage (NCBI taxonomy): Eukaryota > Metazoa > Chordata > Mammalia > Carnivora > Canidae > Canis > Canis aureus. Next base: position 45,096,331 of record NC_135612.1, read on the forward strand.
TTTAAAAGAACTAAAGGAAAGTATATCTAAATAATTAAAGGAAAGTATGAGAATGAAGTTTTGCCAAGTAGAGAATACTAATAAAGAGATGGAAACTAGAGGGGCATTTGAGTGACTCAGCTGGTTAATTACCTGACTCATGGTTTTGACTCAAGTCATGATCTCAGGGTGTTAAGATTGAACCCCACTTGGACTCCATGCTCAGTGGGGAGACTATTTGAGATTACTATTTGAGATTCTCTCTGTCCCGCTGTTTCTCCCTCTGAATGTTCTCCCTCTTTCTCATAAATAAATAAGTAAATAAATAAATAAATAAATCGTTTTTAAAAAAAGAGATATAAACTATAAAAAAGAACTCAATAGGAATTCTAGAGTTGAGAAGTACAAAAATTGAAATGAGATATTTGCTGGAGTAAGTTAGGATATTGATTTTAATACCCAGGGCAACCACTAAGAAAATAACAACAACAACAAAAAAGGTAAGACAAACAGCAGAACATTAAAACAGCATACCATAAAATATCAAAATAACATACAAAAAAGACTGTTACAGATGAATAGTGGAACAAAAAGGCATAAGATATATAGAGAACATAGAGCAAAATGTCAGTTATAAATCCTACCTTATCAGTGATTACCTAATGTAAATGCACTAATCAATCAAAAGCAGAGATTAGCAAAATAGGTAAAAACAACAAGAGCAACAAAAACAACAAACATGATCCAACTATATGTATGCTACCTACAGAAGACACACTTAGAGCAGACACAAATAGACTGAAAGTAAAAAGATAGGAAAATGTTTATCAGGTAAGCAGTAATCAAAAGAGAGCTGGGGTGGCTATACTAATCCAGATGAAACAGACTTTAAGACAAAAACTGCTCCCAGATGTAAAGAATGACATTTTATAAAAATATAAGTATCAGTTCATCAGGAAGACTTAACAATGATAAACATATTACCCCTCCAATACAAAGTCCCAAAATATATAAAGCAAAAAACCCGACAGAGTTGAAGGGCAAAATAGATAATTTAACAGCAATAGTTGGAAATAAAACTATTTCTATTTGAAGATGACTGATCTTGTTTATAGAAAATCCCAAGGAATCCACCAAAAAATATTAGCACTAGTAGGTGAATTTTGCAAAATGTAATGGCAATATACCAAAATCAATTGTGTTTGTATACATTCATAATGAATACTTCAAAAACGAAATTAAGAAAACAATTCCATTCTTAATATAAAAAAAGAATAACATATTTTAACAAAAGATGTACAAGACTTACAAGCTAAAAGCTACCAAATCTCGGGGATCCCTGCGTGGCTCAGCGGTTTAGCTCCTGCCTTTGGCCCAGGGCGCAATCCTGGAGTCCCGGGATTGAGTCCCACGTCGGGTTCCTGGCATGGAGCCTGCTTCTTCCTCTGCCTGTGTCTCTGCACCCCCCCCCCCCGTCTATCATAAATAAATAAATCTTAAAAAAAAAAAAGCTACCAAATCTCACTGAAAGAAATTAAAAAAAGAGCTAAATAATTGGAAAGACATGCCATGTTCATGGATTGGAAGACAATATTCTTCAAATAGCAACACTTCTCCAGATGGTCTATAGAGTCAACTAATTCCATTCAGAATCTCAGCTGCCTTTTTTTTTTTTTTGCATTAATTTACAAACTGATTCTAAAATTTAAATAGAAATGCAAGGGACCCAAAATAGCCAAATGATCTTCAAAAAGAACAAAGTTGGAGCACTCACATTTCCAAATTTAGAACTTAGCGTAAAGTACATTGATGACAACTGTGGTTCTGGTATAAGTATAAACAATTAGATCAATGGAAGAGAAGTGAAAATCCAGAAATAAATCCTCACACGTACCGTTAACTGATTTTTGGCAAGATTACCAAGACAGTTCAATGGAGCAAAGAAGAATCTTCTCAAAAAATGGTCCTAGGACTACAGGTAATACACATACAAGAATGAAATTGGACCCCATCCTCTCACCATATTAAAAAATTAACTCAGGATGGATCATGGACATAAAGGTAAGAGATCAAACTGCAAAACTGAATTAGACAATGGTTTCCTAGATATGACACCAAAGACCAAAACAAAAAAACAAAACAAAAGGAAAATACAGATAAACTGGACTTCACTAAATTTTTTTTTAAAAAAAGGCTTTATGCTTCAAAAATCATCATTAAGAAAGACAACTCGCAGAATGGGAGAAAATATCTTCAAATCATATATAAGGAACTTAGATCCACTGTATACAAAGTATTCTTACAACTGAACAATAGAAAGACTAAGAATCCAATTAAAAAGGAGTGGGGGATAAGAATGGAAATTTCTCTAAAGAAGATAAACAAACAGCCAATAAGCCCATGAGAAGATGGTCAGAATCATTAGCCTTTGTAAAATACATATCAAAATCACAATAAGATTTCACTTCCTACCCACTAGTATAGCTAAAATATAAAGAGGCAGACAATACCAAGTGTTGGGAAGGATGTTGAGATATTGGAATGCTCATGCATCGTTTGTAGAATCATGAAATGGTACAGCCCCTCTGGGAAACAATTTGGCAATTTCCCAAAATGTTAAACATGGAGTTACGATAAGACCCAGCATGCTTACATGTATACTTAAGAGAATGGAAAATACATGCTCACACAAAAACTTCAGGAATATTCTTAGCAGCATTAATCGTAATAGCCAAAAAGTGAAAGCAATCCAGATGTCTATCAATGGATTACTGGATAAACAAAATGTGGTATATCCATCCATACAATGGAATATTATTACAAAAAGGAATGCAATGTTAGTATATATGAAAATGTCATACAAAAGAAGCCAGGCACAAAATGTCACATTTTGTATGATTCCATTTATATGAAATAACCATGCTGGACAAATGTATGAAGACAAATTAGATTCGTGGTTGATAGAGGTGGGAAGAAGGGGAGATGGAAAGTGATGAAAATGTTCTGAAATGGATTGTGGTAATGATGGCACAACCCAGGGAATATACTAAAAACCACTGAATTGTACACTTTAAAAGGGTACATTTTTAAAAAAGATTTATTTATTTATTTATTTATTTATTTATTTATTTATTTATTAATAGAGAAAGAAAAAGGGAGCAAGGGAGAGAGTCTCAAGCAGACTCCCCACTGAGCATGGACTCTGATGCAGGGCTTGGTCCCAGGACCCAGAGATCATAACCTGAGCCAAAACCAAGAGTCAGATGCTTAACCGCGAGTGCCACCCAGGTGCCCCTAAAAGGGTACATTTTATAGTATATGAATTATATCTCAGTATTACTATCATACAAAATGCTAATATGCTCTATAAAATTAACTTCTGTAAGAAAAAAATCAATGTCTTATTAGATAAATTTCTAGGAGATAAAATAACTGTGGCCAGGATTCAGAATCATCCTTCAATATCTACTATTCTGGTTCTCCTATCTGTGGTCATAAAGCCACTTAACTGGACTGTGTTTCCCAACTGCCCTTGCAAGTAGGTGTAGCCATTAGGCTAAATCCTGGGCTATAGTCTAAGTATAAATATTTAGTGAAACTGATCTGTTGTGTCTGTAAAAGGAAGCTGCTGGCCCTCTACTTCATCATTCCCATTTCAGTCAGGCCGAGATGAGGACATGGGAGTGGTGATCAGTCTTTAGATGGCCATCCAGAGCAACATCCTAGGGCATGATGGAAAATAGAATGGAAGGAAGTTGGGTTGCTGGGCCATCTTGAAGACTAAACTTTTTTTTTTTTTTGTAAGATTTTATTTATTCATGAGAGACATCCGGAGAGAGGCAGAGACACAGGCAGAGGGAGAAGAGAAGCAGGCTCCTTGCAGGGATCCTGGACCCCGGGATCATGCCTTGCGCCAAAGGCAGACTCTTAACCGCTGAGCCATCTAGGCGTCCTGAGAACTAGAACTTTCTGAATCACTCTGATGTGGAAGAGAACTAGACTCTACCATATATTTGCCTTTATTATTCTGGACACTTATAAAGCAGTCAAAGAGATCTTCTCAACTATGTAATAACTCTTTGGGCTGAGATCAGGTAATTTCTGTTAGAGGCTTTTTTTCTTTCTGTGGATCAGCACTCAAATGGTTTCAAATGAACAACTCTGGGAGTACAAGGATAAACAAGGCACAATCCTTTTCCTCTGAGAGTTCAAAGCATAGTGTAAGAATTTGTGCATGAGTCTAATGCAAAATGCAACAGCTACAGAAGCAAAGATTCGAGTAGAGTTTTGTGAACATATATATAATTGTGGGGCTGGAGGCACTTGGGTGGTTCAGTTGGTTAAGTGACCGACTCTTTTTAAAAATTTTTAAAAATATTTTTATTTATTTACTCATGAGACACATGAAGAGAGGCAGAGACATAGGCAGAGCAGAAGCAGACTCCCTGTGAGGAGCCTGATGCAGGACTTGATCCCAGGACCCCAGGATCAAGACCTGAGCCCATGGCAGACCCTCAACCACTGGCCACCCAGGCATCCCAAGCAACCAACTCTTGATTTTGGCTCATGATCTTAGACTTGACATCAAGCCCCGTGTGGGCTCCACACTCAGCAGGAAATCTGCTTGAGATTCTTTCTCTCTCTCTCTCTCTCCCTCTGTCGTGTCCCACATCCCCACCCTGTGCACATGGGCACATGCACGCTCTGTCCATAAATAAAAAAAAAAATTGTGACTAGAGGAAGCTGGAGAGAATGAGCAGGCATGAGTTGGAAAACCCATTTGCAAGTGGATGAAGGTAACACATTTTTTTTTTCATTCCACTTCATATGTTCTTATATAATGTGGTTTTGTATCAGGATAATTGGAGTTGTTGCTCTTTTCAAGACCTTTTTATTTTGAAAGAATCTTAGAGGTACAGAAGAATTCAAAGATAGTACAGAGAATTCCTCTACACCTTTCATCCAGTTTGCTTTTACATAATCCTAATACTGATACTAACAAAGTAAGACTGTGTGTGTGTGTGTGTGTGTGTTTGTGTGTATAAAGTATAATACTATTAACTATACTATACTACAGGCTTTCTCAGATTTCATCATTTTTTCCTGAAATATATACATTGTATTTCTGTTCTAGTATCCAATGGGAGATCCAAAAATCACACTTGGTCTTTAACTTGAAATTCTCCTTAGCCCGATTTAGATAATGGGCTATTCACCGAGTATTTGTCTAGTCTGAAGTCAAGAAGACTGGAATGGGAGCTGCAACATGCCGGTGGAGGCTCAGATCAGTCATTAATGAAACACGAGGCCTGTCAACTGGATGGTTGTGGGGATCAAACATGAAAGCACTCTGAAAATTATAAACTGACTATCCTCCAGTGAGATCATTTATTCTTTCATCAATCATTCAGAAAACCTTTCCTGAGTGCCAGCCGTATCTCAGACATTGCATTAGGCACAGAGGCCACAGGATGCTTGACTTCCATTCATCTCTTACTGGAGCTTTTAGTCTTGTAAGGCTGATCCTTAAGTATTTATTGAATGCCTACCATGGGTCCTAGGATACTGATTATTAACTTTCCAAGACAGTGCACTGTCTGAATATTCCATAGCGTGTCTGAAAGAGTTAATGTGTTGCAAACACCTTGGCAGTGTCTGGGGAACTTCTCCCTTGATGAAGGCTGCAGATGCATTAGGGCTCAAGTACGTATTTTCTTTTCCTCTCTGTTTATGTCTCTGTTTTCTGTAAAGTCTCCTAAACTGCAGTAGTATCTACCAAGTTCTCTGACAATGCCATAAATTTCATTAAGAAGATGAAGCCTTATGGGACAATTAACTCCAAAAGTGGTACAAAGCAATAGCAAGGAGATACTGGCCTGTAGTACTTAGCACTAGCTCTGAAATTGAGATAAGCCCTATCAACTCGGGGTTGTGTTTAATGTTCACTGCCGCTTCCATACCACAGCTACAACCTAGCGGTCACCGTGTTAACACTCCCCAATATCTATTACAATTAGTTTTTGATTAAGAGGCCTTACATGGCTTTTGAAGCCTTTTATGTTGTGTCAAATGGCCAGTGATGGAGTGACATGGGCAGACACCTCCCAGTAACAAAGCATCTTGTAAAAGGTTTCAAGTGAACTATTTTATCATCCTAATGGAAACCAGATGACTCGAACTCCCCCCTGTAATTTCAACTATTTACTGAAGAGTCCTTGTTTTGAATTACTTAAAAGATTTATTCCTAAATGCCTACCTCACGCACTAAGAATCGCTAATAATGGTGCCATTTGGAATTTGGGAACACTTTTAGAGGTGACTGAGGCAATTTTCACAGAAAATTTATTTTATTTTATTTTTTGTTTTCTTTTGATTTTTAAAGGAAGAGATACCCCTGTCTTTTTCTAGTAGTTAAATATTATTTTAATTATTGTGCAGGAGGCCTTTTTCTGTGGAGTTATGCCTTCTCTGATGGGGTTTTTTGGCAACAAAAAAGTTTATTTTTTAAGAGAAAGGTCACTGGTATTTTTCAGGAAGAAAAAACTAACTTTGTTTGTTATGTAAGATTTAATTCTGCACCAGCACAAAATACATGTTATTTTTATAAAGTAAAATTTTATCAAATTTTTGATATGAGATCAAAGAAAGAATTATTTAAAGAACTTTTATGAACTATAAATATACTTGTAAATTTAATGAAAATAGTATATAAATAAGATATAACATATGAATATGAAACATATCAGCATTTTTCATGACTGTCTTTTTATTGTCTTTGTGGCATTGGCCACGTACTATCTTTTGAACCTCAGTTTTGTCATTTACGATTTGGGGTTGGACTAGATGTGCCTGCATTTTCATTCACCTCTAGAAATTATTGGTTCAGGGCACTTGGGTGGCTCAGTGGTTGAGCATCTGCCTTTGCCAAAGGTCGTGATCCTGGGGTCCTGGGATTGAGTCCCACATCAGGCTCCCTGCATGGAGCCTGCTTCTCTGTCTTCCTGTGTCTCTCCTTCTCTCTGTGTCTCTCATGAATAAATAAATAAAAATCTTAAAAAAAAAAAAAAAGAGAAATCATTGGTTCTGTGATATCTGATGTGCTGGAGACTATTAGCTCCTACAGTATAAGGGCTTCATCGTGGAGAATGTGACATCCTGAGTTGACACCTGTTTACCCTTCGGTGTGGTACCCGACTCATTGAGGCTCAGATTTTCTCCCATGTAAAATAAGGACAGTGATCTCTACTTCACTTACAATTACAAGTGTAATTATAATTTGGTTACAATTAATAAGTAAAACCAGGTGTGTAGAATGCCCCATAAATGGTAGCCTCTCAATTTCTATTTTCCTTTTTATCTTTCATTTCCATATTGTTGAATATTGTCTAGTACAGTGTGAATGAATGGGAAATTACCACAATGTTTGTATGGACATCATTCTATTATAAGCATTTAGTGAGCACTTGCTAATTGCTCAATGTCTTATTAAGCTTGAGAATCTTGAGATTAGAGGCAGAATCCTCACTTATGTGCAGATTGGACTGTAGACAATAGAAAATTTAATATTTATTCATTTAAAATATTTACTTATTTTAGAGAGAGCATGCAGCATGCAAATCCACAAGCATATGTGAACAAGGGAGGGGGAGGGGCAGAGGGAGAGAGAGAGAATCTCAAGCAGACTCCCTACTGAGCACAGAGCCCCTATAGGGGGCTCAGTCCCAGGACCCTGAGATCATGACCTGAGCCACAGCTAAGAGTCAGATGCTTTAAAGACTGAGCCACCCAGGAGCCCCAGCAGAGAATTTTAATAGAATCAGCAGAGATGCATGGAGAAGAGTCAACCATCCAGTCTAGGTTCTCCAGTTGGGGCTTTATCATTCATAGGGTGACTCTTTTTTTTACATGGTCCCGTATGTCATTTCAGGTAGCCTTCTCAACTACCTGCTGAGCTGAGGGGGTTGGGTGGTGGTGCGGGGTGGGGAGGCATTATCAGCTCTATATTACAGATGAAAAGCTGAAGCACTGAAATTTGGGATCTTTTATGACTGTGCTTACTAAGATTCATAAGATCCTTCAAAATAAAACTTGCTACCATCAGTGTCATTGCAGCAAACATGTGCAAAGTTTTAAACCAACTAAGAAAGCTATAACGATCATTTATTAATATTTTCCTTATCAGAGTCTTTTTTTAAAAAGATTTTTTATTTATTCATGAGAGACAGAGAGGCAGAGATATAGGCAGAGGGGGACCCTGATGTGGGACTTGATCCAAGGACCCCAGGACCACACCCTGAGCTGAAGGCAGATGCTCAACCAATGAGCCATGCAGGCATCCCCAGAGTCTTTTTTTCTGAGTATTATTGCTCTGGGATCTGTGCATGCCATTCCTCAATACATTCATTCCACATGAGTGTGCTGCTTTCTGAGCACAGAGTGAGGTGGTGGAGGGTCCAAGATTGAACTCAGTAGCCCCTGCCTTCCTCTAGGAGTTCACAGCCCAGGTTGGTGGGGGTGGGGTGGGGAATGTGTCTACCCATGTACCCATGATTCTAGTGCAGAGGTGAGCGCTAAGGCAGAGATTGGCAGAGGTGCTCCAGGCATCAAGGGGAAGAGGCATTATGGACAGAGGTGAGGAGTCAGGTGAGGTTTTCTGGAAGAGAACACACTTGAACTTAGCTGAATTTTATGGGACACATAAAGATTTGCCTATGTCAAAAGTGAAGATGTTGTGGATAAGGCTGTAGTCTAAGAAAGATTAGGAGAGCTGCAAAAGCATGGCTTAAGGGTCAGCTGTCAATGATGAGGAGAAATTACAGTCAGCATGGGCTGTGGCCAAGTACGGAGGGACCAGACCGTGATGCCATTAGACCAACACCTGTCCCTCCACAATGGGTTCAGAAACAAGATCCCACACAGCCTCTGTATTTCATATGAAAGGTCTAACTCACATTTAACTAGTAAATATGTCCTATACCTGATTTTCTTTCCACCTCTTCTTAAACCTATCTCATTTGCTGCTTTTGGCAAGTCTGGTTTTATAGTCAACCTTAGCAGTTGGTTAGAGGCTGTTATTAATATAACCAACCTTAAATAATTTGATTTTCAGGTTGGGTACGTCACAATATCTCCTGTGGGCTTGATAGCCAAACTACACATTTATTTAAAAATTGGTTTCTTCACATTATATTTGAAAGCACTGCTACCCACTCATCTGTAAACCATTAGACCACATATATAAACGTATCTCATTTGACTTTTATTCACAGAGCTCTGAGAATGAGGTTTAGGTCCTTGCAGATATTCTGGTTTTCTATTAAGTCTATTGTCTTATTTTATTTGTTTTCTTTAAGAATATATGTATATATATTTTTTTATAGAGAAAAGTGTGTTTGAAGGAGAAGAGAGACTGTAATACATTTTAAAGGCACACTCAGACTCTCCTCCTCCTCCATGAATTTTCAGGGATTTTTGTTTGCTTTTTAAATTTATTTTAAATTTAGACAAGAAATTTAAATTGAGCTGGTATGGCCTGCAATAAATGGGTATTGTTTGGCCTGAGGAGGGTTTCAATGATTTTTCAACATTCAAAAGTCCAGAAATCTAGTAATTTGAAATGAAATCTGGCTTCCTTAAAAAAATAAAAAATGTGGGGCACCTGGGTGTGCAGTTGGTTAAGTATCTGACTGTTGATTTGGGCTCAGGTCATGATCTCAGGGTCATGGGCTCAAGCCCCATGGCTTGAGCTCTGTGCTCAGCATGGAGTCTGCTTAAGAGTTTTTCTCCCACTCTCTCTCCCTTGCCCTCTGCCCTTTCCCACTGCTCTCTTGCTCTAAAATAAATAAATAAATAAATAAATAAATAAATAAATAAATAAATCTTTTTAAAAAAAATTAAAAATATGATGCCATGAACTCATAGGATAGCACTCTGTGGGGCTCAGGCACATTCATTACTACAGTCCTGGGGGGAGTCATCTCACTCACCAAGGTTCACTGTCTATCCCCCAACCTCTTCCCCACTCCTTTGCCTTCATAACCACAGCTCTGGCTTGGCATTTCGCAGTAAAAAACAAAACTGAAACTTATGTCCACACCAAAAACTACATGTGAATGTTGATAGTAGTGAGTTAAAAGATCAGAAGATTTGTAGGGCAGTGAAAATACTCTATATGATACTATAAAGATGGATACATGTCATCACATATTTCTCCAAACCCAGAGAATGTGCAAGACCTAGAGTGAGCCCAAATGTAAACTATAAACTCTGGGTGACAACGATGTGTCAAAGTAGGTTCATCAACCATAACAAATGTACCACTCTGGTGGGGCATACATACAGAGAAGTATGGAAATCTCTATGCCTTCCTCTCATTTTTGCTGTGAACCTTAAAAAATGTCTTAAACTCCTCCCCGCCCCCCAAATAGGAGTAAATGCCAATCAGCCCATGCAAAATTTAACCCCCTCAGTTCAGAAGTTTTAATAGAACACAGGGGCATAATAACTTCAAGAACTAATACTTTTAGTGATACCTTATAGGTTAGTGAGAAAATATATTTCTTAATCAATTTTATAGATTGTCCCAACAGGTAAAACAAGGGAATAGTTAGTGATGGGCTGAGTATAACTTTTCAAACACATTTTTTACCTAGAAGTTTTCTTTATAATCCCTTCTCTTATTCTCATCTCAAAACTGTTTTTTGGGGGTGTGAATATGAAAAATGTGAACATGGAACAGAAAAATTTTCGGGATGCCTGGGTGGCTCAGCAGTTGAGCGTCTGCCTTGGGCTCGGGGGATTAAATCCCACATTGGCTCCTTGTAGGGAGCCTACTTCTCCCTCTGCCTATGCCTCTCTCTGTGTCTCTTGTGAATAAATGGATAAAATCTAAGAAGAAGAAGAAGAAGAAGAAGAAGAAGAAGAAGAAGAAGAAGGAGAAGGAAAGAAGAAAAGAAGAAGAAGAAGAAGAAGAAGAAGAAGAAGAAGAAGAAGAAGAAGAAGAAGAAGAAGAAGAAAAGAAAAATTTTCACTCTGTAGCGACCAGAAATCACTACTGGGTTTTTCTCATTCTGGGAGGGGGTGGCGGAGGGTTTCCAACCTGAGTTTGGTTGAAAGCGCGAAATTTTTTCTGGTGTTAATTATTAATGTGCCCTGTTTATGTTCCAGTTATCCGGCTAACCATTAATATCTGTTTACTCATTGATGACCTTTGCAATTTCGTACCTCTCCCTTGGTTGTAAATGTCAACCCTGCTCCTCCCCTCCCAACCTTTTTTTTTTCATATGCTCAATGTTCTCTTCCTATCTACTGGCCACCTCAAGCAACTCCTTCCCAGGGTAAAAGACCACAGGGCCACACAAATGTGATCTTCATGTCGATCAAAGGAAAGACAAGAGCTTTTACGTTAAGGGTACTAATAAGACCCAGAACATTCCTTTTCAGAATGAGCAAGAGATGTACACAAATGGCGAGTGCAAAGATCCCTGGCCCTGGGGGTGTGGGGGGGTAAGGGGGTGGGGGTAGCAGGGGACAGAAGTTGACCAGAAAAAACTTGCTTAGCTTCTGTGCTTCAGTGGAGAGAAAAACCCAGGAAGGGACTCTGAACCAGTCCTGGGGAACGGAGCCTGAGTTTCTTTTCTTTCTTTTTTTTTTTTTTTTTCAAAATGTCAGTATAAGCACTTGCAGATCCAAGCAAGCCTGCAGGATTTATCTCCAGTTCCCCAATCAGTCTACATTAACCCCAACACCAGCAAGACATTACCATTCCGCTCACTTGTAATGGCTAAAGCTGAGATTAAGCAATGCAGCTGGATTAGGGCTGCAACTGGTGACCTTAATTTTACCCATCATTGGAGCCTGTGTATATTTGACTCGTCTTAATTGCATTTACCTAATTTAAACAGACAATAGCAGCCCAAGAAAATTTTTCTACTCCCCCCTCCTCCCCAAATAATCAAAAAAGGAAGAGGAGCTATATTTTAGAAATGAAGCACAGAGCAGTCTAGCTCTGGCCGCTGCCCCGGTAACAAAAGCAGACGGTTCCCTTCGTTTTGCTCCATTAACATACTAGCACAGGGAAGGACCCATTGAAATATTATTATCTTTGCATAACAATACAATTTTAAAGTCTCACGGCGCTTCTTTATTGAAATGTTTTAAAATATTAATATCATCCCGGCCATAAATAACCATTATGGCATTCATAGAGATTAAAGTTTTGAGATATGCCCTAGGTGTAGATTCACATTTTCTCGTTCATTGAGTTCTAACTTCAGTAAAATTAGTTTTTTTAGATACAGCCCTGAACACTTGCTGTGACTGTCACTTCGTGTTGAATTTATCATATAGAATTTAAGGCGGAAGGCTGGGGAGCAATCTGTCACAAACGATTGTATTCGTAATCTTTGAGGGTTGGCATGGGGGCTGGGGGGAAGATAAGCATTCTAGAACGCTGCTCTTCATCGCCCAGACCATTCATTCGGCTCCAGCTGCTGTGGCGGTGAGAGGATTTGCGTAGACTGTGTCATGCGTTTTCTTCAAGCCTGCCTCTTTGTCGGATGGCTATGCTGCACTTCATGCACATAAATGCCTCTCAGGTTTTCTTGGCTAAATGATAACTCAGCTTGTCTTTCCCAGTGAATTTGGTAATAAATAGATACATGGGCTAGACGTGGGGTGTTCTGACTTAGTTAGATCCTCCAGTGTCCCAGAATAGACAAGTGGACTCAATCATTGTGCCAGCAACAAAACACAGACCTCCAAGGAAACACAGGGACCAGCGTTTTATGCTAAGTTTGCAATGACATGAGCTGAAAAACAATTCAAAGTCAAGGTTAGTGTTGTAACTTCATGTCAGTCCCATGCATCTGGGAGGGAAAAATGGCCCCAAAGCACTTCATTTTCCTTGAAGACTGAGTGGCTATTAGGAGAATTTGAAATGATAGGTAAGTAGAACAGTTGAGTTCATTCTCCATCTCATTGGATGTGTAGGTTTTGGTCTGGAAACTGAGCAGAGTATTTTCCCAAGGCTGCTCTTCAGCACTGTATATTTTCCCTCTGATGTGCAAAGCAAGCATTTCTTCACAACCTCTGGATTCTGGAAGTCGACTACTCTTGGTAGCTTGCAGATCTAAATCTGAGTATCAAAATCAGAGGCTTTGAACTTTGCCAATCAGAATCCCACATTTACATTTTCTCTTCATGTCACATGGTCAACAGGCTTCATTGACACATTGAAGATTTCCTTTACACATCTTATTCAAGGCAACACTGGAGATTTAGGTTTATGGAATGTGCCGGCAGCTCTGAGCTGTCTTGGCTTCTCCACTGTTGGCTTGGTCCGTGGCCCAGTATGATGCAAGCTATGCATAGCTCAGAACTCAAATTAACTGCTAGAGCAATATTGGGAGTGTGCTTGGGCCCAGGAGCTTTTCGGAGGGGTAGAAGGGGGAGTGGGGAGGCTCCCAGCTCACTTCCCACTGTGACGCAGAGGTTACCGTTGTTTGTAAAGACTTGGGCCATTAACTTCTGCAGGAAACCTGCCCTCATTGCCACCCTGCTGTCTCCTTAGGGGCCCTTGCCCTGGGTCCCCATGGGGATCTTGGGATTATCCCATTCATAGTGCTTACCACATGGCACTGAAAGATTCCCTCATGTGTCTCTTCTCCAATTGGACCTCAGCAGCCAGCACAGTGTCTGACATACAGAGATACTCACTAAAAGCAGCCAGGGCATCTGGGTCGGCTATAAGACCAAGCAGGACTAGCCACCAGAATGGTAATAATAATTAATGACAATAATCTCTTAATTGGTGCACAGTTACTCAATGGTTCTAACTACTGAGCTGGGGGATTTCTTTGTCTTGAGTTTACAGATGAGAGACAGACCTGGCAGCGTCAACAAATGTTCACCGGCCAAGTTAGGAAGTGGGACAACTGAAGGGAAAAAACTAGAATCCCGGATGCCCCCTACTTGACTCTGTATTCTGATCACATGCACCTCTGCTCAGTCGGAACAAAGACAATATTTCCATCATCGAAACATAGTGTAGCAGAAGTCACAGAGCCAGTAATGTCCAGAAAGCGGCCCCTTGTTCAAAAAAGAAGCATGTCTGCTGTTCAGGCCTTGCCTCTGCTTCTCTTCCAGAGGCTCTCAGATTACCTCTTATTTTCAGTTTTGGTGTTAGTTTTTTTTTTTTTTTTTCTGCAGCATTTCATTCTTAACATTTTATAGTATGTTGGTGGCCCCTTTTCATATTTCTACCTGAACTAGACTCCTCGTTTCACCACATCTAGCTGTGCCATCTTCATGTCTAGCTATGTCATCTTGGACAAGTTACTGGACCTCTCTGGGCCTCCGTTTCTTCCTCTGTGATCTGTGTGCACAGGGTTGGCTTGGGGAGCACTATCCTAATACTTTTAAAGATCCCAGAAAAGCCGGAGAGGGCAGTGGATGTGAGATATCATGATTCATCGTTTCCCTCTATCCTGGTCTCCTGTGGTGGCCACTGTCCTGGCCTGTATGAGCTTCATTACTTCTGTGGCTCTGCTGCCCACAGGTGCCTTGGGTACAAGGAAATAGTTGGTGGAATGTTTGCTGAGCCCAGTGGCCTGGGCCTGGTCCTAGCATCTAGTTATCTAGACATGGCTTAAAGCCATTCTCCTTGTGGTCCAGCTGCTTCCCCAGGGGGCAGCCACAGATGGGGACCCAGGCCCTGCCAGAAGCCGGGTCTTCTGGCCTTTGCCCCCTTCCCAGCTATCAGAATCTCTCTCCTCTTCCCTTCCTCTCTCTCTCTCTCTCTCTCTCTCCTCTTTCTTTCTTTCTCTCTCTCTGCTCTCAAAGTTCCCAAGCTTCTCCCCTCATCCTCCTGGCTGGCATGATCTCCTCCCGGAGTGTGGGGCTTTGGGGAAACAAAAGCCAGGTGTCTTGGCTTCGGCCTCTCAACACGAGCCTCCCCAGGGCAGGGGCACAGAGAGGCCTGGCTTCCTTTGTAGAGCGGAGAGCCGGCAAACGCTGAGATAAAAACACAAATTAATATATCAGTAAATTATCCTGCCATGCTGACATACTCTCTAATCAGGAGGACAGTGAAAACACGGGGAGGATGCCAGCAAAGAATCTGGAGGAGGAGGGAGGAGCCACAAAGACCAGGGCTGGAGGAGGAGCAGACCTTTGGGAAGCTTCAAAGTCTGAAGCCTTCCCCCGAGATTCCCCAGAGTGTGTGGGGAGCAGCAGCCAGCTGCCAAGGGAGTGATGGGCAGGGGGGCAAGACAGAAAGAAATGAAGAGGGATCCCTGGGTGGCGCAGCGGTTTAGCACCTGCCTTTAGCCCAGGGCTCGATCCTGGAGACCCGGGATTGAATCCCACGTCAGGCTCCCGGTGCATGGGGCCTGCTTCTCCCTCTGCCTATGTCTCTGCCTCTCTCTCTCTCTCTGTGTGACTATCATAAATAAATAAAAATTTTAAAAATATATTTAAAAAAAAAAGAAAGAAATGAAGAATAAGAGGAACTTCAGAAGGAAGGGGCAGGGCAGAAGAGGCAGGTAAGGATGAAGAATCGAGAGGCACACGTCTGAGAGCTTCCCATGTGCCAGGCTCTGCTTGTGCTGGGACTGGACACCACCTGACTTTGCAGCCAGCATCCCAGCCACCGCTGCCCCACTCCGTCCTGCACACTCTTGCCCTTATGCCCATTGGAAAGATGAGAAAACTGAGGGGGCATAGATAAAGCTGGGTGGACATCTCCAATTTCCCACATCCAGTCGGTGATGGGACCGAGTTTGCAGCCAGAGAATCTGAGGCTGCACTTAACCACTTTGCTCTCAGGCTCCCTGCTGCCAAATCCTTGTCTTGATCAAATAGGGGTGCCGGGAAGTCATGTCCTGTCAGCTGGGGAATCTGGTGGTCGCTAAGAGGAGACTGAGTTCATACCTGTTCAGCCAAGAAGACATTCAGAATAGAAAAGAATATGAGCCTCTCCTCCCAGGACTTCAATATAATCACAACTGTCAAAAGGAAGGAATAAAGCAATCACATCCTACAACCAATGAAGAGCTTACGTGAGGGACACCCGGTGGCTCAGTGGTTGAGCTTCTACTTTTGGCTCAGGTCGTGACCCTGGAGTCCTGGGATCGAGTCATGCATGGGACTCCCCAGAGGGAGCCTGCTTCTTCCTCTGCCTGTGTTTCTGCCTCTTTCTCTGTGTCTCTCATGAATTAATAAATAAAATCTTAAAAAAAAGAGCTTATGCAAATATGGCCTCATTGGCCCTACCCAACCCCATCAGACCAGGCCCAGGGCACTAGTGCCATTTTCTAGATTTGGACACCAAGGATGCAGGAAACTGAATAAGAGGCAGAGTTCAAGGCTGAACACAGACCTATAGGCTTGAAATTCAATGCTGGCAGGATGGTGCACATGGTCTGTCAAGGTGGTCCACAGCTGCATGCTCAGGGGCTGGCCAGAGAAGTGGGGCGGGGGGGGGGAAGGAATATTCCTTGACCCCATGCTCACTGCTGGGCTCACTCAGGGGAAAGGGACATTCAGGATGGTGGGGATTGTCAGGATGGGAAGGGACTGGAGATCTTTTTAGGGAGATCTCAGTTTCAAGTTTTTGATTCAGCAGAAGAAGGGAGAGAGTGAGATTCATGATACAGAGTAAAAGTGGCAGAGGAGTGCAGGAGCAGCCTGCAGGGTGCAAAGCCAGGAGGGGAAGAGGAAATGCAACAGGGATGGAGCAGTGGCTTCTGAGCAGAGAATGCTGGGCCTGCAGTTTGGAGAAGAAAGAGACAGGAAGACAAAGTAGGCAACGCAAAGGGAAGGAAGTGGCGAAGAAAGCCAACATGTGGCCGATTGGGAAGTTGTCCTCAGGAGCTAGAAAATGCTGCCTGGAATTTGTACAAAACACAGCAATCTTGCTGTGTTAAGGGAATATCATGTGTGGGGGCAGGAGAGGAAACACCTGTGTAAAGAATGATGTGGGAGCATCAGAGCCACACCTAGACCAGAAGATTCGGGAAGACCAATGGGTGTCATCACCATGAGAACAGAAAATAGCATCGCTTAAGTTTTGGCCAAAAGAGAAGAGAAAAAAAGGCAGGCAATAGGAAAAGGGAGGACAAAACAAAACAAAATAAAATGTTTTGTTCTCTTTTAAAAAATGTTCTTTTTAAAAAAAATATTTTATTTAAATTCAATTTGCCAACATACAGCAAAACCAATGTTCTTTTCAGAAGTTGCTAGGGTCGTAATAGAAATGTTTCAGCTGTCACTATTAGACCAATGTTTCCTGAACATGACTATAATAACCCCTCCTTTAAAACAAAATATTCTTAAAGACCGTCTTTCACATCTTGTGGAATGATTGTTTTATTAGTAGTATTAAAGTAAGCCTCTTTTGCCCATAAATTCTTCCCCCCGGAATCATAGTAGATTTTGAGTTTTCAATCGTGGCTAATAATTCTTCCCCGTTTTGCTGCTTTCACGGTGCCCGCCTCTGTATGACATCTGGTGAGGTATCAGCTGGAAATCCAGGCTTGTTAGCATTTTCCCTGTGTTCCCATCACAGGATGGTGGGTGTCGGCCTTAGAGACCCTTCCAGGGGTGTAGACAGGGGCCTGGCGCCCTGCTCTCACAGCTATTTTGACTGCCCTCGAGATTTTGCTTACTTGCTTGGTTCTTAGCTTCCATTCAGAGAGCAGAATTTTCCAGTTAATTGACCTCTAAATAGTTGAAGCATGATTGTGTTATTGCTACTAATATTGGCATTGCATAAAAGCCACAGAATCAGCCTGCAGATTATACACTGCTGAGGCCCTTTAAAGAAACAGTTAATCCAGAGATTAGGCTGCATATTTCGAGGACTTTTTCAAATTTTTTATCATGCACACACGCTCATCTGATGCTTGTAACAGTGGCGAGCATATTGTTTGTCAAATGATAGTGAACCATAATGTGAGAAATACATGCCAACCTACTGGTGAGGTTAAGAAGGCCAGGAATTTGGCCATGATCAAACACATTCCTCTACTTTCTACAACTCCATGAGGCAAGAGTATAAACTCACTTGTGGAATTTATGCTGTTTTCCTCAAGTGGATTTGATGGAGGCATTGCACTGGGGGATGTTTCGGTGGCTTTCATTTTTATGCATCTTTTTCTAACAAACTACAGATCCCAGAATTTAAACAATGCAGGAATTAAGGTTAACTTCTGGCTGTGTTAGGTGAGCTTCTATCATTGAATACATCCCAATCACTAGCCCCAAAGGTTATACCCAAGATACTTCTTTGGGTGAAACTAAGAAAGGGCATTTGAATCAAAACAGTTGCATGAAAGGAAAAAAAAAAGTTAATACTAAAATGGCTTCCGGGTGAAGATAACTAATAGTGTCACTTTGTGCTATACTTAGTGTAATTTGTTTCATACCAGGCATTACTTTTATCCCTCCCCCCCGCCCAGTATTTTATGCTGAAAATTTTTTTTGAAGAATAAACTTACTATGAAAGATTTTAATCATGGAAGCTGAATGAAGTGGACAGTGAACATCCAGATACCCACCACTTAGATTCCACAATGAACATTTTACTCTCATTGCTTTATCCTATTTTTTTTTCACGTTTCCATTCTTCTATTCAATCATGCATTCCTATTGATGTTTTCATGTTGATTTTTGGATACATTTCAACATAAGTTGCAGGTGTATTGGTGCCTTCCCCGCCAACTATTTTGGCATGCAGATCCTTAAGTAGAGTTCAATATTGACAGAATTGTTTTTGAGACACAGTGTCATGTACAAATTTTAAGTACATCTTTAGATTTATTTTGGCAGATGTATGCAACCTTGTAAATCAAATGACTGTCGAAATCTGCAATATTTCTATTATTCCAGAGAATTCCCTGATGCTCATCGTGGTCAATCCCTGCCCCATTCTCCCATAGACAACTGGCATTCTCATGTTCGCTTAGTTAAGTTTTGTTTTCACCATAGATTAGTTTTGCCTGTTTTAGAACATTTTTTTTTTTTTTTTTTTTTTTTAGAGTTTGATATACATGCCCTAAGAGCACTTTAGGTAAAGCTTTTTTACCTGACATAAAGATTTGGAGAATGATCCATGTCATTGGGTATCTGGGGAGTATATTTCTTTTTGTTACTGAGTACTATTCCATTGTATGAATATAGCACTAGATGATATTTTAAGAAGGATAAAATATGTAGTACCATAGAAATTCCAGGGAAGAGTTTCTAAGATGACAAGAGGTTGGGGAGGCCAGGGGATTTGAGATATTTACCATAAAAAAAGAGAGCATATTTAAAAAAGGACATGAGAACTACCTTCAAATATCTAACACAAATGTCAGCAAATGTTTTTTTGTAATAAGCCAGATAGTAAATATTTTATGCTTTGTTGGGCCATATGGTTTTTGTCATAACTACAAAACTCTGACCTTACAGTAGAGTGAAAGCAGCCACAGACCCTGTGTAAATGAAGAAGTGTGATGGTGTTCCAATAAAACTTTATTTATGGACACTGAGGTTTGAATTTCAGATATTTTCATTGTCGTGAAGTATTAGGACTTTTTTTGATTTTTTCGACCATATGAGTATTTGAAATCCATGCTTAGCTCATGATCCATACAAAAGCAGGCCAGACTTTGCTAATACCTGACATAAAGGACTGTCAAACTGATGGAGGAATAACTATTACTCTGTTTAAGGCTAGGGGCCATATGAAAACTTAAAGAGGTAGATCTAGCTTAGAGAATCAAAGATCTTTCTATTAGGTCGTGTTGAAATTACTCTGTGTTCTCACCCTGTCTCTCTCCTCCCTGGTCCCCAGGCTGAAGGGACAGGCTCCAGAGCTCCTTAGTTCATTGAATTCCCCAATTTCCCTCTCCATCTAGCTATGTGACCCAGTGCAAGGTATCTAACTCCTTCCCGTTTCCATTGATTCATATATAATGTTAGAGGCATTGTAAAGACTCAGGAAGTTAGTGTATACCAAGTCCGAAGAACAGCACTGATTTACAATCAGTATCCCATAAACTTAGCACAGCGTCTGGCACATGGTATGTGTGAAGTTAAGTGTCATGATCATAATAATTATCATCATGATATTGTTGTTCTGTTAATACCACTGGGAGGCTGGATAGACGTGTATGAGAATTTTGTTGAAGGAATTCCTACTTTTCATGGTAGGCTGATCTAATACATGCTTAGATGCTTTCTAGTTTCAGCAATTAGCCTTCTCTTCAATTTAGTGCCTGAGGCCTCAACCCTGAGACTCAACTACTGTTGAAATTCAGGAAGACTCGGCACAATATTTTCATCATTTACATTCACTAGCCTCTACAATAAGTTAAAAGAATGTTTTGTTTCTACTCCGTCTTTCCCAATTTTGGATCTTAGACTTACCTCTCAGGGTCCCTTATTAACTATAAAGACTTATGCAGCTTGCTGCCTGATAGTAATGCTACTTTAATTTTTTCTCCATATGAGAGAGTGAGGAGGGATCTTTGCTTTGTGATGGGAAATGAGTTACACCAAAAGCACTAAGCAAGGTCATGATTCTTTCTGTGAGCTGTACTTACTTACCTATTTGATGATGCTGAATAACTGGACCGTGGTGGGGGTATCGTGAGATCAGGTCTAGGTGTCATGGGATGTCGTGTAACTGTGTCCCAAGACACCATGATTGCTGCTGCCTGTCGGGAGGAGAGTGATAAAGGTAGAGTTGGCTATGGCAGATGTCCATTGGCACCTCTTCATCTCCTGCTTATAACTCTTGCCTAATATTGCTGTGTTCGTTTACTTGCTCTCTGACATTTGTGTTTCCAAGCCCATTTATCTTTATTGGTGTCTATCTACTTTGCCTTACTTCACTCTGTTCCTGGCTGGAATGATGGTCCCGATGTCTAGGGGTGGTAAAGCACAATATATAGTCACAAAAGAGCCCCAGAAGAGACATGAGAGACTATTAATGGCAACATATTTACTCTCTAGATGAGAAAACCATGGCTCAGATAATATAGAACCTCATGGGCTCCTCATGTGGTCCAGTCCATTGTTCTGTTCATTAGGCCATGTTAATCTTTGTCTATAAGTAGGATCTGGTATTTGGGGGGCATGAGACCCACACTCATGCCTGAAATGTAGAGTTTTGTTACTACTTCCACATGAGGATATGCTACAACTGGAATAATAGTCTCTATTATATTGAACATTTAGTGATGACATTAATAAATATTAAAGCCTAATCCTTTTTTAAGCCCTCTTTGGAGATGTCTTTATTCTTTCCTATGTTGGAATCTCAAAACATGACATTGGTTTCAACCTTTCTGTAACTCCAAAATCCTAGCGGAGAAGAAGGGAGGTGCTCACCACAGCAACCCCCCAAGAAGTTAAGGTGAAAGGGGGAATGAAAAGCTTTCTGGTGAGTGAAGCTCCTAGCCTTTTGACATCAGCAGGAATGGACTATCCTCCTTAACCTCTCCTACTTCCACATCACTTAATAAACACTTCCAATCATCTCATATATATTTTGAAGCATGAAAGAATTTGAATCAACTCTCAATTATTTTCCATCTTGATCACCACATGCTTAATAGCAGAGGAAGCTTCAAGTTTCCACAAAAACAATATCATAAGAATTATTGATCTTAGGAGTAAAGATTATTCCTCTCTCCCTAACTGACTCTCTGGACTTTTTGGATTTGGCAACTATGGCTTTGAATGCAAAGGAATTCTGCCTTTTGTAGTATAATGGAAAATGACACACTAACATGAACTATGCTGATCATTGGCCCAAATTCTTTTTTAAAAATATAGTATAAGGGTGCTTGGGTGGCTCATTCGGTTGAGCATCCGGCTCTTGGTTTTGGTTCAAGTCATGATCTCATGGATGGTGAGATCCAGCCCTGCCTCAAGCTCTGTACTCAGCGGGGAGTCTGCTTGGATTCCCTCCCTCTGCTCCTTCCCCTCTCTAAAATAAATAAATATTTTTAAAACACATATCTATGAAATTGGAAAGCTATCTTACCCTCGTGTGTAAGAAATCTATGTTAATGACATTCGTTTAAGGAAAAGGTCCTTTTTAAGAAGAATAAAGGATTCTGCTGTCAAACAAGTTGTTTGAATTTGTTTATCACAGTGGAGGCTTCAAGATCACACATCTCCATTAGGAGATGCAGGGTCACAGAAGGGTCTGCAAAAGATAGCCAAAGCCAAAACTGACTGTTTTTCCTTTCAAAGTCCTGTCTGTTTCCTTCACTCTCTTCAAAACACCCTTAAGTAGACAGATGTATCTCGAGGTCAAGGTAAAAAAAATAAATAAATAAAAGTCAAAAAAAGGAAAAGACATAGAATAATGAGAGTTTTCTTTTACTATCCAATGGTCATGCATTTTGTGTATTTTTTTGCATTTAAAAAATTTTTATTTAAATTCAATTAATGAACACATATTATTGGTTTCTGAAGTAGAGGTCGCGCATTTTAAAAACCTATCATTATGAAGAGAAAAATGAAGCCAAGTGTCTGATTAGAAGATGAGCTGCACAGTAGAACAATGTTCCACGTTGTCAGGATTCTGACTCAGGCGGCAAAAGCCACTGAATGAAATAGTCGAATCCCCACCATGGAGGAAAGATGGCTTTAAAGTTGGAGCAGAAGTATTTGTTTAGTGTGGGGAGAATCAAGAGTTTCTGGTATTTACGGCAGAAAATACAACCACCCCCAGCCTATCTTTCAGAACAGGAATGCATGGTTAAATTGCCCTGCTTGTCCTTAGCAACCTCAACTCAGAGGCCACATTTTTTCTTCTCTAAGAAGCAAGTGGGAACTTGAAAAGTATGTAGCATGTCGTGAAAAGGGAGCAGTGAACTTTGCTCAGGTCTGCAGCCAGCACTGAAATCTGAACCTTCAGAGGGTTTGCGACGGCGGGATTCCCGCCCCCTTCCTCTGAAATCCCTGTATATCCAGTGCCTTTGCAAAATACCTTGGTCTCGGATCAGAGAAGTCCCTACCCCGAAGAGAAAACCTGCTCTCTCAGTATTCCTGATGTCATTTAAAAGGAAGTACTAAAAACAAAAACCAAACATGAAATCCACCTCTCTGATGATCAAATTTCACCTGGTTTTCTAGAGCTGGGGGACGTGTAGAAAGATTTCTTTTTGCATTCATTCTGAAAGTAGCTTTCAAAATTTTTAAAGATTCCCCATGGCGAGATTATCACCGGTTGGAAAGATTTCCCTCCCTATGACCGAGGGAGAAAAAGATCTTGAAAAGCCTGTGCATTCAGGCTGCTTGCAGTACGAATCTTTTCACGACAGCAAGTTACTTGGTAACTTGAGCTTGTGTTCGTTCCTGAAATTCTTTCACATAATTGAAGATTAATTTGATTCCCTAGATTGTTGAGGGTTGTTGACAGTGGGGGGCTGGGGTGGGTGGAAATAGATTATTCAAATCACAAAGAAGTAGGTGTGTCCTAAGTGACTGTTCTATTACTGCTCAGAAGTGTTTGCCTTCCTCAGTATTCATCAGACTCGGAGCTGTAGGATCGCGCTGCTGGGAGAAAGGAGAGGGCCCTGCTAGCGCTCCAAGAGCAGGTGAACCTCAGAGAAACTGAAATATTTTGTCAAGAGAGTTCTATGTATGAATGGCCCCTCCAGAATCCATTACCGCCCAAACAAGCCAACTCAAGGGCTCTGGCTTTCTCAAGTGTCTAATGTAAACAATATGAAAGTCAATAGTGGGGGACATTCCAAGATAGTATTAACACGATTGATTTATTGATGGTTGCACAATGGGAGGTTATCTTTTGTTAATTGACTCGGTAAATAAACTCATAGGCGACAGGGGATGGGGGAAAGTAGCTGGTGCAGGGGAAGGTGAGGCCCCCCTGGATTGCCATTTGTTTCTTCAACTCCCAGCCTTTCTTGGTAAATTGCAAATACCATTCCCTCTGCCAACCTCAAACACAGGTTAGCAGAGTTAATTGTCCCCAGGACTCAGCCTCACCCCCCACCCCCCAGCCTGTGAGGGGAAGACTGCAAAGTGTTGTATTCCTGTCAACGATTGTTTTGGAAAAATTCAAAAGCTGGTGATACTAGATGTTAAAGAAAGGGAAAAATGCATCGACTCAACTTCTTGTCCAATCTAGAAACACTTGGAAGATGCAGGTGCAGCGTTTGGGATACTTGTGACCTCTGAGCGGTGAGTGGTTGAACACTGGGGAAAACAGAGCATTTACTGCTTGACAGTCATTCTGTGTTCAGCTGCTCTCATTTGGCCCTTCCTGGGAGAAAAGACAGAGAAAAGACCCACCACCAACATATGCTGTATTGGTACCACCTGAAGTGGCATCTCCTGGGTGGATGGGTGACATTTTAAACTTGTTTAGATGGATTCGGGAAACTGAGGAAAAAAGAGACAAACAATTATATTTTTTTTCAAAGTTTTATTTATTAAAGTAATCTCTACACCCTGCATGGGGCTTAAACTCATGACCCTGAGATCAAGAGGCACGTACTCTTCTGACTGAGCCAGCCAGTCCCCCTCTTTTGGGGACTTTTAAACTGCCATCAGATATGGTTTAAAAATTAAAAACCCTCACAGTTCATTCCTTCCCATCTTCTGGAGCGTTTAAGAAACATCAACTTCTCCTTTCAAGATGGCTTTCCCTTCATCCTCTTAAGGCTTTTTTTTTTTTTTTTTTTTTAATATGGTCATGCCTCCAACTCCAGACATTCCCCTCTCTCTGTCCTCTACTGGATCTCCCAGTCTCCCCTCCACCTCCTCGGCTACCAGGTGTGCTCTCTGTAGGAGAGGCCAGAGCATGAATCAAGTGCACATCACTTACTGTACCAGCTCAGTTCCCATCTTTACCTGTGAGCCTGGCTCCTCTGTCCCTTCATCCTTCTATTATCTTTGGTCCTAAAAGTTGGAGTCCACCTTGTTTTTCCCTTCCCTTTGCTTGTCCCATCCAAGAAGTACTCACGTCTTCTAGATCCTGCTTTTTAAAATGTATACACTAGAATGTATCTAGTTTAACCCTCCTGACTGAAATGAAGTGATCCAAGAATGGACTTGTGGTAGGATCTTCAACTGATTGTTGAATGAAGGAGTCAATGAGTGCGTAGCTTTGCCTGCTACTGTATTTTTTTCCATGATAATCATCTCTGATCATATTATTTCAGGGCTTGGAAACTATTGATAATGACTTATTTCCCTAATGAAGTAAATCTCTTATTTTCCAGACACCCACATAGACTCGCCCCCGATTTTATCTTCTGCCAAGCTCCAAAACACCCTATGCTCAATCCAGACTATTCCTGCATCCCCTAAAGTCTTCGTATGTTGCTACCTACATGTTGTAGCTTATCTTCATTTTCTTCGGCTGGAATGTTTGACCAGCTTCTCAAGTTCAAATTTTGCCAGGTTCTTAAGGTCCAACCCACATGTCACCCCCTCCATGGATCTATTTTTAAATTCCGTATGCCTCTCTCTTTCAGCCAAGCTGGATGTGTTCTCCCCCTCTTGATTCTATTCAGCATGTGTCATAGATATTTCTATACCTGATTTACTCTCTCCTGATAGAAGGCAACGCTTAGGGGACAGCAGCTAAGGAAGCAGCTTCCTTCTTTTCCTGTGACTGGATTCTCAACGCCTCCTAAATAGTAAGTGCACAGAATTTTCCTATCTTTGAATCACACTGACTGTTTTTGCTTTCTCGTTGTTGCAGGATTTCTCTTTCTGTTTTGATTGCGTGGCGTTCAGCACTGTGTGCATGTGTGTGGTTCCCCCTGCTTGTTAACCCACGTGGCTCCTCTGGTCTTGAAATACACATCTGTTAACCAATATTTTACCACCGTCTTCAGGATGAGCCGAGGCATGGTAGGAAAACTCCTTCGCTGTGGACAAGGCTTGCTTGGGGTTTACCCAACTTGATGCTCTTTCTCTGCCCCTTTTAATGTCTGGGAATGAGTTACACTACAGTTCTACTGTGCGCTGAGCTGCAATTTGAGATGCAAACTCCAACATCGTGGGCTACTTTTTAGAAGGATGTGGTCATTTGGGGAACAAAGGCAGTCCTGTTTCCTCTTCTCAATAACAATTAAGACATCAGATTAATAGAATCTTAAAATTCTTCAACGATGCTTGCAGAATAGTTTGTGTTTGCCTTAACACAAAGGAATACTTTCCAAGCCATAAAGGTCATCCAAGAAATAAGAGAGAGTGAGAAAGAGAAAGAGAGATAGAGAAAGAGAGAGAGCGAGAGCGAGCTTATGAATTGGGCATGTTTGTAGGTTTTTGGAGAATGCCATGTGTCCGTAGCAGTGCATTCTGGCTTTGGAGCTACTTGGCATGGGAGCACTCTTGTGATCTACTCCAGAGAGGCAGTTCTCAGGCAAGGAATCCCTTGTGTTGAAGGGGCCCGCCTATAGGACAAGGACAGGAAAGGAGGAGGGGGTGGGGAGGAGGAGGTTTCTCTATTCCCATCCAGGGTTCACTTAATGAGTGTAAGATTGTTGCTAATGGGATTTAACCACAATACCCATCCCTAACCTTGTCACCAAAAAGGTAGTCTACATGCTTCTTTTTTCAATACCGTCTGCCTGGTAACTATGCAGAAGTCTGTTCTCCCAATTTTCTAAGTGGTAATCCTAGAATTATCTTGGCTCAGAAATAAATGAAGAACTCGTGTACAGGACTCAAATTTCCCTACAGGGGTTGTAACTGAAACAAGGCTTAAGTACCAGTATACAAAACCTCTCAAGCAGTGGACAACGTGTCAATTGCTAAACATTCTATCGAAGGAGGCCCTCCGTCTTTCTTTTTTATTAAGCTTCGGATCAAGTTTGGATAGGGAGTAAAAAGCAAGGCAATTTAGCTCCTTTAAAGGCTTGCTCCTTGGGAAGGCTGGAGCTATATTTAGCTCGGCGATGGTCTCTCCAGGAAGCTAAAGCAACCAGGCAATGAAATGGTAAAAGGTGTGTGTGTGTGTGTGTGTGTGTGTGTGTGTGTGTGTTTAGGAGCCTGTGCAAGAGGAAGGCAGGCTTGGGGAGATGATAATAGTTCTCAAAAAGAATCTGTTCAGAAAGATTATAATAGTTGCACAGTATGCAGAGAAAGGAGCCTATCACTTGACCATCTGTTGCACCTCACAAACATTTATTCTGATGTGGTGCAAACAGGGCCTGGATGACTGTAAATTAGCTAAACTCTTACACCTCACGTCCCCTCCCTCTATGCAGCAATAATATTAATAATCCATCAACCATTTATTGTGTAGCTATTCTGTACCAAACACAATGCTTTACTTGTCATGTCATTTAGTTTTGATAACCGTGCTCTGAGAAGCAGATAACCAGAGGGTTTTGCCCCAGATCATGTAGCTACTAAGTGGTTGAGACAGATCTGAATCTAGTTCTCTTCCTGACTCTGCTTGTTGGTGCTTCTCTGTCCTACCTCCTATACTATTTTCTGCTGCCCTGGCATTGCAAGGTTTTAAATTCATATATAAAAGCACTTTGACCTTCTCAGAATAAGGCACAACACACAGGCACACCATCTATATCTAAATCTACATTTTAAGTGGACTGGTATCCTTAAGAAAGGAATAATGAGGGACTCTTATTTACATTTTAATTTACATTCAGATATCCTAGAACTGTAACTTGTACTCCTCTGTTTTGTTTTGTTTTTTTTTTAAACCCTTTCCCTTCTTTTATTTATGGTGATCTCTGGAGACTTTGCTGTGCTCATGTTTCTAGATATGGGACCACAGTGGTGGGACAGAGATTAGGGAGATAAAAACATGCCAGAAAAGTAAATCAAAGGGTACAATTGAGTGGTATATAACCAGCTCTCAGTGGCTGTTTCTTTCATTTTGTATAGCAAACCTAAGATCTGTTCAGTTCGGCATCTTTGAGTTTTAACCCCAGGTAAATCAGGTAGTCGATGGTGAATAATTGCAAGTAGAAACTTGATTTACGGGAGGGTAAAAGATTTGACTTAATCTAAACAGAGGTTACTTCTTCTTTTTTTGTTTTAAAAAGATTTTAGTTATTTATTCATGAAAGACACACACAGAGAGGCAGAGACACAGGCAGAGGGAAAAGCAGGCTCCCTTCAGGGAGTCCGATATGGCACTCGATCCCAGGACCTTAGGTTCATGCTCTGAACCAAAAGCAGAGCTCAACCGCTGAGCCATACAGGTGTTCTTTTCTTTAGTGGGGGCGGGATTCTTCTTCTAAGGGCATTTTAGTGCAAGGTGATTTTCCTTTTTTATAGCTATCTTCTTACTGAACAGGTGAAAGTCAAGGATTGTATCTTTTGGAAGATTAGTGTTCTTTCATAAACAAACAGAATATGAATAAGAAGTATATTTCCTTGGAATGACAAAGTTGTTGGTTTAATGCTTTATGTGAAAAAGGGATTTGATAATTATTTGGCAAATCAAATACAGAAGTAAACATTAATCTACTGAGGGCCTGTCAAGGTCTCTCTCTAAGTAGACAAACGAATGCGTCCAATCTTATGCAACCTCTTTGAGCCAGGTTGGGCAAGATTACCTCCCAGGCTCTGCTAGCCATAATATTCCATGGATCTATCATAGCCAAAACTAGCTTTCGTTCCTGGGCTCATTCCTTGAGGGATGGGGATGAAGTGGTCAAGGAACCAGAAATCAGCTGTTAAGCCCAGATGTAGTTACAGATATAAAACAGAATCTTTCCTTCTCCCAGATCAAAGAGAAAGAGCTCTTAGATCTTCTCAAGTTTGAAGCAGATGAAAAAGGGAAAGAACACTGAGGATCAAAAAATAGTGGTGTATATAAAAATCTGGGCTTATTACAGAGACTTGAGAAGCAACTCTTGGGAGGACATTCCTGCTGCTAGTTACCTGGGATTATTTAATTACAAGCAATTCATGATTACCCGTAAAGGAGAGAAATAGAGTGAAGAACTCCAACAGTAGATGTAGTAAAATCACATCAATTGGCTTGGGGATATTCCATGTATGATTCTCCCCCCAAGAAATTTGCCTTCCTAATTATGTTTTGCTTAGCCCAATATTAAAAATCAGTTGGCTTCCCTAGAGTCTCTCTGAGGTTAAACTGCAGAGAGAGTTGGTTAAAGAGCATGCCCACTGGAATAGAGAAGATGAAACGTTTTCTGGCACTTATGTAAGAAAAAAAAATTCCAAAAGTTATTTTAATCTTAAAGAAATGCATATTTTTCCCCCAGCTTTCGCATATTGCCTGGAATGCTATAAACATTTGTAACAATCACGGAAATGAGATTATTTTTACTTAGGTGTATTTTTTTCATTGAGAATGCTATGTCCTCACCCCTATCCTTCTTGGAAGCCATAGCAAATAATCACCTCTCAGATTTGAGTGTAGTGCCCTGCACATAAAACAATCTGGAATCTTTTTTGAATAAGTACATGCTCCTGCTTAGAAAAGGCCTCATTCTGTAACATTGAAGCAACAGTACTGAAATGGGAAAAGTACAAGTGGCTTGGGAATGCTAGAGTTATTATCACAGGAGTTCTGGACTGAGCTCCTCATCCGTTGCCTTCCTTTCTCTGAAATTCAAGTAATTTCATATTCTAATATTTCTTAGGTATATCAAACTTGAAAGCAGGGACACTCCTAAGTTTATGACTTTGAAACAACTAAATCTGTAACAAATTTACAGATTGCATTCAAGCAAAATGATGAATACCACATTCAAATTAACAACATTGATTGAATGTGATGGATAAAGGTTTGCTGACATTACATTCCCACTCACGGCATTAATATTGCACCAATGGGCGTGCAGAAGATATTTTGATTTTTAGCCTGCCTAAATCTCCATGTGGTATACAAGACAATTCTTCTGGCACTTTCCTCTAATTAAACTACTGCAGAGATTTGGCCCGCACAGCATACTGGAACATCACTTGACCTTCCCTTGGCATAAATACAGAATTTACTTACTAGGTGGAACCAGGTTTTGTGGATCTGAATAGTATACAGTTTTGAGGGCTTTCTTTAATAAAAATGTAGTAAAAACAAAATTGTCAGCACTCTTCCCAGGGCCTCGGAAGGGATCCATGTGCACAAAGAAATCCTAAAGCTCAAGGTTCATTATTTCCAATGCTAAATCCATCTCTGTTCACATATCAAGTCCTCTGTTGTTGCCAGTAAAGCAGTAAGATCTGGCAACAATCAGAAGTAGTGTTACATTTTTTTTCTTAAATTTTAGGGAGATCAGCTTTAAATGGCACATTCATACTTTTAAGATCATGTTCAAATAAAAACAGAGAATTAAGCATTTTCATTTGATAAATACAGAGATGGTTGAGAAGTATCTATTAAATTCTTCCCCCTGATAAATTTCTTGGAGGAGAGATACAAGACAAAGCTTGAGGATTTTCCTATACTTTGCTATGTTGGATTTACAGTGGTCAAAATTTGGTGTGGAAATTGAGAGGTCAGCAGGTCCCTGGAATAGCTTTTTTTAATCTGCTTGATTTCTCAGAGCTTAAACTTTGGCCACAGCCACTGTGAGTTTATAAGCCCTGGGCTCCATATCTTGCCTGGCTCCTGGGCGGATGGTGCGGTTGGGAGGACTTGTGGGCAGGTAGAGCCAAAATGAACCTCAGGCTAGTATTTCTCTCAGGGCCAGAGGGACAAACAGAATCCAGACGTCAGGACCTCTCTCAAGGTCAGTGTCTCAGAGCCTAATGGTTGTGACTGAGTATGTTGTGAGTCTGATCTTCAGGTGTCTGCAAACAGCCAGCAAAGGGGGTATGGAAGGGCCAGGTAGGCAGTGGAAACCAGGGTCAGGAAGAACTTGGAGTTGAGACATTGGTTGGCATCATGGGCAGGTATTGATATCACAACCAAGCCAATCTTATGCTTTGGGCCCTTAGTCTCCCTGCCTTTTTTCCCTGGTAGGACTCATGTCTACAGGACTGCACTTATGTTCCTAAACCCTCAGTGTGAAACCACAAATGTGGAAATGGCTGTGGATCTTTCTTAATGGAGAGATTCTGGAATTATTTTCACTAGAGTTGATTGGAGAATAAATGATAGCCAATATCTGTCTTCTCCCCCCTCAGGCTCTCTTCCTTCTTCTTCTCTTTTTTTAAGATTTTATTTATTTATTCATGAGAGACACACAGAGAGAGGCAGAGACACAGGCAGAGGGAGAAGCAGTTTCCTTATGGGGAAGTCTGATGCAGGACTCAAATCCAGGACCCTGGGATCATGCCCTGAGATGGAGGCAGATGCTCAACCACTGAGTCACCCAGGTAGTCCACGCTCTCTTCCTTCTAAGACAGCAGAATCTCCATGGTGCCAGTATCCAGAATACATATTCTGATTTCAGCGTGGTTCCAAGCAAATGTTTATCTTGGAAAATTGTGAGGCTTGTCTTCGGAGACCCTAACTTTCTATCTTCCTATCTTATGGGATTACTGTGAAGTTCAAGTGTGATTGGTAAAAAGCTCATCCTGTGCCAGCTTATTGCAGTCCCATTTCTTTCCAAACGGAGATGTTGGTTTTTGTCTCACTGAAAATTATTTTCAGATGAAATTACATCACTTGACACATACTTAAAAACTTGCGATATAATTGACGCATAACATGTATCAGTTCCAGGTGTACAATGTAACAACTTGATATTTGCATATATTACCAGAGATCACCAGGATAAATTCAATTAATATCCATGAACACAGTCACAAAATATTTTTTTTCTTGTGATGACAAATCCTTTTTCTGTTTCCTTTTTTTAAATGTTTTTGTTTCTTTTCTATTTCTGGGGAAAAATGATTCCACTGGAAATTTTATATCAGAAAACAATTTTTAGAGAAGGGAGGGTTTCTCAGATTTAAAAGAGAATTTCTTAAAAAAAAAAACTCTCAGTGCTGTTTGAGCTATTAAATAAACCTCTTTATCTAATCAGTTAGGTCTTTCATACAATACACTCAACTGATGCTTGGGTAGAATATATATTTCCAGTCACATGAAGTCTTATCAGTTATAATACAGAAAAAGAATCAGCCACTCTTTTATTGAAAGAGGATACCCGTGGGCTCATTCATTTTTCTTGAAATATTTGGGGTGGGGGGAATCCAAAAGCTTATGAAGTAAACAGCTTGTTTTGTTCAGGGAACATTCTCTGAAATAGTTAGCAGGGTTCATCTGATGACATTAACTGCGGGTAATTTCCATGATGTCAAGGGCAAGCTGGAGAACGAAGAGGGATTAAGCCTACTTGCACGGTCAAAACATTACAGTAAATTGAGTTGGCAGGCTACACCTCAGGTTGGCACCTTTCACCACCTAATCACCTACAATCCAGTTTTGTGGTGTTAGCCTGGGTCCTTTCTCAGAGGCCAGAAGTTGTGAGGCAGGCATGGCAGGAGGTTGAAGATGGCATAAAGGTGTTGTGGGTAGACTTCCAGGACCACCTCACTTCAAGACCACCTCGCCCTCAGGAGCCGCCCAAGGATTAAAACATTAAGGAAAACCTTTTTTGTTGTGTTGTTGTGTTTTGTTTTTTTATTACCCCCCCACCCAAAATGTTTCAGAAAATGAACTTAGTTTCTGTTTGCCTTCCTTGTGCCTACTTCCAACTTTCTCAGAGGCGCTTTGCTCTTCAAACATTTTTTAGTCCCTCGTGTGGTTGTCTACTCTTCTGTGAAAGGAGTCAGGTTTGCCCAGGAACTTCACTGAGTAAAGGTAAGTTTATATTTTTAAAAAGGAAACAGCTGGATGGCAAAAGCCACGGTGGGAGGCAGCTCTTGTTTCATTAGCAAAGGGAAGTTTGGGGGCCCCAGAGAGACCAACTGGGACGGCCGCCACGGCGGGGAGAAGAAAAGGAAACACACCATCATAAAGAACTAATCATGAAAAAATGGAAAAGAGACTAAGGGCCAAGAACAACAAGCAATAAATAGATCCGGGAGGGGGGAGAGAAGTCGAAGAGAAATGCTCCACCAACTTTCAGGAAAGAGGAGAGTGAGACAGCGTGTGCGTTTCATTTGGGGGGGAAAAAAAGTAATAATCCTGAAAATCATTAAAAAGCCCTCTGAAAAATGGGCAAAGTGAACTTTTCAGGCCCAGGTTTTATTTGGGTTGGGTCATGTCAGAGTCGTGTACCATGTGCCCAGAGTGTTTGTTTGTTTGTTCCTTAATTTTTAATTTCTGCCTGATGGTAGGGAGAGGAAGCAGTTAGTTTGGCTAGGTAAAGTAAAAAGCTGCACTCATCTGGTAAAATCAGGGGTGTTTCTGAGAATAACTCATATCCCTTCTAGCCTTAATTAGAAATATTATGTATATCTTTACCTGTGTGGCAATCACCTAATGCCTATATGTATATAATAAGGGAGAGATGGTTTATACTCACAGGTAAATCTCTAAATATTTTCAGATGAAATTAACATGAATTTGAGGAGGATCTAAGAGGAAAACCAGATCCTAGTCTGTCCTTCATCTTGAAATCTGTTCAACATAATAAAATACACAAACATGGCCAACAGTTCAGGCAGTCCTCAAGAGAAGGCATTTTTTTTTTTTTTTTTTTTTTTTTTTTAACTATTTGAAGCTTTCCATCAGTTACAAACAACACCTTACCAATGAAATGGTGCCGGTCTTTTATTTGGGGCATGCTTAAGAAGTTTTTTTTTTTTTTTTTTCTTTTTAAATTAGTTTTTAATAGCAGCATTTGTTTAAGGAGGAGAAAATGCTTGGTGTTGAGTTCTGGAATGTACATTAATCTTGTTAATGACACCACAGTTCATGGTTGGCAAAACAGGACTTTTGAATCAACCTGTTTCTTTGTGGTAACTACACTTGAGAAATAAGGCCAGGGAGCTAGAGATATATGAAAAGTGCATGAAGACAAGATACAGGATTTCCTATGATTTTATGTTGTTCTTAATTAGGAAGCATATTGGCAGCAAACACTAACATGTGTTAGGGTGTTTAGTTGTAGCCAAATAAATGTTTTCTATTACAACTCTGAATCCCATGCCTAGTCAGAACTCGCGCTGTTCTGACCATGGCTCACAAAATCCCTTTACAATTCACCTCAAGGGCCAATTTTCTATTGGCTCATGGGGCAAAACTACTTTTCGCCACATGTTTTCCTGAGAGGTCATCTTTAGCTCAAGGATTGAAGCATGGTGACCTCTGTTCTTGGGACTGCTTTGCTTGGTGATAATGAGGGGTCCTTAATAAGTGAAGTCAGTTTGACCCCAGAGTCAGAACTGGTGTCAAGGACCTAGAACAAGCATCCTTTCAGTGATGTTAATGCTTGTCTTAGTGGAGGAGGAGGGAAAGGAAGAAGATGGAAAGTCTAGTGGAAAAAAAAAAGTGATGAGTTAAAGTAGCTACATTAGGGAAACATTTTCTTGTGTAGACAAGAAACCATGTTATGTTCATTAAAACCATTGTAAAACTCATTAAAAGCAAGTAGAGACTCGGCAAAAATTTAAGTGTCCATAAACATAGGAAGGGAGTACTCTAAAACAGTCAAAAGGAATGAGTTAAGACTATTTGTAACAAGAGGCCAGCTCTCAAAAACATATTAGGGGAAAATCATCATGTTTCAGAATACTCACTGCATCATGACAGCATTTTCATGAAAAAAAAAAAAAAACAATAAAACAATGGTACATATTTGCCATAAACAAGACTATCCCATCAATTCTGAAAGGGTATGTATCCAGAGCAATTCTGTCTCAAAGGATCTAGGGAACAAATCAATATTGTTAATAGAATCAGTGAGAATCTTTTCTCTTTAATAGTAGATTTTTTTAAAAGAAAATGTTCTACTCCTAAAGTTAAAAGTTAATTGAAAAAAGGAAAAAAGCAAATGATTAGGTACTTGTTTCCTAAAATTCCATATCAAAACATTTTATCTATATTTGAATCTGACATTGCAAACTGGCCGTACAACCTCTGTCATCCTTGGAGAAGTAATGGGTACATAGATTATTCTATCTGGGTCCTAGAAATTTTTAAAACAAAAAGAGTTTCTATAAGTGGCCTTTTTATTGCTGGGCCTGAGAAATTTTACACACACTCATATACATAGATGAAATGATGCAGAAGCTCCATGCTTCCTGCCTCTTGGTTGGAAACATTCCTTAGTTTTTAATGCCAATGAATCAATGAAATCTTGGTTCTAAGGTGATCTTGAGGTATTCATTCATTCATTCATTCATTCATGCTGTGAGCCCGTGCCTAAAAAACTATTCCAATCTCTCTCGATGCCTTTACACACTCTAGTCCCTCTTTTTGGAATCTTCTTCAATTTTTACATGACTTATTTCCTCATCTCATTCAGGTTTCTTATATTTTCCTTCACCCCTGAAACTTTCTTTGGTCTCTCCATCATTCATTCTTTCTCCTCTCTTGTAATCATTTGCTTCCCTTCATTTATCCATTTGTTTTCCCTTTCCTCCTCTAGAATGTACATTTTTGAGACAGGAAGGACTTTTTTTTTTCATTGCTATGCCTCAGTGCCCGGAGAGTGTCAGGAACACAGAAGGAACATTTCACTAAATATTTGTTCACTGAATTAACAGGGCCATGGTGGGGTTTTTGTTAACTTGTTATACATCATTTGTAACATTTTCCAAGCCTTGGAAATTACTAGATCATTTCTCTGCATTTTATATTTACAACTCCTGCCATTCCTTTTTTAAAAATAATTATTTATTTATTTATTCATGAGAGACAGAAAGAGAGAGACAGAGACATAGGCAGAAGGAGAAGCAGGGGGATCCCTGGGTAGCGCAGCGGTTTGGCGCCTGCCTTTGGCCAAGGGCGCGATCCTGGAGACCTGGGATCGAATCCCACATCAGGCTCCTGGTGCATGGAGCCTGCTTCTCCCTCTGCCTATGTCTCTGCCTCTCTCTCTCTCTCTCTCTCTCTCTGTGACTATCATAAATAAATAAAAATTTAAAAAAAAAAGAAGGAGAAGCAGGCTTCACGAGGGGAGCCCGATGTGGGACTTGAACCCAGGATCTGAGCCGAAGGCAGATGCTCAACCTCTGAGCCACCCAGGCACCCACTCCTGCCAGGAGTCAGTCATACGTGTCTCTTTCCTTTTCCTCATAAACGATCCCACAGGGATCCCTGGGTGGCACAGCGGTTTGGCGCCTGCCTTTGGCCCGGGGCGCGATCCTGGAGACCCGGGATCGAATCCCACGTCGGGCTCCCTGCATGGAGCCTGCTTCTCCCTCTGCCTGTGTCTCTGCCTCTCTGTCTCTCTCTGTGTGGCTATCATGAATAAATAAATAAAATCTTAAAACAACAACAACAACAAAAAAAAACAATCCCACAGAGGATATGGGTTAAAAATATAACAAAAGGACAGCCCCGGATGGCTCAGTGGTTTAGCGCCGCCTTCAGCTCAGGGTGTGATCTTGGATACCCGGGATCAAGTCCCACGTGGGGCTCCCTGCATGGAGCTTGCTTCTCCCTCTGCCTGTGACTCTGCCTCTCTCTCTCTCCCTGTGTCTTTCACGAATAAATAAATAAATTTTAAAAATATATATAACAAAAAAGTGAGAATGTACACAAAATTGCATTCAATTAATGATTTTTTCTCTATTTTTACATAAAGATCTTTAATTTTCTTTTTTCTTTAAATTTATGATAGTCAGAGAGAGAGAGAGAGAGAGGCAGAAACATAGGCAGAGGGAGAAGCAGGCTCCATGCACCGGGAGCCCGACGTGGGATTCGATCCCGGGTCTCCAGGATCGCGCCCTAGGCCAAAGGCAGGCGCCAAACCGCTGCGCCACCCAGGGATCCCAGATCTTTAACCAATATATCAGATCCTTCGTATACCATGAAATGAAATGACTGACTAACCAAACTCATCTTGGGAAGAAAAACTGTCATCTCCAAAGCAGTAAAATCTCCATAAAACTGTGTAAACTAATTACTAGGTTAAGTAAAATCACTGGAATATATCAGGATCCTCAGATGTCTCCAGGGCAGACATAAGACAGTAATTCCTGCAAAGTCACTCTGGGAAGATACTGTAATGGGCAGGACGAAATCTGTAATAGTCTCACTTCGTTTTGGTCCTGAGACTTATAAAAAGACTATTGGTGGTGGATCACATGTAAGAAGAGATGCCTGTTAATGCAGCATGATACGAGCTGGCCTTTTGAGGTCTGTGGGTCATGAGCTCAGTGGAACTTAAATGGAGATGATACAGCCATTTTCTGCTCAGATGCTGAAGGATATATATACCTTAAATCTATTTCAATGTTTCTTTTCACCTTCTTGTCCAAGGAAGTAGAAAGTTTCTTGTATATAGTGCTTTTTATTTTAGATTATTACCTGCTTCTATATTTTTGTGTGTGGGTAACAAAACAATAGCAAAACCTACCAGAAGCCTCAAAAGAACAGATACAAAATGAAAGATCTCAGGTTCCTTTGATTCAGTAAAAAGCTCTATATTTTAAGAAGGCAAACTGATAATCCACTAGGATTGGATAAACTCATTGGAATATTGAATGTTTATTTCATTAGGTAATTTTATATAAATTTGTATTTATGTATGTATGTGTGTGTGTATACACACACACACACACAGCATGTTCAAATTGGTGACAATGTTTGGCCAAACCCCAAACTAATCTTATACTCAACACAGATGATCATCGCTCTGGATTCAAATTGACTATTTATGTGTATGTCTTTCTCATACTCCTTGACGATAAGGAAGGACTCTCACCTTATTTGCTCTGTTCCCTAGTGTCCAGATTGTGGATTAAATGAACAGTCCTTCCCAGAAAAAAACCTCTCTGTGATTCCCTTCACATAATCTTTTCCTAAAGGTGTGAATCAAAGAGAAATTTGTTTTTTTTTTCTTCTTTTTTTTTTTTTAGATTTTTTATTTTTTATTGGTGTTCAATTTACTAACATACAGAATAACCCCCAGTGCCCGTCACCCATTCACTCCCACCCCCCGCCCTCCTCCCCTTCCAACACCCCTAGTTCGTTTCCCAGAGTTAGCAGTCTTTACGTTCTGTCTCAAAGAGAAATTTGATCAGAATATTGTTGGTTCTCATAAATATAACTTCACTAGACCCAAAGGTTGACTTCCTTATACTCCCTCATGGAGATTTCTACCCTAGCTCAAGGAGGCAATTCATGAAAGAAACGTGGTAGGAACCAGATCTCTTGAAAATGATGAGTATCAGACCACAAACTCAGAGGATGGCAAATGAGGAATAAATCTGGACAGAGACATTAATATGTACCCAAATGGCTTGCACATTAGAAGCTGTATACCCTTCCCCCTCCAATTAGAGTGGAGGGCAATCTTTGTGCTGGTTGGATTCTTTCCTCTGTGTCTGAACCTGCCATTGCCTGGTTGGCCTGGTGTCCCTTTGGAATTGATAATGAGGTTCAAGAGAGAGGGATAGCCCTCACTAAGCATGTCACCCCTATTTAGCACCTTTTTCAGGATGGCAGCTACTATTGTTTTATTATATCCCTGATCAGCTGTCACTATTCATAAAGTAATCACTGCCATTAACACGTCACGCCTCAAGCCATCTGCTGCTGCATGGCACACACTGGACTGTTGGTTGGAAGCTAAGCAGGTGTCACCTACGAATGACAGTATAATAAAGGTGGGAGGTCATCATGATGAAAAGGGATATGTCATATCAAATAATTCTATCTTTTCATGTATGATAGTGTAATGGGTAATGGTACTTCTTGTTCAACTTGCATAATTTTAAAAGAAAAAAATCTTATTTGAGATACTTAACTATCAATATTGGTGAGTTTGGAAACCGAAATGTCATGGAAATCCTTGACAACAATCACATCTAGATTGTCAATGCACTGTTGCATTAAATTTGCAGCCAAGTCTAAAACTTTCTTGAACAAAACTTCTGATATATCAAATCTTCTTCTGACAACCATTTATTGAGCATTTGCTATGTGACACTGGCATAGGGCTGGCTGGCCCAGTCAAAATCCCTACTTTAAAAAAAATCACCAAATAATATATACAGTGGATATCCTTGACCTCCACTAAATTCCTGACCATTGTTCTGTCCTTAACATTTATCTTGATGTGGGACAACTTTCATTTTCTTACTTTTTCCCATACTGATTGGATTTCATTGGAAATGAAATACAGTGTATGTATTGGAAAATGAGCTTGCATTGGAAAGATATAATGATTTAATGAAGTCTTTTAAGAAGTATAATATCTCTTAGACTAATTATTTTCTTTACCACCTTCATACAAGGGGGTCTTATAGTCATACAACTGAAAGAGAATTCAGAAAGTTGATTGGGAATTTAAGTGTCTTAGAAAGTGTGAGATAAATGATCATGCTTGGGCTGAGTAGTCTTTCTGCCCCCTTCCCTGCTGTGTATACAGTAGAATTGCATCCATGTTCATTAACCTCAGCAAATTCGCCCGTTGGCCCTTGGTAAGGAAAAAAAAAAAAAAAAAGGAAAAAAATTACCTGGGGTAGCCATTTCTGCCTTTCATTGAATGATTCTATTTTTTCCTGGGAGTGACAAGTGTTGGATGAGAGAGTTTGGATCTGAAAGCCCCTCCGTATCTCTCAGTAAACCCCCCAATACTCCACTTACAGTGCGAGCATCTCGCTGTATGCATTGTGATGCTAGGACATACACAATATGACATTGTTTACTATGATCATATAGCTATGCATCTTTTATGCTGCTGGTGATTTAAGAGTTTTCAAGGGTAAATTCAGTTTTACATTTCTTTTTTTTTTTTAAAGATTTGCTTATTTATTTTAGAGAAAAAAACAGTGCACCCACAAGTGGTGTTGGGGGTGGGGGGGCACAGGCAGAGGGAGAACATCTAGGGCAGCGAGGAGCCCAATGTGGGGCTTGACCTTCTAACCCTGGGATCACACCCTGAGCCAAAACCAAGAGTCGGACTTTTAACCAACTGAGCCACAAGCACCCCCAGTTTTACCTTTAGAATCTAACCTCTAAGGGGGTATATTACTTGATTACAAACCAAATTATGGAAGGCTACACAATCCTGAAGTCCACAGGGAAGTAAAGATGTCCTCTTCTATGTCAAGATTTCTCACCTAGTTTTTTGAAACCAGCCTTCTTTTGAGGAACATAAAAATCGCAAGCTTTCTCCCCTACTCCGAGTTGTAGAGTCATCTGTTATAACCAAAAAAATACAATCAAACTTCATTTTTGTAGTTTGTATTAGGAAAAATGCTTACTATTTTCTTTTCAAAATCTGTGATTTTGACACATATTACATATATTTGTCAAAATAGGTCCTCCTTTCTCCCTGGATCTAATTATGTGA
The DNA here is from genome assembly GCF_053574225.1 of Canis aureus. Classification (NCBI taxonomy): domain Eukaryota; kingdom Metazoa; phylum Chordata; class Mammalia; order Carnivora; family Canidae; genus Canis; species Canis aureus. The sequence continues at coordinate 45,136,656 of NC_135612.1, forward strand.
TCAGTTCTTCATCCTTCCCCAATTGCTGGTCATGCCCCAGGAGTCACAAGTATAGATTTCAAATGGGAAATAGAATAAGTTTCATTATAAAGCAGTCACTCTATTAATTCATTGAAAACAAGCAACAGGGCCATTTTCACTTTAAGGGTGAAATAAGGAATCTGAGATGCATGCCTTTCAAGATATTAGGGAAGTATCAGAATAAACAAGTATGTTTCTTCAACTGATTTATGGCTCTTTCTAAGGTTACTTAAGTGTAAACCTGTGATTATTGGTTATATTATTTGCCAGGGAAAGGCATCCTGATGGATTTGAACTTGACTGTTTCAAACTAACTTAGTAATGTTAATAAAAAGCAAAAAAATTGTTTTATAATTAAGCTGCTTTAAAATGTTACAGCTCAATCACTTTATCGATTGTTCCTTCAAAATGTCACATGTCTTGGAACTGGGCTCAGATGGAAAATGAAGACTATACTAATTTTGGGTCCTGCCTCCGACACACTTACAATCCACTTATGGTTTTAGAATTTCAATAGAGAAAATGGCTAATGACTGGTAGACATTGCACTGAATGTTTTGCTACTTCTGCTAAAATAGTATCTGTTGAATACTTGATAAGACACTGTAGATTCAAAATCAAAACAAAGTGTATTTGATCAGATCTTCTCCTCAAAGGGAAGAACAATGTTGGGATTTCAAGACATCCAAGAAACCAAGTAAGGTTGGCTACAGATTTGGAAGTTACAGAAATTATAGTAGATACTGGGGAAATGTTCTCCTGAGGCATGTGTCTCGATTGTTTTGGGCATCAGGACGGTGCTTGCACTATGTAAGCCTCTTATGAGTAAGCAGGAGGATGACTGAGTCAAATACCTCCGTAGGTTGTGACCAAATGTGGTCCAAGATCCTCCTTGATAAACAAACAAATTCATGCATTTAATTTCATGATGGCTACCTACCATCCTTGGCAGTCTATTTTTTCTTCATGCAGACCCTTGGAGTCTCTGTTGACTCCCTAAAGCTATCATTAGCACAACATTTATTTGAACACTTGAGGCTTCATCTCTAACCTATACCATGGAAACAACCAGAAGACCTACCCTAAAGGGTTTGAGGGGTAATTAAATAATATAATATGACATTTACAAATCTCATGTATACAAATATAGTACTTATACTTCTTATAACAATATAAAATACGTATGTGTGTGGCACACGGTAAATGCTCAATAAATTAAAAAAAAGCAGTTACTATTGTAGATTAAGATAAAGAGTTAATGAAATAAAGCTGTGATATTTGCATGTACAAAATACTATAGCAGCAGGGTAGGAGGCTTGGCTAGATGGAATTAAAGAATATTTTAAAGGGAGTATTTTAAAAGTAGATGGTATTTAAACTGGCTGTTGAAAGAGAAAGCAAGAACTTCTGAAGGGAAATAGCATGAGCAAAGTTTTGGACTATGAAAGAGAACCAGCTGCTTTTTCTCCTGTATCCCACACACTGTAGTGTTTTTCTCAGTTTGCCCAAAGTCTTGTTTTATGGATTCTTTGAACTACTTTCCCATTTTTTTATGTTTACCTGAGCATAAGATCCATCATTTGGATTCTAATTATGGAGAGGCACAATTAACAGAAAGTTCTAATAAATACTATTATTCATTAGTTAGTATGATTGAACACTTTATATCTTATGCCTTGGATATAATGATTTTAAAGTTTTACTCATCCTAAATCAACTTCTTCAGTCTCACTTGAAACTCATTCTTTGTCTGTTCCCTCTTTTTTTTTTTTTAAAGATTTTATTCATTTATTTGAGAGGGAGAGAGAGAGAGAGAGAGAAGAAGAAGAAGAAGAAGAAGAAGAAGAAGAAGAAGAAGAAGAAGAAAGCAAGCACAAGCGGGGGGAGGGGCAGAGAGAGAGGGAGAAGTAGGCTCCCCCCTGAGCAGGGGGCCCTGGAATCATGACCTGAGCCAAGGGCAGATGCTTAATGGACTTGAGCCCTCCAGGCATCCTGAGATGAATTTATATATGATTCTCTGTCAAACCTTCTGATAGATGTTTTTAACTAAAAAAGAACAAGAATACTAACAGCCATCTAGGTATATGTTTTAGAAAATAGTTTGTCCTGTGGAAAAGCAAATAGAGTGTTGATTTAAATTTCCCAATGATCAAAGCATTAAGGTAATTTGTTTTGAATAGAGCCATTGATGAGATATGCCCATATAAACAACAAAGCCCGTATATGTGGAATGGACAAAAAATAATAAAACCATCAAAATAATGTATTTTCTTTATACCAACTCTATCCATTAATTTTTTTACAGTTTTCTACCATGTCATATTGCCCTTCATGAGACGGGGTTGGCAAAAGAAACAACAGGTAGTTAATGGAAGGAGTACAAAGCTGTGCTCTGCTGGCTCAGGGAGAAGGGAAAATAGAATTTATCTGGGGCTTTCCTGAGCCAGAAACCATGGTCTACAGACTTTACAGAGGTGAGCAATGCTCAGAGGCAGGATTTTTATATCTTTATTTTGACTCTTTGTTTCTTTTCTCTAAAGAAAGCAAACACAAGCTATTTGAAATAATGAAACTCACTTCAATATAATATGTGATAAGCCAAGTTGTGAATCTCACACGTACTAACCATTTTAAAAATTCATCATGAATTCTTGGATGACTGGATAATCTCTAAATTCAATATGATGCTGTTATTGCAGGCAAGTTATTTGACCTCCATGTGACTAGATTTCTTCATCTGCAAAGCCAAGATTACAGTCCTAGTAGTACATACTCGGGATATGACAGTTCCCTTTCCCCACCTCCACCCTTGATTTTGTCACTCTTTTCAATTGGGAGAGGATGACTGAGAGGCCATAATGCTATTATTCAAAGAATTGCACTTAAAATGTTTAATATCCTTTGATATTATGTGTTAAATAAAAATTTACATGCTTACAATTTCTTTTCTTAATGCTTGCAATTTCTAAAAACAGAAACCAAACAACAAAATTGAAAGTTTGCTTCCCTTTGCTTACGTTAGAAGGAGAATCCACACTATAGTCCCATTTTTGGGAAGGCAATCATTTGGGATATGAGTGCTTTATTCTTCCACTTATCCAATAAATCCTGAGTACCCGTTAGACATTTGGTCCCATGCTAGGCATTTATAGGATAAATAAGATGTGACTCTGAACTTGGAAGAACTGGAGTCCAGGGCGAAGATCACACACAGAGAAGGAAAGGTGAAGTGCTGCATAGGAGCATTGAGAGGGGAGCCTAATTGGTGGGGATGGGTAGATGGTAACAGGGGAGGTTTCTCAGGAAACATGGTGGTGGTATGGACATGAAGACTTTGTGCATGAGTTGGGATTATTTAGGTAGGAGGAACTGGAGTGGGTGAGCCAGGAAAAACAAGGCAGAGAGAGAGAAACTCATATGAGTGGGGGAAGGTGTGGAAGGAAGTACCAGTGGACAGTGCTATGGTACCCAAGGCTGAAAGCTGGAAGTAAAGAGAATAGTGCCATTGGAGAGGCAAGCAGAGATGGTGGAAGTTGTATTTTCCTGGCCAAGTTGCTTAAGCTTTGTGCAGCAGAACATGAGAAGGCAGAAATACTGCAGTTCTGTCTATGGGACAGGCTGAAAGAGTTTGAGCCAAGTCAGTGCAGTGGGCACAGAGCAGTGGGGGTGGGGTGGGGTGTTGGGGATTGGCAGCATGTGGGGGTGAGTATGGAAGCATGAGGAAGAGGAGTGAGTCCAGGGTGACCCCAGGTCTGAAGCTTCTGTCTCTGAGATGGTGCTGTCATCTGAGGTAGGAAATACATAGATATGAATGAGTTTAGGTCTCAACCTTAGGCATTCAATGACATAGCGTCTAAAAGATGTGCATCATTACATTATAGGTTCCTTAAAATTTAGGCCATGCTTTTGTTGTTTTTTTAATACCTCCAATGAAATTTTATTGAAATGAGCTGCATTTATGATTTCTTCTGGTACATGGTGAAGGCCTGCCCGGAGAGATCAGAAAAGCAGTGATACCTGGATTAGCATTAGCTCTGTTTCTCTGTAGCTCTAGGATTGCAGGGAAGCCATTTTAGATATCTGGACTTCCTGTTCCTCTTTGATAGAATGAGTTGATTTGACAAATAATCTCTAATTTAAAAAAAAAAAACTTATTCTAATTTTATTAATTAGAAACCACATAATGTGGTACCTCCACTTGTACCTCCACTTTTGGCATTCCCCATTTGTGCATAAGGTCCCCCTAAATTTATAAAGCAGTTAACATTTGATGCCAGAAAGACATTTTAACTCTTCTAGACTCTAACAGAAGCTCCTTCTCCTAGGAATTGCTTACAACTCTTAGGTGGTGTGAATAGCCCCCAAAGTGTGTATTCTCCCAATTTTCAAATGCTCCTAACAGAACTTGCCTAGATGTAGCATAAAGCCTTATCCACAAAGCTTCAACTCCCTTCCCTCAGCAAACTGCCCGAACCTGTGAGCCATTTCTGCAGGGGTAGGTTCTACTGTGAAGGAGTGCATTATAAATAAAGCAACATGTTTTTCAAATCAGCACACATACCAAAAAATGTATTTACTTAGTACTGCCTAATGGCTTTCAAAGAGCCATTAGGCTCAACTGAGTGAAAATTATATATTACCAAAATATGCACAACATATCCTAAAATAGACATTTGACCTATAAATACAATAGGAAAGCCATTATCTTTTTGAATTCTCCTCCACTCCTTTTTGCCAAGAAAGGGGCTCATTTTAGAGCAAAAGGGTACTTTTTCTTAAGGTTTTTGTGTTTCCTTGCTTTGTTCCAAAGCTCAAGGAATAACCATGTAGTGCATTAATCTGTTGAGTGGTCTTAGTGGGGGACATGCTATCTGCTCAAGACCTGTCAGAACTTTCTTATTAACAGAGGTGCCAACAAAGTATAAGAAGCCTAGAAAGATAAATGTCAAGTGGAAAATGTCTACAGAAAAAAAATACGAAAACATCTTTCCCTTTCCCATCCATTAGTTTGAGGCACTTTAATTTGATGAACTTTGTATTTAAACTAGGGATCTGTCCCTTTGCATCTGTCACTGGAGAAAGCAGCAGCAAAGGAGTTAATAATCATTGACAATTTTTTTTTTACAGGCAGTTTTGTTATAGAAATGGAAGCTGAACTGGAACATTAACAATCAGAATGAAAGAGCAGCAAGCAGATCTGGAAAACTCGCCATTGTATGTGAAAAGGGAAAGTTTTTATGGATGCTAGAGAGGCCAAAGGAAAGGGCTTATTTTATAATTGAGAACATAGTTTAATTTAGATTTTTAAGGACAAGTCACCAAACATTCAAAATCCATATATGACAGTTGAGAGAAATGGGACAATACATCCATTTGATAATGGAAAGGAAAGCATTCATATTTGACAATATGATGTTTATAAGATGTCTCCTGGTGGTTCTGCAAGGAGTCAATGTGTAATTTAATGTATTGACTTCTATTTCTAAAGAATCATGTTGTTTACCTGGCTATCTTAGGGGTTACTGTTCTATCTTGAACTGTGTCGGTGAAAGACACAAACCAGCCAGTGTGTACCTTCTGACAATTTCCAGATTTTTACCTGGAGACACCTGGAAGCAGAGACTCATTCATGGAAGGTGTGTTACAGTAGCAACAGGACTGGATTTGGGAGTCAGGAGATAGAATTAAAAACCTCAGCCTTTTTACTTAGAAATATGTGGCCATGGGGAATTAGCTTCTTCCAGTGGTTCTTGACCACAGCTGTACAGCAAAACCATCTGTTGAGCTTCATATACACATATATACACCTGGGCCACACTGCTGAGATTCTAGTTCAATGGGTAACAGTTTGGTCCCTGTATTATTCAAAACCAACTGAGGTCAGTAACTACTGATACAGTGTCCTCATTTGTAAAATAAGGATTGCATTTCCTATCCATTGTATAGAGTTGTTGTAAAGATTAAATATGATGATATACGTAAGGCACCTGTGGCATGATCAGAGGGGTTCATTTTTTTCTTCCAGTGGGCCTTGATTGTTCTAGGTTAGGTCTCCCCAAATGGGTTCTAAGGAACAGTAGCCCCATTGGATGCTCTATGGAAAGACTGCACCTGTCAGGCACATTTGGCAGCTGTGCATTATGCTCCCTTCCAGACTGTTACTGGGACCCTTGTCACAAGGAAAGTTCTGAAAGCACTGAAGTCATTGAACTCGTGGACACAGTATTTCTCCAGGTTATTTAACCACCAAATTCCTTTTCAAGTGGCAATTATTAATTGACTTTTAACACAATACACTTTGGGGATTGCCCTCCTCTCTGATCTCTAATGTTCTAATGTTCTGGAGCCTCCTTCAGAGAATTTGCTGCATGTTTTGATCTGATTAAGACTCAGCCTTTCTCATAATCCTGAAGAATATCTGTTCCTTTTCTGAACTATTTGTTTAAATGGACACTCATATTAGAAACGATTCTATTTAACTATTGTAGTTTTCACTCCAAGTGACTGAGTTAATGATGGCAGAACATAAAGGACTAAAAAAAAAGTTGAACCATCAACTGAGAAGTAAAATTAATAGCTAAACAGTAGGAAGTCATAAGCTCACAAGTTTTCCAATAAAGGAAAGACAGTTATATTATGTGAGATCATACCTTACCCTTGAAACCAGAGGGATGGGATAAAATTAGAAATGCAAGTTATGATTACAGCTAAATTAATCCAATGGTCAAAATACTTTGGTAGACATTTTACATGAGTGCACTAAAAAAATAAATAAAAAACCATATATGTTATATGTAGGAATTTAGTAAATACTAGACTTAATTAAATAGGAAAATGTCATAGTCTTTATCTAATGAAAAAAATGATGTTTTAAATCTACTTTGGAGAAGGCCAAGAATTTAAGAGCTTTTGGGAAACTGATTATAATTATATAGATTTTTTGGCAACGTCACTTGTCTGGTCTGCACTTTTAGTCTAAGTGGAATATTTGGCTTCAAATATGCCCTCCTGGGAACGAAAGGCCAAAGTGGTAAAGTGTATCTCTGGTTGAGGTATTTTTGTAGAAGAGTCAGCCACTCATTGACACATAAGTGGAAGAGGATTCATGCACATGGATACATGGCCTTGAGATAGATGGGAGGGTAAAGTTTATAGTTAGGTTGGACAGAGTTTGCAATAAGAATTTGCTTCTGATAATTACTTTTTTTTTTTCTTTTCAACCATCTTGCTTTTGCAGGTTTGGTATGAAAATCTTAGAAGAACAGCTTTCCGTTATTTCTACTCTGATCCTGGCCAGAAACACTGTGAGAACACCCTTTCATTTGGTATTTGAGCCCTTATGCCTCTGTTCCTGGCTGCAGACCAAAGGGAACGAACACAACTGAACATTTCAGAACCTCAAAATAGTAAACTAAAAATGGTTTGCTCTGCTTTTGGTTCTAAAAATGATTGACCCCAGAGCCTTGTTCCAAACGATCTGGTTGATCCATCTCTAATGTGAATTACTGGATTTTAGAAATCATTGGAGAACAAGTGTTTTGTTGTGTTTCATTTTGTTTTTGATCAACAACTAAAAACAAACAAGCAAACAAAAACAAACAAACAAAACAAAAATGCCCATACAATCAAAATGGTTATGATATGGATATCAGGTCACTATAGCCGAGGCTCCATTTTATGAATGTGCTTTATGGTCCAGTGTAAATTAATGTAAAGGACAAGAAGATTGGAACCTGGAGGAGGATATTTGGCTTTGAATGTTAGCTTAATCTATTACAAGCTGAGTGACTAAGGCACATTTTCAAGGCTCAGTTTCCCTTGGGTAAAATTAATAAGAATAATGGAAAATAACTACATCCATTTTAACTGGGGTGTTTTGAGGAGTGAAGTATTTTGAAAAATACTTTATAAATTGTAGTGTGACTATTATTTTATAAAAGTTAGTACATCCCAGTTACTAGAAGTTTGAACTTGAGGTCAAACACCTGGGTCCAAACCTTTATTGTTCTGCTTTCTGGTTCTTGGTCCCTGTAAGTCACTAACCAACTTCAGCCATCAGCTTTATCATCTGTGTGATGGGGATAGTGTTGCTGGGATAAGTAAATGAAATAAGGTATGTAAGATATGGGGCACATAGTTCATGCTAGAAAAAATTGATGGCTGTTAATAGATGTATAAAGTGATGATGATGATGGTGATTTTATATGCTCATAAATTTGGAAGCCAGTCTAACTATGAGAGTCTGGATAGATCCTTGAGAACTCTCTGAATCCTTCTCCCATAAAGATATATGCTCTGTCAAATTTTGCTAGATGAATTAACACACTGTGAGATTCTGGTTTGAGCCATATTTACATAGCTTACTTGGGCAGACTCAAAGTATGAGTTGGGCAAAATGTGAGGATCTAGTAGGGGAAGTGGAAAACACTTGCTAGGGTGATGCCAAGTATGAAGCAATGCTGATCTTGGCAATTTTAAGCATCTAATTTTCACCAGTAAGAAGAGGTAGGTGAAAAAGTGCAAACATATGTAAAAGTCATAATAAAATTGTTGTGGAATTAAAACATGAAACCCACAATCTCTTAATTCCAACACAGCAGTTTACTGTTTCTAAAAGTTCTTTTTAGATTTGGGATTCCACAGGAAGATTGTTGTCTTCCAAGACCATACTCACTGCCAAAAACTTTCCCGGCCCAAACTATAACTTTCATCTTCTTTACTTGATACCCCTAAAATACATATTAAATGTAGAGATTTCATAAACATTGGACATGATTAAATATTAAGATGTTATATTATTTTTTTAAACTTTTTTTTCATATTCTTTATCCAATGAAAACACTGTGTTTTTAATCTACTGTGGGGAAATGAGTAGCCTGCTCCTTGAGATATTGGCCACATGGTATTTACTTTCCTCCCTTCATAGTCAAAATGCTTGAAAAAACACTTTTCATTGACAACACTTCTTGGATTTTTGAATCTCTGGCTCTTCCTACCCCTTAGTCCCAAAGCTGCATTCTTCATAGACACCTCTGACCATCTAAGCACTGTATCCAATGATAATTTGTGAATGTCCTTTCTCTTTTGTCACTTTGCATCATTGACTACCTTCTTAGAAACTCCCTCATTTGTACTCTGCTGCACTATTCTTGTTTTCTTTCCAATTCTGATGACTTCTTTTCTCTAGCCTTAAAGGACTTGCTTGGGATTCTGTCCTCTATCACCTTTTTTATGCCAGAGATTTTATCTTTAGGTAAACCCATCCATTCTCACTACTCCAGCTAGTCCCTCCACCCCAAGGCTGGGCCACCATATTTGTTCACCCTATGCTTGTTATATGCAACTGGATTTCCTCAAACTCAGTATATAAAATCAAAATTCATCAATTTTCTCTTTGAACTAGTTCTCCTCTCCCTTCTTTTTGGATTCCGTAGTTTTGTTTGCAAGTGGAAATTGACTTCTCCTCATGTTAAAACCCCAAAACCTCAGTGTTCTCTTTGTCTCTACACTTTTTTGACCTCCAGATTCTAGGAAGTTCCTGTGCTTATTTGTCAGCTCTGTCAATTTTATCTCACAAAGTCTCTCACACTTATGGGATAGCTACACCGATGCAAGGGTCTGTGTGACAATCTTTGTGATACTTGTTCTTGGGTTCACAAGATAGGTACTAGAACTTCAGCCATCACTTCTGCATTCCAATAAGAAGAAGGGGGAAGGATCGCAGAACCAAAAGTCGTCTGTCAATGTAGGAGAGCTTTCCTGAAAGCAGCACCCAACTATCTTTGCTTATGTGTATCGTCCAGCACAGTGGTGCCTGATGACCTGATCTACAAGGGAGGCAGAGAAATGTAGTTTAAAGAATCTGGACACAGTACTGCTCTAATAAGTTAGAGTTTTATTTGTATAGGAAGAAAGTACAAAGTGATATTGGGTAGGTCATTGGCCAAAGGGTATTGATTGGGTGGACCTGACAAACTTGTTTTTCTTACTTTCCTATGTTTTCTTAAGATAAACTTCCATTGGTAAGATGAAAGAGCCTCATACTCCTTATTTCCCACCATCATCACTTTAGCTCACATCCTCATCATCTTTTTGCTTGGATTATTGCTAAGCAAAATGGATACATTTTGTCTGTGCTCTGCAGCTACTATTGCACTTGGTCATCAATTCATTTACTTCACAAGAAGTTATTGACAATAAGCACTGTGCTGCATGCTAGGGATGAATAAAACAATGCCCACTGGTTTCAGGGGCTCACAGTTTCAGGGTCATAGTGTCTTGTCAGTTGATTTCAATGTGACACAATGATTGACATAATAGAGACAGGCACAAGGAGTTATAGAAACAGAGATGAAAATGTGACTAATTCACCCTGGGAGTCACTGAGAAGACTGAGTAGGTGATGTGAGTTGAGCTTTGTATTATTAGGAGTTTCTCAGGACAATGCAGAGAGACATAAAAATACATTTACTATTTTCGTAAACTAATTACCAGTGAAAAACAAAGTGGTTGTATACTTGACCTCACTCTGAATTTAATTTTTAAAGAAAGTAACCATAAGCAAAAGCAATTTTAAATATACATTATAGGGCACAGTATTGATAAATGAGAGGAAAACTAATTCTTAAAGAGTGTACCACTCGCTTACCATGTCCTGAAATTAACTGAGAACTCATTTGTCAAGGCTGCACCTACCCTACAGAAAATTCTCCCAATTAACATCAAAAACGATCATTCTTAACCTCTCATGCATTAAGAAAATCTTGTCTGCACCCAATGTTCTGTTCATAATCAATGGAGCCCTTTATGTATATTATTTCAAATTTATCACCCTGCATATAACTAAAATGAATTAATTAATAAATGAATCTGCTGTACGTCCAGAAGCCAGATTTATTTGTTGTCTTCTGGTTCTCACGGGATTTTCTTTTGGTCTCTGCGACATTTCACTCTGCAGTTTCTCAGTTTGGGATATTTATTGATAGCTACTGACAGCATGTGTTAGTACACATGGACAGACAATGGCTCTATCAGAAAAGTGCTCTTTTTGGGATCACTTATCCTCTGAAACTGACAGGTAAGTTACTATCAGACTATATTAAAAAGGCAATGCAAGCAGATGTTATATCAATTTTCATGGTATTACATTGTTATAAAAAAAGATGAATTGAGATCAAGTAAATTATAACACTTTATGCTGCTTAAGTTATGGTAACATTGATACATTCAGAAACTGATTGAGGAGTAAAATAGTACAACATTCCTGGAGGCCAATCTCATGATATGTAACATGATCCCTAAAATATTTATATCTTGACCCTTGATTGCACTTGCAAGAATCCACTTATGGAGTTGTTTAGAAATGTAGAATTGTGGGCAGGGCTTGGTGTAGAAGGATGGCTATTAGAAGTGAACTGCAGACCATACATAAGATAGAACATTATGTTGTCATTGAGATTTGTACTTTCAAATAATGTTTGTTCACAGAGGAAAGTGCCCACTATATTCAGTGATAAAAAAAAGAAGACTGTGTATTAAGGTTTTATCTATCTATCTATCTATCTATCTATCTATCTATCTATCTATATCTATCTATCTATCATCTATCTATCATCTATTATCTATCTACTCATCCATATCTTTTTTTTTAAGATTTTATTTATTTATTCATGAGAGACGCAGAAAGAGAGGCAGGGACACAGGCAGAGGGAGAAGCAGGCTCCATGCAGGGAGCTCGATGTGGGACTTGATCCTGGAACTCCAGGATCACACCCTGGGCCTAAGGCAGGAGCTAAACCGCTGAGCCACCCAGGCGTCCCTACTCATCCATATCTATCATCAATCAATCATCTATCCATCCATCCATTCATTGATATGTATATATCTATCTATCCATCTTACATGCACACACAGATACGCACACATACAAACAACTTTCAAATGAATACTCAGAATACTAACCATGCTCTAAGTGATTTCTATTATCATCTTTAAATTTCTCTAGATTCTGTGGATTTCTATGTTGAGAGTATGAGTTTCACCATCAGGAATAAATCACTCAAAAGAAAAACTAACAAGGATCATGTAGAGGAAGAAGAGATAATTTATTGGCTTTTTTCATACCTATACTGTCTGCATTGATAATTCTCAGACCTGCACACAGTGTTAAGTCTCAGTTCAAGCTCTGGCCAGGCCAGGTGCTTCAGGCTCTGAGCGAGGCTCCCTGATACCATGCTCTGCCCTCACCTTCCTCAACCTCTGAATGTCAAGTACAGTTATCGCTATGTTATTTCCTGCCTTCAAACATGATGAAAACCTTGCTGATTGCCCACAGAAGAGACCCAAAGCTTCTGCTTGGGACCAGCCCTACTCTTGAGTCTGTTATCCTTCATATCTCCCATTTCTTGCACCCCAACAAAAGAGAGCATGGAATATCTTGCTGGTATACGCCCCCTTGCTCCCTGCCCCCATCCACCCAACTTGAATTCCAGTTTTGCTTATTGAAGTCCTATGTATCCTTCAGAGTCCTGCTCAAATTCCCAGGGAAGTTCATTCAGAATTCATGCCTTTTCCCATTAGGTCCTCCTTGAACTTTGTTGATTTCTTTTATTACATATATCAACATTTATGGATACGTACATTTTTGTGTGTCTTTTTGTTTTTATATTGAGTCCTTGATTTTTAACCCTCTTGCCCCCAATTTATGTCTTTTTTTGTAATCTTTACAGAATGGCTCTTCAACATGAGGATATATCACCATCATCTGAAGGTTTGGTGAGATTGAGTGCTGGGCCTCATCTCCAGGATCTCTAATTCAGTATATCTAGGGCAGGCCTGAGAAATTCCAATTCTAACAGATCCCCAGGTGATATTGCTGCTGCTGATATAGGGACCACACTTTGAGAACCAGCGCTTTTCAAAAATGGGAGAAAATAAACTAATATTAATGAATTTCCATCTTGCTATAGTAGATAGACCCAGAAGATCAGAGCATAAGAATTAGAATCAGACACTTAGGGTTGAATTACAAGTTGGCCACTTCTTGCTTGAGCAAATCTTAACCCCTCTGAATCTTCATTTTCTTGCCAGACAAATGGGGATATTATTACTTCATCCATCAGGCCATTCTGAGTGTTGTAAGAGATCATGTTTGTAAAGTGCCCAGGAAATAGTGGCTATTATTATTAACCCATGTAATCTGTGTAATAACTTTATAAAATGGACTCTGCCACCATTTTGCGGATTAAGAGATGGGGACACATAGAGGATAAATAACTTACCTGAAGTCATCTACCTTATAAATGTTGAGACTGGGATTCTAATTCAAATCATTCTGACACTTTCTGCTCTACCCTAATACAGCATATTATACACAATACACACTCAAAACAGTTCCTGAATTGGGATTTCCATATTTATTTGTGTGAAATCCTCCATTGACAAAACCACATCTCAAAATATTTTCCTGGATTTTCAGTGTCAGATTATTTCCATTGTTATGGGCACAAGTGCAATTTCCAACTCATTTTAAGAGGCTGTGAGAAAATAACAAATCAGGGAAGTAAAAGTAATAATTAAAAAAGGAAATTGCAAGGCACGTGGGTAACTCAGTTGGTTGAGCATCCAACTCTAAGTTTTGGCTCAGGTCATGATCTCAGGGTTGTGAGATCAAGCCCAAGTCAGGCTCTGTTCAGCATGAGGTTTGCTCAAGATTCTCTCTCTCTATTTCCTCTGCCCAGCCCCACTTTCTCTCTCTCTCTCTCTCTCAAATAAATAAATAAATCTTTAAGAAAAATCCTTTAAAGAAAAAACTCGCATTAATAAAACCAAGTTGACTAAGCCAAGTGTCATCTTACAATTCTTTGTTACTTTGTGGCATTATTAGTTTCAGGAACATTATAAAACATAGTTTAATTTTCATTATTGTTGTTTCTCTTGGGGAAGGTGGAGGTATGTTCTATTATAGATTTTATGATAAATAACTTGATTTCAACAGTACTTTCAAATTTGTTAGACATTAAAACAATAGAGAAAGACCATTTTTATAAATTGAAAATTCACTTTGTGTGAACACTAAAATGCTAGGATTTGATTTCTTTGTTTCTATAGAAACAAAAGAAAATTGAGATTAAAATAAGCTAAAATGGAATGAAGTTTTGTGAAACAGATAAAGGAGCTTATTTTACTTGTTCCCAGTGTAATGTGTTAAGATAAAATTTTTATTTAAAACCCAAGCTCTCTGTGGACACTTCTTTTTGAGGAATAGTTCAGTTGAGATGGGGGGAAGGGTCAGTTGGCATTGTGGTGAATGGCAAGATTTATACCAATAGAAAATCCACCATGTGGGCTCTCAGGAAATGTATATTCTTTATCACTTGCAAGCTAATTTGATCAAATTTATCACTCAATGTTTTTTGGGGGCCTTTTAATGGGAAGAGTAGAAGATGAGTGAGGTCAGTTTCATGGTATAAGACTTGTGTAGCCACATGGGGCCCGCATTCACAAGGGCCTCACACTTGATTTAATACTCTATTGCTCTCATTTTAGGATTAATAATATTTGACTATAGGTGCCCTCACATTTTCATTTTGCACTGGGTCCGAAACATTATGCAATAAACCTTGAAGATGAGCATTATTTCATAACCTTTTTGACTTTCCTGAATACTGCCTTCCTTCATTCCCACTACAGGGCGACCATAGATGGCCCTTTTGCTTTAGGTGACTGTATGCTTTGGATATGCTTGTTGGTTCAGAAGAAGACACCTAACACTGGATGGGTCAATCAGAGCCCCTTCTCATGGGCAAAACTGATTGGCCCAAAGATAGACACTTGAACCAAACTGAGCCAACTTCTAGGAACTTTGAAACTTGAACTGGATAACTGAGCTACTAGATTGTTGATGGCAGTATTTCTCATTATTTGGACTTAGGAAGGAAGAGAAAATTGGTCTCAAGAGAGAATATAAAGAAGAGGTGGGTATGAAGATACAAAGGTGAGGACTAGAAAGAGGGTCTTGTTAGCATTCCTGGGTCCATTTGTTTCTCAGGCCCAATTGGCTTTATATAGTTGGATTATGTTATTTATTATCAAAAAGTCCTAACTATTATAGGAATGCAGAGAAATTTTTTCCCACTTACTTCTATTTTGTCAGGACAGTTCAAGGTAGGGCTCTTTTTATTTTGAGAGAATAATCCTTCACCATGCCATCTGTAACCTTTTTCCTGAAATGACTTTATTTCCTGAGGTGTTACAATCTTGCTGTCTTGATGACCTGTAGAAAGAATGTGTCCCCATTGGTAGCATGCAAGGAGTAGGCAGTGTTTTTTCCTCATGCTTGTATTTATGTATTTCCTCATGCTCTATTTTCCTTGCTCTACATATGTAGCATGAACAACTTGAACCTAATAGAAGAAAGAAATGTTTTTGCAATCAAAGGACACTCAATTCAACCCATCTTTAATTTGAAATTTTTGCTCACTGAGAATATGTATGTGTATGGGGGGAGGGAAGTGGCAGAAAAGAAATGGAAAAGCCAAATCAACCTTGGAGCATTAATGGTGGTGTTATTTTTAAAAAGCACTCTGTGGGATCCCTGGGTGGCAGTGGTTTAGCACCTGCCTTTGGCCCAGGGCGCGATCCTGGAGACTCGGGATAGAATCCCACGCCGTGCTCCCGGTGCATGGAGCCTGCTTCTCCCTCTGCCTGTGTCTCTGCCTCTCTCTCTCTCTCTGTGTGATTATCATAAATAAATAAAATTAAAAAAATAAATAAAATAAAAAGCACTCTGTTTGCAGTAAGGATGTCTATACTAGCCCATAAAACCACTCAGACTTTTCTTTCTTTCAGATAATATGGTTCAGTGGGAGAAGTTTGGGATCTAAAGGAAACTATTCTCTAACTTTATGATGTGTTCATTCCACCTTTCTGGATCTCAATTGGAGGATTTGCAGAATTTAACTCATAATTTCCTCTATGAAATCTATGAGGTAGCATGAGGACCTTTAAATAGCATGTTGTAGAAAAAGACAAAGATATGCATATCTACCCATTTCACACATTTTGCTGCCTCACTAGTACGATAGAGGAATTGGAGTGATTTATCTTTTGCTTTCCTATCATAGAGGCATAGTCACACTTGATATATTTTCCTATTCCTTTTTGCTCCATTTAAAATAATATAATATGTAAGTTAAAATATTGTTTTCTTAGAAATATATTATGAAACTTACTGAGAATAATATCTCTGTGGCATTTATCTCCTGGGCTTGGTACTGATGGGAAGTGAGGCTTCCATAGGAAGATGTAATCAAATCAGGAAGATGAACCAGGCAGAAGTAGAAGTACCTTTGCCAGGAATGCGTCTAACTGTATATAGGATGTCGATCAGGATGTGTTTGGCTGCCAAAAGAAACATTTACTCAATTGGCTTAAATGATCAGGATATTTTATTTATTTATTTATTTATTTATTTATTTATTTATTTATTTATATTTATTTTTAGAGAGAGAGTGCATGCATGAGCAGGGAGTGGGGGTGGGAAGACAGAAGGGGATGGAGAGAAAGAGAATTCTAATAGGTTCCATACCTAGTGTGGAGCCTGACACAGAGCTAGATCTTACAACCCTGAGATCGTAGCCTGAGGTGAAATCAAGACTGGAAGGCTCAACTGACTGAGGCACCCAGGCACCATGATCAGGATATTTATTATGTAATATAATAGAAATTTAGATATAGGGTGCTAGCCCTGGGTTTGGTTTATTCAGCAGTTCAATGGCGTCGTCAATAATGGAAGATTTTGCATTTCTCTGCTCTGTTCTTATCAGCATAGGGGTCTTGCTACAGAGCTCAGCTGTAACACCTGGCACTTCATGTAGTAACATGAGCAGGACGAGGGCAGGGAGAGCAAAAACCTTTCCCAGAAGGCCTTGACTTTTCTTGCTTTCATGTCACTTTGGTAGAATTTCATCAGTGCACATTCCAAAATCAAGCCCTGCCAAAGGAGAATAATTTCTTTGATGGATTCACCCCTACAAATGTGGAACTCAGACGTCCTTGAAGGATACAAGTACCCAATATCTGAAGACTACTGGGGTTTTGTAGACAATGAATAGAAGAAGTAGGATGCCTGTAGGGAGAAAACTGTAGGTAACCTGTGACAGTAGCAAGATACAGTCAAAAGACATTTACATTTTACAGAATTGTAGAATATTCCAACAGTATGAGATGTATTATAGTCCTGATTTAAGAAGCTAGAATTATTGAAAGGTGGCCTTTCTTAGAATTCTATTTTCCTATACCTATGATATACTAAAGATATCAAGTAAAGTTCCCAGATTTTAACAAGGAACAAAGAGAAATTCTAAAGAGTGAAATCCCTCTTCAGATCTCTTTAGCCACCTGGGTTTTATACAATTGCATTTGACTCAGCCTTAGTGTTTGGTATGGGAGTTTTTTATTTGGCCTGGTTGAGTCCACCGCATGGTTTCATTTATTTGGTCTGTTCATTATTAGTTTGGTTTTGTAATCTACAAGTTCACATACAAAATATCCATTTTTTTCCATCAAATAAATAAATAAATAAATAAATAAATAAATAAAATTATCTTGAAATTTTATTAAGTTTTCTTGAAACTTCCAAAAATTTTGAGCTGCAACTAGCTGTCCACAGGGTAATTTGAGATCTCTCAAATCAGGAAGTACTCTGTTAAGGACAGACTCATCTTCAATATATTTGGTAATATTTCATAAAAGAAATAAATGTAAAATTCTACTTGATACAAATAATATTTGCTCCCTTTATTTTTACTACTCCCACCCCCTTGGCTCAGATTCAGATCTTCTCCTACCTGGATACTTCAGTAGCTTCCTAACTGGGCAACTCCCCTATCATGTTGTGCAGAAGGTAACCTTCTAAAGCACAAATATAATACTCTTTCTTTGTTTGCACCATCAGTGAGTCCCTGTTACTTACAAGATGGAGTCCATGGTGTTTGGTTGGATGCCCAAGACTTCTGAAACTTTGTTTCTATCTTCTTTTATAGCTTCAAAAGTTACTAATTCAGTAGAATTGGAAAGTACTTCAAGGGTTGCACTCACTGTAGACTCCAGGTGTGGGGTGTTGTTTGTGGCTCCCAAATACCTCATGTTCTTTCATGTTTCCAGATATTTGAGCATTCTGATGCTACAATTCAGATTATAGTTTTCCAGCTCTTCTGCTCAACAGGATCCTATTTATTCCTTAAGATGTAAAAGCTCTTTTCCCAGTGAAGACTTCATGGAATTCATCTCTCCTCCACCTTTACTCCAGATAGCCTGTGGATTATACTTTGTAACACTGACTTTGTGTTTCTAGTACACAATTTGGACCTGTCCATCACATGCATATTTAACCTAAGCTCATCCCCACTTGAGATGGGTCTTCACTGATTGGACCTACATACACCAGAGACATACTAGTTAGTGGACCTTCAACAGAAAATGGATGTATATGAAGAAGTAGTTCTTTTCTACAACATTTCTTTTTAATATTTTGTTTGTTTATTTGAGAAAGAGAGAGAATGAGAGAAAGAGAGAGAGCATGAGCAGGGAAAGTGGCAGAGGGAGAGGTAGAAGCAGACTCCCCACTGAGCAGGGAGACCCAAGGTGGGAATTGATCCCAAGACCCTGGGATCATCACCTGAGCAGAAGGCAGATGCTTAACTGACTAAACTACCCAGGTGCCCGCTGCAACATTTTAAAGACATTGCATAAATAAATCTGTTCAAGACAGATTTAGGTTCAAGCTGAGCATTGAGCATCTCTTGGGCGTTTTCACTCATACTATCTCAAAATAACAAATCTGTTAAGTTATATAGGTTTACTGAGGTTATAAACATTTGAGAGGTTTAATTTTTCCAAAAATTAATAGATCTTTGTAGTTCAATGGTGATATTTTAAAATTTCTATGACTCCATTCATTGGCGATTAGATAGTTATGTTAAAGGTTTTAGAGGTCTAGGCAACTTAATAGATTTTCTGTTTGGTTTATTCTTTGGTTCTCTAACATGAATAAAAACTATAATTACCAAAATAAAAAAAATACATGATAAAATATATTTATTATAGTTTAGGGATAATTTATAATGCCTTTTAAAAGGGTATTCCTAGCCCTTACGTAATTAAACTAGTGTGACATCTTCCCTTCTTTTCTCTGAGCTTATGGACAAAGCCCATTCTTCTTTGGCATCTTTCTAACCTACAGTATAAAGTTTTGCACTCAAAATATGAATACGATAAATATTTGCTAAATAAATAAGTGAAATTATAAATGTTAATGGTTTTTATTATTATAATATCTGGACATTGTCAAGATTTAAACACAGTTCAGGCTTACTCTACAACAAATTAGTCTGGATTTTTTCTAGTTATTATTATTTTTAAAATTTGAGTACAGTTGACTCACAATGTCACATTAGTTTCAGGTATACAACATACTGACTCAAAACTCTATATATTATGCTATGTTCCCCACCAGAGCAGCTGTCATCAGTCACCTTTCATTACTAGAATTTTTTTAAAGATTTTATTCATTTATTTGTGAGAGACACACAGAGAGACAGACAGAGACACAGGCAGAGGGAGAAGCAGCTCCATGGATGGTGCCCAATGTGGGACTTGATCCCGGGACTGCGGGATCATGCCCTGAGCCAAAGGCAGACGCTCAACCACTAAGCCAACCGGGTGTGTCCCACAGGAATATTTTTTTAAAAGGGGTATCAATAAGGAGCTTTTCTTGATTATAAGGAACACATCTATCAAAGGTGTGTTTGCAGTTACATCTATATTTCCACATGCAAGATGCAACAGATTGGCTGCATCAAATATTTTGATTCTTCCCATTTGGCCAAAATTACATTGAAAGCCAGTAAGAAATTCAAATTCTATTGTTTCACACAGCTTTTCAATATAGAGAAATCATGTTTCAGTATGTCAGTTGCTAGACCAAAGACCTTGCTTTTTCCCTGTTGCTGATTTTTTGACGATTTCACTGTTTCTCAGCATTTTCATCATGGTTTAGGACCATGATGAAAGGACCCAGCCGTTGATTCTGTTCCCTTTTGACATCCTTGACAAAATTCCTTGTTAATTTAGATGTGGGTACATGGCAAACAATGAGAAAGTGGCTCGAGAAGATCATGACTTCCCAGAAATCCCAGATCAGAATAGATGTATCATGGGTTCTGGTTCTTAAGTATCGGTGTGTGTGACACAGAGGAGTACCTTAGGTCTGGGCAGGGCCCTAGGAACCTGCATTCTTGACAAGTGCCAAGGTTCTGCTGATGTGAGTGGTCCCTGGACTCCACGTGAACATAGGCTGAGGTAGTTCAAGGAGGTAATTAAGCAAATGAAGCATAACTATTTGACTGTGCTGCAGTTGGGTGATTCTACTTTACACATATGTTTGGTGAGATAGTGCAGTGGTACACATTTGAGAATCAGAATGTCGAGTTCAAATCCCAGCTCAATTTCTTACCTGTATGTGCTCGCAAGAAAGTTACCTAACCTCTTTTTGCCCTGGTTTTTTCAACTGTTAAGTAGGGATAATAACAATTATTACCTCTCAGAATCTTGGTGGGATTAAATGTGTTAATACATGTAAAGCACTTGGAACACTCTCTGGCACACCGTAAATATCATATAAGTATTAGCTCTGACTGTTGGTTCCAAATCTTCAAAATGAACCTCTTCTCCTTCTATCCTGAGGTCACGCTACATTTTGTCAGCCTGCTTATAAAATGCTCCTATATGCCTAGGAATGGGAGTGTATTTAAAGACGCTGAAGACTTTTGCTCTCTCATGTTAATCCTCTCCATTAAAAGAACCAGAAGACTGCATTATGAATTTATAAATTCACTTAAGTAAAGACGGAGAGAGGGATCGATCCCAAAGGACATATTATCAAAATTGGGCTCCAGATGGAGAATTTATATCAATTGATGTAAGTTTAAATTTAGAGTTGTTTCATTCCAATGCTGAGGAGAAGAGGAAGGAAAATTTGGGCCTCGGCTAGTTAAATGAACATAAGGAATCGTCCTTATTTACAATAGTATTAGGTTATTCACAGAATTTGTCATTTATTTCCACCACCTTTCTAACTTCTCTCCTTACCTTATCTCTTTTAATGATTAGTTTTAAAAGTCTGGATTATGAGGCAACTCTGGTGGTTCTTAATGGGAAGAAAAGAAGATTCAGAGTGTGCAGAGATCAGAATTGTCATGGGAACAAACCTGTCTGAAGAGGAACAGGGTGGAAGATCCATGGGTACAGCTATTAAGTGTTCTGTATGTCTCAGTAATAAGCCCTCTGCCTCCTTTTTCCTGTATTCTTTCTTTCTTTCTCTCTTTCTTTCTTTCTTTCTTTCTTTCTTTCTTTCTTTCTTTCTTTCCTTCCTTCCTTCCTTCCTTCCTTCCTTCCTTCCTTCCTTCCTTCCTTCTTTCTTTCTTTCTTTCTTTCTTTCTTTCCTTTCTTTCTTTCTCTTTCTCTTTCTTTCTTTTTTATATATATAGAGAGAGTGCGAGGGAGAGTGGAGGGGAGGGGCAGAGGGAAAGAGAGAATCATAAACAGGATCAGGGCTCAGTGTGGAGCCTGACATGAGGCTCAATCTCACAACCCTGAGATCTCGACCTTAGCCAAAATCAAGAGTCAGATGCTGAACTGACTGAGCGACTCAGGCATCCCTCCTCTATTATTTCTGGCCATCACCTTCAAGTGGAACAATCATTCACTTTTCTTTTTTAACTAAATGAGAAAAAGATGCCTACAAGTCTCATAATCAGTATCAGTGAGTCCAGAGTGGATGAACAACTGAATTTAGTGAGAAATTTCTACACTGCAGGCTCTGTTTATTCTAACTTTGCTATTTCATCTTACTGTGGCTTCAGAGTTTCACCAAAGAAACACATGCCAGGCATAAAAATAACATGCTAAATAAGTAGCGATATATGATCTTTTCCGCAAAACAGAGGGAATGTAACCAGGGCCAAATGGCCTTAAATTAACTTATTTAAAAACAAAATTTGTCATTGGGTTATGGATTTTATTTCCTCCAATGATGCGCTGGTAAATGTTTAACAACCAGCTCTTTGGAAAGGTAGCTCTTTTGTGGTGTTGGTCAATGTCCATAGTTTTCCCACCATAGCCAATTTTGAGCTACCATGTGACACCCCCAAAAGCAGATTTGAGAAGAAAGGGACACATAGGCTCTTAGAGCCTGTTCACTTGTTTGAGCCAGCTCCTGCACACCTCTGCTTATATCCCAGAAAAGATTAGGGAGAGGCCAACCAAAGTCCTGACAACTAGCATTCAGAAAAAGATCAATGACTTGCTTAGGCAAACATGAGGGGTGGCATCCAAACTTGCAAGTTTGATCAACATGTGTGTCTGCCTAGCATTGGATAATCCAGCCAATACTCATGGATACACTAGTTTAAAGAAATGAATTAGGCAAGTGTTTAGACATTCCTCTACAAGTCAATCTGGGTATGTCAAAGGAAGCACTCAAAAACTGATTTTCTAAAGTATATTCTTTTTCTTTAAATTTTTAAGGTTATGTCACTTGATATAAACTTCTTTCAGAAGATTTAGCCTACAAGTCCAAATTCTTAGGTTTCTTATGTTTTGGAGGAATTCATTCTGCATTTCTTTTCCCTGATATTCTATCATCCTAACTGCAGTGTAAGGATGGGGTGATCTAGTACCTATCTCTAAGGGATGAAGTGAAGTCCAGAACACAAGATCATCAAGCCACTGTCAGAGGCTGTATATACACAGATCTAGCATGCAGGAATGTAAAAACACCGTATGTGTGAAGTATTAAAAAGAGAAGTTAGGGGAGCCTGGGTAGCTCAGTTGGTTAAGTGGCTGGCTCTTGATTTCTGCTCAGGTCACAATCTCAGGGTCCTGGAATCAAGCCCTGAGTCTGGCGCTATGCCTAGGAGGTAGTCTGCTTTGGGATTCTCTCTCTTTTTGCGCTCCCCCTGCCCTCTCTCTTTTTCAAATAAATACCTCAATCTTAAAAGAATAAAAGGAGAAATTAGAGCAACTGAGTGTGTAGTGGGTAGTCCAGATAGGGGACAGAGGGAAGGGTATGATGGACAGGGAAGGCTGCCTTGAACAAGTGATATTTGCACTGAGATCTGAAGGAGGTCAGAGGCCCATGCACTCAAAAGACTTTGATGTGAGGTGGAGTGCCAGGTTTTGGGCATAGGGGACAGCTCTTGCTGAGGCCCCCTGGTAGGAGGAAACATGGGGCATTTACGCCGAAAATGGAAGGCCAGGCTAAAACCTGGGAACCTGAGGGAGCCTCTTGCAGGATGAGATGGGAGTGAGTATGCAAGAGGGCAGCACCTAGGAGCTGAGATTTTGTCCTTGGATCCCTGGGTGGGGGCTGGGGAACAGTAGAATGAAAGATTGGATGAGGTCTCATTGCCAGGACAGAGAAAGAAATTCCCTGGGAATCTTCATGAGGGATGTAATAACATTTGGGGTCCAAGTGGTGCTGCTTTGGGGCCCCAAGGTGCCAAGGGTGACCTGGCACCAAGGAATGGAGATGCTCCTCATTTCTGGAAAGTCTGCAGAGTGACTAAGTTCCACACAGTCATGACTAAGAGGGTGACTCATCTCATGTTTGGTGAGATAGTGCAGTGGTACACATTTGAGAGTCAGAATGCTGTGAGACAGAGGGGAGGGGACCCAAGGAGGGGAACGCAAGAGAAGGAGGAGCCCCACTTTCTAAAGGCAGCAGTGTTGGCTTTGAGGTGGGGTGGGGAGTGGCTTTTGGGTAGTGGGCTACCATGCACAGTTGTGAAGTTCGTGGACCTGGCAAAGGAGCCCAGCTCCCAGGCAGTGACAGCCTTGACCCAGCCCCCTCTCAGTGCCTCAATTCCACATCATGGCAAGAGATTGCTCAGAGGTATTGTCTCCTGGACTTGTTCCCTAAGGCCTTAGGCCAGCTAGACCCTGCCCAGGAATAAGTTTGGAGAATATTGGATGAAGGGAGAAATTCCTGAGGCTCTATGTCAGCTGGGAGAGGTTTTGAACCTGCAGAACTGAAGTTACTATTACCTCATTTGTGCTTACAAATTAATGTGGGGACAGGGATTACTCAATTGTATCAGGTACGTGCTTATATACAAACTCACCCATGTATATGGGTAGGTGTCCATGTGTATACACATCTATGAATATTTAAATGGTGATGGTAGATCCTTCATGCCCTTTCTTTTCTCTAATTGCTAGTGCATAATTTCCTACCCACCTTCCCACAACCACCAGTACCTGTCTTGTCCAAAGTACTTAATTGCCTCGGGGAGGATTAAATTTATTCTAATGGAAATTAAAAAAAAAAAAAGAGGGACACAATATTGAGCTTCTAACATCAGACTAAGATTTTTAAAAAAGATTTTATGTATTTATTCATGAGAGACACAGAGAGAGAGAGAGGCAGAGACATAGGCAGAAGGAGAAGCAGGCTCCCTGTGTGGAGTCCAATGTGGGACTTGATCCCAGGACCCCAGGATCAGGACTGAGCCGAAGGCAGATGCTCAACCACTGAGGCACTCAGGTGTCCCCAGACTAGGATTTTGTTCCATTTGCAGAAAGTTAGCCTTTATGGGGAAAAAGAATTCTAAATTCCTTTAAATTCTTATTAACTTATTTGGAGTCAAGCTTGGAAGATAAGATCATCTATTTCTTCCAGAGAAAGGCCACAACTTCTTTCAAAAGGCTAGGCCTTGGGGCTTCACTTTCTGAAAGAAGGGATGATTTTGCAAGTCAGAAAAATGAAGAGGAAATTCACTCAGGTAGAGGATGCAAGGCAGGTGGGAGACAGAGAAGATATGTCAGGATTAGGTTTGATTCTGAGTGATAGGAAATCTGAACAGTGGTTGAAACAAGAGAGAAATGTATTTCCTCTGATGTGATTGTCTGGAGAAGGGCAGTTCAAGGATGGGCTGGCACTCCCCCATATAAGGCAGTCAGGTTCCTCCTCTTGTTTTACTCTACCATGATCCCCATTCTAAGGCTGTCTCATGGTCCAAGATAGTTGCTCTAGCTCTATCCAACTCATTCATATCCCAGTCAGAAAAAACAAAAAAGGATAAAGAAGGCCACACTCCCTAACTTTAAGGATACTTTCCCAAATTTAACCATTTCATTTATATCCCATTAGCCAGAACACGGTTGTTTATCCACCTAGATGTAAGGGAAAGAGGTAAATGTGAGTCTCATTCAGGGAAGTTATGTACAAAGCTAAAGTTCTGGTGAATCAGTACTGGGGGAAAGGAACAGGGTGAACTGATCTGGATGTGTGTTAGAAATGACCAGATAGTGGCAGCCCGGGTAGCTCAGTGGTTTAGCACTGCCTTCAGCCCAGGGCCTGATCCTGGAGTCCTGAGATTGAGTCCCATGTCAGGCTCCCGGTGCATGGAGCCTGCTTCTCCCTCTGCCTGTGTCTCTGCCTCTCTCTCTCTCTCTCTCTCATGAATAAATAAAATCTTAAAAAAAAGAGAAAGAAATGACCAGATATTTTTAGGGTTGTCCAGGGAAGGGAACCTTGCTTACTTCCTTGTCATAATCTGGGACATGTCATCTTGCTTAGAAAGGCCTTGTTGAGTACTGGAGCCACGTGATGGCAACTGGGTTTGATAGATGTACCTGAGCCTGCACTACTTCCATGCTCAGCCTGAAGCCTGTTGGGTCTCAGAATTTCCCACAATCCTCCATGAGAAGATGTATTTGGTAGAGCTGTGAGTTAGCAGAGGTCTAGAATCAGAATAAAGGCACAATGGTGCATGGGCCCTTTGAGACCAGAGGATTGACCCATGAAAAGATGTCTAGGCATGGGCTTGCCCTGCCCGTCCTCATCAGACTCCAGGTGTGCCCAGAGTCCCTGGTCTGCCATCTTCCCACTGTTTCAAAGACAGAGAGCCTCCTCATACACAGGCACCATCCCAAGAAGGAACAAGGAGAAGACAAGGAAACTCAAAAGATTTATCCGAGAGAAGAGCATTTATCTGAGAGAAGCTTAGTTACCAGAAATTAATGTTTTTCAAGTGGAGTTTGGCTCTCACCATGAAATTTGGTAAGGTCACTTTCATTCTCTTTCCATGTGACCCCGTGGGCTGTATTGGGGGTGGGGGTGGGGCAGGAGGTAAGAAACCTCCTCCTCCTCCTCCTTCTTCTTTTAAAGATTTCTTATTTATTCATTTGAGAGAGCAAGAGAGAGCATGGGCAGGGAGGAAGGGCAGAGGGAGAGGGAGAAGCAGACTCCCCATTGAACAAGGAGCCCAACATGGGGCTCAATCCCAGGATCCCTGGAATCATGACCTGAGCTGAAGGCAAATGTGTAACTGACTGAGCCACTCAGGTTCCCCAGGCTCTTGAAGAAAGCTTAGATGAATTATGGCAGATAAAGAAGCCAATTTTTTTCACCACACATCCAAGTATAGTGTGAGTGAATTTGCTATCCTGTTTGTGTACATAAAACCAAACTCATAATACCAAGTCATTTCCTTTTGTATTAGACCTCATAAGAGTGCAAAATGAATGATAATTCAAGTTCAAATTATTTGAGATTTTAGATTAATGTATCAGTGTGGAATTTAGCTGAGTATTAGCCTGAAGACTTGACTTTAGAGATATACCATTTATACAATGACTTGTTAGCAAGTGACAATTCTTTTAAAATTGGAACTAGGAAAGATAAAGTTGAATGGCCAAAAGAACAACCTCCCACAAATCAGATGCTTTCCAGTTATTCGAGCATGTGACATCCACACAGCTACTCTCAGAACTCCTTACGGAATATCAAATACAAATATGGACATGGGACATTAGACATTTCAGTGACACAAAAATTCCTTTCCATCAACCACACTGTTCAGATGCACTTCAGATATGGTGATTTCTGAAATAACCAAAAAAATTGGTTTGTTTGTTTATGCTTTCAGTGTTAAACCTAGACTTACTGATTCCAGACAGAGAGCGATTATGTGGGGGATATTGTATCACTATTGCCCCAATTGAGATAAAACCAGGGTGTGTGTGGTATGCAGGCACACACGCGAGTATGTGCATACACACAAGCCCAAACTCACAAACACACAAACCACCCATAAAGTACTAACATCATGAGGTGTATCAATGCATGCACGCCCCCACAAAACCAGTCCTAGTCCAACAACTGACTTAAGGTTTTCCCCAGGACAAAATGATAGTTTTTGCTCTTTGAACACTATGGCTAAAGAAAAAAAATCAGCTTGTTGTTTGAGCACAAAGTTGGGATCATGTTCTCCAGGTACTCGTGGAGTTTAGGCAGACGCGCTGACACCTTCTGCAATATTTCAATACTTGAATTGATTGACACTGAACTCTGATCACCAGGTAAGGAAAGTTACAAGGGAAGGTTCCTTTCCTCTGTTTGGTTCTCTTTGATTAAAAAAAATGTGGAGAAATTAAAAGATGTGGTTTTTCATTAGATAAGGATTTCTGTCCATTGCCTTTCTTTTTATGCTTGGCCTCACTAACTGGACTGGTGGCCTGGCGTGGCCTGCTGTTGACACAGATTGGCAGCACGGACCTTACACTGCTGTAAACACCTATAAAATGTGGCCTTCCTCACATGGTCAGTGATGAGGCCCTGACAGCATGACACCCGTCATCTGATAAGCCAGGGTCAGGAGTCACTCAATTGCTTTGCTTTTTCTTTGGATGTCAAAGAGCCAAAAGCTTTTAATGTTTTTAATAAGTAAATTACCCAAACATGCACAGTCTTTTGCACATATTAACTCATCAAAGGCCAAAGTGAACCAGGGAGGGCCCCTGGGAAGGTCAGGGGCTATTCACCTGGTGTATTGTAACCTTGAGACTGAATTTTGGTGAGAATCATCTAGGTATCTGAGATCGATTTTGGAGAGCTGCCATTGCTTAGTGACAGTGGGATCTTAGCAGGGACTCACAGGGCATCATTTTAAGTGAATGGTTGGACGCTTTTGCAATGTTGACAATGTCTGCAACCTAGGGAAGGAAGTAATCAGCAGGACTTTGATTATGGAAGAACATTTTTCTGACAGCAAAATGAATTTTAGTATTAGAATTAGCATTTCAGGTCATCCTCTTGTGTATATACCATGTCTGTTTTTATAATGTCTTAGAGCTAGAGGCAACCAGGTTTTCTTGGTGTCACTATTTGGGATTCAGTGAATGTGAGATCAGGTGGCTAGGCAAAAGGACAATAAATGATAACAAGAGTTCCTCCCAATAGTCACCATGTGGAAGATAGCTCACCCAATGAGTCATAAACTCATGAACAGAAGTGCCTGGGTAATTGATACTGATAAATCTTTATTCTCTTCCAGATCTCTTTTATATCACCGAGGATAAGATGTGGGATGACACGCAAAACAACCATTTTAACACCTTGGACAAAACACTATGGGTGAAAAAAGAGAGGGGTGCTTCTTGGACATAGTGGATGTTCCTCAGTTAACTTCCTCTGGTTTCTTCTTGTGTTTCAATGAACACTCAGGAGTAGATGGGAAAGAATCAGCTGGGACATTTTTAGAGCTTTTGGTAATAGCTATTTACCACTGGAAAATTCTCACTTACATAGGCCACTTCAAGTATGTAATCCTGTCAGATTTTGAAGCAAATAAAGGTATTTTTCTTGGCATTTCTGCCATGGGTCTCATCATCCTGTCAGATTTTGAAGCAAATAAAGGTATTTTTCTTGGCATTTCTGCCATGGGTCTCATCATACTTTTAATTCCAAATTTAGTGTTGCAGGTAGTCACAATGTTGGAAAGGACTCAGTCCACACAACTCAAAAGCCACTTTTTCCTTTCTGATCACAGATTCCAATCCAACAATTAATCTGTGGATACCTCTAAGTTGAGACTTGCAGAGATTTCTCAAAAAAATAAATAAATAAATAAAAAAGACCAGGAGGTCATAAGAAAATGTTGAGTGTTACCAACACAAGCAAGCTCAGGAAGGAGGCAAGTAGTTCCAAATGAATTGAATATTTGGCCCCTTTTTTTCATCCACACTGTTTAATTCCATTCTGGGCCAAAACATTTTGTAGCAGGCAAAAACAAAGTTGATTTTTAATTTATCCAGCACTGAGGGTGAGGGGATATCTTGTTACCCATAAGAGATGTAAATTTTTATTCCTTATCTAATCTTTAACTTTCTGCCTTTAACAGAACAGTGAAGTAGTGATGGCCCAATATCTAGCACCAATTTCCTCTTGAAACTGTGGTTTCCCTTCTCACTTCCAAAACCTTCTCCCCTCTTATCCCAACTCCAAACAATCCAGAATTTTTTGGACTCCAGAGCCTGTCTCCACTCAACCTCCATATGAGCTTGAATATAAACTCCCTTGGATATACATTGTGGAAGAAGGGTGTAGTTTCCATGTTTTACATCATATTTTTGTTTCTCTATCACCAAATTGTGATTTGACCTGATTCAGAGATTCATTTTTTTAACCTATCCTTTAGGAGGTTAGTTTATAAAATTTTTTCCAGCTTCATTGAGATATTATTGACGTATAACATATGTAAGTTTAAAGTATGTAATGTGGTGATTTGATACATATATATTGCAAAATGATCACCACAATAGGGTTAATTAGCACCCCCATCCTCTCACATAATTATGATTTGTATGTGGGGGTGGGTGTGTATGTGTGGTGATAACATTGAAGATATACTCTCTTAACAACTTCCAAGTATATAACACAATATGGTTAATTATAGTCACCACCCCAGAACTTATCCATTTAATAGCTGGTTGTTTGTAACTTTTGACTAACATCTCCCTATATTTTTCAACACCATGGGTCCTGGAAACTAACCATTCCACAGAGATTCATTTTCACAAATAATTTAACCAACTAAAGGCATAGTAGACTCATGGAAATTGGGTATAATCATGAGATGGGGCAACAAAGCTGGGGTTTGATCTGGAGTTTCCTAAACCATGTGATCTTCCAGAATTGACCTTGTATAAATCATACTGAGAAGATATGTCACTGAACTTTTTTTTCCTCCCAGACTTACACATCAAACATATTTCCCCCACAGGACTATCTAGTATCATCTAAGTGGATAATTAACATTCAAGGTGCTAAGACCATGTCCACATGATGAAAAGTGTTTTGGAAAAGAATAAATGAGTGCATTACTAATGAAAGATTTTTTTCCTTTACAAAAAGTCACTGAATTATGCTATCCAGACAGCCCACTGTCCGATAACGCATTGATAAATGAAGGGATAGACAATCACATTAAGAACGTCAGAACATCATTTGCAATTCTCAAAGCTGGTATTCAGAATCAACAAACTATGAACTTTCTCTCAAAATTAGAGGTAATAATCCACCCAACTGAGTGTCAGTGATGTGCTCAATTGGAGACAGAAAAATGAGAGACCTCCTTTCTGCTCACAAGAGCCTTTATTGTAAAGAAATGTTTTTCAAAGTATTTTGGCTGAGACCAACATTAAGAAATATATTTTATATTGCAGCATACACCTGGGGATGCATGAATGCATGTATGGAACAAACAAAAATGGCCAATGTAATGGTTCCTTGAACACACACAGATAGTTTCTATAATATTCTCTTTGCTTTAAAACTAAATGCTATTTGTGAACCACAGAAATGATATCTTTAACAAGAGACTGTGACCCACTGTTTGCAAAAGAGTCCTTCAGTAATTGCAGTCCATCTCCATTTGTGATGAATGGAGCCGATAGAGTATGAACTTCTTCAAAACATTTGGATTCATAAGCTTGGTGGACCACACACTACACTAAGGATACAGTGTGATGGGGGTGCAATAAAAGTTTGATGAAATAATTTATAGGGCATAGTAGAAAAGAAAAGGTATTGTAGATACCCCCAGCAGACTTGCCAAACAATTAGAGGAGGAGTCACTGAGTTGGGGCCAAGATTTTAGGCTGATTGCTAAGGAAAATGGCATATGAGTGCTAAATATTTTCTATAAAAAAGAATGAGATATTGCAGAAAGTTCAAAACCTTTTGCAACAAGTGGATCTGGATTTGAATCCCAGATTCTTCATTTTGTAAATGTGGGCATCTTCCCCAACTCATCTGGACCCTAGCTTTCTGGACATCAGAAATGTTGGGGTGATGCTATCAGATTAACCAGGTTATGATGAGAATTTCTTATAGTGTGTATAATGAATGTTATGGTGCTTAATATGTAGTAAGGGCTCTATAAATAAATAATAATATTATTTTGCATGTCAGATGTTGGGTAAGTTTACAGGCAGCATTTCCTTTTGCTCAACATCTGGCTTTAGCATTCTATCATGCTAATGGATCTGTCCTTTCAAATATCTCATCAGGCCCTGCCATACCTCTCTGTTCAAATTGTTAACTAGCAGATAATCAGGATGATTCCATCTCTGTAACTGGTGAGAAATCAAGGGAGGCCAGTGGAAATGGTAGTTAAACACAAGGCACAGGGGCACCTGGATGGCTCAGTAGGTTAAACCTCTGACTCTTGATTTCGGCTCAAGTCATGAGCTCAAGATCATGAGATCAAGCTCTGTGTCAGGCTCCACATTCAGTGGGGAATCTGCTTGAAATTCTTTGCCTCTCCCTCTCCCTCTGCCCCTTCAGTTCATGCTCTCTCTCTCTCAAATAAATAAATAAATAATAGATAAATAAAATCATAAAAACACAGCACAAATAGGAGACACTGCCTTGGGTTGTGCTGACTATGACAGGAAGCTATTCAACTCAAGGTCTGCATAAAGCTCTAAGTTGTCATTAATATTACTTTTAAAATACATGTTTTGGGAGCCATGTGTTCAGGAAAATTGGAGAAAACAATCTAGACTGCATGAAGTGCCAAGTTCTGAAATGCAGGGAAGTGACCCATGCCTGGTTGCATGGGCCCAGTGGGAAATTCAAAGAAAATTCTAGAAGGTTGGCTGTTTTGGTGCTTTGATTAGTGCTAGGTCATCAAAGTCTCCAAACTGGACATTATCCACTAAAGCTTGATTTCATTCTCCTCTCCTTCCCTTCCTTCCCGGTTACCTACTTTCCTTTATTCATGTAATTGGAAAATGCATAATATCAGCAACTATAAACAACATACTACATACTCAGCTGTATTTTCATATATGTATCTAACTGGGTGGCCTCTTAATGAAAATTAAAGATTCAAGATTGTCATTAGAGAATTCTTAATAAGATGGCTCTGTAGGGGCTTCTGGATGGCTTAGTCCATTAAGCATCTGACTCTTGATTTTGGCTCACGTAATGATTTCAAGGTCGTGAGATGGAGACTTGAGCTCAGCAGGGAGTCAGCTTGAGATTTTTCTCTCTCCCTCTCCCTTCTGCATGCTCTACAGAGCTCCATGATTTTGGATAAAATGCCAAGTCAAGCCTGAGGATGGTTTGCCATGGAAATGGACCATTAAGATACAGGGTAATGGGACTCCTGGATGGCTCAATCGGTTAAGCATCCTAGTCTTGATTTTGGCTCAGGTAATGATCTCAGTCAGAGTCATGAGATTGAGCCCTGTGTTGAGCTCTGAGCTCAGTGTGGAGCCTGCTTAAGATTCTCTCTCTCTCTCTTTCTCTAAGAAAAAAAGGAAAAGACACAGGGGATTAAAACAAGATTTATCTTTCATATATCTGTAACTATCCTTCCTAAAACTAATAAGGAAATCCAGGGAGCTTACATAATTCCTGTGAGTTTCCACAGCAAATGAGCTTATGCCTACAAAATGTTTTATAATCCATAAAACTGTAGGTATGGACATTGGACATTATTATTATTGTTGTGGTTGTCACCACTATTCCTGTTTTGTGAGCAGTGATAATCCTAAGAAAATCAGAGGAGGGCTCTGTGCTAGGTTCAGGTTGGAGAGTAAAGAAAATATCTGCATGGCTACAGTTCACTTCATGGTGGGTTTCAGGCAGTTAAAGCTTCATGTACCCCAGCTCAGGGGGTGCTGAGTTAGGAATCAGAATCCTTCCTAGTGTTCTATCTCAGATCAGGGCTTGTCCTTGAGGCCCAGCTCTGACCCTCAGAGCCCTATCCTTGGCTTAGAGGGCTCATCTCTGATGACACCATCCTACGAAAGCCCTTTCTTCTCACTGTTCCTTCTACATCCATTGCTCTGCACAGTTTGGTGACATTCCTACCAGGGACAAGGAGGCCACTCTCTTGAATGCTTATTGGAAACAAAGGACAAAAAGGTAGGAGAGAAGCTTCCTTATTTCTTGCTGCCCAAGACAACTCCCTGAACACCCCTTACACATGCTGGCAAAGCTTTGATCTTTCCCCACCGGAGCAATGATAGTCTCCAAGGATATATGGGTTATTGGTCTTGGAACAGAACAATAGTGGGTCATGGTCTTTACAGGAAAATGCATTCTGAGATCAAAGCCATCAACTTAGTAACACATATTTAGGGCTTAATTCTATTCACAAGTTAAAATTACCTTTCCCATGTGTGGTAGTATAACTTCACAGGCAGAAATTCTGATATCCCATTCAAAGAATGCAGGAAGCAAGGAGGAAAACACTCTGGGAGCAATAGCATTTTTTTTTAAGTTCGATTTGCCAGCATATAAGTATAACACCCAGTGCTCATCCCATCAAGTGACACAATATCTTTTTAGTGACTAGAAAGAGAAGCTACACACGATGGAAGGACAACATACAGTGAATTCTACGAAATGTATGGGGGAGTTTCTCACTCCTGAGAAATAACACACCCACATAAAGACTCTTGTTGTAATGTTTTCTTTGGTTTAGCCAAAAAAAATTTAGACTTTTATGCAATCATGTGCTAAGAAATGTACCTCATTAAAGATACAAAACTAATATGCACGGCTTTATTCTTGTTACATAGCCATACATAATCAGTGAAGAGTTATTACAAAAATAAAGTGAATAGAAAGAAAAATATGAACTAAAGAAATATAATGCTAACAGCCATCTAACAGTGATCTCTTCTGATATTCTGATATTTTAGAGAATGTGTATAAATATACTATGAATATATTTTTAAAAAAATATTGTATTTGTATTGAAATAGGTAATCTGCTTTTTTATTTAAATATAACCGAGATATCTTTCCATGTTATCTATGTTGTAATAATTAAAGTGAATATGGTTAGTATTTCATTTATGGCTGACTGTATTTTATTCAACTACCCCTCCATCTTGGCATTTAGGTTATTGTTAAATTTTCATGACTTTATGTTCTTCTAATCTGATTGTCGTACAAAGGCATATTTATTTATTTTGGATGAGCAATTTATCAGATATTTACATTATCCTGAATAGGATATTGAAGAGATGCACACACTCTCATGTTTAGTGCAATATTATTCACAACAGGCAACATATGGAGACAGACTTAGTGCCCCTGATGGAAGAATGGATGTGGTAGACACACACCATGGAATGTTACTCAGCCATGAGAAAGAAAGAAAGCCTGCCATTTGCAATGACATCGTTGGCCTTTGAGGACTTTGTGCTAAGGGAGATACAGTAGATAGGAAAAGACAAATACTGTATCATATCACTTAGGTGAGGAATCTAAAAAAAGCCAAATTCGGGGGCTTGTGGGTGGCTCAGCCGTTGAGAGTCTGCCTTAGACTGGGGTCGAGATCCCAGGGTCCTGGAATCAAGTCCCGCATTGGGCTCCCCACCGGTAGCCTCCTTCTCCCTCTGCCTGTGTCTCTGCCTCTCTCTCTGTGTCTCTCATGAATAAATAAAATCTTTAAAAAAAGGGCAAGAGTACAAATTTGGAATGCCTAGTAAATAAGTCTTAGAGATCTAATGCACAGTATAGTGAATATACAATGCTATATTATAATCATCAAACTTGCTAAGAGACTAGAACTTAATTATTCCAACCACTAAGAAGAAATTATGTAATGCAATAGAGGGGCTAATTATCGCTACAATGGAAATCATATTAAAATATGTAAATGTATCAAATTAACATGTTGTACACCTTAAATTTACACAATGTTATATGTCAAATATATAGTTCAATAAAAACCCCACAGGTATTAACAGGGAAAAAAATCTTTTGAGCAAGCGATGTTGGTTTTCTAAGTCTAACGGCTTGACCATGTTGCCTGAACAATTCAGATAATAAGATACCGGAACACTTGATTATTTCCGTCAATTGGAAGAAACAACTGGTCAATTCAGTACATGATGTTATCCCCCCCCCCTTAAATGGGAAGACATATCAAATTCTTAGGATAGCTTACAATCTCATCCTGCCTTATGTGAGGCAGAAAGTGCTAAGTGACAGAAGACACAGGTCAGCCACAGGCTTTCATTTCTCAGATGTCATACAAGAAAGAATTCCTTGTATCAGTTTTCTCTGTTGAATCTGTAGTTCTTAGTTAATTTCTCAATTAAGTCCAGATAGGGGCTAAACTAATTGGCCCTTTTAATATCTTTGGTGATGACTTATTTATATGCAATGTTAGTAAAGAGAAAGCAATACAATGTTGCCTATTGTAGATGAGCAATAAAAATTTGGTGGATGGAGTTGAGGGCTCCAGGGTCTTTATGGAATCATTCCTCAGCCAGAGCAAACTCATGAGGCTCTACATGAGAACTCCTGGTCACTACAGTTAAATTAACATCCAAACATGCTGAATTCTTCACTCTTCACTCCCCAGCCATCTATGCCATCATTTTCAAGCCAGATTTCTAGGATTAAAAAAAAATGGTGAATGGAGATTAGGAAACTGGAAGAGACAGAATTTATAATCCAAAACTGTGAGTGAATGCTGGTAGATGCTCCAATGGACAGTTTTACATAGACCCTCTCTGATTAGATATGAATCTATACATAGCACAGACCTGTTTGTATTCACATGGGGGGGAGGGGTGGAAAGCAGGCATAGCACCAGCTGTTTACTTTGTGGCTGTCATTATTTTCATATTAGCACCTGTTGAATTAGAAATATTAACACCAGTTGATTTTGCCTGTGCATCTATTTAGTGAAGTGTTCTTAAATGTGAATGTGGTAGGCTAAAGAGCCTTATTAATGATCATGATATATAAAGAAATCACAAAAAGTTGTCCTTGCTAAAAGTTCTAATAAATGAAAGAAACAGGCTGGTGGATGCTTAAAAAGACTTCACCGAACCACTTCAGGATGAGTGCTTCCGAAAGTTCTAATGACACCAAGCAGCATTTTCTTATCACATTCTGACTTCTGAAACCAGTGTAGCTGATTTTGAGTTTTAGTACTGGGTGTAACTTCATGGCCACAGACTAAGTGAAGGCATTTCATTTAAAAGTGTCTTTATCCTGAAAAAAAAATGCAAAATAATACAGAGACCTTAGTTTGCTTTTTCCTCTATTTTTTTTTTTTTGCTTTGATTAGAATTTCCATGGGGGGGTTATTAGTTACTGAAATTTGTATTTAAGATTTAGGAAAAGTTCTGCATATGACTTGTGTTTCTACTGCTAGGTTTATGATTATTTACAATGTTAAAAAACAAACAAACACCCAGGGGCACCTGGGTGGTTCAGTGGGTTAAGTATCTGACTCTTGATTTTAGCTCAGGTTATGATCTCAGGGTCACAAGGTAGAGCCTCGAGCTCACCAGAGAGTCAGCTTGAGACTCTCTCTCTCCCTCTGCTCACTCTTTCTCTCTGGAGTAAATTTTTAAAAATCTTTAAAAAATTAGAATATCATCAGACATAGGTAACTATTGAATAAAGAATGTGGAAACAAGTTCATATCTTTCCTAAATCTCTTCCCTCAATTTCTGCTTCCCCATTAACAATGTTAATATGACACTTTAAATCAAAATGCTTCAGGCATCTCTAAGTTAGATATTAAGGTGAGATGCAAAAAAGACACTCCCTCTTCAGATAAATGTTTTCCCTCCTCCCATCCAGGTGCTATGAGAGATTTTGGTACTATGTTAATTTTAAAGATACATAAAGTACAATAGCTGCAACATTCTTTTGATACTCCAAATAGTTTTTTTTTTTTTTTGAGGTTGTGTGTAAAATGCTTCCAAATAATTATGAAGACTTTCCCTGTTACAGGATGAGGGATTAAACCCTGTTTTTCACCCATCTTTGGGTATTTAGCTTCACACCACATTTTGAATTTTCCCAGTTTCAGCTTCCTTGAGCAAAACATCTTAGCAGCATCCAGAGAGCTGTCCAGCATGATGCATCCAAACGACGCGGAGAGTTCCTTAATACGTAGGTTGTTGGACCCACCCCCAGAGTTTCTGATTCAGCTGTTTTGGGCTGGGCTGAGAATCTTCCTTCCTTCCTTCCTTCCTTCCTTCCTTCCTTCCTTCCTTCCTTCCTTCCTTCCTTCCTTCCTTCCTTCCTCTTTTTTTAGATTTAAGATTTTATTTATTTATTCATGAGACACACACACACACAGAGGCAGAGACAGGCAGAGGGAGAAGCAGCCTCCCCAGGGTACCTGAATTGGGACTCAATCCCAGGATCCTGGGATCACGACCTGAGACGAAGGCAGATGTTCAACCACTGAACCACCCAGGCATCTGGAGAATCTACATTTCTGATCAGACCTCAGGTGGTCCTGAAGGTGACAATCCTGGGACCACACTTTGAGCATCACCACTTTGAGGAGATTCAGATGTTTCCTCTTAGATGCTATATTTTTCAAATACATGTGCAACAAACAACCTTAGACTTTTAAGATTAAGCTGGTAGAGCAGAAAGAAGTGCCTGCTGCCCACTATGGAAACCATTTTTTTATAAAGTTACAAATTCCTCATCTCTATCCCTCCAAGTGATTTATTTTATTGATATCCAGCCATTCCCTTGAATTCCTCACTTGGGAAGATGCTACATAATAATAGAAGCATCATCAAACAGCAGGGGAGGTTCTGTTTAAGATATGTGGTGCAGGAATGTAATTAATAATTTGCTGAATGTGGGGCATCTGGATGGCACAGTTGGTTACAAGTGCAGCTCCTGATTTTGGCTCAGGTCACAGTCTCAGGGTCACGAGATCGAGTCCTGTCCTCAGCATGGAGTCTGCTTGAGATTCTCTCTTCCTCTGCCTCTCCTACTTATGTCCCCACCCCCATAACCAATAAATCAATCTTAAAAAAAATAATTTGCTGAATCAAAACAGAAATCAGTTATATCCTTTCAAATGGATATATTCTGCTATATGCCACCATTTCTTTTCTTTTTTTATACCACCGTTTTTATTATTCTCACCACGGATGCATTTTGAGAAGAACATTAGGAGGGAAACTGCTTCTTCATGTTTTCCTCTCTCTTAGCCACCACATCGTATTTCACTTTTCTCTAAGATCTCTGTGGGCGAAGGGGTTTTCCTAGGCCACTGAGCTCGTAAGTGATGGTATAAGAAAGCATCAAGGCTGCAAAGGATTGGGGTGGTCTTCACTGAATGGAGATGTCACCCGCTGTGTGAAGGCAAACAAAAGGTTACATGTAAGGAGCAGCTGTCTGCTCAATGCAGGCCTGGTGGGTAATGAGAAGGAATCAGCTGGCTGGGCTGCAAGAACTCCCCAAGGACCAGCTGTCCATTGGCCCTGCAATCAAGAACTTTGAACATTTGTGGAATGTCACCTTACCCAGGGAGCCAATGTACCTATTGGCCACTGTCTTTCTACACTCAGACCCAGACAGGATACCAGAGCAGAGACTATAGGTGGTGGTAGTCATCCTAAGACCACCTGGGTGTCTGTCCCTCATTCCCTCCTTCCTCCTTGTGTTACTACCATTCTTGTGCAGGATCTAATGGTTTCTTCCTGTGCCTCACTGCATCTTAAAGCTGAGGCTACTAACTCCAAACCCGGACTGCTTGCTCTTCCATGGGAGCTTGGTAAACAGTCTAGACTGACTCATTAGAACTCAGGTACCCTTAACCTCATCCTAGTGACACAGGGGGCAACCTAATTAGTATTTGTAGAATGAATGAATATTGTCT
Organism: Canis aureus; assembly: GCF_053574225.1. Lineage (NCBI taxonomy): Eukaryota > Metazoa > Chordata > Mammalia > Carnivora > Canidae > Canis > Canis aureus. The sequence continues at coordinate 45,175,702 of NC_135612.1, forward strand.
AGAAGACAGAAGCAGGTCACTGGTTGACATCCGATATTCAAAAAATTGTGCCTGCCCTTGGGTGGATAGTTTGCTGTGTATTGGTAGTGTGTTGGTGAAGGAAACAGAGCCATTCCCTACCTTTAAAAGAGTTTAGTAGGGAGTACAGACACTTAAACAAGTGATGACCATGCATGTGATGGTATGAGATCTGGCAGATGAAAAGCTCTTACCACCTCTAGGTTCTATCTTCAACAGAATCATAGGATATCGCGGAGCCCTCATATCCAATCCAGCTGATATTGCAATCTGGATGTTTCTCTTCAAGGCCAAGCGTTAACTAAGAATTCATTGTCTCTCTGTCTTTTGCACTGCCTTGCTCTCTTCCTGATCTTATTTGGTCATGGGTATAGGATAGGGGCTTCCCCGGCTCCTGGTGTAATTTCGATTCTAAGTAGTGACACCAGCATCAGTGAATAGCTATAGCAGCTGTGTAGAACTCTCTATAAATTAAAGCTGTAACTCCAAATGTGGAAAGCCAAGGAAACACAGCAGGCCTTCCCTTTCAAATGCCTACCCGTCATCCTGCTGAAGAAATTTGGATTTGCAGCCTCCCTTCAGTCTTCTGGAATAGAAGGTGTGAGAGAGACTGAGTGATCTAGGGTCCAATTAAAATTGTCCCTAAATGGAGGTGAGAATTTCAAAGGCCAATAAATGTTGTCGAGTGCAAAAACACTGCAGGGTCTGGATATTCAAGTAATAGTTCTTTTCCTCAGTTTTGGAAAGAAAGTTGTCCATCTAAAAAAAGCAGTGTTGAAGAACATGCTAATTAATCTAGCCAAGTGTGGCAAAGGGGAAATGTTGTAGAGCATTTTTTTTCCTAAGTAAAATCCCACTCTTTGGAATTGGCTGAGTTAAAGAAAAAATCTGGGGGCACTTTTTGGCATTAATAAGAAGTTTGGCCCTTAATGTAAGGTTAATTTACTTGGATGAAATCATAGCTATTCAACTTCCTATCACTCTTTCCAGAAAACCCTGTAGCCTGGGATCCTCCAGGCAGAGCTCATTTACATTTTTTTATCTCCCTATAGTCAATTCTGAAATTCCAGTGGTCATGTTCAGACATAACTTACCAGAAGAGTTATTTCATTCAAAAACATCTTAATTTTCAATGACATTTTGAATCTCCAAATCTATGCTACGGAGACCTCTTTATTTTGACATGTTCATTCTGGTTGAGTACATTTAATGTTTATGAAACTAAATTGAAAGCTAAAGACTATGTGCCTCTTCCTCCGTCCCCACCACCTTTTGGGTTCCTCTGTCTGAGCTTGGAGGGCTCCTTCTTCCATTTCCCTCTCTGATATACAGCCTTCCAATTTCTATTTTTTGGCATTTGTAAGCTACCAAGAAAATGTGCCTTCTGTCAACCCTGAGTTGGAAATGACATTTTTGAGAACTTTGGGAAGATTGGCAAGGATCCCACCAAGGTGCATACCAAAGAAAGGTGATATAACTACAAAATATTTCCCTTGGAGGCTGAGTTGTATGGTGGAAAGAACCCCACTTGGGGAATAGACAGACCTGTGTGTAGATCCTGGCTCTGCCTCTTTTTCATCGTGTGATTAACCTCTGTACTGAAAAGAGGGGATTATATGGTCTTTCTTGCTGTGTGAAGATTAGTCTGTGAAAGGCTTAGCACAGTGCTTGGCCCATTGTAAAAGGTGGATAAATGGAAGCAATTATCATTACCATTCTCTGTTGGCAAACTTGTCTACGATACATTTGACCTGATTCACCTGGGGTTATTCTAATTTTTCTGTTGAGAAATGAGGTGCCCCATACAGATCCACCCTTTAAGTAAGTGCTTGCACAATGCTGACTGGTTCATGGTACTGGGTCATTGGGTAAAATGTACTTTCCACTTGGAAAGTCAAATGCCACTCAGAATTCTAAATAGTGGAGGGGAAAAATAATGACATAGAAAGTAAGAGCTTGCCGGTAACAAAATACTTCAAAGAAATAAAGGTTAGATCCAAAAATCAAAGATGCATTCTTTTGTTCAGTCAATATTTAATTGCTTAACTTGTGCTGGACCCTGTAGGGGATATATAGAGAAAGGATTTATTTTTTTTAACTTTTTAAAGATTTTATTTATTTATTCATAAGAGACACAGAGAGGCAGAGACATAGGCAGAGGGAGAAGCAGGCGCCCCACTGGGAGCCCGATGCAGGACTCAATCCCAGGATACTGGGATCATGACCTGAGCCGAAGGCAGATGCTCAACCACTGAGCCACCCAGGTGCCCCAGAGAGTGTATTTAAAAGTTACAGTCACAACTAATAATTTCTTTTTCCTTCTATAGAATTGAACTCACTCAACTTAGGAACTGACATTGCTTCTTAGTAGCTAGAAGGTAGGTGTGATGGTTTAATTTTCAATCCAGTTTAATGTCCTAAATCTAACTTAGTCACTTCTGCTTTATTCCGGCATCTCTAATTCAACTCAGCCTATGGGGAAGGAGCCCTTGGGACATACTGTTTGCATTCATGGGAAGGGACTCTAGTTCTCACAGGCACACCTGAATTTGGCTCCACCTGATCTTAGAGGAAAGGCCTCTGCCTTTACTGGCCATGTTGCAGAAGTGTCTCTGGGTGAGGTATATGTAAGTCTCTTCCAGCATTGCTCATGCACAGCGGGATCCTATCCCTGCTGCCCCTGAGATCTGGGTGTGAGCTTACTAAATCCCCATCTTGGAAGGTCAAGGTATTATTTTCAGTTTGGTATGTAGAAGATAGTTGATCCCACTAATGGAAGTGAAGAGGGATTCTAATGGATTTGAGATGCCCATTGGATAACTGGGCGAGATGCCTGCCAGCCTTCCGAAATGTGGGCCTGAGGTTCTAGAGAAAAACTAGGTATAGGAAATGGACATTGGGGAAGTCATCTGTTCAGTGGCAGGACCTGAAGCCATGAGGTCAAGAAAGGTAACCAGTGAAGTGTCAGCAGCTAGGTGGTTGGGTTGATGATCTGCCAAGCTCCATCGGGAAGGGGCTTGCCTCCCACCTGCAGATTCAGCCTCCACAGACTCTGGATTGCATCTCATCAGGAAGAATGGAAGTGATTTCCCCTGCCAGTACATTGTGCAACCCCCTGTTCTTGCTGGGGTGGCATACTGTTCTATACTGGGGTTCCAGTAATCCATTCTCATTCTCACCTGATGTTGTTCTTCATGGGGAGTAGACACCTAAGTGCCCACGGTGACTGAGAACATGGTATCTATGCTACCTGGGAGCAAATACTATTCTAGTATCTAACGAGACTTCTGAGTCTATCATACATGAAACCGTATTCAAGCTCATATCAGACAAGATGGTAGAGGGGAAGCAAAATGTAAATTTGAGAAGGTTCAAAAACATGGAAGCTGACGTGTAGTTGAGAGGTGAGGAGGAGTTGAAAAGTGAGCTCTGCGGTGGTGGTCCTTCATATGCTTTCTGGGTCTCATGGCCTAGATGCATTTGATTCAGAGATTCTTGCTTAAATCCTGGCCTAATTCCTAATCCTATTGCCTAATTCCTTGAACTCCTCCATGTCTGAGTTTTCCTACAGGGGGGCTAGGATCAAAGGTTTGTGATACCTATCGTGATTTTCTGAATTTTAATTTTTGGATTTTTCTGACAATTGCTACCTGCCAGTTTAGATCCTGATCTTAATCTGTTCTCTATGCCCTCACAGCCCCCACTAATGGCTGCTTGGTTCCATCTGTTGGATTCGCATTGACAGTGCCTTGCCTAGGACTAATCTCTGTTTCTGGGACTTCCTTTGGAATGACTTTCCTAGCACTGTGGGTATCTCTGGTCTTCTGGTGTTTGTTATATGATTTTAGACATAATCTTCTGCCCAAAACCTGGGCACTTATCGGCCCAGGGCACCAATCTTCACTGAGAACTACTATGTGTGCCCATTATCTTTCAAACAGCTTTCAGTATAGATGTATAGTTCTTATTTTGCAGGGCACAAAAAAAAAAAAGCATGTTGGGATTCAGAAGCTTGCCCAAGGTCACACAGCTAGGAAGTGGTAGGCCTAGGATTAATTGTCATATTGGATTGGTTCCAAAGCTCATCCACTCTTCACAACTATAGGTGGCTTCCAAAGAGGTGTGGGGAAGTTAGAAGGGTGAACAAGACAGTGTCCAAGAAGAGCAGGCCAGGAGTTTCAGATCTTTATGGTACCTCAGAGGAATGGGCTTGCTAATGACTGGAATGGAGAGGAAGGTCACAAATGTGAAGGAAGTGGGGGGAGATTCCACTCCAGGTTTCAGAGGAGGTATCAGCGTTAACACTTATCACAATGAACAAATTATGCTTGTCAGGATTTATTTATTTTTTTAAGATTTTATTTATTTATTCATGAGAAACAGAGAGAGAGAGAGAGAGAGAGAGAGGAGAGAGAGAGAAAGGGAGGGAGGGAGAGACACAGGCAGAGGGAGAAGCAGGCTCCATGCAGGGAGCCCAACGTGGGACTCAATCCTCGGTCTCCAGGATCACACCCTGGGCAGAAAACGGCGCTAAACCGCTGAGCCACCTGAGCTGCCCTAGGATTTAAAATCAAGATGAAATACACTATGTCGGGGCACCTGGGTGGCTCAGTGGTTGAGTGTCTGTCTGCCTTAAGCTCAGGTCATGATTCCAGGATCCTGGAATCCCATATCAAGCTCCCCTGCAGGAAGTCTGCTTCTCTCTCTGCCTATGTCTCTGTTTCTCTCTCTGTGTCTCTCATGAATAAATAAATGAAATCTTAAAAAAAAAGAAATGTACTACATCACCTAGATCCTATGAAAGAATGGTAATTGGAATGATGGTTGCAGATTTCATGTGACCTCTAGACACGATCCTGTTATTTCTGGGAGGTCAAGACACACATGCTGTGTACGTTTGTAGCAGATCTGCCTGCATTATTGGGCCAGTAATCTTGACCACCATCTCCAGGAAGTATGAGCTCAACATTTGTGAGAGAAGCACAAATGTTGCATCTCTGGTTCGCTATGAATAGAAACGGCTCCACTTTGCTAGATGTTCCTGATGTAAACGCATCTTTATCCAAACTATGGCTTTTTTCCTGCCCTAAGTATATGCAGAATAGCTAACATTCTTCCTTTTCCTTTTAGAAGGCGGATTAGTACCACCTGTCTCAGCTAACATTCATGGGATTGAGCAGGAAAAACAGTATTAGGGGAGGAAAGCTCCTTTGAATGCAGTATTTTAGGATTATTTCTTTGGTTGCCAAACTGCTACCTTTGTATTCAAAGGTGATGAGACATTCTCTGGCTGGGAGACAGACATCCCAGAAAGGTGTCAAGTTAAAAGAGGACTGATGAAAAGATTTGAGCCAGAGCCCTTGGAGGAGGGTAAGCGATTGATTGCAGGCGTTGCTTACACTTGCTTCTTACTGTTACAGTTGAGGGAAGGATTGTGGTCGTCACCTTGCTGCCCCATCCCACCCCTTCTTCTGTGGAAAGTATTAACCCGGGCTCCCATTCCAACTGGATCTTTGCCATTCAGCCCAGGCTGCTCAATGGTTTCTCTGTACAGGGTAAAAGGGGGAAGGTGCAGTGTGTGGAGGTTCAAAGGGCTGTCTCTGAGCTGGGAGTCCTGAAATCTGTTCTTGGATTTGGCATTCAACAGGGGTAGCATCATGGACTAGGTATTTAACCTTTGGCTGCCTGCATGGTGCCCTTTTCTAAAATGGAGATAATGGAATTCTCTTGAAGGAGCATTGGAAAGATTAATGAGTTAATGTTTTGTGAAGTGCTTTGAGATTCTCAGATGAAAGGTGCTACATAATAATTATAATAACACTTTGTTCTTACATAGTGCTTTTCTTCCAGGGAGCTCAAACTGCTTTACCAAAATTATTTCATTAATCCTCACAGCATCCCTCTATGGCAGGTAGCAATTATGATCCCCTTTTCTCATCTCAGGAATCGGGGACACAAAGAAATAAATAGACATGGCCAAGGTCATCCAGCAGATTATTGGTAAAGTTATTGGCTAAATTGGGGTCTGATTCATTCATTCACACATTGGTTCATTCAGTTACTCATCACCGAACATGTACGCACAGTTATATGCCAGACACTAACTATTTGCAAGGGTAGTATGTGATACAAAGTTAAATAAAAATACATTCTTTGCCACTGAATAGATTGAGTTAATTAATAATAATTAATTATTTTTAAGATTTTATTTATTTCACAGAGAGAGAGAGAGAAAGTGAGCACAAGCAGGGGGGAGCGGCAGACAGAGGGAGAGGGAGAAGCAGGCTCCCTGCTTGAGGGACTCCATCCCAGGACTCTGGGATCATGACCTGAGCTGAAGGGAGACACTCAATTGATTCACCCACCCAGGAGACCTTAATAATTATTTAAAAAATATAGCAAGCATGTCATACGATGGAGTTTACCAGTGGAGAAAAATAAGTTGAAGAAACATGTCCCAGATAAGAGAATAAAAAAGCATGATAAATTTGGGGAGAGAGACTGCCCCTCCCCCCTCCCCCCCCCCCCCCCCCCCCCCGCCGGCCCGGCATGATGGGAGCACAGGGTAATTTGGACAGAAGAGTGGGCTAAGAAATTTGAACTTTATGCACAAGGCAATTGAGAAGCTTTGGAGGTTGTTCAAGTAGAAGGAACGAGGTCAGCTTTATATTTAGAAAATTAGCTCTGGTGGCTGAGTATTAAGAGGTTTGGATGCAAAAGAGACCTGAGTCCAAAGACAAGGAAAACAGCTCCCTGATTCCAAGTCCAGACCAGTTACTTGATCATTCTCAATGGCTTTTAAGCTAGAGCTCCAATGTTGTTTTGAAATTCTGCTCATGGTACTTCAAGAAAACAGCCATAACAGCGCTCTTTCATGGCTAGGATGTTTTCTCATTTCAAGAAGCATACAAATGTCTTAAAAAAATCAAATCATTTAGAATACAGCTTTTCATTGATGGTACAGTGAGCAACTGTCACTCTTCAGCTCTGAAATCCATCAGGCAAAATGCTTAAGTCTACATCAATTACTTATTATAATAGAAAGAGAGTCTTTGTTAGGCTATTTGTTAAGTATCTCTCCAAATTAGATACAAGAGAATGATCTTCAATGCAAAAGAGTATTCATTTGATTTCACATGATAAAGCATTCTGTGATTAGACATATTTATTTTTATTTTTGCCCATCATTATAAGCATACAGTCAATTTTAAGAACAGTTTTTGATCACTTGTATTTTTTTTCTCATCAAATGTCTTTTAAGTGTCTGACAATGAAAATGGTAAAGCCATCTTCCCTTCGTTAGAGGCTCTTAAAAGGGTTTTGTCAGGTATGTATGGATTCAGACCCACAAGCTACCCGTGGGAGAGAAGTGGAAGATCTACTTGATACTTAGCTGCTCTGCTTTGGGTCCCTCTGTTGTCACTCTTCATGAATAGTAGTGAGCTGGGTAAAGTCATACACTCAAAAAATTCCTCAAAATTAAAATCCTGACACATGGCTAGTTAAACTACTCAGAACTGCGGGTACATGCAATAAATGCTTGTTGACTAGCTGGCAATGAGCTCATTCAGAATTAATATATTTCTTCGAGCAACACTTGCTTTGTAATGAAGACATCATATCTGCTCTTAAGTTTAATGAGTATAATCAGTTAGGATAAGCACAGTTACACGGCAGTAACAAACATGTCTAAGTATCATGACTTTAACAATAGAGATTTAATTCTGGCTCAAAGTTCATTGCAGATTTACGTGACTCTCCAGGTGACTGCTCTGAATTTTACCTTCCTATCTGCATGCACTTCAGCGATTGCCAGAGGAGAACAAAAGAAAATCCATTTGCTGGCCAAATAAAGGCTTTTTTAAAAAAAGATTTTTATTTATTTATTCATGAGAGACACAGAGAGAGAGAGAGAGAGAGAAAGAGAGAGAGAAAGAGAGAGAGAGAGAGGCAGAGACACAGGCAGAGGGAGAAGCAGGCTCCATGCAGGGACCCCAAAGTGTGACTCCATCCCGGGTCTCCAGGATCATGCCCTGGGCTGAAGGCAGCGCTAGACCACTGAACCACCCTGTCTGCCCAAATAAAGGCTTTTATTGAGAAGTTCCACTCTTTCCTTCTATTCCTATTACATTGACTAACGCAAAACACATGACTATGCCTAATTTCAGGGGGACAGGGCATTACGATCCTTTCATGTCCCCAGAAGAGGGGAGCTAAATATCAGGGGACAATTTAACATTTGCCATGGGCTTTTCTGATGGTCTTTGAAAATTACTGTTTTCAGAAAAAATCGTCTTTTTTGATTTAATGAACGGGCACCTTAATATTTGAAAACCAAGTTATTTGTTATTTGTGGCATTCCTGGAAGATTTACTGGTATTAATTTTTAAGATTTTATTTATTTTTTTGAGAGAGAGAGTGAGCAAGCACAAGCAGTGGGGGCAGGGGGCAGCAGGCAGAGTAAGAGGGAGAAGCAGGCTCCTCACTGAGCAAGGAGCCTGATGTGGGCTTGATTCCAGGACCCCAGGATCATGACATGAGCTGAAGGCAGATGCTTAACCGACTGAGCCACCCAGACTTACTGTTATTAATGCCATTGCTTAAATATAACCTACAATAAAAAATATTGGTTAACTTCTCTCAGCTGATGGTAAAATGTTTGAGGGAAGGGACTAAGTCTGATTTTTCTCTGCATTTCCACAACCTGGAGGGTTGGCTGTCACACTCACCACTAAACATCTTCCTATGCCTTGTGACACGGACAATTTGTACTTCATATACACCTGGAAGAAAATATAGGTAAGCTGAATTTTTTTTCTTTAAGGAGAAGAAACATCCCCAATTTTTATCATAGTAGGAAGTGTCCAGAAAATTTCTATAGTTGAACTTCTGATGTGTTTTTTAATTATATGTTAAGGCAAGCTAAAGTATCCAAGAAAACTAAATGATTTCTTTTTTAAAAATATTTTATATATTTATTTGAGAGAGAGAGAGAGAATATGGAGTATGCACCAGCACAAACAGGTGGGAGAGAAAGAAGCAGGCTCACCACTCAGCTGTGAGACATGGGGCTCGATCCCAGAACCTTGAGATCATGTCTGAGCCGAAGGCAGATGCTTAACTGACTGAGCCACCCAGATGCCCCAAAACTAAATAATTTCTTGAAGACATTTTTTATCTTTGGATGGGGTGGGGTGGAATTCATTTGTGCTGGATATAGTGAAGAGGTTACCAGGAAATTCTACTTTCTAAATGAATTCAGGTAATGAAATCAAGGAAACCTTACACTTCAAGTAGAGAGGCTTATTCTAATTCATGATAATTTCAGAATCATTAATAAAACTGTCAATATGTGCTTCTCGTGTTTGTTAAATTTACCTTTAACTGTCTTAAATCCATGAAAAGGCTAAACTATTATAAAAATCTTAAGATGTAGCTGACGTGTTTTCTCCTTGAATTTTATTCCCATATGTCTAGCAATTCCTTCCAATATATTTAAAATAATTTGTCTTCCTCATTGGCAAGGATATGCTTTCTAAGGTTTTCAGTATGTCCATCCCTGTTAGCTACGATCTTTGGTATTTATAATCTGTCTTCATGCATCCATTGCCTCATTCCCATAAGTGTCTGGTCACCCATTGATGTATGTATCTGAATCATTTTAATATAGAAACAGCAAGCTGGGGTGCCTGGGTAGCTCAAGTGGTTAAATGTCTGCCTTCGGCTCAGGATGTGGTCCCCGGGTCTTGGGATTGAGTCCAGCACTGGGATCCCCACGGGGAGTCTGCTTCTCCCTCTGCCTATGTCTCTGCCTCTCTCTGTGTCTGTCATGAATAAATAAATTTAAAAAAGAAGCAGTAAGTCCCATAGTAACATGATGTGGTTTAGTCTTTGTATGAAGCACAAATAACAGAGTTGGATTTTTTCTTACTATTTTGGATCCTCAGCATCTTCAATTCTTTGGATTCACCTATATCTGTATTTCTATTTATTTATTTATTTATTTATTTATTTATTTATTTATTTATTTATAGAACGAGAGAGAGTGAACACACAAGCCAGAGGGTGGGGACAGAGGGAGAGAATTTTAAGCAGGCTTCACATCTAGCGAGGAGCCCAGTGCAGGACTCCATCTTACAACCATGAGATTATGACCTGAGCTAAAATCAAGAGTCCAAAGGACTGAGCCACCCAGGCACCCCCATCTGCATTTTAGATAAATTTCTTTGGATGTCCTGCTGTTTAGAAGGAGCCGTTCTTCTGGATTCCATGCTAGGTCAATGGGTTCCCTTTCAGTATATCTTGCACCAGAAGGGCCAGAAGACCTGAAATGTAAGCCAACAGTTCAGGTTGTTTTCTTGTTTAAATGGTCCTGTCAAAATGACTGGGTAATGTAGAGTGACCAAGATTGTTGGCATGGGAGTAGATACAGAGATGGAAGAGAGAGTGAATTCAGGAAATCACAGGCATTCAGGGATTCTCACCTGAAGACTGAAAGGTTGTCAGATGCTGCCCCATGAGTCTCCTATGTTAGCAACAACTTAGGCAGTGTCATTTTAGAGTTGTCTCAACTGTTGTTTGGATGGGAAATGTGAAAGTGCGGGAGATACAGAGGCTAAAGGTCAGGGCTTCTAAGTTGTTCTGTGATTTTTTTTTAAAGATGCATTTATTTGTTTTTCCAAATTAGTGTGTATTGGAAAAGTAGTTTCTGGGTGAAGACCTCCAGGGGCAGTTTAATGAGCATACATATATCTCATGTTTGTGTTACGTTATATTTTATCATCATACACATACATTATGTTCTGCCTTTTTTCACTCCACACTGTTTCATATATTCTGCATGTCGATATTATTCATGCAGAAGTCATTTTTAATAGCTATCTGTGCCGTATTTAGTCAAGCTACTACATTTGAGTTGGCTTGCATCTAAATTTTAGAGTTGGTGATCTTTCTGATTCTAAAGACCGTATAAATTTACATAATGTAATGTAAAGTGTTTACATTGGTGTCTAAATTAGATACCGGCTAAAGGTTGCCCTCTTTTTCTTCCTCTTAATTCCCAATTGGATGCAGCCCCCAAACTTTGAGATTTCTGACTCCCAGTGCTCATCTCCAAGACTATCAATCCCGAGAAGGTGATTTTCATGTAATAATTTTCTGCTCATAGTTTTAACCTCTTTTGGTGCATTTCTATTATTTCTTTGTCCTTACTGGTGGTTGCACCAGCTCCCAGTTTAATATCATTTGCACATTTCATTAATATGTGGCTTACTCCCTCTTCGAGATCCTTAATAAAGATGTTAAATTAGATTGTATCTGACATTGACCCTTGGGGCACTGCAATGCTTTAACGATATCTCGTTTTCCTGTCTGCAGTGTATAGAATTCTTGCAGAATGCACGAGGCATAGCTTCAACCTGGGATAAATCTTCAATTTTAATTCTAAAGCAGAAGTCAAGTCATGTGGTTTGGGATAACTTGACATTGCCAGAGAACATACTTGTAGTTGCTAGGAAGTCATATTTTAGCAATTAAGTACAGGTTTGCCAGAATTATATGTCAGATTGCCAATCTGCTGACAATTACAAGAGATAGTCTCTCTAGCCTGCTTAATACATTTCAGTCAAACTGAGAAGGGTCTTGTTTTTCAAAATGAAACTTGGCTTTTTTTTTTATTTCCAGGCTAGCAATCACCTTTCGCCAGCTTTTAAACAACATGCTTCTTCTGTGTTTCAAAGCAGTCTTATTAAAGAAATGGTTGTACCAATACACCAACCTAGACAGGCTTCAGGGAAGCATACCAGGTGCCCCACTGAGAATCCGGACATGAAATCAACTTTCAAATTTCAAGAATTTACTGGAAGTTCTTCTTCCAAATTGGAAACATTTATTTTTTTAATAGAGAAGGTATAATACCATACGATCTTCTTAGCACAAAATTTAACTCTCTAGTTGTACTTGGTTTAATTAAAGAAATCTCCATATTTATATCAGATAAAAGTTTTTCAAATAAGTTATAAAACAATATCTTAAAAATTGGGTTGTGTAGCCCAAAATGCCTATAAGGTGAAATTGACTATACTTAAATGGAATGTATTCTTTAATCATATCACCATAAAGCCTCCCAAATCACTCCAAATGATCAAATATTTTAAAAGTCCCATGGTAGACATTCTCATCAACTTCTCTCATTATAGTTTATAGTAAACTTCTTTTGTTTTGCAAAGTTTTGTGATCTCATCTTGGCTATCTATATTATACTTGTCAGCTTGGGCTGCCATAGACTGAGTGGCTTGAATAACAGAAATTCATTTTTCACCGTTCTGGGGCTGGGAAGTCTAAGATCAAGGCACCAGGCAATTTGATTCCTTAGTGAGGACTCTTTTCGTGGCTTATATACAGCTGCCCTCTCATTGTGTCCTCACATGGAGGAGAGACAGAGCAAGCCCTCTTTACTGTCACTCCTTATAATGACATCCTATCATGGGGACTTCACCTTCATGACCTCATCTAAACCTAATTATTTCCCAAAGGTCCCATCTCCAAATACCATCACATGGGACCTGAGACTTAATATGAATTTGGGGGGTGGGGAGGGAACATACTCAGCCTGTAGTACATATTAAGACAATTCTTTAGCTTCAAACAGAAAAAAAATGATTGAAAGACAAAACACAACAAGAACTTGAAATTGGCTTTGTAAGTAAAATTTTTCATATCCATAAGCGCAACTGAAACAATTCAGCACTGATCACTGCTTAAACGGTGACGGAGGGAAGATGCTCTACTCCTGTGGGGGGTTCATACTTTCAAAGAGTTTTTCAAACATGTTATGATTAATTATGTCTTGGAAAGGACACTTTTCACCCACTTAGCTTATTGCATTTGGAAACGTGAATTCCAGAACATCCAAGAGAAATTCTTTTGTCACCTGCTTCCTCCCTCTTTGTCCCACCTGTACCCCATGAAGAAGGATCACTCACCTCACCTACTTTAAGAAGTAGGTAATGATTCAGGCAGCTTAGACCATAAAACAAGACAGGGTAATCAGGTAGTGTCATGGAATATATCATCCAATCCTGCTTGGTTGGTGGGGTTTTGCTGGTAGAATTTAGATAGCTTCTGAAATTCCTGGCTTCTATTTTGGGTGAATGATTGGATATACAGCATTTTGTTATATTCTCCTGGCCTCTAACAGTTTAGCTGGCAAGAGAAGTGTTTTCTACAAGAGGAATTAGAATCATGTGAGATGTAGGGATGCCTGGGTGGCTTAGTCAGTTAAGCATCCAACTCTTGATTTTGGCTCAGGTCATGATCTCAGGGTCCTGGGATTGAGCCTCATGTCGGGCTCCCCACTCAGTGGGGAGTCTGCTTGTCTCCCTCTCTCTATACTCCTCCCCCACTCTGTCTCTCTCTAAAATAAATCTTTTTTTTAAGATTTTATTTATTAGAGAGAGAGAGAGAGAACAGGTAGAGGGAATGGCAGGGAGAGGGAGAGGGAGAAGCTGGCTCCCTGCTGAGCAAGAAGCCCCATGTGGGGCTTGATCTCAGGATCCTGGAATCACGACATGAGCTGAAGGCAGATGCTTAATTGACTGAGCCATCCAGGCACTGTAAAATAAACCTTTTAAGAAAAGAATCATGTGAGATGTATAGTTTGATGCTAAATTATGAAAAACAGAGAAGGGTTCAAGCAGGGAGACGGGAGTTAATGTTCCCAAGGGCCTTGCTTTTGGCTCTTGGCTCCTCTTGTATACTCTTTGCTGGCTTCCAAATCTGCATATTTGTCTAGAGTCCTTTCCCTTGACCTCTACATTGTTTCATCCAACTGCCTACGAAACATTACCACGTGAAAACCCAAGATGACGAGAGGACCCAAACTTGATGGTAGGCTTTTCCTTTTTACTCTGTCCTTTGAGATGGGGCTCACACATTCCTTGGGGGGGCGGGGGTGGTGGTGGTAATTTGGCCTTATATAAGCAAACCAGTCTGTCAGAGACTGAATGTGTCTTCCCTCAAATTCGTATCTTGTGAACTCTCACCCCCTCTGTGATAGTATTTGGAGGTGGGGACTTTAGTAAGTAATCAGGATTAGGTTAGGTCATGAGAGTGGTGCCCCCATGGTGGAGTAATGCATTTATAAAAAGAGAGACAGAATTTCTCTCTGTCTGTGTCTCTCTTTCTCTTTCTCTGCTGTGTGAAGAAACCATAAGAAGCCAGCCCTCTGCAAGCCAGGAAGAAGATCCTCCACAGAACCCGACCATACTGGCGCTCTGATCTTGGACCTCCAAAACCTCTACAATTGTGAGAAGTAAATAAATGCTCATTGTTTTAGTTGCCGAGTCTGTAGTACTTAGTTAGAGCAGCCCAAACTAAGACACAGTCTGCACGCAGATGTGACTGTAAGTGTTAACAGCTTCTGTCTGTGGCATAATCATTAGCCAATTAATTTGAAGGCTTTTGGTTAAGTTTATAAGACAAAGTCAAAATCGCTGGTTGTTCTACAGCCACTGAAGAGGTTATGATACTCTGCTGCTCTTTTCAATAAGTCCACTTTGCAAAACTGAAATATTCCTGCTGTGACTTCTTTCTTCTTCCTCTTGGGAGGGAGAGATACCAAGTCTGAATGTTTCCCTCTGGTCCCTAGTAATGGGCAGAGTCTCTATATACTAAGTCCTTGGGAAAGAATGTCCAGAGCTGGTCTCTTATCTGGCATATATAGCCAGAGAACAGAGAGAGCTAAAGAAAAGGCAGCAGAGAGAGGCATTCTTCTACTTTAGTATAAATCATGACAGGCTTTCTTCTTTCAAGCGGTATTTGCCCACTAGTCAGAACCAAGCAGAATATCATAAACCCTATTTGTCTTAGATCTTATGTTTATACTACTTCAATGCTAGAAAACCTACTTATAATAATTATTTAGTATATAATAAAGGAGTTATTCTACGTGGAGCTTATGATGTGGCTGTAATATTCTATTTAATTTGCTTTTTAGAATAGATAGTAGCATTGCTACCATTTAAATACCATTCTAGTCCTTGAACTGAAATGTTTCTAAAATTATGCAAAAAATAACGTTATCTGGTAAATTCTTTAGACACCCAATAGACACACATCAAAGAGAAATCCAATGCTAAAAATAGCTTTTATCTTAGATTTTTCTGGTTTACAAACTACCTAACTTGTATCTTCCCACTTGGCATCAAAATGAGATACCCCTGAAAAATAATGAGAAGGATGGCCTTGATTTTGAGTGTGCGCAGTAGTGGACAGAGACCTCTCATGGGTACAGAAACAAGAGAAATCTACACAGGAAGACACACACCATGAGGATGGGCAAGTGAGTATACCAACCACTGGCTGCCCATCCCTCCTTTGGCAAGGAACTCAATCCTAGGGTCGTTCATAGTTTCTACATTTGTTCAAAGAGGTTTATCACACGTACTTTGTCTACTTCATAGAGTGTCCGTGTTGATCATCTATAAAAGCTGCAAGCCAAGTTGTGTCATTCCCTTTGCATTGAGGCTTTCTCTGAGTCTCTTTATGGCTTCCCATAAGGTCTTTGAGCAAAGTGCATATTCTTATCATGACTTCAAGGCTTTGCATGATCTGGGCCTGTTTCCCTTGCCAGGCTCTTCTCTGACAATTCCCCTTGATTATAACGTCGTTTATGCCCTACTGGACTGGCTTTCTTTTAGAACCTTGAATTCACCTTAACATTCATCTTGAAGGAAGGACCCCTGACATCCCAAGCTAGGTTGCTGTCCCTTCCCCACATCCCATGCTAGGTCCAGCCCCTCTGACATCAGGTACTAGGTCCACACCCCCCCCCCCCCCCCCGTCAATATCCTGCACTAGGTAAGGGCCCCCTGATATCCTGTGCTAGGTCAGTGACCCCTGCTGTGTGCTTACAGAGCCCCCATGTCCTTTCTTTCAAGGACTCACGTGAGTCCTAAGTACCTTGATCCTTTATCTAAGTTAAATTGTATTAGTATAAAGTTGATCTTTCCCCCAGACTGTCATCTCCATCAGGGCAGGGTCAATACTCCAGAACCAAGCAGAGCAGCAGCATGGTTTCGAGTGAAGGAAGAAGAGAATGAGGTGATGCTGGTGATAATCAATTTGAAACCTCATGTATGTGAACTGATTAATGTATGTACCCTTTTTGAAAACATCTTTGCAAGTAGAGATGGACCCTGTGGGCCACCTAGAAGACTCTCCCAGGCAATATGTTAAAATTATGGCTCAGTTCTCCACAATTTTGTAATGTTTAATGTAAGTGCCTCAGTGTTCTTTCTATCACCAAGGAAACTCAACAATCACAAGTGCCCCAAATGAAAGATATTTTAATGGAAATGAAATTCAGATAATAAGTACACTTGCTATCCAAGTAGTCACCTTTCTTGTTTTGAAACCAAATGCTTTTGTCCAACTCTGTATTTAACATTTAAAAATAATATTTGCATTTTACATTTCAACAGTAGTTAACATCTAAAGGATTAGAGAGGAATTGTTTTAGCTGATAAGCATTGAATTAAACTTGGAGAAACATTTTTTTTTTATCTGATGACCTTCATCATGGTGAATCTGTCTAGGTTTTAGCATGAATCAAATTTTCAAAGTACTATAGAGAGAGGTAAGAAGATATGGCTTTTTAGCTCTGTAATAATTTTTTGGATTATCAAGACTTATTTAAAACTTCCTTGGCATAAATCAGTTTAAAATTCAGTCTTAATTTTGCCTTTAAAAATGAATATTCAGTAAACCATAAGATTTTAAGGCAGAATAAGATTTGTTTAAATTTATGGATGAAAGTTGACTTTATTAAACTGAAGTTTTCTCACGGCTATCTCATTGGAAAACTGATTTAAAAATAACAGTTTCTATCAAATCTATACATACATATGAAGTTGTTTGTTTACGTATCATGAAAAAAAAAACAACAACAAAGCATTCTGAGCTAGAAGTTCAGAATTATCACTTTTAGAGAATTCAGAGCTCCAGTTCAGTGCAATTCTAGAGGGAAGCCATGAGTTTTACAGACAAGATTTTTTTTTTTCTTAATAGGTGGTCAGTTTGTGCAACAAGTAAAGCAGCACTATTTCAGAGGTAAACAGAGAAGATAAGAAAGAGGGTGTCCATGTATTTTTTTTCCCTTCTGTAAAGTTCAGATCATGCATCATCTCTAATGAGCTTGATAAAGCATAGCAAGGCAAATGTGCCATAATTCATCATGTTTCCCATTTCAAAAGTGACAGGCAACCTAAGGGAAGTCTTTATTTTGTAACAATAAAAGAAGGAGGCAAGATAACCACATTTAAAACAATATCTGCAAAGGAATTCTTACAATCCACATCAAATATAGAAAATTATCTTGTTATATTGGGGATTTGTTCAGTTAATGCTGTACCAAAACTTCCAGTAGTGCCTGTAAGCAAAACATTTGATTTTTATATTTAATCCAAATGTAGGAGAAAAAAATGTCTTTAGAAATCTCTTCAAATTTTGAGGAATAATGTACTTGTATTGTAAGAAACAGAAGCAATGTTTGCAATTGTTAGAAAGGTGCCATGAGCTTTTGTGTTAGTTTGTTAAATGGTCCAACATGAAATATTGAAAGATCCAAGTGAAATCCATTCTGTAAAGGAGTAAAATATACTTATATGTTTTCTGAGGCTGTTTGCTTATTTCTAGAACTGGTTCAACAAAATACCATCTCCAAAAATGCATCTCTTTTTGCTTCAACCATTCCTTTTGGAAATCAGTCATATACATAAACATATATATATATATATATATGTTATTTTATATACATATGTATATACACATATATATGTATATATAATAACATAGACCTGAACATCTTAGACCGTGTGCACATAGAGAGAGGGGTTGGTAACCAACTAGGTACATGGCACATAATCAATCATATCTCAAATGCCTCAAGTACTCTGTCTTATCTGCAAGTAAGCAAGGGAGGATGAGATGTGGTTTGGTCCCTATAAGAAAATTAAAAGCTCTGGGATGCCTGGGTGGCTCAGCGGTTGAGCATCTGCCTTTGGCTTAGGGTGTGATCCCAGAGTCCCAGGATCGAGTCCCACATCGGGCTCCCTGCATGGAGCCTGCTTCTCCCTCTGCCTGTGTCACTGCCTCTCTCTGTGTCTCTCATGAATAAATAAATAAAATCTTAAAAAGAAAAAAAAAAAAGCTCCTACTGAAAAGAAATGCTAATTTTTACTGTGTCTCAACACTACAAACCCACATCTAATCACAAAACCTACCACTTTTTATAATGGCTAAAGAAGGCAATTTGTCTTTATTAAGTTTAAGGATCATGTTTAAGTTACTATCTGCAGAGTAATGAGTAAGTAACAGCCATACTATGCAGGAAAAGTAGCTGTTTTTGTTTAGAACATAAGGAGCATATTTACACAAAGATTTGAAATGCAGAAACACATTTGGTTCTAATTCATTACAATTAGTGAAGACCCTGGATCTTCACGTTCATGTGAAGTGCTGAGGGCCAAGGGCTTTAGGGTTAGGATAGAGACTATCTTCTATATCTTTCTTTGCATATAAGAACACATTACATTTGGTAGATTTAAGGGCAAAAAAGTCTTGTGGGAATTACAGTAATTGATTTTATATGGTATGGATAGATGAGTACTTGCAGAGCAAATTGTGTCACTCTTATTATTCTTATCATTGGTCATTCGCTTAATGGCATTCCAGAGGTAAACAGCTGATCTACTTGCCATTGAATATATAATATATAATATAATATAAAATGCCAAGACTTATTTTAAGCAACCTTTGTTTCTTTTGGGACCCAAGAAGAGCTTAGCTTCTCTCCCCTGCCTTTGAGGTTTTTTTTTTAACCAGAGAGAAAATGATAGATACAATTATCTACCTATATCCGGTCAACTCAAATTGATTTTTATATAATGAAACGAGAAATTGAGTTTTCCCCTCATGAGTTTATTCACCTGCGTTGTTGCCCAAAGGCACGTTACTTTCAGGACTGTGACATCCTCCCTGCTCTCTCAAATAGAAGTTGAAACTCCTTCACTGATTCCTGGTCCTGCCTCTCTCGTTATGTTAAGGTTATTCCATGGGATGAAGATGGAAATGATTCTCTAAAACATGGGCTCTTATTGAGACTGATAGGTCTTACCCAGGGAGATCAAAACTTTCCATTATTATAAAACACCTGCCTGACAAGTTTTTAGTACTTGATTCTAAGAAAGACATTTGGGTAACTGTAGTGTCTATACTTGAATT